>NC_058338.1:500934-1122005 GCF_905475395.1 Chrysoperla carnea | reverse complement strand
TAGATAGAATTCTACATACATAGAATCAATGAGAACGAACAAGTTCAGTTCAAAGGTATTTTGGTTTATATTGAGTTGAGAGTATTAGAAAAAGATAAATATATATAAACTTTTACTCTTTTAGATTCACACGCTATGAAAATATCACAAGTCACAAATAAAACATTTACAATACAATTCAGAAAAATGGAAACCAAGGCAAAATAACTCGTCTTCAGCCGTGTCAATCGTCCGGTAACAGCAAAACAAGGAGTTAGAGGACTCACAGATACATTAAAATAATGAGCCCCAAATTTTTGTTGTCGTGCTTGAAAGACAACTTCGCTCTACTTTTGAAAAAGTCGAAAAACAGTCAATATAATTAATTTTCTGTAATTTTCTTGAAATATACAAGTTTTTCGTTAAGATGACGACGATTTTTCAATCCTAATAGCCAGGCCACACTTCAAACTCTTGAGGTGTCGAGATTCCAGGTGCTTCGAGGAATTGAATGGCCTGGCACTTAATAACACAGTCCAACTGATCTTGATACTGGGTAACTCTAGCGTTAAGAGGAATGAGCCAGTGAATACGTTGGCACGAAAAGGGTCGTCTCTAACGCCTATTTAACTTGAGCCTGCCATTCCCATAGTAAGATACTCAATAGTTTACCGAATCAAGGAATAGACACCACAACGCCATCTTCATTTTTGAGACTTTGCACAGGTCATGCAACAGGCGTGAGTAACCATATAGCTAGGCCATTAAACTGTGCTGGCCTTCCAACTGAGCTCACCTGTGGGACTCTTGATAACATAATCTCGATTGAACTGCCGTCTTCATAATATGAGAATCTCTGATGTTTTACTTGATTCCAAAATTGGTCAGTAATTTTTATTGGTAAACCTGAGACAAAAGCTAATGTCTAATTTCACAATTATTTTAGGGTGAGCGCTTTTAAATAAGTGACAAAGGCACCCAGGAAAAATGGCTTTTTTAGCCTAAGGAATTATTCCTGTCATAAGTAAATTTCTTTTCGTTTCAAGAATATTGATTTCTTCCTTTTATATTCTTCTTTCAAGAGAAGTTCAAGCAAAACTTGGCTGTGAAAACATTTTTCTTTACACTTTGTATTCAGGTTTATTGAAAATAATTTAAAATCGTTATAAAGATGATCTCAACAATCTATATGAGATGTATCAGACTCAAAGTGTCAACTCACTTGATCAATTTTTTTGAATTCGATTGTAGATTTAAAATAAATATATTTATAGTTTAATGTGTTCTCCCTCGAAGTATTTTCTTTTTTTTTTCTATGCAGAAAATCTTTTGCAAAACTTTATGATCATTTTTTAAATTTATCATCATAAAAACAAACTTTTAAGCTGTTTAGTAGCAAAGCTTTTTTTTTATAGGTGTGTGAATTTGTTGACGATTATTATTGAGATTTAATGCCATTTGATTTGAGTTCAGTGGGTGTTTTATTATTATTATTATTATTATTGTTATGTAAAATATTCTTTGATTGCATAAAAAAAACTATTTTTTTGTTGGCGTGAATTTATGTAAAATTAATATTTACACGGAGAATATTTATTAGAGATATTTATATACAATGATTTACACACAGAAAACTCAACTCTTATGTTTTGCATTGAAAGTTGTTTTTTTTTTTGTAGTTGGATAACACCTCCATCACAAATAGGTTACTTGAGTTACCTTAACCTCGACCCCCGCCTGTTATGTAAGCCGCAATCTACTTGTTCTTACGGATGCATATTATTATTGTTGTTGCTCTCGATTTACCGTGTAATTCAATTTACGTTTACTGTGTTTGTTATTGCAATTAATTAAGGATTTTTTTTTTGTATTGAAGCTGTTAAAAAAGGTAACTTGCCCCGTTAAATTTATCAAACTCAAAGCTTTCTGTTTATGTGCCCTTTTTAACCCATTAAAATTTTTTGTAACATGGACAAATACCTTTTCTTTTAAGACTGAGATGAGAATGGAGATTAAAAAAGTTGTATAGATTAATTGGATTATAAAGATAAGAGATCCTTTGAACTTGAATTAAATTTGAACAATAATTTTATAATCACCATGTAAATATAATGATATTTAAATTATATTCAAAAGCTAAATATTTACTGGTTCGCGTTTCCTTTTATACCGATTCGCTTCTGTGACATACAGAAAATTTTCTTGTATGGTATGAATTGTACTTATATGTGTTTATGGAAAATACTTTGAATTATTGATGATAACTTTTCCAAGTCAATATTGTATAGAAAGAAAAACTATTCAAACGAGTGAGCAATACGAACGTTCCTGTTGGCTGAACGACGAAAAATCTACAATCGTATACATATGACGACGAGATGGGAGGTTTTGATGGGGGTAGGTGTAGATGAAGAAGTGGTGGTAGGAGACAGAGGATACATATAGATGGTTAGAATACAAGAAGGAAATGTATAAAATGGTTATTTCTCGTACACAACCCACAAAATATATTCTTGTGAAAATTGTTTGTCGTATATTTTTCATATGTATGTAGATATTTTGTATTGTACAGGGTGATTCAATGGAAACATGATTATGAGATTAAAAAAAGTATTTGATTAACTTAGGAGGCACTATTAAAATTGGCTGAATCTAAAGTATTCTGCCGAGGCCAGACGCCACACAGAGAACCTACAATGTCTCCGTCGGAATGTCTCCCAGGATAGATGGATTCAAGGTTTCGGACCCAAACATGAATCTAATGCCGTGCAGATCTTTGCAGATGCAAATGAAATGTGTGGAGGTTTCGTCATTCTCTATACAGGCTCTCATGTTGAGAAGGTGATGGTTCAATCGACAGTGTCCTGTCAAGAGTCCCACCATCTTTCTCAACTGTACTTTATACATAGTTTGGCCTGCTGCATACCCTGCGCAAAGTCCCAGTAATCAAGATGGTCTTGTCGTAGCCACACTTTGATTCGGTAAATTACAAAGCATCTTGCTATGGGAATGACATGCTGCTTCATTACCTTTAACGCCAGAGTGTCCCGGAATCAGCCTGATTGTGTTGTTCAGTGCTAGGTGATTCAGCCCCTCGAAGCATTCGTAGACAATTCTTGATAGGAATCTTGACGCTTCAAGGGCCCGAAGACCGGCCTGACTATCTGAGAAGATTTCTATTAAAAAACTGTTCTTCTTTTTGAACTTTTCATAAACCATCCTGTATATTATTCCTAAATATATTCGGCTTTTATAAAACAGACTATCCCGTTTGATTTTGTAAGTTTGTGTGTGTGTGTGTGTGTGTGTGTGTGTTGTGCCATTTGTATCAAATTGAAACGGTGTTGGTCAATAAAAAGGATTCTTGTATGGGTGTTTAGGAACAGATTTTATCCTTCAAACGTCTTTATCAATGAAGAATGAGAAGCACTAGACACAATGTATACAATACATACAAGATATATGATGCTACAACTACACAATCACTCCTGTAGGATACGTAAACGAGGATAGGTTATGGAACAGGCAGTCTCACCTCAAAACTATTACTTAACAATTCATGAAGATTACAGGTGAAATTTGGCTTCTTAGGGTTATATTTATCGAGATGTTTATGGAATGTATGTTGAGTCGAAAATGTTAGGTCGGTTGGAATCATCCAAGGGGGTCTCAAACTTTTGTGCATCCGGTAAGGTCATAAAGTCAATATAAACAGACAAAATGAAAACAAACAATTGACTGAAGTTATGTAAGTAAAGAAGATAGTCACTCTTAGATTGCCACACATACATATATATCACATCTGCATTATTCCCATATAATATGTGCTATATAATTTGTGCCATGACGGGTAAACAGTGATATTTACGAAAAAATGTTTCAAACAAAATTTGTTAATTTTCTTATAAAAAAACAAATTAAGATGGGTCTAACGGACCCATTTGACCTATGTTGCTCAATTACGAACTCGACCTCACTTTTTATGTCCTAAGCACGCTATAAAAATTTCAGTGATTTCAGTTTTTGAGTGATCGTGTCGATAATCAAACGAGTAGACGGAGAGACTGACAGACTTACAGACCAGGCAAAAGAAAATGCTTTTTGAAATGAAAACTGATGGTAGTGACCATAAAACTGACCATTATTTATAGTTAATATACAATTCAGTACCTCTAAAAAAAAAATTCAACTTTAAAAGATGAATTGCATTTTTTATTTATTGTACCTGCATACATTAGGGCTGACTGACCAGCTCTGTTCTGACACACATTTAGCTGATTGACTGATATTTATTTAAATATTACGGCAATCAAAATCGTTTGGATAACATATATCTATCTTATCCCTGTTCTACCCTTCGGTTGACTGACTGCAGTATGTATGTGTACACAACTACTATAACCAATCCTCAATTGATCAGTTTTAGTAAATTCAGAGAATTTTTTGAGCCTGGCTCTCCCATTATTTGCAAAACTTTGTTTTGAACTATTTTTATTTGAAAACATTTTTGATTGAGGGGGGGGGGTGACACACTGTACATACATAGTTAAGAAGGAACAAGGAAAAAAAATAGCGGACACAAACTCAGAATGACATTGACAGCAATGAATTCGGACTAAAAAACATGTGTTTATTAAATTGCATAGAACTGTCGGAGAATTTGTATGTTCTGAGAATATCACGGATGTGATATTTTTTGAGAGGGATAGGGATTCTTTATTTTCTTCCCTTATGTGATTAACAAATTTTTTTTTTTTTTTTTCCTTCTATAAATACAAAAGTTTGACACTTTTGTTTGTTTGAATATAATTTCAAAAGTAAAATTTATACGTTTTATTTTCCTTGTGATTTTCAATTCACATCCCAGAATCTCGTTTGCTATATTAGTGTAGGTACGTGTGAATACGTCAAGAATCGAAAAATTTAATTTCAATTGATTCGAATCAGAGAACTGGGAAAAAAGTGATTAATTATATTCAAAGTTGACAAGTTTGAGTTTTAATTTATTTGTATGCACAAAAACTTAATGAATATATTTTAGGCATAAAATACATGTACCGTGTGATTCATTCATGTTGATTCAGTGGTTCAATTTTCACATTTAGTCTATAATTCTATAAATCAGTCACACAGTCAATACTTTTTAAATAACATCAAGTACCAGGTGAACTATGTAAACGTCCTTTTAAAATGGCTGGGAATGTAATTGAATCCATCCAAAAATCGATTATACCCTCAAACCTTATAATTTGTTTGTTGGTTGGGAGGTAAAATCAAAAAATTTGCAACAACTTAAAACGACCCCAAAATTCGAGGATGTGTTACCTATAGGAAACTAAAACTTTTTTAATCGATTCAGCTTGCCATGAATTTTGAGAATATTTTGAAAATAATTTACAATCTGTCAATTTATATTTTTTGTCCAAAGTTTATGGTTTTTCATTCAAAAAATTGAGTTGTTCAAAAAACGTTTCGTGGAAAACCTTTTTTTGGCTCAAACTACTTAAAAAATGTACAATTTTCATAAAACTTGAATTTCAATTTTTTTCAGGTTGAATGCAATAATTATACCAAAATATCATTTAATTAAAAATGTTGAACCTAATTCTAAATTATGATTTTAATTTTTTTAAATCGAATATTTTATTAACCACGAATACTAATTTAAACTAAAAACAAAAAACTAAAATTTATAATCATTTGTAATCTCATGCATAAATATTTTATTTAAAATATAATAATAATAATAATAAAATTAAATAAAAAATACATCCCGCAGAAAGTGCGTAAGCTGAAGGAATTAAATGTTCAACTAGATCTTATCTTAAAATTTATTGTCAATTTATTACAATTCAATTTGTTAATATTCTAAAAATTTCAGTTGAAATTTCTTGTAGAACAGAAATGTAAGAAAGTATATTCTCAACTGGTGATTTCCCGAAAAACGAGGTGATACGAAAATTCGCTTATGATTGCGATACGACGACATGAATCCTTGTCGATATTTATTCGATATCCCGATAACACAATAAATTACAAGCATAATGCACCCCCTTGCTCCGCTACGCCACTGGTGTCAAACAAGAAATACAAAACCTAGAAAAAAGAATTAACAAAGACAATTATTTCAGAAAATTCGCTAAATAAATAGAATAAAATAAACAATTAATAATGAATGTAACAAATAACAATGATCATGAACATAATAATAAAAATGAGACTGAACTGTGTGGGTTGTGTGAGCTGGGTGAGAGAGCTTGAGCTACTAATCCATTTATAAAAACTAATTTTTAACAATTTATAATTGACTTTTAATACGATCAAATTGAATTTAAAAACCTATTTCATATTATGTAGCTGGTCGCTGGTCGTTGGTAGCTATGGTAGCTGGTAGCTCAATGCTCCGTGGTGTAACTGTTACCTATATAATGGTTCATTATTTGAGCTGGTGGTTGAAATTATAATCTGACTTTAAAATGTGTGTGAAATAAAAATCGTAATTTTCAAACTGTATATCACGTGACCTAAAACGCGGGTAAGCCCTGCTGTGATGTCATAACGGTATGAATCATAAACCATCAGTTACTTAAGTGTAGACAGCTGGGTATAATATATACATAGATAATAAGTATTAATATTTATTATAATCAGATGTCTATGAATACATCTGTCAAACTTATTTGTGTTATTTCGTATAGTAATACTCATATTACGTCATCAAATTGGATACTCGCGTTTTTGACAGTTTAAAAAAGGTTTATTGAATGATGCCAACAAAAATTTCATGGTAAGTACAGAATCAAAATAGGTTACAAATTTTATAACTGGCTTCTTGTATCGAATGCAAAAACGCCCTTCTCGATATGTCTTGCCTGAAAACAAAACTCGGAAAGTATTAGTGTTATATCGTCTGGCCTATATTGTTAAAGACATTAAAATCATATTCCTAAAAAACCGCCAGCTCTCTGTTTGTGTATACACCAGATCCCCACGTCTAAACATCCCACTTTTTACATGCCTCACATTCCCCGAACCACCACGCTTAGCGCGCGTTGTATACAAAATAATATAATTTTTAATAGAATTGTAATGTCACAATTAATACCCGACTTAAAAATAGGATTATTAAAAATTGATAGCTTAAACAAAAACGGATATTTCAAATATTTCCAATAATATTCATTCATTCATTTCCCCCACCCATCCCACTTATCCCTGTACACCACCGTCCCCCCATTCAACAGGGGATCGTATACAAATATAAACAAAATATACCTCTACCATTCATATAGCTAATATTTTGAACGGTTATCGTGTTCAAATTAAAGGAATCCTCTAAAGACGGAGAAATTTTTTCCATTCATGTAAAAACTTTCCCATGGGATCACCTACTTGTTATTAGAACATTAACGGTCAAAGCATAACTTGAATCGCTAGATCGTTATAGACTCGAAAATTTGGTTGAATTTAAGGTAGAATTTGCGCTTAAACAATGAAGTTACTGCGCCATCAACTGGAAAAATTTCTTCGGTATATCACTTTTTAAATGAACGCGACTTTTGTAATGTTTGAATCAAATCATTCCAGAAAACCAATGATATCGGTTCCAATTTTTATGAGACAAAGAGTACATTACGAGTTGAAATGTACATATAGAAGCAGCTTCGCTTCACATCAGCATCGATGGGTGTTAAATATACGAATTTGATAGAATAATTGATTTCCAATTTTTTCATTAATAATATCAATATTTACAAATGTGCAAAAATATTATTATCGAAACAGAATAGCAAGCGAACAAACGAGCAAAAGAACGAAACGAAACCAAACGTACAAACGAAAAATATTTACCAAATTTTTATGTTTTTTATGCCCTGTCTACAAGATGAGCTATTTTAATCTAGAACGTAAGCCAATGAAAAAGTTACTTTTTATTTAAAACATTTTTTCGAATACTGTTCGAGTCTTGTGTGTGTTGTATCTAAAAAAAATTTCATTAAGTAGGTGAAAATCGACTTAGTAACAGAATAACATAAAATCTAACATTCTAAAAGTAGGTTTAAATTGGTAGTTTCTAAGAAAATTTTCCCATGACGGTTTTTCTGTGTTATTATTTTTTTAATTAAAATTGAAGTGGTTTTTCTTTATTTTCATTCCATGTTTTTTTTTTTTTTTTGCTCCTAAATTTTTATAATAAGAAGTTAACAATATCGAATTCAATTCAATATACAAGCAGTTCATGAAATACTGTGGGGTAGAATTTCTTATTAATAACTTTTAAAGGTAGTCAGTACTTATTTTATATGAAATCTTAGTTTAATGTACACAGCCCTAGGTGGGTATTGATTTATTTGGGAACTATTTTTTAAGTTCAAAAATTTCCTGCGATACATATTAGTCCCTAGCCCCAGCCAAATTTATAATATTTTTTCGGTCAAATTAGCGGTACATTTTTAGACCGTGAGTATATTTTTCGTCAAACCTAGAGACATAATAAGCTTGGAAATGAAGGGTAAATCATTGAATTTCATAAAGGAATAAGGAAGATAAGGGTAGGATCAGTATTCAATGACTTTTACCGAACACATTATATAAAAAGGACTTTAGACATCTTTCAGGCATAGCTTTTTTTACTTGATAAGTGTATGTTGGCATAACGTAGGTATTACTCATATTCTTCTTTCAATGTTTAAGGAACTTCTTGTATTTATATATTGATATGTGTTATTTAATTACTTTTCAATAATTTTTAATTCAATTTTGTTCAATATTTCTCTTTGTCCTGCTTTATTTGTTTCTCTCACTCTCAGTCGCAGTCTCAGCTCTCAAGTCAAGTTGATGTTTTTAGTTATTTATTTATTTCATAAACAATAAAAATGGTTTACAATAATCCCATGGATATTCTTGGTATACATATATGGAGGAATGTTGTCTAGGTAAAGTAACTTTTCACGTCACTATAATTTTAGAGAGACGGTGTTGAACGGTTTCGATTAGGATGAAAGAATTCATTTCGGAACAAGCTACTAAATTGAGGAATTAAAAAAAAATTGACCATCAGCTCGAAATTTAAAAGTACACTTCTGATTTTTATAGGAACGGGCACAAACTTTTCGTATGAGGGCGTGAAACAAATTTACGCGCTTGAGCGCGCTTTCAGTTTCGTAAAACCCGATCGTACTGGCAAATCATAAAAATGTGGGTCAAAAGAGTATAATAGTACATTTTTTTTTAGATCTAGACAACCATCTCATGTATTTTTATGTGGTTCCACAATGTTCCAATGTTGTGTTCATAATATCAAAATCGTACACAGAACTGTTGCGGTTTATGTTTGTTTCATATTTTGACATCATAATTTTTAACATTTCAATTGAAAATAAATAAGAAAAATTGATTTTTATTTTATTTTATATTTGTTGATTGAAAATATTATATTTATTATACAAGCTGTTTATAAAGTACCTACCAATTGATATTGTTTGTTTGTATATATACATTAAATATCATTCACTGTTATTGTTCTAGAAACTTCAAAGGCATCACAATAACATGTGTTTAATACTGCGCGTACAGTCTCACTTCTAATGTGATTTTGCAAGGTTTTATTAGAGAATTTCTGAAATGGAACCATTGCTTTTGAACTAGTGATGGAATTTTAGAAAAAATTTCTTCAAATGTTCATCGATCCGACCTAATTGATGCCCAATGTGTGACTCAAGACTCAAGTTATCTATGTTGCTCATTTACGAATTCAAAATCACTTTTTACGTCTTGAGCACGCTTTAAACATTTTAGCTTGATATCTGACTGACAAACAGGCGAAAATGGACAAACTAAGTTGATTTTATGAACACCTATACCAAATTTTATTCGTATCATCAATATTTCTAAGCATTACAAACTTGGAACTCAAATTTGTATACCTTGATATAAATATTTCATGTACAGGGTATCACTTACTTTATTGTTTTTTTTAATGAAAAGTAGACTTTTTTTTTATGAAAAGTAGATTTTTTTTTAATGAAAAGTAATTTGTTGTTTTTGTTTTAACCGATAAATGTAATTAATTTTTATTTTGAAAAATAATTAATTTAAAATACATAATTTTTTTTTCATTGAATTAAAAATCGAATCGTATTACATCGAATTACGTAACAAATTTGTAATAAAAAAAAAAAAAACATTTAATTGATCAAAAAACATCATGTTACTTCCGGTTGATTAAAAAATATCACCAAAAATTTACAATGTATGGTAGTTTTGAAAGAATTCAAGTTTTTGAACAGTATTTAAAGTTTCAAATTTAAAGTTTAGATATGTTATTTTGTTTCTATAATACAAAAGTATCAAATGATCCAAGATTCTGTTTTTGAGTATTTTAAGTCTTTACCTTTGACCAAAATTATAGTAAAATGAAGACTTCATAAGAATCAGCATAGAATCAGGATTATCGAACAAGTTCCGTTATGGGTAGTAAGTAATGACAGTTGATTTTACCAATATGACGTCAACAAAATGGATGACAACGTTTTTGACAATATAAAAAATATTAAAAATTTAATTTAATTTTATGGAAAGAAAACGTGTTGGGTTAGGCTAGGTTGAACCCGTTACAAATTCATAATGGAAGTCAACAAATTACAAAATAAAACACACAGCTCCATCTCTTCCCCATAGCTCCCACCTCCTAGGTGCTGGCTTCCTTGCTCTACGCTGCTATGGAAGTAGGTAGGAAGGTGGATAGACCTGTAAAACTGTAAAGTGATTTATGTATTTATAAAAATGTATACCACATGGAATTGACGACTTTCAAATAAATATTAAATAAAAATATCTGAATGAATTTTTATCGATATATCTACAGATATCTACAGATATTTATATATCTATCTATATGAATATGAATGATTAATTATTATTATTTTATCAAATAAATAAAGTATTATATAAATATTTGTTATATGAATCCATATGGAACTGGAACTGGAAAGGGTATGGGGGGAGTAAGGATATGGGTTATTAACAAGGAGGTAGTCAATTTTAGTGAGTGGGCGAATATTATATTTTGTACATTCATGAATGCGAATGTGATTGAAATATGAACAAAGGAAACTTTCATTAAATTGAAACTTTTGATCTATCTCTAACGGTTTACAAGATGGGTCCTATGGACCCAAGACCCAATTAGCCTATCTTGCTCATTTACGTCCTGAGTACGCTGTAAAAATTTCATCTTGATATCTCTTTTCGTTTTTGAGTTATCGTGTTGACAGACAGACGGAGAGACGAACAGACGGGCAGACAGTTGGAAATGGACTAATTAGGTGATTCTATGAACACCTATACCAAAATTTTTTTCGTAGCATCAATATTTTAAGCATTACAAACTTGGGACTAAACTTAATATAGTATGTATATTTCATATATACATGGTATAAAAATAATAAATATATGAAAATTTGAAAATGTAGCACATTCAAATCGTTTCTTGCGAATGCTAATATTAAAAAATTTGCAAATTTTCCCGAATGGGAAAGACAATGCGAATATTCGTTGCATCACTAGTAGATATTACATACCTATACAAAAATATCAATAGCGAGCGATGTCTACTTTTTTTTGTTAAATAAATTTACTGTATATTATTTTTTAATATCTGTACAGAATGTTTCATGGATGTGCAAGAAAACTGCTACAAATATCTGGAAAAGAAGTCTTTAACAAATATCCTGATTGGAAATAAGTATTATGGGTGGGCTGTTTTTGATTTTTGTCATAAAACAAGAGAAATGTTCAAATAATAAAATATACAAACGATTCAAAAATATTTAGAAAAAATGTAGAATTTGAATAGTTTTAAACGGTTATATATAATTTTTCACAAAACGTTTAAAAATGATTTCTTTTCAAAATATCTCGAAAAAAGACCATTGATTTAAAACCATTCAAAATTATAAAAGAGCTAGGCTTACGTTTGGTGACACTCCTGATACACGTTGTACAACCCCCAACAAAAGAATGAATGTATAGTAATATATTGATACATACACATACATATCTGTACACTCGGGTACAGTAGATTGGTGGATATAATACATTTGTAAATAAACATTGATATCAGCTAGGAACGTTATAGGAACGGTGAAAAAAAAGACATTAAATTAAAATAAAATAAATCAACTTTTATAAATATAATATCTATACATCAATATATTATACAGGTGATTTTAATTTAACAATTTTAATAAGTACAAATTTAAGAGTGCGAACATTATTAATTGTAAAATTATGTAAAGACCATTCTTTAGATAAGTCATTTATATGCCCTTTTGTAATGGCAATTATAATTGCGGAATTATATCGATCACAATATAAACAAGATCTTGAATTGACGAAAATTTGCATCTGGGGCGGTGTTACCCCAAAAATTATTCTAGTAATTAAAAATTAACGTTTTTTAAATCTTTTGAGTTGATATGGCTGTAAGTAAGGATTGTAATTTTAATTTTTCAAACAGAAATTCTATGTACTAACATGTAGTCAGCATTAATTAACGCAACCAGGTGCAAGAAGAATTTCATTCCTAGCTAAATCCAAAGTTATCGGGTTTAACATGGACACTCGAAAATATTTCTCTTATGTACCCACTCTATACATATATATTCAAATAAGCAGCGATATTTATTTGTACAGGAACTTAAGGATCGCTCTGTACATATTCAATTCCATTAGTAAAGCGAATTTTCATTCGAAAATTATTGAGCAATCAAAATCATATAAATTATACAGAATTTTTTTATCAATAATATTAATTTTTTTTATTTCATTTCTAAATATAATATAGAAATACTACCACTATTATCACGATTTGGGAGGGGGTGTGTTTGTTTGTGATGAGTTATGGAGCTCTTTTTTTAATTTACCAAAATGGTACAAAATTATGTAGAGGTTATGGTTTACAAAGTTTAAAAATACTTAACGTGCGAAATATTTGAAGCATGGGCATAACGCGTTAGCAAATCTCTCATCACGCGACTAAATATAACCGAACAGTTGATGCTGACGGAGAACTCACTTTTGAGACAGATTGTAAATTTAGGAGAAGAGAAATTACTTCATGTAAGAATGTAACGAACAATCAATGCAAACACAAGGAATTCTTTGTATCTTTTGTAAGAATATTTATGGGAATATTAAAAGTAATAAAAAATAAAATAAAAAAACCGTATGTCGTTCTTACGCAGTGGAAAATCGCTTGGGTATAATTTTTATATAATTTATTGTCCAGTATATTCTTCATTCCGTTCTCATGTCTTTTTTTTTTAAAGAAACAAATCATTTTAAAATAGGGGGCTTTATTTCTGAATTTACATGAACATATTATTACCTACTTATTTGTACTTTTATAACATATTGTGGTTAGTTATTAAGGATGTACGAGCGTCAGGTCAATTTTTAATTGAAGGATTTCCCCAAAACTAGTCGGTGGAAAATTTTATTAAATTTTTCGTCTCAAACATGAAGTTAAAACAAAATTCATCATCAAAGTTGAAAATAAGGTATAAATAATTTCAACCACAAGTCTAAACTTGCCTTGGAGCTCCTACTACCTTAAGGTCGCTGATACAGGACACGGTAAGAAATTTTTTTCCGAAAAGACTATGTTTGTATAGACGTGAATGCAATACTGTATATGGTTTCGATGATTTCTACTTGCTATCAAATTATAGATTCTAATTTTACCATTAAATGTGTCGAAACATAAGCAGCGTTTAAGGACGCATGAGTGCGATGTATGGGTGACAGGATCCATACTGACTGGTGATATCCACAAAACTTCTGGCTTACAGTACTATATTTAACACTGTAATGTAATAATAATAAGTAATATTTGAGCAGTGTGACAACAAACATAGCGTTCACACTCATAAAACATTGTTTTGCCGCAATCTTTGAATGCTTCTAACTTCTTTTTAATAAATTTTAATTTAAATGTTAGATTTTTTGCACATCTATTTTGATACCCTTTGCCAAATGACATAATAGCCGAAAGGTTTCAAAATATATAGCTTATTTTTTAAGTATTGATATTGAATTTCTTCCATTTTCTTTTTTCTGTTTTGTAAAGTAATTTAACTGATTTTCCCATAAGAGAAGCATTATATTATTTTGTCAATTTTCCTAAGAGAAAACAAACTCGTTTATATAATAAAATGAAAAACTAATGTAACATAATAATAAGTAAAATAAAATAAAATGAAATGAAATGAATCATATAATATGAATATTATATTATATCTGAAGTAATGTATGTTACGTTACATTCTAATATTGTCTTGATTAAGAATAATATGATTAAAAATTGTGAGAACTACATTAAACTAATGTGTTTTATATTATAACACATACCTGCTGTTTGTGCTTGCTACTCTATAGTTTTGGAAACATGGCTGTGGCTACAAAAAATTTAAATTCTTTTCGGAACTATATTTGGAAGTCGGTTTTCTTTTTGTTAAAAGTTTTTTTTTTTATTTTGTGATTTTTAGTGTATCTGAAGTTCACTAACTAATTTATCACTAAAAAAAGAATCATCGAAATCGGTTGGCGTGATATTGAGTTATTCGTCCTCTTGTCGTGCATACTTAATACAAATTTAAGACTTTTATGATTTTCTCATGGATGCCGTTGTCAGAACTCGATCAAAATAAAATGAGACCACACGTGAAGCACTAGCTTTCAAATAGATAAAGAATCATCAAAATCGGTTCACCCAGTCGAAAGTTCTGAGGTAACAAACATAAAAAAAAAATACAGTCGAATTGAGAACCTCCTTTTTTTGGTTTGAAGTCGGATAAAAATGATGAGAATGAAAAGTATTACTTTAACAGTGGAGAAATTCCCTAATAATTCCCAAAAATTCCAACATAACAAAAATTCAAACCATTTATCTTTAAGCTTATTCCCATAAGGTTTGAGCTTGGTAATTTATGAATTTTTAAATATTCTCTAAATTTGCTTCAGCAAATCTTGTAGGAATAATAAAGTTTTTGGCTACGCTCCTGATATAAGTTAGGTTTTAGGTGCTGTAGCACGAACAAGTGAGTAGTATGCACTATCCGTCTAAGTAGCTATACATTAAAATAAGGGAAAAGTGGTTTTATGAGCTATGTATAAGTACTGGAAAAGAGAAGGGTCAAAAACTACTGCATAAGAATAAAAGGATGATGTAAAGGGTAAAGTTCTGATAATAAAAGCACAATTTTTTGGATGTGACACACCAATTTCGAACGACGACTTATCGAAATAAAGATTCTTATTATCAGAAAAGTTGTAAAAAATAAAATATTCCACAATTCCTTCACTTCTTATTCATCTTTTCTCATCTTTTTTTCAGTTTAAAAAGTGAGAATAGCGGGCGGATAACGGTTAATATAAATATGTAAATTAGAGACAACGCACGTCTAATATAACAAAGTCGAAAATAGAAAAAACTAGCAAGCTACACTCCCGTGCCTAGTCTGCCCGGAAACACTAGTAGAAAATATACTTCTTCCACCATAAACGAAAAAAGAAAGGGGCTGTTAGAAAAATCTTGTAAGAGTGGCTTAGTGGGCGTACACCAAAACCTTCTGGTTTGTTTGAATATGAGTTATCCAGATTGTAGCGTGTTCCAAATCAAAGTCACAAGTTCTTTCAGTTTCTAATTGAATGTTATCAACTTTCCAGAATAGAATTTGTTACCTATGGGACGGCTTGAGGTAGGACACTTAGCTTGTAGTTCTATAAAAGACTGCTCCAAGAATTACCACGAAATTGATGGAAATTAAACCTACTTTTCTTCACTACTACTAAAACTATTGCCCCCCTAAGAATAATCATACCCAGCATAGATTATTGCATATGTATGAATACCCATATTTACCCTACACACATATGTATATTATTTTCTTCCTGTAAAATGTTAAATAAAAGATTTTCTACAACTAAACATGCTTATATGCAGTACCTTCAACCAACACCAACTCCAGGAGTAATGTAAGGTTAATTAGGGAGCATATTACTTACTAAAACATTACACGTATGCATTATATACAGGCTGATTGTTTAGAAAGTGTACACTCTGGAATTTTGTATCGAATGAAAAACAGCTCGTTTTAAGAGGAAGTTACAAAAATGTACTGACTAGTTCAATGAATATTTCCAAATCCGAAAATAATTGAAATAAAGAATAAAATATGAAGCTCTTGGAAAAAAATTTCAAAAAAATGTTGCGGCTAAGATCCAAGAATCCTTAACAATAAATATGTTGTTTCATTTAGAAAAAGGTGGTGACTTGCTATGAAGACGCCCTTGTAAAAAGAAAACGTGTTTTTTTCGTTTTTTATTTTCCATTTCATTTAGAAATATAAGAGTGGAAACTTGTACAAAATCATTCTGTATACAGGAGATGGGAGGGAATTAGAGGATGGTGGCTAATGATATAACACTAATGTAAAAGAAACAGAACTCTGTGTGTATAATAATACATCTAGTTAGTTATTGTAATACCTGTAGAAAGTAGACACGAAGTAAGCTGCACTGGTTTAACAAATGAAAACCTTTTTGCTTCCTTATATTTTACTATATCCAAGTATATTGTACTTCCATTAATATATACTCCTGTTCAAAATACACGTACCAATCGACAAAATAACACAAAAGAAATTTTGGTAGATTGTCTCAATTTTTTTGAACGAGAAGTAAATAATTTTAAAACAAAAATTAAAATAATCATAATCAGACTCATTAATTATAGTATAAATATTTATTGAATTAATTCCTTGCATATAAAAGAATGCTTTCAATAAAAATTTAATATAAATAAATCCCAAATAATGTTTTTTGAAGCAATGTTATCTGTATTTATTGAACTTATTATTGACAAGTCAAAACAAACAATTGACTGAGTTAATTGTTGAAATACCATGCATAGTCAGTGTTGATTTCTTTATCACATTACACATACAAACATGTGACACCTACATAACTGATAATCAAGTATAGTACATATTATAAAAGTTCCGCCTAATTGGCGCCCTCACGGGTAAACAGTGATGTTTACGAAAAAATGTTTCAAACAAAAGTTGTTTAATTTTTGATAAGGAACATTTTTTACATTTAAACTTTTGTTCTATCTCTAACGGTTTACAAGATGGGTCCTACGGACCCAAGACCCAATTGACCTAAGATGCTCATTTACGAACTTGACCTCATTTTTTACGTCCTGAGTACGCTGTAAAAATTTCAGCCTTTTTTCGTTTTTGAGTTATCGTGTCCACAGACGGACGGACGGATGGATTTCCGGAGGTTATTTTTTTTTCGCTTTCGACTTTACTTGCGTAATAAGAGAAATTCTTATAATCTCTGAACGACTTGAAAAAATATCTAGCAAAATTTTAGATAAAGCAGATAAGCAAAATACTCGTATAGCGACAATTTTGACGGATAAATTTTAAAAATTCTAAAAGCAAAATATTTTAGTCCGATCAGAATGCAACATAATTCGGTAGCATTTAGCTGTGCTTTTGTGCCTTTGTTGATCCCTCATAGCCATTCACGAACGTACCATGGTTTGTAGCGTGGCCTTTTAATTATTTCCCCAAACATGGGTACTAAAGTGTAGTGACGTCTGTATATACATAATTAAATATACATTATTGTACAGAATGGTCCAAGCTACCGCAGCACAACTCAAATAGTAGCCAGCGTCAAAATAATGACAATTCTGAGCATAAGTTAAATTAATTGAATTTATTTGATCTCAAAACTTTTCGAACTTCATGTTCATTCTCAAGAGATTCAATAAATTTAATTTCCCGGACAAACGACACAGTTACCACACACTCCTTTTTTAATATAATTGTATGGGTGGACATACAAGTCTATGGATTTTATCCTCTATAACTTTTATAGCAATTGTCAATGCGATTGAAAACAAAAGAAACGAGATATTCGCAAACAATTTTTCAAGGCCTTTGACCTTGAATATCTAAGGACACACACGCGTGACCATATGTGACTTTTGAGACAACATTTGTACTATCAAAATAAAGGTTTGTACGAAAATTCAGCTTATTCCGTTCGATTCCGAGATAAAACCCTAAGATTGGAGTAGTATTGAGAAATTACCAATTTTTTTAAGTTTACCTACAGTTTGATGAAGACCTGTTACCGCTATAATGTGGACCACCCTGTAATAATCAATAATCCAATCATATATAAATATGATTTAATTCAACAATATATATAATTATAACAATAGGTACCTCAACACACATTTATAACAATATAATTAATTATAAAATTAATCAAACAATGCAAATAATTTTGTATTTTCTGTAAATCTATGACCAACCACTCACAACTACTCAATTAAGTACTCAGTTGAGTTCAACACAATTGTTAGGCTTTATAGTATTTATGAAAGCCACATGAAAAGTGGGATCAAGTTCCATTATTTATCGAAATACTCCAAGGAAAACCCAACAAACTTTACGTTGAGAAAGTTGTAGGGTTTTTAATTTTTATACCATATGGATATATGAAATATATCATGGTATATTGAGTTTAGTCAGAAGTTTGTAACACTTAAAAATATTAACGCTACGAACAAAATTTTGGTATAGCTGTTCTTAAAATCACTTAATTGGTACATTTTCGGTTGTCTGTCTGTCCGTCTGTCTGTCAACACGACTTGAAATTTTTATGCCGTGCTCAGGACATAGAAAGTGGGGATGAGTTCGTAAATGAGCAACATAGATCAATTAGATCTTTACCCACGAGTGCGCAAATTAGGTGCATAATTTATAGTATGTATTATATGGGAATATCAGTTATGAATGTGTGGATATCTAAGAGTGTATTTCAACCATTAACTCAGTCAATTGTTTGCTTTCACTTGTTTTAAATGATTTTCGAGACAATTACTCTCACAGCACCTGCCAAATTTTAATTGAATCAATTCCATAATCAAATATATGATATAATTAAATCAATAATACAATCGAATCTATAATCAAATATATAATATAATAAAATATATTATCAAATATACAATAGGTTTATAATCGATTAGCTGAATGTGTTTTAACTTGTACCTTGAATTCCCATGCATTCAAATAAAATACGGTATGGGTAGATAACAGGTAAAACAAACTGGTTGCCTATTTTGTATTTATTTGTGGATAAATAAATACGAATGATCTAACTGGAATGTGGGGTACACAACAGTGATAATGTCTATATAATGTGTTAAATATAAAACATATATTAATGGATGATTGAACCGATTTGGAACCGATAAATTTCTATATTATATATGATGGTTCTAGAAGTATTTTTCATAATTAAACTTAGGTAAAATGAACCTTCTGTGGAGAAAAGTAAAGTTCCTTAGTGCAGGGTCAATATTTATAAATATAAGGCATTAAATAATTATTGAAGTAGTATTCAATGAATAATTAATATGAAATCCATAAATTATGACGTCACCAAGTGCTATTCCATTCTTTCTATTTGTACATTATATCCTTCATATTTTCGTTGTTATTGATATTTTCCAAAAATTGATTGAACACGATGTTTTGGTTCGACTAAGAATGTCCTTTGAAGGAGTAAAAAAATTGTAGGGCAAACGCTCATGTTTAAAATGAATCACCTTGTACACACACAAAAAAACAATTGTTTTGAATTTGAATGGTATAGAATGTCTAAACCAACAAAATAGGCTGCATATTAGAATTGGATTGAATTGGATTAGAATCATTTTAGGGTTTCACTTCGGTATCTAGCCGAATAAGTTGAATTTTGGTACAAACCTTTATTTTGATAATAAAAATGATCATGTCAGAATTCATATTTGATCGCGTGTGAGCGTCCGTAAATATTCAAGATCAAAGATCGCAAAAATCAGTTTTTTACGCCCGCTTTTTCAAAAAAATTTCAGACAAAATTTGTAAAGAATGTTTTCCTCTACAATTTTTATAGTAAAAGTTAAAACGATTGAAGGCAAAGAAAAAGAGATATCCTCATAAAATTGATTTTCTTGAGCTTTGACCTTCAATATTTAAGAACTCGCCCACGTGTCAGGATTTTTACCGTCAAAATTAAGATTGGCACAAAAATTCTGCTGGATCCGTTAGATTCCGAGGTTGACTACTTTTTTTGGCCTAGATAATCGAGTTAATAAAGTGGATCATTGGTTTTGTAAATACCATTCAGCTAACTATTCACGCGTTATATTAAAATGACCACTAGAATAGAGTTACCTATGTCAAGTTGCATAACGTTACGTTGCATACAAAACGTGAATATGTACGTGCACTATATAATCTACGTGCAAGTCCATTCATTGCTGCTCCAGCACAGAGCTATGAAATGGCGTCCAACAAGGAATCATAATAGTTGGTAAATATGTTTCGATCTTTACAAATATATTCATTTTACACGGCACGCTCGTGAAAATGGAATAATAATTCAATAATCACGTCAACCGATTTTGATGACTCTTTTTTTAGTGACAAATTAGTTAGTGTACTTCAACATACTCTAAAAACCAAGAAATAAAAGAACTTTTTACAAAAAGAAAACCGACTTCAAAAAAAAACTACTTCAAAACAAATGAATATGAACTAAAAGTAAAAAAAGCTACGATAATATAATGGAGCTACAGTTATTGTTATTTTTGGAGTCAGTGTCAGCCAAATTAATATAGCAAGCTATTCTGCCACAGTTTTTTCCTTGGCGAAAAGATATACCTAAGATTTGTTGTTGATGTTCCAATTTGATTGTCTTTCAGTGTATATGACAGTAATGGACATGATTCAAGTTGATACAATTCGAGTCGATGTACAAATAATCAAAATGTTATTTAACAATTTAACAAATGTATGTTGAATATATGCAAATGTGTTGCATATTATTATCCTGGTCTGGTTCCTGGTTCTTCCTTTTACTCCACTATATACTGTATCACTCATGGTATCCTGCTGGGGAATAATTATAATTTGTAAAACATAAAATGCCTAGATAAGAAATTTAAAAAGGAAAATGATTTTTGGGATTCAAATAATGACTATCCTTATTAGAAATCATCCTTCATAGATTTGACCCAGTTATTCCAGTTTCTTTCATTGCCCACTAAGATTCTAAGCGGTAAGAGATCTTCTAAGTCATCTTTACGAAGTGCGTCAGCTTTCGAAGCAAATTCGACTATCCAACAGGATACTTATAAACAGGTTGAACTGTATAATAATTACTTAAAACACGTAAATGCTTATTATTTGTACAATATAAATAAACAAGATGCAAAAGGACTATTTTACCCTTTAATTAGTGCCTTTTTTAACGGAAAGGCTTCTTCAAATATCATACGCGTAAACTAATACAAGAATTTTTTTTTAATTACTTTATTTATGCTTCTGATAATTTTCTTTGTAACTTTTTTTTTTGTATCGAGTAAAGAAAATTTACTCATGTGATAATTACATGTCCGTGCAATTTTATTAGTCTGTCACATGTCATCAAAAAATATTTCGATACACTTATTGGGTACTACAAGAAACCTTGAAAATGAAAAAAGTTTCAAGTCATTTGCTTGAAACATGCTCAAAAAGTTCTAACAGTTTTGAAAAAAAACACAAAAATTTAGAGGCACAAAATTAAAGTCTTATTCCGCAGATTATTTTACTTTCCGAACATTTTTTTGTAACGCTATTATTTTTCGAATTATTAAACGATATCGATATTTAATTAATATATAATTTTATTTCGAGTATCGTCGTATTTTTTCACTTTCACTTTCTTATATTGGAGCATTTTAATATGATATTTACACTTCTGCCGTAATATCAAGTCGATACGTTTTGTGACAGCATATGACGAACTAAATCTGTTCACAATGTCTGTTTCTAATTTAATATGCAAATATTTATTACGTTACGATACGATGTAGTTTTATAATCATGATGGCGTTCCTTTGGATAAATAATTAATCACAGGAGTAAATACGGGTTCTACGATTTTTTCCTAATATGTAATTAATTTAGCGTTGTAATAAAGGTACAACTAAATATTACACTGTCTTTCAGTAGCGCATCTCTTGGAAGGGCGTGAAAAATTTCCTTTTATGTTTATACCATGTATACAGGGCGTTCTGTTATTGACTGCAGATCGTTATCCTGCAGAATAAGCTCATAAAGACGGACGAAAAAGTTATTTTCCACTTTTGGATATGAGGCCTACTTTGCGAGATAATTAACAAAATAAATTAATATATCTTTAGCGAATCACAGTTCAATAACATTTTGAATGAAACCAATAAAACACTACATAAAGAGAGGATGTGTTTTATCATAGTGGAAGGCGTCTCTAAATGCAAAATTATTACAAAAAAAACTCTATTTGGCTACTTTTGTTATTATAAAAACTAATTCATTAAAACTTACACTACGTTTCTTGGTAAATTAAGTGTTGTACGCAACTAATCGTGCGAATATCACAAATTTTTTGGCATCAATGTAGCAGTAATAATTTTATATAGGAAAATAAAACTATCATGAGCTTGCGATGGGGGAGGGAGGTAGTTTAGTTAGTAAAATATATCAAAATGAATAGTAAGGTAGATTGGATTGTTAGAAGCTAAAACCATACCCATGAGGTTAAAACTTTGTTTTTAGTATAAAACTAACCATCATCATCACAATACTCACCGCTTACCGCTCACCGCGCGCTAGATAGCTTGTAAAGCCCAAAACTAAAGCTATATAGTTCACTGCTGGTTTTATTACATCAACTGAAACGATATTTGTCACATAATGAGACCAAACATTGCGCTTTTACTGTTTTACAATTGTATAATTTAAACTAAATATACTTTATATTATTTTAATAGTCTTTGACATCATAGAATCGTTATACCTCCTTAAATTAGCTAGCGAAACTTTTGAATTGAAACTGATATGTATCCATATAGCACAACAAAAAAACTATTTTATGGTCGAGTATATTTTTCAAACAAAAGCGGAATAAAACTTCTTTCAAAATCATTTCCCAACGGATTGACGCAGTGTCTGGAAAAAAATTGAAATATTACATTAAATAAACTTTAAAAACAGTCTAAAAAATTTGGTACAAAAAAAGGTAATTTTATTTTTAATAAATTATGAAAATGACAACAACATACCACTGTCTCTCTAATCAAAGTTGATTATTTTTTCTCGGGTACTACTCAGACAAAAAAAAAATTAAAATTACATGTAGGTAGGTAATTTAAAGGAATTCCCAAAAGAGATCCCAAAAATCACAGAGCCAAGTTAAAATTCTAGTTTACCTAAATAAAAAAATTAAAATTTTTATAAAGTATATCTACTTCCTGTATATTAACACAAATACTGCGCAACTTTTCTCGTTGTATCCTTTGAGGCAAATTAGACGTCAAAAAGTTGTACACCTAATGTTTCAATGTTCACTGTATTCAAAAAATATGACCTCTCAAATTTTTGTCAATGTGTCTACTGTATATTACGTTACGCAACATTTTGTTTCGCGATAGGCATTACGAAGAGTGGACCAACAAAAATGGAAAATATAATTAAAAAACATACAAAAGACTTATATATTTCGTTAAATATCGATATTTTGATTGTAACGTAGCCATCGTCAGTAGCTAAATTTATTCATATAATACATTTTGCACTTTCATGGAAATTAATTTGTAAAAGACCATTTTATTGCAAATTTTATCTATTTTCAAGAAAATTTGGAAACACATACAACAATTCTTCGTTCGTTAAATTAATAAAAAAGAACGAGTAGTTGTTACTTTTGAAACACATTGTAATTGTTTGTTAGACATTGAAACTCACAATATATTTTATCTCTTTGTGAAAATGATAAGATAAATTGTTCTAAATAGGATTTATTTTTGGGTAATACGATTGCTTTAAGGGTTGTTTGTTAGTTGCTACAACGTATTCTAAAAGTAAGTAAAAGTAGCTATGTAGGTATTATAAAGTAGCTACAACTGTATAAGGGAATGGTGGGTTGGATTGAGTTGGGTTGAGTTGGGTTAGGTAGAAATGTAAGTGAATAAAAGAAAACTGTAGTAATGAATTAATGTTTGTAAAGAACTTACATTTAAATAACTTACTTATGTTATGTTGTATGGAAATAAATACAACATTAACCAAAATATTATTATACCCTTATACCAATTGTATAACTCCATCAACCAAAAATCAAAAGAACTGAATTTGGGTCTATCACATCCAAATTACATCCAATTTAAGATAAACCAAGTATGTAATCCGACTAAATTTGGCGCATACTTTTCAAATTTGTTGTCAAATTTAATCTACCTGTAAAAAATTTGTAGATAATAGAGTCTCGGTTAAGCAATTTCGCACAAAATTAAATGGTAACGTAAAAGTAACATTATAGATGAATAGTATAACCCAAAATGAGTGGGTTTCAAAAAAAATTCCATGCCGATTGGATCTAATTTGGCTGTAATATGAGAAAAATAATTCTTTTTGAACTTGATGACGTCACCAAAATCCAAAAAATTGAATTTTTCTGTATCACATTCAAATTTTATTCAATTTTGATAAACCAAGTATGCAATCCTACTATATTTGGGTCATACTTTTCAAATTTGTTGTAAAATTCAACCTACCTATAAAAGATTTGAAGATAGTGGGGCCCTGGTCCCGCTAATTCGCACAACGGTGTATGATAGCGTCAATGTAACATCATAGATGAATATTATAAACCCAAAATATGCCTGTAATATGAAACTAATCTAATTTTTTAACTGAATGTCGTCATCCAAATCCGAAAATTTAATCTTACTTTTCAAACTAGTGCTCTAGAAGCAACTTTTTCTAGTGTGCGTTAATATTTTTAGTATAACGGTAGTTTTACAATATAGAATTGTTATAACAACTCCGCCTATAAGTACAATTATTTGGTGAAAAGTTCACCAAAAAACCTTTTTCTTAAAAGTTTCTGGATGTGTGCTGTGACCCCGCCCCATTGAAAAATTACAACACTTTTAGCACATAGCAAAACAAGGAGCAACACTGATTTGTTTATGTCGCACCAAATATTTTTAATGGATTTTAATGGCAGAAACTGGAAGAACTTCGGTAAAAATAATTTGAAATAAAAAAATTAGCGAAAAAATCGGCAAAATTCGATTTAAAAAAATATCACTTTTAAGTTTTAACCAAAAAAATTAAAACAAACGGGACCCTTGGACGATTTTGCAAGTGATTCAGTCAATATAGACGAAAAAAAGGCCGGACCTGGAAAAAATTACAATACTGACTCTGAGGTTATAGATCGTTAGGGGGGCATGTAAATAACTTTAAAAAAAATTAAGAGAATTTTTCGTTCCGCTGTTTTTGAGAAAATCCAAAAATATGGGGGAAAAAATTTGGAATGCGTTTTTCTCGGAATCTATTGGTTTAAGGGAAAAGTTTTTCAAATAAAAAATGTAGAAGACATTGTCAGCTACATTTTATGTCATTGGAGCAACGTCATACGAGTTAAATTACAAAAAGCAGGTGGCGTTAAAGTATCAAAAAAGGGTTTTTCACGATTTTCATTAAGAAAAAATGATGTTTTTGTAAAAGTGTAAATGAGAAAGTTGTTTGACTCAAAATTAGCTTCAACTTTTATTTAAACAATTTTTATGAAAAACTTACCGTTTCCGAGCTATAGTAAAACAATGTATGTTTAAAATAAACCAAGAAAATAAAAAGGAAATCAAGTACTCCTTTTCAAAATTTTAAAAAACTTAACTTTCAGATTTTTTAGCAAGCTGTATTTCAAAAACGGTAAGTTTTACAAAAAAATTGTTTAAATAAAAGTTGAAGCTAATTTTGAGTCAAACAACTTTTTTATTTACACTTTTACAAAAAAATCATTTTTTCTTAATGAAAACCGTGGAAAACCCTTTTTTTGATACTTTAACGCCACCTACTTTTTGTAATTTAACTCGTATGACGTTGCTCCAATGACATAAAATGTAGCTGACAGTGTCTTCTACATTTTTTATTTGAAAAACTTTTCCCTTAAATCAATAGATTCCGAGAAAAACGCATTCCAAATTTTTTTTTCCCATTTTTTTGGATTTTCCCAAAAACAGCGGAACGAAAAATTCTCTTAATTTTTTTTTATGTTATTTACATGCCCCCCTAACGATCTATAACCTCAGAGTCAGTATTGTAATTTTTTCCAGTCAAAATGCCAGATTTACTGTACCAAAGTATTTTTTGAGATATTTTATGAGAAGGATGATATCTCAGAGGAATTTTTCAATAAAAATTTGTTATTCTATTGTAAAAACTAATTTTCATATCCATCACTATGATCCAGAAAGGTCGATGTAAGGACAATATTAAGGAAATATTTTTTGTGGCTAGTATTTTAGTAACAATAAATTTGATGAGTTCGCAGTAAGAACATTTGAAATCAAATCAATAATTTTAAATTACTGAATATTAAAAAAAAATCAAATAAAAAATATAAGAAAAGAACAAACCCAGCAAACAATATCGGTGGATATTAGATATCTATAGATACAGATATCTAAGATATCAAGCAAGTAGTATTTTTCTATTCAAAGGATATTTTCACAAATTTAATATAAGCTTTTTCACAATGTCTGCTGATATCTTTATTAAACGATAATATATACAGAATGATTTCTAAAAAAGTTTACACTTCGTTTTGTTTCGAGAAACAAACCGGAAAATGATAAAACGTGAAAAAATTTTTCGGCTGAGTTTTAGGGAAAATAGAGGAAATACATAGTTTTTTTTGTCAACGGAAATAAATATGCCTTTTATATGAAATATATTCAATTTAGTCAAAAGTTTGTAACGCTTAGAAATATTGATGCAACTAAAGAAATTTTTGTATAGTTGTAAAAACCATCTAAATAGTTCATTTTCGTTTGTCCACCCATCTGTCCGTGAGCTCGATAATAGCGTGTTTAGGAGTGATTTTGAGATTTTAAATGAGCAATAGGTTCATTGGATTTGGGTCCATATGTCAAATCTTGTAAATCGTAAGAGATTCAAATATAAAAATATTCTCAATCGATTAAAAAAGTTTTAGTTTCCTAGGTAACAC
Source organism: Chrysoperla carnea (assembly GCF_905475395.1). NCBI lineage: Eukaryota > Metazoa > Arthropoda > Insecta > Neuroptera > Chrysopidae > Chrysoperla > Chrysoperla carnea. The sequence continues at coordinate 1,094,846 of NC_058338.1, read as the reverse complement.
ATTGTCGGATTTTGAGATCGTTTAAAATTGTACTTTTTTTAGTTTTATTCCTCCCAACTATCAAACAAATCATCAGCGTGCGATAAGGAACATAGTTGTCATAATTTAATACTATATTGATAGGAATGTAAACTTATTAAAGAATCACCCTGTATAAATATCTTGATATATCTATAGATATTTACATACTACCTACACGATATCATATTCATATTATATCTCTATATAATAATGTTAAAACGTTTTTAACAAAACATCATGGCACTTCTGAAATCTCCAGTGCTGTCATAGATACATTGAAAATGTGTCTAGATATAGATACAGATATTTACAGTAAAATGTATCTGTATATCGAGCTATAGATACAGATACATTTTTAAAAAATCATACACACAGCCAAGATACTAAACTTTTAAAATTAAAATTTTTTCTTTAAAATTATTCCTTGATATGAAAAAGTGGACCATGCAAGAAAATCAAAGCAAATCTTAGTAAAAAAGTAAGCGCTAAATTTATAATATACGAAGATACGATAGGAACATAGTTTCTACCGAGTGTTTCACGACACCAATCTTTTTTCTACAACTTTTGATCCAACGCCTTACAACTTTATATAGAATTTATGGAAGTAACAATACATCGTATATGTAAGATGTGATGTGTACAATGTAAACAGAAAACAAAAGAAGAATATAGTAGTCATGCGATTCAGTCTTATTTAACATATCCTATACCAATCCAATCTTATACGACAGGGTGTAACAGAATAAGGGCAATGGATATAACCAAAATGAGTAATTAGACCCGATAAAGTCATTGAGCATGGACAATTTTCGTATAGAAATTTTCCGCATTATCCAATTAAGAAAATGCTCCTGAACATAAAAGTGCTGGTTGCCGGTGGGAACACGGTACTAATTTATTTTTAAACAAATACAAGATCATATAATTGGGTCCAAAATTAACCAAAAAAAAAAAACTGTTCTGGGTGGGTTAAATCAAAAAATAGCTCAAACAAAAATTGAAAAGTTGATGGGAGACATGTTCTGGCATAAGATTTGACCTAGTTCTTCGGACTGCATAAATCCTCATAAAAAACTAACAATTTTTGCTTAAAACTTTTTTTTCGAAAAACGTTAGCTTTCGAGGGAAATGCATCGGAGAAAATATGACATATTGCATTTAATCACAAAAAAGTATGCTTAAAGTTGATCGATAATTGCGGATCAAAGTCATAGACACAGGCAAATGTTTTTTTTTGCCCTTGGCAACTTTTGGATAAAGCATTTTTCCGCAGTTAACATGTTTTCATTCGATTAAATTCAATAATGACATACTTTTAAGTCGCATTTTCTACGAAAGCCGACGATTTTCGAAAAAATTGGTTTAATTTTCGTATGAGGATCAACTTTCTAATTTAGCTAAAGTGCTTTTGTCGTTTAGTTGTTCATAAAACATCGTTCTGACGTAATAATGTTAATTGAATCGTATAAAAATGATTTAATAGATATCTCCTACCATGGTACTTCCTGTAAATATGATAAAGCTCATATTATATATCGTTTCGCTACGCTAGAGCTTGTAAAGCGCTCCAATTGTATGGTAGCACATCACAATGTTGTCAACATTATCATTTTTGTTTGTAAATAATATGTTGAACGTTTGAAGAAGACACAAATACGTGTTTACGTTACAGCATAACGTTTACATAATATGGTATCGTACCGTAGCGTATGTAGACGTTAGTTACGTTTACATGTAAACGTTACCTTTACTTGTAAGTAAAAAGTGTAAACATGTTTAATATAATTATATTCTATAATAAAAAGCTTATATAGCAACGATTTTTGTAAAAAAAAATAAGCCTTTGTTTTTTTGTTAAGATTTCCGTGAAAATTTGTTATTCTTTCTATCGTGAATTGATTAAGCTCTTCATCACTAAATAGTTAGTTTGAAGAGGCCCTTTTTTATGGATATTTTATTGTTTTAGCACCGGAATGTTTTGAGTTAAAAAGGCACAAATTTTATCACTTATATAAGAATCATTTAACATGTCTACTTCATTTCATCGCCAATAGATGTCAGCAAGAGTCTTCTTTTGCATGTCAATGTTTCAGTTTTTCCTGAAAGCACAGATAAAACGACCCCTTCTAAAAATGTAACCTAGCTTAATCGATTTTTCGCCACGAAAACCTCCTACATACTAATTATGAAAATCGTCGAAACCGTTTCTGAATCTTCATTATACAATATTCTCCACAAATTGAATTCAATCTTGAAAATAAATACAATAATTTGAATATAGCAACAAGTTATGGTCTGACCACTAAAGGTCACAGCCATTTGACTTGTGATATGTGGGTTAAAGGTTATATTTTTAAAAATCTTTGCTTTGATATGAATTTTTTTTTTAATATAAATTGAAATTCAATTCAATTTTGTAATTAGTTGCGAATTTAAAACAAATTACTTAGTTTAAATTTATTAAAAATGAATTTATTATTTAATTTAATTTTACTTGTAAATTTTAAATTCATTAAATGTGACTGTGAGCGAATAATTTTTGAGAATACTCAAAAGGTACAATGTTATCATTCTACCATACCAGAAATAAATAGCGTAGCAAATTCGGTAAGTACAGAAGAGGAAAACTTACGAAGTAAGGGATCCCTCCATGTGAGGACCCATTTTATAACCATTTTATTTTTTTTAAGGAATTAATTTTGACGAACAATTCATGTATTTTTATTTAATTTTTGCAGACACATTTCGTTGAATTGCATGTGGAGAATGGCAAGTTAAATTATTTACCAAAATCTGTGTTTAATTATCCAAATTTGAAGAGACTTACAATAAAAAGATCTAATATTCAATTAATAAACAAAGAAAGTTTAAGCAACTTAGGATCGTTGCTGTATTTGGATCTTAGTGGCAACGAATTGCAATCATTACCATCGAAAGTATTTGAAAATAACAAACTTATATGGTATTTAATAATGAAGGGAAATCAAATCTCGGAAATATTAGAAGACACTTTTATTGGATTACAAAATTTAGTTAAATTAGATTTAAGTTTTAATCAATTAACAAATCTTTATGACGATAGTTTTACACAATTATTAAAATTAAAAAAATTGGATTTAAGTTCAAATCAAATACAAAATATTGAATCTGAATTATTTGTAAAAAATATAAAACTAGAAAGAATTAATTTAACTCGAAATCCAATTTTAAATATAAATTTATTTACTTTCTACTCGAATTTCGATTCAGGCTTATTACTTACCCGTCTAGAATTGAGATCGTGTCTATTAATTAGTTTAGAAAAAGATTATTTTGAGCATTTAAAACTTTTAAAATATTTAGATGTAAGTTATAATAATATTACTTACTTAGAACCGGATGTGTTTAAACAAAATACGGATTTGGAAGAATTAAATTTAAGTTTTAATCACTATTTAACAACATTCCCACCAAGTATTTTTCATCCGTTACATAATTTGGTAAAATTAATACTTAGAAAATTTGGAATAAACGAATTACCAGATGGTATTTTAAAATTTAATTCTAAGCTAAAATATTTAGATTTATCGAATAATAAAATTAAACAATTTAATTCACGAATATTTAGAAACTTAACAAATTTAGAATACTTAGATTTATCTTACAATCAATTAAATGCAATCCCAATTGATTTATTTCGATATTTAATTCAATTAAATGAATTAAATTTATCAACCAATCGTTTAAAACGTATTGAATCTGGTACATTTGATAATTTAATTCATTTAAAAGTATTAAATTTAAGCAATAATATATATTTAAAAGGATTGGATCCTAGAATATTCTATAAACTTACTCAATTAAATGTTTTAAATTTGTCTGAGATGTCATTTGGACCATTTAGTTTTTTTCTTGAAAATGAAACTCGAATTAAAGAATTGAACTTAAGTTCTAATCAATTGAAACATTTATCTTCAAATCTATCTGCTCCATTATCGAATTTACGAAAGTTCGATCTTAGTCATAATCAAATCGTTACAATCGATAAAGATTTTTTTAAACCAATGGGAGAAACTTTAAATATTTTGAATTTAATTAATAATACATTAAATTTAACATCTGGTGTATTTGATCCGTTAACAAATGTTCTTGAATTAAATTTAACTTTGAATAGATTAACAAATTTAGATTCAAAATTATTTCAAAAAATGGTCTCATTAAAATCGTTAGATTTATCTTATAATCGAATCACATTCATTCCACCGAATTTGCTTAAGTTAACACAATTGTATGAAGTTTTTCTATGTTATAATAGATTGACTCATTTATCATCGAATATTTTCGGAGATGATGAATATATTCGAAGGAGTGTTGTAGAAAGACTTAATATTCGTGTAAATAAATTAACATTCTTGGATAATGATTTCTTTAAACTTCCCAATTTAAAATTTATTGATTTTCGTTTTAATCCATGGCAGTGCTCGTGTTTAAATGAAATTATGAATGAAATTTATCGATTGAAAATTGATTTTGAAAAAGGTGGAAGCTATGATGGATCCTATCCATCCTGTGGAATGAATTCCCCTAACAGTTGTGTACATGATACGTCTTTAGTAAGTACTGATTTATACAAAAAATTGATTAAAGATTATCGCAAAATCATATGGAGATATTAGCGATCGCGGAAACGGCTCCGACGATATTCATGAAAATTCAATTTTAGAAAAAGGTGTTTTATCCACCTTTTCAGGAAAAATTGAAACAAACTGAAAAATATGACTCTTACTGCCATCTATTGACGGGTAGTAATACCATTCCTTATTTTTTTTAATTTGGAGCAACTAACTGCTTTACCGTCACTGAAACATTAAAGATATGCTTCAGTAGATGGCATTGTTACACGATTAGTATGCAGGAGGTTTTTTGGAAACTATAAACTCGGAAATGGCTCCAACGATTTTCATGAAAGTATGGAGGGGAATTTGGGGGGAGAAAAATCAACCTACCTAGGTTTCATTTAAAATAATTAACGAGCAAAACTGGTTCATCTAGGTGCTGATATTCAAGAGAGCACTAGTTGATTTAACCTGGATCATTCTGTAAATGAACGCATAAAAAAGTGGCAGTCTTTATTGAACAACAAATAAAAAATGTATCATTGATTGACACTTAATAATTTCCCAACAATAACTTATAAATTTAATTAAATCAATGTTCAATGTGTTCAATACATACAGGGTGGACTCTTCTTCCGACTGAGCAATGTTTTGTTCAAAAAAGAACAAAACGCAGCAATATTCTGTTCAAACATGAGTGAATGATTGCTAGACTGTAAACAAAAATTGTATATTTACAAATAATGAATAAATAAAAAAGTTTAATAAAATTTAAAGTTTTAATAAATGTGATTATTTTTGGATTCTGTTGAATTCATTATTTTATTTTTCAGAGGAATTGTCAAATCTATTTTGACCGTAAGATCATAATTGTAGTGTACAACAGTTGCTGACTTTCTTTTGATAAACAATTTTTCAGTTTAAGGAGTATCTTGATCTCTAATCAATAATGAGCAAGGGCTGGCCAATGTCATTTTTTGTTAAAAAATAAAAGTCTACTTTTTTGTTATACAATCTTTTTAGTTTTTGATTACAGCTCCACTTCAAGTTAACAGACAGAGCTACCCTGTACATATTGATTTGATATTACAGTTCATGCAACTCGTTAGCTACAATCAATTTGTCTGCACTGCACTCTTTTGTCTGCTGTATAGGTTTTCAATTAAAATGTCAACGTTTGATTGATTTTGTCAATAAAACAACAAATATTATTATTTTTTATTTAATTTTTTTTTTAAATTAAATTAAATTTTTTGAGTTTTGACACAACTTTACATACCTTTATAGGTATGACTAGCTTAATATGACTTGTGTGTTTTAATTTTCAACTGGTTTCATCTTTCTTCTTCTAGTCATAATATTGAATATAGTGCTTAAGGATAAAATGTGACAACTAAATTATTAAATATTACGAGATTTAGATTAAAGGTAGTAAATTTAACTATCAAGCCATAGTAACTATCATGTACAGGGTGGTTCAATACGATGTTACCATTTAAATGAGAGAGATTGATAGTACAAGAGAAACAGTTTTATTATTAAACACGTAACTCTGGAGCCCGTGACAGTAAAATTGCACTTCGATACACGGATTTCGATATTTCGCATATGAATCAATACTATTCAACAATTTTTACTGGTGTGGCAGATATTTTGGCCAAGTTTTGAGCTCTTTGTCAAGTTTTGAGAGTTTTGTCAGATCGAGATATTTCGAAAGTAGACTCAAAACCGAACAAATTTAAAAAAAAAAGTATGTTCGACTCTAATTCGACGCTCACCATCAACTTCACAGTTTATAAAACAAAAATCCTTTCTTGAAAATTTCTTTTCTTTCCAATCTTGAAAATTTCCAATCAATTCAAAGAATTTTCCCTTTGGGTAGTAGATAATTTAAATGGTAACATCATTTTGAACAGTCCTGTATGCATGCTTAGGTTGGTACTACATTTAGTTTATTTTAGTCTGTAGTAGTCCTATTATCAATAGTACCAACAACATAGATAAGATAGACTCTTGTACCTTGGATCATCATTAAATACGCTTGATAATATTGGTAATTATATCACAGCAATTATATAAAAACTAAGTTTATTAACCAGAGAAAAAGTTTAATGTTGAGTAGGTAACATTTGAAGAGATACATCGTCATTTACCTTGGATCAAACAACGCACTATATTTGTTTATCAGTGAACAAAGGTACACTATATGGCATATTATATCAGTTAACTGTCAATAGTATATGTTGAAGGATGATAAGTTTTATAGGGTGTGATTCAAGGTATATTAGGGTCGTTAACCATGGATCACATATTCATAAAAAACAAACACGATTTTTATTGTTTAAGTATAACATTTAAACTCTCAAATAAAATACGAAGTATGTAGGAATAATAGTGCTATAAACAAAGATTTTTTTTCAATTGTCTTTAAAACATTTAAAACAAATATAAAAAACATAAATGAAAATTGTGATTCAAGGTACAACAGTCTTCCAGATTATTCCCACTAACATCCTTTATAACATTTATAACATAAATATTCACTATTCAAAGGAACCTATTAATGTTCCCGTCATTTACATACATCATTTTATATATATAGGGAACATATATGTTATATACATGGTGTTCTAGGGTGTCACAGTAGTTACGAACATTTTTCTACGTTTCAAGTTTTGTTCTCTAACGGTTTAAAAGAATGACTCATTTACGAACATAAACTCACTTTTTACATCGTGAGCACTCTAGAAAACTTTCAGCTTGATATCTCTTTTCGTTTTTATATAATTTTGTTGACAGACAGACGAAAGGACGGACAGACGGGGCAGTAAGTTTACATGAACACCTTTATCAAAAATTTCTTAACAGCATCAATATTTTTAAGGACTTAAATTAGTATACCTTGATATATATTTCATATATAAAAGAGTGTACGTGTCAAAACGTGTGTACTTCCTCTTGTTACACCCTGTAAATATAATGTATCTCTTTGATAACAATAAATAAATATATTGTTGAATATAGCAACAAACGAACTACTTAAAAACAAATAACTTTAGTAAACAAAGCTATCTAACAATAAATAATCAAAGCAATGGTTTTTGAATAATTATTTATTTTTAACTTCCCATATAATGGGCTTTTTTCTAGCGATTATTCCGAATCGAACGAGGTATCACACGTTTTTTTTGACGACCATGATATCCGAATATCTTAATTTTTTTTTTAAATATGTCATAAAATTTTCTGGATAAAAGTAAATACATTTCTTGCTATAAATTTAAAATTTTATTATTCCATTTTCGGGTTAAATAAAATTATCTGCACATGGCTATCTTAGCCGTATGATTTCAAATGATGGATAAAATTTCTTTATACAAATTTTTCCCAACTTGATTGATTTTAAAAGAATCATCTTGATGCCTTTTATACTCTAGACATCCTTTTTATACGTTGAACACATAACACATACAGGACGTCCCATGGAATTTTACTACAAACAATATTATTAATCAATATCATTATATATAAAGTCGAAAATTTCAAGGAAACAAACGTCGTTTATTTACGATCTGTCTGTGTGTCTGTCTGTCTGTCTGTGGTATCGTAGCACCTAAACGGATGAACCGATTTTGATTTTTTTGAAAGCTAGTTTAATGGAGAATGTTCTCAGCTATATTTTAAGTACAAATTTAGAGTTTCGCGTCCGAAGAAACTAAAAAAGTTGGTGATCTTCAAATCGGCTTCGCAAACGTTTTAAAAGCAAAGGCAATTTAATGAATAGTATTCTTAGATATGTTTCAAATGCCAGAGTTCCATAGCCAAGGCTCCGTAGCCGAAAATTTGTCGGGACTTTTATTTGAAACATTTTTTCGTAAACATCATTGTTTGTCCGTGAGTGTGCAAATTAGGGCAAAACTTTGTTGTTCGTTTTCTCCAAAACTATAATATATTGGGAGTGGAAATTTAGCAGGAAGCTTGGTCTTTTCTAGAAAATACTTTCGAAAATTAGAGTATACTATCCGATCAATTTTAAGCCGAGAAATAGAAAATAAAATTCCATGTTCGTTGAAAGATATATATACCTTCTTAAACTTCTGGTACACCCTGTAATATGATATAATCAGGATATAGAAAAAACGCGATACTTAAATACACAAAACAAGACAATAACACCCAAGAGGCCTTCTATTGACTAACCCTTAAGGGGTGATATTGAGTAATAGGCTTTCATATACATGGCATTTATATGTATAAGGACATGATTCTGCAAGAGTAAATTGTTGAAGAAAACACGTAGAGATACGTTGAGAAGACAAAAGAGCGGCGACAAGAGGACTTCTACATAGATATCGAATTGAATAGACAAGACAATACAATATGTTGGACGAGCGAACGTTATAGGTAACGTCAAGAGATCATTCCTGTGCTATACTTAAGCTTTTTTTTTGAGTGGTGAGTTAGTTTTTGAGTGGATTGCTTGTTCATAGGCTTTATATACCGGGTGTATCATTCATATTGGAAGAGAAATTAAAGCCGAAATGGATTGCACAGAAATATAGGGAAAAACGTAATAAATAATAGTTTTAAAAACGTCGTTAAAAAGCGTGGGGTGCTAGATTTCGGAAAAACGGAAAAAATTAATGCATCTTTGCAATTCTACACAGTTCTTTATTACGATGTAAACACTTCGTAAGCAAAAGTCGACCCTTGGGAGGTTTTATCTCTTGTTTTAAAGAGTCGTACTTTCTAAAACTTTGGAATTTTTAAAGTAATCCCTGTTTTTAACGTGGGAAAAAAATTCGTTAAATACTATCGAAAGTGAGTTTTACTATAGTTTTAACGCACAGGAACAGGAAATACCATGTTAAAAATACGCTAAAGCGGTGACACGAGTAGTTCGATTGCGACTCTGTATGTAATAATCAATCAATTTATTTTTATTGTTTGATGATTGATTGACTGGTTCAAATTTTATTTATCAAATAAAAAAATATTATCACAAAGCATGAAAATTCATCACTTCAATAAAAACAAGCAAATTTATTTAATTTTTACGAATACTAAATGAAAATATTGAAAACTGTTTTTTTGTGGCAAACAAACAGTACTTATATACAGTATAATTTTAAAATGGTCATACTTACATTATACAGGTGAGATTAACCTAATCATTTTCAAAACAGCTATGATTTCGACGACTCGGTAAATATCGGAAATCAAATAGGCATATAACGCTAAAATCATCTTTTTCCACAAAGCCTTTACCAAGCTGAGCCGATTTTGAAGATCATCGTCAATTTTTAATTTTTTCTAAGAACACTCTCCATTAAGTTTCCTTTCATAAAAAACCTAAAAAATCAAAATTGGTTTATCCGTTTAGGTGCTACGATGCCACAGACAGACACACATACTGGTCAAACTTATAACACCTTTTTTTTTAGTTCGGGGGTTTAAAATGGCAATTTTCATTTTTTTTAATGCTTTGTCCTAACTATGAAACGTAAAGATATGTTGAAAATTTCGATTTCGAAGATGTGGGAAGTCAACAAAATGATCTCGGCGCGAGTGCTGACAGATTAAAAACCCTTGAGTGTCTCTTCCTGGAAAACCCAATTTCTAGTTTCACTCCCTCTTCTCGCTCCCCCCAAAACACATATCACGTAAATAAAAAAATATAAAATTTGTTATTTATTAATTTTTCATATTTGATAAATATAGAATTAATTCGTAAACGTTTGATCTTCACTAATTGCTTGCTGTATTTTATACATTTATAATATAGTGGGATATATCCAGATATATTTGTTGTACAATTAGGGTAATAATGACATTATTCCCAAAGGATTTTCTCCCCTAATAATATCATTTGGTGTCCATTTTATTCCAAATAAAACACATCATATACAAATAATACGTGTAGCATACAATATGTTTACAGTATTAGCTGGTACGATCGGGCAAGATGGAAATGTTAGGCTCAAATCAATTCAGGAATGTTTAAATTGGATATTTTAATAGAAAACTCAACAGCGAATTTTTTCACAATGTAAATACTTTCATACGGCCTTTACTTTATAATAACTGCCAAAAAAAAATTGATTTTCATTATCCAATACATAAACACGTTTCACCCTTAGTCTTTCATTTCCGCTTTGCCCGATCATACCCTGTATCGAATAGGTTACAACGATAATGGTGGTTTTAGAATTATCGGAATTATTGGAATTTTTTTTTTATTGAAAAATTTTTGTTTTATGTTTTTTAATCTGATTGATCAAATGTTAATTATGTTACACTTAAACCGATAAAAATAACAACTAATTGTATTAATTGCTTAAACACTCCTTTCTCCTTTTCCCATAACATCTTTAATTGTTTATAAATTTTGCAGTTTTTATATGCTACAAAACTCTTTCGACATCATTTCGAATCCAACGAGGTATTATACGTTTTTTACGACCATTATCCCTATAATTTGCCAATTTGAACTTGTCGACTAAACTAAGAAGTTTTTTACCTATAATAATTAATTATTTAGTCTAAGATCCCAATTAGGATCGACCTTCACCCATCTGTTTACCGGATGAAAGTTATTTTTTATGAAATATAAAATGTTAACAAATATCCCTGCAATGGGTTGCCTAAAAAAATGTGGTCCAGACTACTTTTAGTGAAAATATCAAGAGTAAAATTTTTAGAAATTTTTCACTGACTTGCAAATCTTACGAATTTTGATCTACTCGAAAGTAAAAGCCATAAAGAATATGCAGCAGCTATGTTGTCTGCCTTTTTTCGTTCACTATAATCGCATTTATACAGGTTGTGAATAGTAATTACGTTCATCTGTTAATTCATTGATTCGCATATATAAATAAAGATAATTTTATTGCAAATACGGTGCTATATGATTGTCCACAAAATCAGTCAAAAAATAATGTTTACAAGCTTTCCCAGTTTTGATATTTTTATTAAAAGTTGTCTGGACCATATTTTTTAAGGCAACCCACAACAGGGATATTTGTAAATATTTTACATTTCATAAAAAATAACTTTCATTCGGTAAGCAGATAGGTGAAGGTCGACCTTAATTCGGATCTTGTACTAATTGTTTTTATTCTCCAGTCCAGAAACAGTTCCCAAATTTCCCAGTTGTTGGTACCATTCTGTTCATAGATATACAAACACAACTGTATGATAATGCCGCACCAATTAAATGTTTGAATCATTATTAGCTCTTGCCATAGTTTTATAATTTTATTTTGGATCATCAAATGTTTTAGTTGATCCATTTAATAATAATGGATTCATTCACTGTTCACTAATAATGGATTATAATCAACATTTTTATTTTTAATATAATGAGTTGGGCGGGCTACCATTGACTGTAATGGTACGGTATACAAGTACAGCATGTTCCAAGAAATATGTCTACAATATCTACATTTATTTATTTCAGTAGGCAATCAATAAATATGTGTATATTAATCCGCCAGCACTCGCATCAACCGTTGGGTACTCACTCGTTCTGCACAAGCGTCTAAATAATTAAATTAATCTTAACTAATGTCATCATATTTATGTTTTTAATTTACTGAGTACGACTTATATTAAACTATTGACGGTACACAAACAGGCCCGACAATTTCCGAAGTTTTGTTTACACTTTTACTATCGTGATGGAAGAAATTCTCACAATTTCTGAAGGATTTGAAAAACAGTATATAACAACCCTAGGCCAGAAAGAAGGATTTCCTGGCGTGTACAATCAAAACGACTGTGAAGAAACCGAGGTTATTTTTTATCATGGACTTACATTTAAAAGCGTGGTAATAGGTAAAGTTATGTTCCCTACGAGCACTTGATATTTTTGTATTAAACATTAAAATACATCAAAGTTTTCAAAGAATTCACCTAGTTTTGCAAAGCTGTGAAATCTTAAGCACGCTGTAATCGTCTTAAGTATATTAAATTGTTATAACTAGCCTATAAAAACACCATTCATAGTAAACATCATAGAAAATAAAAACGAGAAAAGACATTAACAAAACAAAATATAAAATTTGAGTATTAGGAACGAGAAACAAGAAACAATAAATAGGCAACCCTCATTCAAAAAAAAGAAAACAAAATATACAAACTCTATTCAGAACCGGATTTACATAGATATAAATCAATTTTTTTTTACTCCATGAACACAATATTAGATTCTACCTTTATTTTACCGACAAATATGCGCACGAAAGGGAAATAATTTTCCTGATTGAATAAAAGATGAAAATTTATTCCTTCCCCGAATTTATTTTCCATGGAAAGAATAGAAAAAATAGGTAAGAGGCTTTAGAGCATCAAAAAGTATAATTCCAGCTCTGGATTAGTCATAATAAACACAAGAGCACAGACAGAGCGCATTGAACGGTTAAGTGTATAATATAAAGTTGATCACATGAAACAATATTATTTTTTCTTATATCTATTTAGTGGGAGGGGGATGGATAAAAATGGTGTCACTGTAACACTGTATCACTGTTCAAACGATGCAGGAGAGTGGAGCTATATTGCTCCTGTATTTATTTTAGAATTTTGTTTTGCTTATTTTTTATAAAAAGAACTATAGAACTAGTTAAACTTACTGAATTATACGCATTTTACGCGTATTGGAAAAGGATATATACAGAGTGAATCAGGATATCGAATGTTTATAGCATAGAAAAAAATATACCGAGTGTATCAGTATAAATCGTCAATAATATAGAAGGTGATAAGATGAACCAAAACAAAAACTTTGGTGTGAGAAACATGTGTCCGGCAACTCTCCCCTTTGAGCTACATGGCATAACAAATTTATTTATGCAGTGGCATATTTCTCTCCTTCTAAGGCGTGAGTAGTCACAGACCTGTTGTCATAAACCTTAGACTTCAAAAACCTCCAGAGATAAGAATCCAATGATCTTATCGATTCATTGAAAAACTAGAAAACGTAGATTAAGACAAAATAGAGCATTAAAAATGCCGACTGAGGAGAAATAGATCCAGCATAATTACACCCAGGAAAAACAGACTCAAAAAGAATTAGAATTATGAAAATATAGATTCGAGAAAACAGACCCCATTAAAATAGATTAATTAATTATCATGAAAATTCATACCACCCCGTAGACCCGTAAGTAAACGCAATCACGAGGTTTACCAAATAGTCAAAAAAACTGCAGAACCGAACTAACTCCACCTCAATAAAGACATGGTCGCCCGTAGATCAAGGAATGAATGCAATCGCAGACCCGTAGTAACTCGACCTAACTAAAGGTAAGCCAACCCGTCGATCAGTGAAATTAATAGCGGGGCCTATTTTTTCCATTTCTATCCTTTTTGGCATCTACATTTACTAAATAAGTCAATTTTATTGCTGAGATAAACTTTTCTTGAGTCTTTTCTAAAGTCTATTTCTTACAACCAATAAGTACTAGATGAAAAAATACGATTTGTCACTATTTGTCACATTTGCGGAGTATCCTCGTTGACCGAAGTGAAGCAGTCACCACCACACTCTTGTCTAACTTTGAAAGTATCATGACTGACATCGAAGTGGCAACTACTGCTGCGGTAGCACTTTGTGAGTTATAACACAACTTTTTGAACATGCGTAAATGCCTCGTATAAGAAAACCGCTTTTTAGCGATGTCAGACACGACAAGACACCCTAAAGTACCAACTGCCACGCTGTTTTTTAACAAACAGCGAAACATTTTAATCTTGCGTGTATATTGGGACACCTCTTAAAACGATGTAACTAAAATAAGCCCAGATCAAATAATAATTTTTCTAATAGTCACACACTCAACCTACCCTTCACTTTCAACCCCAGCCCACACATCTCTTTCCACCCGTTGTACAAAACCCATGTATAATATAATTCGTTGCCAATAGAAACATCACGTTTATGTTCATATGTTCTGCTCCCAGTTCTAGTACCGTCATCAAAGGTCAAAATTGACCCTTATCATAGATTACATGTAAGAACACTTGAAAGACAGAAGGGACTACATGTATCGGTTCACATACGCTTCCACGCACACACACACACACACACGCACAGATATAGTATACTTAAATATACAATTTAGGTTTGGATAAAGGTTTTTCGATGTAGAAAAGAAATATTCGAGAGTATTTTATGTGTGTTCATAAGTTTGGAAAAATACTTTTGCATGGATTTATTATCTTATGGTATCAGAGTTGGCAACGTTTTAAGTTTATTTAAAGGTAGTAATCTGGTCTAAAAATTTGAAAAAAACAATTTATTTAAAGGTTAGATCTTTAAGAATATGTCCTTAAGCGGATTTTACAAAATTCGAATTATTTTCGGAGATGCAGCGAAAGCTTCTGCTGCTTTAAAAGAAGAAAAACAGCTCGGTTAGCAAAAATAACTTTGCAAGACATTGCCAATGAAGCAGACGATGGACCAATATATGCCCAATAGAGTTTCTCTCAAATTAATCAATTGTCTCTCAAATTTAAAACGCACTTTTCTTGAAACTGCATTTTTCGAGATGGTTGACAGTATATCTCAAGTTAAATTCGACCGATTCCTTTGAAATTTAGTGGGAATCTTCATTATTTTATTATTCTTGTATGACAATTGAAATCTTTTAAAGAGTGAATTCGTTTAGTTTACTCATTTTCTACGTTACGATTTTTTAAAATTAATATTATTATAACAAAATTAAAAAAGTAAAGGCAGCTTAACACTAATTCCTTGTAATGTCACACCAAATTTACATATCTTTCGTTAATTCTTTCAATATTTTAATATTTCATTTACATACAAATAGACCAGTGTCTCTAGTCCGAAAAAAGGGTCATGACGCTTACTTTGATAATTTTCATCCACGTTTCTGATAAAATTTTGTTTTCTTCATTCTATAAGACCCTTGATATCAATAAGCAACTAAAAGTGCTGTCATTTGAACAAATAAAAGAAAACGAAAAAATTACACAGAAGACTCCGTCACTCCTGTTCAATGTGAATTACGTTCCGATCAGCGAGTCAACCCAATTTTGTAGCTAGAAACCAGTCTATTAATATATGTTTACATTGAGTTTATTAAAAAATAACATTTTTATTAAAATTAAAAATAAGAACAAGTGAAAAGAATCGATTGACTGAGTTAATTGTTAAAATACCATGTACAGACAGTGTTGATTACGGAATCGTCAATTTTTTTACGTCGTGTAAGTAAAGAAAGATAAACACTCTGGCACGGGTAAACCTAATTTGTTCCTTCACGGGTAAACTATGTTTACGAAAAAAATGTTTTAAACAAAAGTTGTTTATTTTTTTATAAGGACCATATCTTACATTTAAACTCTTGTTCTATCTCTAACGGTGTACAGGGTCCTACGATTGAACTTTTTACGTCCTTAGCACGCTATGAAAATTTTAGCTTGATATCTTTTTTCGTTTTTGAGTTATCGTGTTCACAGATGAACAGGCAGACAGAGGGACAACCGAAAATGGACTAATTGGGATATTATATATTATTATATATTTCGTTCGTATCATGAATATTTCTATGTGTTACAAACTTGGGACTTAACTTAGTATACCTTGATATATTTCATAAATACATGGTATAATGAAACCGTATTATAAACTGTAAAATGTAAACTGTAACGTTGGACATGTAACATATTATAATAATAATATTAATAATCGTTGTATGTTTTTTTTTTGTGTTTTATTTTTAATAATAATTAAATTAACAATGACAAACATTGAAAAACATTGTTAACATTAACATTAACGTTAACATTGTTAACATTGTGTGTTATTATTAAAAAAAAAATTATATTACATTATAATGCGTAAATTATACATCTCACTTACAACACTACCACGATTATTATTATTATTATTATTATATACGTTTACAGGATCAAACAGGAACAACAGGTTTATATAAGTGTGATCTTAAGATTCATACATTTAACTTCCCAAATCATGAAAATAACTTTCTATAATTGCCTAAAACAGATCTGTATTAATTATTGTATTGAAATAGAGATGTGTAGGTTAGAGGTTAAAATACTCGCTTTCCATGCAAGAGGTACTGAGATCAAAACCCAGTACTGGTAAAAACCATTTTTTTTTAAATGTTATACAAATTCATAAAACGGATTAATTAATTTTTTCAAAAGGGTCAGGGGATTGATTGATACCTAATGGAGTTTCTATATCTTTAAAAATTGCCAAATTTTTCATTTTCTTAATATGAAAACAAAATTTTAAGTTTAATTTTTATTTTACTACCGAAGGCCCCAATTTCCAAGCGTTATTTTTGTCAATCACAAATCCAAGATGGTCTTCAATTCAAGGACAATTATGTACAAAAAATTTCCTTGAACACCCTCAAACCATATCCAGATCATGAAAGATATGTTGAAAATTTCGTTTTGAATTTTCGAACCCTTTACGATGGCTTTCTTATACTGTGGAATTTAAATAAACAATGCTTCAATTTCCAATTATTATTAGGATCGAAAATTATCGATAAGAGAGTAATCCTAACCCGCGACCTTTTGTCCATACCGTCTAATGTATTTTGTCCATAGGTCTAATGTGATATCAGAACATGATTGTCCTCCATCAAATCCCAATTTTTGTTCAGATCGTTTTTTAATAGGTGGTGCCTCTGGCGAGATATTCAGATAAATATACATTCATAAGGATTGTACACATGAACAAAACTGTAGCCTATATTTCTGTTACACCTTGTACAATTTTACATAAAAATGTGAAAAAATAAAAATTCAACACAGAATTAAAAAAAAAAAATAACAAAATAACCTTCTTGTCATTTTAAATTAAAAATTGAATGAAAACGATTATTTTCTGGTACAAAGAAAAATACACCCATCGGTATAATATTATGAAAAATATATTGTGTGGAAAATGTGTGTGATGTGTGTGTGTGTGTGTGTATGTTTGTACTTTAAAGGCAGACGCGGGCGAAAATAAACGGAGAAAATGTAATTTTTTCGCGCTCTACCAAAAAACTACCCTTCTACCACCCAACAAGCTTAGATTATGATCATATACTATCGTCATCGTTTGGTAACGAGAAATAATCATAAAAGGGTTACAAATAAGGTTTGTTTTTTTTTTTGGGAAAGACAGAAACGTTTGTCGTCAAATAAAAAAGGAAAAATTTAATTTTGATATGTAAATTACTTAAATCACTCAACTATATGTTTTAGAAGAGGGGAGGGAATTTGTTATTATCGTACAGAGTGTCCTCCCAAGTGTTCATAGATCATCAGTTAATGATATGTCGTTATGAAACTGAAGTCACCGGTCAAATAACAAAAAATCCTTATACAGGGCGTTCTGATATTAACTGTAGATCGTTGGCCTACAGAATAAGCTCATAAAGACGAACAAAAAAGCTCTTTACCAAATTTCGATCTGAGGCCAGATTCGGGAGATGTGCCTATGGGAAAATAGAAAGATTTATGAATTCACAAACCTATCAAATTCATTCAATTAGTAGGTGTCACTTAAAGGAGACTATCATAAAACAATAATTGATTTAATTGGGTAGTGAATACTAAAAAAAATATTTTGTTGTTATTGTTTATAAAGAAAACAAAAATATAAATCACCAATAGACAGTTAGATGTGGGAGGTATCAAATTATATATTAATATAGGTACGGGGCAGGAGGGAATAAATTGTGTAATACAGAACACAAAATCTTAAACATTGTTTCACTTTACAACTTCAACACACAACACACATACTTTGGTTTGTCTCGGTGTCTGTGTATCTCAGCATATATTTATCAAAACATACAATTGTACCTTAAGGTGGCTGGTACAGTACTATCCGTGCAGGGTTTAATTTGACTAGACAACTTAGTGGGACACTCTGTATTTAAAAAAAAATACAATTTATTATTTAAAAATATTTTTTAAGGAAATTACATTTTTTTTTTTCGTAACTGTATGTTTTTTACGTTTGAACTTCTGACATGAACTCATAAAATACAGCAGAAAAAAAAAGACTTGTCGTCGAATGGTAGCGTTTGAATATGAATAAATTTACTCCTACGCTACGAATGTAAGTACTCAAAATGTTGACAGTCGGTAGTCGAAAGAGACGCGGTGATCTTTAACTAAATAGAAATACTGGATGTACAACTCACCATGAACAAGTTGTAGGGAAAAGGGATAGCATGTTATAATTTTCGTTGTTTTGTAAACGGTTTTTGAATTTGTGTTCTGAAATATTGTTTTTCTCTGAAACTACTGGCTGAATCGCCAAATGAACCCGATTTTTGTTTTTTTTTTGGGTTAAAATTACCCTATAAACTGAATTTTATTAAATTCCGAAACAAAAAAAATTTTGAGAATTTTTCGATTTTTTCTAAGGGGTACCCCTTCAAAAAAATGAAAAAAATCGAAATAAATTTTTAGTCTCCAATTTCGATAAAACTCACTAAATAAGTTAATTTTGACCCAAAAAGTAGAAAAATTGGGTTCATTTTACATTTGGGCGTTTAGTTTTCGAGATAATGACAAAAATCGATCTGAAATATCGTTTTTTTCTGAAACTACTGGCTCAATCGCCAAATGAACCCGATTTTTGAATTTTTTGGGTTAAAATTACCCTATAAACTCAGTTTTATTAAATTCCGAAACAAAAAAAATTTTGAGAATTTTTCGATTTTTTCTAAGGGGTACCCCTTCAAAAAAGTTGAAAAAAATCGAGATAAATTTTTTGTTTCCAATTTCGATAAAACTCAGAATATAAGTTAATTTTGACCCAAAAAGTAAAAAAATCGGGTTTATTTTACATTTGGGTGCTTAGTTTTCGAAATAATGACAAAAACCGATCTGAAATATCGTTTTTCTCTGAAACTACTGGCTCAATCGCCAAATGAACCCGATTTTTGAATTATTTGGGTTAAAATTACCCTAAAAACTGAGTTTTATTAAATTCCGAAACAAAAAATTTTTTTAGAATTTTTCGATTTTTTCTAAGGGGTACCCCTTCGAAAAATTGCAAAAAATCGAGATAAATTTTTGGTCTCCAATTTCGATAAAACTCACTATATAAGGTAATTATGACCCAAAAAGTTGAAAAATCGGGTTCATTTTACATTTGGGCGCTTAGTTTTCGAGATATTGACAAAAATCGGTCTGAAATATCGTTTTTCTCAGAAACTACTGGCTCGATCGCCAAATGAACCCGGTTTTTTAATTTTTTGGGTTAAAATTACCCTATAAACTCAGTTTTATTAAATTCCGAAACAAAAAAAATTTTGAGAATTTTTCGATTTTTTCTAAGGGGTACCCCTTCAAAAAAGTTGAAAAAAAAATCGAGATAAATTTTTTGTTTCCAATTTCGATAAAACTCAGAATATAAGTTAATTTTGACCCAAAAAGTAAAAAAATCGGGTTTATTTTACATTTGGGTGCTTAGTTTTCGAGATAATGACAAAAACCGATCTGAAATATCGTTTTTATCTGAAACTACTGGCTCAATCGCCAAATGAACCCGATTTTTGAATTATTTGGGTTAAAATTACCCTAAAAACTGAGTTTTATTAAATTCCGAAACAAAAAATTTTTTTGAGAATTTTTCGATTTTTTCTAAGGGGTACCCCTTCAAAAAAATTGAAAAAAATCGAGATAAATTTTTCGTTTCCAATTTAGATAAAACTATATAAATTAATTTTACCCATAAAGAAGAAAAATCGGGTTCATTTTTTTTTTATGTACTTAAAGATGGTCAAAAGTAATTTGGTAAAACTGATCGGTTTTTGCTTAAAATCGCACATTTGTTGGCCTTCCTATAATCCTGTATACTGCTTAATGTTTATTCTATTTTAAAAATATGAAATTAAATTTATTATATATATATATTTTTAAATCGATAAAAATGCGTTCAAATTCTTCAATAATTTATATATTTTCAATTGATTGATTTGTAAATTTTGAATGTAAACATACCGTATACAAAAATATCGTATAATATGTAAATTTTATGTAAACAAAATTTTGCACCATTTTTACTTTTTAGAAGAATCATTTTACAATAATAAGTACAGGATCCGACAGGGAAGAATTTAATTTTAATAATTATTATATATCAAACAATATTAATTGAATTTATGACCAATATTTCCATTTTCAAGAAAGTAAACAAACTAGTCTTATGTATTGGAAAGAAGCCTAGTCCTTAATTTGTACCGGGCGATTTTTTATAACCGATTAGCATCCTGTATACAGGCTGATAAACACATTAACTCTCTTTGGCGTCGCGTAGTCGGGTAAACAAGTAAATAAGATTGATGCACTGTAACTGATTCTCTATGGTTTAGGAATACGTTTATGGCTACTCTCTCCTTCTATAGGGTTATCGTTTTCTGATACTTCCGGTAGAGAAGTAAAAATACAAAATGTAATATTATGTATTAGAAATAGGATCATAAAAATTTTGTATAAAAAAAATATTATTGTTTTTATTTATTTATAACAAAATACTACACACACACACACACCGCTTACACTATAGTTGTATTATTGTAGTGCTTACTCGTTTACGTTGTTCTAAATTCAAAATGGTGTACACATAGTGTGACGTACGTGCCCTATAAAATATATGACGCTATTTATTCAAAAATATTATATATTTGTATTATTTGAAAATTGTAAAACACTTTATTGATACATTCAATACTGTTATAGTAAAAGTACAGGGTCTTCAAAAAGTATTGAGCTGCTCTTTGGTGTAAGAAACTAAAGTATCAAATAGTGGCAACCGGCATTACTGTTTGGCAAGAATGATTTTTAAAAAAAATTTTCTTAAAATTGCTGAAAAACTATTAATTTTCATGCCAAGTAAAGGCTGCATTAAACGCAACCACTCCCAATTACCAAAAGTACGCCATTCCTACCTAATTTTAATAAAAAAAGAAATTTCCAAAATCTAGTCTTAAAATTAATTTTTTTAGCGTTCCTAGTTCACCCCACAGGAAATTATAGAAGACTTCTCGGAACTTTGAGGTGGCAACCCTCGATTAGGTTAGGTTAGATTAGAGTGGCTGTCCTTGGGTGGTATACACTTAGACCATAAGGTCCGTTGTGATATTGAGAAAAGATTGGCCCATTCCCGGCTACTACTCCATGAACCATTTGGAGCTGTTTAGGAACAATAAGAGTGCTTTGACATCGACGGATTTTAGATCGAAGAGATCGTCAAAGACAGGCTGGCACAAGTAAGTTCATCTCGTCATTGTAAGATACTTTTTGATCAACCTGTATACATAAATAAATAAAATATAAAATATTTATTCGTTTTAGTTACAAAAATATAAATTGGAAAGGTTAGGAAGAGGACTTGTATGAAATATAAAAATTTATAGGATAAATGTTTTAAAATAAACAAAACATTTTACTGTTCAAGTTGCAAATTGTATCAACAGCGGATCTAGAAAACTTTTTGGATAAAGCTTTCAAAATACGAAGGAAAATCATTTAAAAAAAACGAAAATTATTCTCATTAAGTTTTTTCTAAAAGCATTTTGGTGATCAATATTCGATAAGCTTGAGCGATAACTATGTTTAAACTGTAATTCTTAAACTAACAATAGTCCAATTACAGAAGTAAAAAAAAACTATTATCGTTCGATTTTGTAATATTTTTTGTCTCGAGAATAAATTTTTTTTATCAATCTGTTTCAAGGATGAAGGACACAAAACATTGCAGTTTTTTATCCCGTTTTTCTTTTTTTATTATATGAAACAAATTGATATAAATGATTTTATTGAAAACAGATGGCAATAGAGATTTTTGTGGCATTTATACTCACAACACGATTGTTAAGGTACGAATACACGATTGAGAAAGCTGTCTCATAAAATAGGGAATACTCATGAAATTTTATTTCAACACGATAAGTCAAAAACGAAAAAGGAATATTGAGTTGAAATTTTTATAGCTTGTTCAAGATGTAGAAAGTGATTTTGAGTAAGTAAATAAGCAACATAGTTCAATTGGATGTAAGATCCTAAAACGTTTGAAATAGGACACAAGTTTTAAAATAAGCAACTTTTGTATGAAACATTTTTTTATAAACATCACGGTTTACCCGTGAGGGTGCAATTTATACTAGAGCCATACTATTTATACCGGTATTGTAAATATCACGTATGTGTTTGTTTGCTTAAAGCATATACTGTGTATTCACTGAGGAAGTAAGAAGAAAGATTCTTTTATTACTTTGTGTGTAAGAGTGGCTATTTCTCTTTACTTCCATGTGATAAAAACAAACGATTGCGTAGTCAACACTATATACATGGTATGGTATGGTATGGTATAGAGGTTAGTGGGCCATGCTCGAGCATAGCGCCTCGAAGCAATGGTTCAGAGCACCTAGCCAAGTAGACCCTTGTACTCTATCCCCACTACACTTTTCAGTGGCTATTATAACCAACTGATGTACTGAAACCCAGGATTTGCCTAGCGCTGAGTTTCCTAATTTCTTCTGGTTCGACTATGGCCGGACCAAATCATTTCCTTCGCTGCTGTATGAGCGCCGGGCAGTAACAGAGAAATTGGATCGATGTTGCTTCTGAATTTTCTCCGCATCTGTCACACGCGGGAGATTGTCTTTTTCGAATCTGATGTTGGAACTTGTTCAGGTTATCATGCCCTGTGAGTAACTCTACGATGACTCTAATATCAGCTCTGTTTAGTTTAAAAAAACACCATATACATAGTATTTTAACAATTAATTCAGTCAATTGTGTTTTCACTTGTGGTTATTACTATTTTGGGGAAATAAAAGATAATTAAAAAGTCATACCACCACCACTTCGTGTACATAAACCTTTATATAAAGTAGAGTAAAAAATACTTATTATATATCATTACTATCTCGTTCGCATGGATATAGATAAATAGATATTCTGTCGTTAGATTGCTGTCGTAGGCAAAGAGTAAGAGAAGAAAATGGTAGAGATGTGGAAGAGATCGCGTCAAGAACAAATGTCCACATCCTGTAAAAGATCTTAAGTATCTGATAAAATGAAGCCCTCTCATGCAATCACGATAAATTGATATTGTCTTTATATATCTGTACCAAGTATATAATGTTGCAGCAGATATTACAGAATGTACAAAAATCATGGTGGTGCTGGTGGTGGTGGTGGTGGGTGTGGGTGTGGGCGTGGGTGTGGGTGTGGGTGTGGGTGTGTTTATTCCCATATTGTTTATATTGTGTATGTTTATTAACATACCCGTGCGCCTGGCCTTTGCGATGACCATAAACAAATCGCAAGGCCAGTCGTTGGAAGTTTGCGGGATTAATTTAGAATTTCCATGCTTCTCGCATGGACAACTATATGTCGCGTGTTCACGTCTAGGAAAGCCATCGTCTTTATATATTTATAAAGTTAAAAACCAAACTAAAAACGTAGTTTATTAAAAAGCTTTATATATATTTATTATGTTTTGTTATGTATTGATTATATTTTGTTGTATTAATAAAACACATAAAACATGTTAAAATGACCAACAATAATCACGAACCAAAAGTTGTAAAAAAAAAGTTGCAGGTGATACGAAGTTCACCGGGTCAGCTAGTTTCTACATAAATTTTAATTTTTATCAAATTTCAAAATTTATTTATCACTACCGAAAGTACTCTAATTCAATGAAAATAGAATTATCGCCCAACAATTTTTCTAACATCTGGTATCCAAAACTTTAACTACATAATAATAACATTCTACATAGAATTTCTTCACTGACAATTCGACACAAACACAAACACACAACACAAGTCAACTAAAACTTTTCTAGTTGTGGTTCACTGAACATCGAATATCGAGTCAGAGGACTTCGAAATCTTTTCTTTTTGTATGTCCTTCCATTTAATTATAAATATTTATCATTTTTATTTTTTCTAGTAGCGTTTGTTCATGTTGGTCTATCATTAATTGTACCTTTAATTTTTTTTATGAAGGGGTGAAATGGGTAGGGAGGCTTGTAAGGGTTGTGTAATAGAAATAGAAAAAGATTTACTACAATCTGTATTTGAAATACACTGTTTTTTGTGTACAAAATTGGTAAAATAAAAAGTAATTGTCTTTATTCATGAAGGGATAAGTACTTTCTTTCCGCACTGGAGATGAATGCCCATTGCGTGCGAGCATAAAGATATTTAGAAAATTTTAAAAATCCCCGACAAATTTTCGGTTACGGAATCCTAAACGCGAGTTAAAACCGATCAAAAAACTCTCTCCATTAAATTCCAATCTGAGCCGATTTTGAAGATCATATCCAATTTTTTAGTTTTTTCGGATACGAAACCTTAAACTCGCACTTGAAACATAGCTAGGAACACTGACCATTAAATGCTTTCCTGTTTTACACTCCTTCCCATTATAATTTTCTTATAAATTTTTCTCTTTTCTTTTGTAATTATTTTATCAAATGAGAATCGATTCAAATAATAATAATAATAATTAGAATTTTCTATGACGGAGAAAATCTTCCTACCATTATGAATATCAAATAAAATGATAATTTGGGTATCAATTTTATCCATACAATGAATGAATACAAGACAAGAGAGATTGTGGATGGACCGGGAAGGTAGAACACCGAGAAGGTAGAAAGATTTTGATAAAATATGCATACCTAAGCAATAATATAATTTATACGAAAGTTTCAAAATTCAGTCATTAAAATCGAGAATATGATAGAGAATGACTGACTGGTGGTGGAGAGGGGTGGGGGGGCGGTTACGGGAAGCGGGAAGTAGAAGATGGTTGGATATTATATATACTCGTTTATATACCTAATTCTACTTTCATCATAATCCTTAAGGCTGAAACAAGCGAAATTCATGATGTCTACTGCTATCATTTATTATTACTCTGTTTCAAAATATCACCTTATCACAAATGATTATCTTTTACAGGGTGTGACAGAATATTAGATCCGGACTTTACATACTAGTACCCACTGCAACATGCAAAACGGACTATTGTCCGTCTTGCCAAATATATGCCTAACGTATGTGATATTCGCACGATTAGTTGCGTACAACAAACACTTAATTTACCAAGAAACGTAGTGTAGGTTTTAATGGGTTAGTTTTTATAATAACAAAAAGCCAAATAGAGTTTTTTTGTAATAGTTTTGCATTTAGAGACGCCTTTCACTATGATAAAACACTTTAAGTATTGTTTTATTGGTTTCATTCAAAATGTTATTGAACTGTGATTCGCAAAAGATATATTAATTTATTTTGTTAATTATCTCGCAAAGTAGGCCTCAGATCCAAAAGTGGAAAATAACTTTTTCCTTCGTCTTTATGAGCTTATTCTGTTGGATAACGATCTACAGTCAATAACAGAAAGCCCTGTATATTAATCTGACGGGCTTAAATCAAGTTCAGTTTGAAATATTACTGGTGATGGAACATTTCTATTCAGAGGATACAAAACATAAAAATTTGTATATTTTGATGATCCCTTGAACACACTGTCTTAACTCAATCCAATCCTGGTAAGTAAGTAGGTGTAGGTACAGTCGGTGGCAGTAGATAGTAATATCAACATATTATTTTCCTGACAAAATCAAATATAGAAAAGATAACTTTATGACACTCTTGATTTTAAATAATGAATAACTTAGTGTAGTTGTTTTACTGTTCCTAATGTTTGTTTATACCATGCCATACTATATATACAGGATGATCTGAAAGTAAGTAGACACATGCAGGCAATTTTAAATCAGTTAGCACTCAGCGTTATGAACAAGTTGTGTACGTTTGAAAGACAGTTAAAGAATATTAAACGCGCAAAATAATTGACGTATGTGCAGAACGCGTGAGAAAATCTTTCTTCACGAGATTATAGATTATAAAACGAGTGCCGACGGACTAAAAATAAAAATTATCGGCGAAGACTCCGATGAGTACCTAAATTTTGACACAGGCTTTTTATTTCAATCAATTCATATTTTCACATAATTATCGATTATTTGAGGACATATTTCGTCAATTTTCAGCATGAACTTGGAAAAATATTTATTTTCCTAAATTTTTATAATAATGGTTTTTCCAACTTTTTCCTACTCGCTTAACTATCAAACTTATTAGGACCGTTAGCTCTCTATGGTATTACACATTTTCATAATTTTCGAAGAACATATTTGTAAATTTCTAGATCATTCTGGTAACAAGCAATACATTCTTACACGTATTTTGTTTCCAAAATAATATTTGACAATAATATTAAAATAATTATAATTTCTAAAACATTCCAAGGAATTTGAAATTTGTTGAATGGATAAGTATAATTTTCACACACTCCTACCAAGAGTAGTGCGTAGATACAGACAGTGGGAGTGGAAATTGGTGGGTTTGGGATGTGTATGACAACGTACTTATTTTAAAGACACACTCACATTGTCTCATCTCGGTGTCAGTTCAGTCACATCATACAATTATTCTAAGTAATATTTATTCATTTGTATTTTAAATATCTAGAAGGTATTACATTAATTTAAATAAATGATTTCGACATAGAAAGTTGAGGAATGAACGAAAATTTAATATGTTCTTCGAAAATTATTATATTTAGAAAATGTGTAATACCATTGGGAGCCAACGGTCTAAATGGGTTTGGTAGTTAAAAGATTAAGAAAGAATGGGAAAAACCATGCTTACGAAAATTTAGGAAAAGAAATATTTTTTCAAAGTCAAGCTGAAAATTGACGAAATATGTCCCCACATAATCGAAAATTATGCCAAAAGATGATTTGATTAAAACAAGTCGAAAATTTCTACTGTAGGTACTAATCGAAACAATAACGGAACGGTAACAGAACTATCGCAATTAAAATTTTTGTTTTTAACCGGTCAGCACTCGCGTCAAATGTTCGACAGTCTATAGTCTCTGGATGAGAGATTTTCTCACGCGTTCTGCAGATGAGTCAATTATTTCGAGCGTAAAGTATTCTTTAACTTTGTATATTATAGCCTCTACATAAGTTTAAAAAAATTAATTTTTTAATGCAATAGCTAATTAAAAATAATTTAAAATCGAGCGTGAGCAAAATACTCAAATCACAAGTGCTAACGGGTTAAAAAAATTTTACACCAGGTTATCAAATTTTCAGATGTTCTTGAAATAGACTGTCGAATATTTCACCTGCCTCGAAGCCCTAGTAAATGAGAATCAAAGTAAGGATTGTGCTCGAACTTGTTATAAGCACTCTCCCGTGCATAAAAAATATTTTATAGGTAAAGTATTTTAAAAGTTGTATTAAATATCAAAGCTCTAACAATATTCCTTTTTTCTCATTGTAATTACACACAAAACAGTCCTTATAGTCCCTTTTTTTTTCTCTTGTAAGTTATTCATGTTTTATAAAACCTAATACAATTTGTGTTTATAAAACATAGCTCACAGTTCATTAATTACATAATTTTTAATTATGAATTAATTATTTAAATAAGGAATTAAAACGAGCGAACGAAAGGCTAAATAAAAAACAACATCTTACTCTAATTACAATGCATACAATTTTACTTTATTCTTTATAAAAAAAATCTGTTTGAATATTTAGAATCTGATTTCCGTTCACAGGAAACGAAAAATCTCACGAACTCCCGTTAAGGTTGTTCAGGTACTGTAGAAAATAATACCTTAAAATTTTGAGAAATTTCTGTTCTAATATACTCAATAAAAAATTTAACATTTATTAAAAAAAAAATTGAAAACTGTACATTTATTTTACCTGTGCAAAACAATCTTAATCTCTATTTTGAGTATTTTGGAAGGAGGATAAGTGAGATCATGGGAGGTGAAAAGGCTATAACTCGGTGGTCGTTACCAGTTTTAAGGCATCAAGCTAGTCTTAATTTAATTTTATCTCTTTTCGAATTATAATTTTGTCAGAACTACTCTTTTAGGTAACTACGGGCGTGTAACTCCGCACGAGTCGAGCTAGTTTTTGCTACTGTGTTTCTTGTAATAAAATGAAAGATTTTTTCTTGTACTTCTTTTCTCTAAAAATAATGACAAGATAAAGTAAAAATAAAAACAAATATATTTTTAAATCTTATTAAAAAAAAAAATAAGTAGACAAGAAAAAAAATGAGATTTGAGATTTTATTTGTATTTTAATTAGGTTTTATGACATTCAAAATGATGACGATAACAATGACGGGGTCGAGAATGACAATCATAATAATATTCATTGTACCTACAACTCGCTGTTCTTAACTTAGTCTGTCACATATTATCGAAAAATGTATCGACTTGATCAACTAACTATATTTGCTCATACCAATCAATCTGTGATTGTTTTGGAAACAATAGTTACTCGTTTTTTGATGCCACGGACAAAATCTAATGTTTCAAGATTGAAATAACTAAAAAATAAAGGTGGCAGAAATTTTTTGAGCGTAGTCTTTTTGGTAATACCGATTTTTTATACCCTATGTATATTAAATATTATTTCAAGTTTCGTATCAAGTGTGTAAGGCTTAGTACATCGATGCAACAAAATTTTGAAAATGGTGTTCATAAAATCGCCTAATTAGTCCATTTTCAGTTGTCTGCCTGTCCGTCAAGTTTGTAAATCAAAAACAAAAAGAGACATCGAACTGAAAGTTTGCCAGTGCGAATATAGTTAGTTTGAAAAAGTCCTCAAAACGGCCACGTATGAACAGCTGAAATCATTTCTCTCTTCTGCAGAAATGAATCAAGTCAGTAAATTTTTTGCTAACATGTGACGGACTACGTCTCTGAGCTCTATGTTTTTATTATTCTTATTCTTATTCCTAGAAAAAAAACAAAACAAATCGAGAAATTTTTATAAAGATATTTGGAGTGTACCCGGGGGTTGGTACTTATTTTGTTTAATATTAGTTGTTGTACAAGGTATTTCAAAACTATGTTTCCTGTAACAATTTACAACAAGCATTAGCGATGGGTTCCAAAATCACAATCCCTTGAAACGTTTTTTTTATTGTTTTAGACGTACTTAGAATTCATTCCCGTGCATAGAAATTATCCGAGGGAAACAGGCGTAAATCTGATAATATAACAGTCGCAGTCTTTGAAATGCCTAGACCATTAACACAGTCAGTGGGTTATTTTTCATTACACAGTACCTTCCCACATTAATTTGAACAGTTTAGTTGTAAAATACTATGGTTTCTTAATATCCATCACAATTTATTCCGAGTCTGCTGAAACTTTATTTAAGCATTTTATCGTAGCTATAACAGAAATGATTGCAGGTTAATAACTTTTTAAACACACTGTATCAACAAATATGTATATAATAATAATATTTTTTTATATTTTTCCTTCAAAGCTATTTTCAACAAATATTTTCAACTCTAGGTACACAATTTTCTTTTGTTGTATGGAAAATATTTGTGTTGAACACATACGTATATACATGTGTAACAGGAGTTAGGATGCATACAAGGATAAAGGTGGATGAGAGAGGTGGGTTCACAAGTGATGATTATGTGGTAAGTAAAACATATAAAAATAAAATAGTAAAGATATGCTGCTGATATTACCCAAACATATGCGCTTATAGAATAGAAAACATCGACAAGCTTGAGAAATTGTAGATTCTAGTTCTTCTAGAAAGAAACCACACACGTCATATCATTGTAGTTTTTCATATAAGCTTTCCTCTTACGCTATAATGTCAATGTTATTTGAGTTTAAGCGTTCTCGAGTTAATCGGCTTGTTATTTTAAGGTCTCTCAAAATATGCCCAATTATCCCATCCAAATTTTATCCAATTTTTATAAACCAAATATGTGTAATCCCACTAATTTTTGGCCATATTCAAATCTTTCACCTTTAAAATATTTCATGATTACACTATCATGGGTTCCACATTTCATACAATGGCTGATTTAAGCGAATAACTCAAATTCACTCAAATTGGATAAACTTTGGCCAAACGATCTCAAAAATTACTTTCTTATACCCTCAAATCAAAATTAATTTCATGTAGAAAGTATTTTTCCGTAAGATTTGAATGAAGCATTTTCCAAGCCAAGAAAAAAAAGGCGATATCTGGAGATATCTGATCACACCAAGAAGGCGTGAACGTATCAACTATCGTTACGTAGGTAGATACCCTAACACCCATATTTAGATCAAATACAACAGTGTAGTTACACCAACTATGATCAAGAGTCAGTCGTAGAAATTGGCCGTATTTTAAAAAAAGATTGCCATTGTCGTCAAATTTTTAAGATCAATCTCTATTAAATTTCCTTTTTCCTTAAAGCCTTTTCTAAACTGAGCAGATTTTTTTAGTTTTTCGGGTACAAAGCCCTAAAATGGCACTTGAAACATTGATAAGACCACATATCCTCATTGCCTGAGCATTCAAAAAAACGCAATTTGTCTACGCAAAACTTCCAGTTTACCATACATTAAAAAACTCCCTGAAAGGAAAATCTCCGGCTTAAACAATTTTCGTATTTGAAGAGATAGCAACCCAATACCTTTGACAACAAATTCTTCAATTTTGTACCGTTTTAAAATCACAGTCAAATACTACACTTAAACCTAGACCTAAATCAACCGAGTACAATGCAACAGTGTAAGATCGGGGATCTGTAATATCCACTTCTAAGGATTTATTTTACATTTTATTAAATATCTTAAAAGTCACTTTAATCAAGATATTTTTTAACAGGAAATTTATGATTAATAATCTTATAAAGAGAGCAGGGAGTCGCGGAAGGGAGCTATGAGCTGTTTTATTATTGTTCATGGAGAGAGGGTGCAGTAGGCAAAATATAAGGACCATTATTTGAAGTAGGCCACTACTGTGATCATACATCCTTAATAAGTTGGGCATAGCGGGTTTTTTTTTGTCAGAATTGATTTAGACTTAGTCCAACTACATATAAAAAACAAATCAAGCCTTTTATCTAAAATTGCTTTGGCAATTACATTCTTAAATTCTTGATTTAAAAAAAAAACTTCTTACCTACAAAAAATACTTTTTCTGTGTAAAATCTTCTACGCCCATCTTTCAAAGCAACGAAAATAATAACTATTTTGACACTGATCGGTCTTTCCAAAACGAATTATAATTTAGTTTTAGAGAATTCGAACCTTTATTTGATCCAACTTTGTTCGTGATTTGTTCGATAATCATTTCTTTTTTTTTTTTTTTAAATAATAATATAATTTTTAGCAGCTTTTTTTATGAATAGTAAGTATTAAAAAATTCCATCCATAGCTGTTTTATTCATTATTCAAGATTTAAGTTATGTTGTAAGATTCACCAAACTACCGGTGCGATGCGGTGGCCTTAGCTAAGCTTACATCTTGAGTAGCTAATGTAATGTAATATGTTATGTAACGTGAATAGCTATTATAAATACTTCACTCGTGTTTTTCTTAAATGTGTCTATCTAATAATAACACTAATAAATGTTGTATCTAAATACATTTCTAAGGTAGTTCATGCGTAACTTTACAATCGTTAATCCTTGATCTAAGTTTTTGTCAACCAACCATAGTTTAAGTCGTTGCTAGCTAGGAAAACTCGTAAATAAAGCTTACAAAGCATGTACGACGCAAAATACCTCACTTTTATAATAAAATAAAGTTCGGAAACTAAAAACGCGATAAAAACAGAATCGCGCCCTTTTAAAAGTATGAAAACAAGAAAATATTTTCATCTGAAATCAGTCATTACAGTCGAGAAATTTGTCCTGTGGAAAACTGTTTAATGTTAGAGGTCCCTTGACTGTAATGACGATTTTAATCATCATAACCACTTCAGCTGAAAATATTTACTTGTTTGCATACTTTTAAGAGAGCGCGATTCTGTAATTTTCGGGGTTTTAGTTTATGAACTTTAATTTATTTAAACCATTTTGGGGTCATCATAGCTTACGGCCTCTAGAAAGCACTGCCTTCAATTTAATGTGACGGAACATAGCCTATAACCAGCAGACGAAAAAGACGATTTTAACGATACCTCATTTGTCAAATTATGATGAGTAGTTTACAAACCGGGTGGGAACAAATGAACATAAATACCGGTCAACCACAAAGCCTTCGCCAAAGTATAGTCGGGGTAAAAGGATTGGTAGTTTGACGGTATCACAACAAAAGATCCTTTATGAGTTAAAGCTTGATGCAGGAACTACCTTAATGTTAGTTTATATGCTTAAAAACATTCTTTTAAGAAGTATTCTCTCATTACTAACGATGAATTTTTTTTCATTATTTATTTTTGTTAATTTTTCATTGAATACCAAAAGAAGGAACGAAAAATGAAGAAAATTTTGTTGAATAGCTTAAAAATACTTTAGCGGTAATGGACGGACAAATCGGTTAAGATAAATTTATATGAAGGCGTCTTCTTTCGAACAATGCTCAGTAGTTGAAAACCCAAAATTAAGCGACCCTTAAAAAAATCGAAATCGAAAAAATGTATATTAAGTACAATTTATAAAAAAAATAAAAATTGCTTAATAAAACAAAAATCATGTCTTGATTCTATTCGAAACACTATTTGCTTTATTCTTGACTTGATTCAGTAATCTCTTAAATCTTTGATGATACTCGGTTTCAAAAATGTCAACCAAAGATTGAACTCTTAAAATTTGCGTGTTTATCCAAAAATCTTTAACCTTTTCATCTTTTATTCAGCATCCAATAAAAGTATGTTCTTTCATTTAAAATATTTCTAACGCCATGCGACTAAAAATAGTTTTATATGAAAATTTCTAAGATGTAGTTTTGAACGGCATAAAGCTGTAAACATTTTTTTCGAACCATTGACAGTATCTGTCAGCTACTAGAAATATCAAATCTGTCGATATTAAAGATATATAAAAGGATAGAAATCCATTCTATTTAGAAAAATTTTGGAATATTTTTAGTTCGCGTTTTTGTCTCGCAAACAAAATAACTTCGCAAACAAAAATGAATTAGTAGCCTTAAGCTTCAAAATTATCCAAAAAAAGAATTTAACAAAAAAAAAATCTAAAGTTCGAGGAATTTAGAGGAATAATAAACGAATATTGAACGTCAGAATATTGATAATTGTCAGTCGATCATATTACTCAATAAATTAACAGTTTAAAAATCAAAAGTCAAAAATCGATTCCAGATTATCGTTTTTCTCAGAAACTACTATAGCTCAGAAATCCCCAAATAATATTTCGGTTTTCCCAAAAAGGCTCAGTCAAAATAAATTCAGGGATTCAATGAAAATGAATTCTGAAATTTTCAACATCGTTTAAATGTTAGTAAAAATGTCACAATCATTGTCAGTCGATCATATCTCAATAAATTAATAGTTATTCTTGTATTATGATTATATGGTATTTATTCAATTAGTTCTTTTAACTAATATCGACAATTAATTATTTATTTTAATATTATATATTAATAAATAATTTGATAGGTATTTCATGATTTGAATAGAAGGTATAAATATTATTTTGATAAAATATAAATTACATAATTTAAGAATTGTTTTTACCAGTTCAATTATTTTGATATAAAAATTATTTACAACTAACACAAAAATATCATTTTTAAATGAAATAAAATTTGAAGGTCATTTATTCAAAAAAATATTTTATTTTATAATAGAGAAACTAATAATTAACTTAGTTTAATTATTTTTTACGACATGTAATACTTTTGTACAACATGAAGTTGTAAACAAAATTTTAGCAAGATTGGCATCGACAAATTTTCAAAGTTGTCGATACTTAAGGATGTATTAGCACCAAAAAAATTTAATATAAAAAACATTACGTCTTGCCAGTCCATACTCTCGCATATTTTTACCATCTTTTTAAAAAAAAGAAATTGCTTAAACGTAAATCTATTCTCATGATAAATTAATGAATTTGCAGATTTAAAAAGAAATTGATCAAATTTTTATAAATTGTATTTAACTTTATTGTAAGTTAAATCTTATTTCCAAAATGAGATTAAATATTAATTTCTCAATCAAGTACCGGTCGAAAATTGTATAACGTTTATTTATAAAATGCGAGGATCCAAAAGTCGCGCATTTCGTGCATAATTCCTCCTTCAAAAAGTAACGCAAATGTAACTAATTATTTTAAGTAATTAGCAAAAAACTTGCAATTCTTAGTCGAAAGCGATATAAAGAAAAAGTTATTATCCTTGAATTGAATTTGGAGAGATTTCTAAGATAAAGATTCTAGCTGTGATTTTTTAAGGGTAATTAGGACACGGAAAAAATTCAACATAGTTCTTGGTAAGAGCTATTTTTTCGAGATATCTATACAGTAAATATTTACGCTTGCTAGAGTAATAATATATAATATTAATGGAAATTAATATATTTTTTTTTCCAAAAAAAAATTGTTGTTGAACATGTTTTCGATTAAAAACCTATAAATTAAAGCGAAAATAATTAATTTAGAAAAATAATAAAACCAAAAATTTATTTATGTGATTGCTTTCTTTCGTCTTCTTGTGTTTTTTTTATATTTTATTTGAGAACAAATATTAGTTAGGTTTGTTATTATTTTTTATGTCTTTTTATATGTTTTTTTTAAGTTCAAATTCTTCATGTGTGGTCATTTCAAAAAAGAAGAACTTAAAAAGTCAACACAACTCAACAGAACTAAATAACTGACCAGCGACCGCATTGTAAAATGTCAATGAATATAAAATTATTTAATAATACATATGTTTACAGGGTGTAACAGTGTAGCAGATTCAAGTTTCTTAATCCCCTCACATTAATCGTACAGTGTCCAGCAAGTCGTAGTTAAATGGTTACTTTATTTAACAGAAATTAAAAATTTCAAGATTGGGATCTCTAATGATCCCATTTGTACTCCATACACGATATTTGCACCTGCAGAAGTCTGCAGGGCGTTAGATTCAGAATGTTCGAGTCCGAATCTTTGGATCCACCTATCTTCGGAGAGATTACAACGGAGAAGTAATCTCTCCGAAGCTGTAGGCTCACTGTTGGCGTCTGACCTTGATTGAATCCTTTAGCTTCTAGGGAAGGCACAGAAGACTCTTGGTCTAGGTGCTAGGGACCAACTTGTGGTATCCCCGATTATTTTTTTATTATTAAATACGTGGGAAAATGCGAAAATTAAAAAGCGGTACGTGTAAGTACCGCCGAGAACTAAGTGGTTAAGTATGACTACTGACTGTTACACTCTGTATACATATTTATGATATAATTTTAAGCGTATAATTATCACAAATTAACTACCTTACTTCAATTATATGATTAGTTCTTTTTTTTCTTAAATAAATCTATAAATACAATTAAAATAGAAATTCAAAAATCAAAAAAAATTCTTAATTGGTTACGGAACGACCACTAAAGCCGATTAAATTATAAAAAACGAAATAAATAAATAAATAATATCAATAAAAATTTTATAATAAATATCATTTATTAATTGTTTTAGATAAATCGCTGCGTGTGACATTACTATGTTCGTGGAGCCAAAGCGTAACGATACCGGGTTGTATTAGACAATTAATTAATACTAGATTTTAGGGCGATTGTTTTTTTTAAAGTTTACAGCTATTTTTTTCGAAAACTGATTGAAATACCAAAACTCAAATAAATCCGAGTCTCTTTATTACCTTAGAGAAAAAAAAAACTGTCTAGATCTCAATTTTGACACCCTGTAGGTGTAATGTACAATAATATTTTTAGTCAAATTGTATAAATGTAAATATCACGTTTAATTAATTTTCATTTCATCAAAAGGTGATAAAGTATGAAATTATATCGAAAAATGATCTTTGTCTAGGAACATAAACGTGTGCCCAAGCACTAAACGTATAGTACTGGGGCCAGGCTTTTGATATTTTATTCTCATTTCTGAAAAAGAGCGAACTTGAGCTGTTGTTTAATTAATTTTCATTTCATCAAAAGACGATAAACTATGAAATTATATCGAAAATCTATCTTTGTCTAGGAACATAAACGTGTGCCCAAGCACTAAACGTATAGTACTGGGGCCAGGCTTTTGATATTTGATACTCATTTCAAAAAAAAGGGCGAACTTGAGCTGTTGTAGAAAACCGAAAGAAAACACTACGA
Source organism: Chrysoperla carnea (assembly GCF_905475395.1). Lineage (NCBI taxonomy): Eukaryota > Metazoa > Arthropoda > Insecta > Neuroptera > Chrysopidae > Chrysoperla > Chrysoperla carnea. The sequence continues at coordinate 1,058,069 of NC_058338.1, read as the reverse complement.
TATTTGGCCAAGCAAGCCAAATAATTTTTCCCCAACTTTGAATATTTGGATATGAAGACTTTAATAACAGTCTCTGAAATTTCAAAACAGCTCTGAAATGACATTACAAGATCGATACTTTCACCTGGACACCATTCTGATAATTTTCATTCGAAAGTTTAGTTCGAAAAACGACTACCTTACCTTTTTTCTTAAATCTGAGCACCATTTATGTCAATAAAAAGATGAAAATTGAAAACCATTTCGAAAAATGGCCGAGAATTTGATATATTTTGATTACTTTTGCTTAGTAATCTGTTTTGCCGTCAAGATCCAATTTGGGTCACGAAAAAACCACAATAGTTAAATCGTTCTTTTTTTGGAACAGACTAGAAATATTTTTTGCAGAAAATATAAACAATTAATTAACGTGGTGTCTAGAGTCCTGAACCATTTTCTGCACCTGAATCTGGGCTATATGGCTGACCCCAGGTAGTTCGACTAAATTCATCATACACGTTCGACTTCCCCATCTCATTCTACCTAGAACATTCGCCATTATATAATATTGTCATCGATATATAATACAGAATAGAAATACAAAAATGACAAGTCCAATGGATTTTAGTTGCTTTATAAATAATGACTGATTCATTCTATATCAATGATGTTTATTTATTGATGGAAACTAGATCGCTAACATTGAACGAAAGAGTGCTTCTTTTGTTGTTGGAATACGAGATCGGACGAAAGTTGTTTGTCTTTTGTTTTGTCTCCCATGCTAAATTCGCTTGCTGTCTTTAATCGTCTTGTAAAAGTTTTAAATTTTTCTACCATATACTCATTCTATTCACCTTGTTTCTAGAAAGAAAGTACTTCTGATTTTGTGGGCAACCGACTAGCGTACATTACCTACATTTGACTTGATCAGGATATTTATTATGACATATCATAAAATTTCCTTGAACTTACTTTAAATTGTCTCTATTATCTTTAACTTCTGGTAACACACTTTCATAATCATGTTTTTTAATGAAAACACATAAAATTTTCACCAAATATACCAATTGACAAATAATGAAAATATTTTTGCATATTGTTAAAATTAATGGCAACCGAAAGCGCTTGACAAAGTTTAATTTTCCTAAGTGAACTAAGTGAAAATGGCCTGTTTTTGGTGTCTTTTTTCGTTGTCCAACCCGTAAACAAATCAGAAAGATAACCAATAAGTAATTGACGGCTTGAACCAAGAAAATACTTTCACTAACTTCATAATTCTTATCTCGTCTTTTGCAGCATCAATATTCGATTTGATTGAAATTTTCATTTGACAGCAATCTAATCGTTAATATAAACATCTATGATCCTTTAACCTACCTAAAATTGTAGTAAAACTCCAGTGACGACTAAATGATTTTGACAGATTGATGTTTTGTGAATAATATCACTATATCATGTGTGGCCTTGTCCTAACATGTCCTGTCCGATCCCGTACCGTCCCGTTTCACCCCTGGTTCATCAGTAGTAGGTACACTGTAGTAAAATACTCTGTAATTGTCAGCCTTTGTACTTTCACAAAAACATTTTCAGGATGAATATTCCTCCTATTATAATGTCATCATCTAATTTGTATATTTTCGAGGGGAGAAAGAGAGACACGGGAGGGAGATCGTATGGGAATAATAGGAATATAGACAGGAGTATAAAGCCTATCATACAGGTTTGAGTTTTGTGTACAATAAATATCACATCCGTAAATGGTTTTTGATATGCTGCGTTAATGCCTATCGTGTATATATTTATGGACTATAAGTCTATACAGTGTGTCAATTAAAAAATATTCCAGGATGAACTTCATCGAAAACGTCATCATACACTTTCGTCCAAAGCTACATCTGAAGATCAATCCGAAGACTGGGTCCTTTTTTTGCAATTTTCCTAATCGTCTTAGAAACAGTGCCAAATCGTCTTTCTTTATAATTTCTTAAGAAATTATATTGATATATTACCCAAACATCGTTTTTCTGAGTCCAATTTACTAATTTTCATGAAAATCGTGAGTATGCAGGAGGTTTTTTGGACGAAAAATAGATCTATCTAGGTTTCATCTTTAGAAAACGTCGTTCAATCCGTGTTTTTAGGGAAAACTGGAACATTGACTGCAAAATATGACTTTTCCTGACATCTATTAGCGATGAAATAAACTACATTTTAAAGTTATTTTCTAATTACTTAAAATATTAAATTTTTTTTGAAAAAGGCAACTTGGACAACAACTAGTCCTGAGAAAGGCACAAATAATCAACCTTAGAATCTTTAACATTTTTAGCAAGAGTAGAAAAAATAAAAAATTAGCATCATCGCAATTAAATAGAATTCGGACTCGATTCCATTAGCTGAATGAACACTTCGGTATATTGTTTGGAGTATAATAATAACATATCAATGTTTCCCACTTGTGATTCGAATAATTGTCGTTGTTATAGAAAATAGATACACAATTGGACGTTCGGGCAACGCACCACTCATACGATAAATGAGTAGAATAGAGTTGGCGGAAGGGGGTAAGTTGAAGTATATTTTAAACAATTTACAAACAATATCAATAATGACAACTTTCAAAATAATACAAAAAAAATAACAAAAATACACTAGAATTGTTACAAGTCTAGTACCAAGCCGTAGCATTTCGAATATCTCATTTGAAAGGTTGCTACTTGAGCTACTAACTTTTGAAAATACGAAATTTTTCTTTACTGGTGACTTCTAGGAACAAAAAATGATATCGAATTCTTTGACTTGTCGATCGAAGCCATATGATCCGAAAAGAATTTCATAACATTCGATCGAGTGTTTTCGAGTCGGTCGAATTTTTTTTAATTTAATTTATTTTTTTTTTAAACTATTTATTATTAAGGGTTGCTCAAGACGCTATTCGTGTCTTATTATTTTAATGCAACTGTCAACTTCTACTCTTGACCCTTTACTAGAATTGTAAATAAATGGCTGAATGTGGATATGTTAGTACTTGAAATATTCAATTGAAAAAACCTCTTCCGTTATTGTTTTGTTCTAATGAATAAAATATACAATCAACAGTGTTTTTTCATTCTTTTGCAGTGGATACGATTGTTTTTTTTATTGTTTTGTTTTGAAAAATCAAGAGGCGTTCGCTTTTTTTTTTCTATAATCGAAAAAAAATTCCTTTTGTTTTCCATATCCATAAAATGATGGTTAAAATTTTAGTAAAAGCATTCATAAAATCAGCTTTTAGGTCTACAAACAGATGAAAAATTTGGTCATCAATGAACAAAACTATAAGACTTGTGAACAAAACTATAAGATTTGAAATATTTAACTTTGAACTATTTTGTTAATAACAAAAATAGAACAAAAAGTGATAAATGGAACACTTTGTATTAAGTTTTTGACGCCCATGACTGCGAAATGAAACGTTTCAGGACACATCCATCGTGAGATGTTTGTTGCCACGTAACGTTCGCACGTTGGGATCGACCCTGTACACTTTTTTTTTTTTACTTCGCATCAACGATTTGATCTATATTAACAATATTATTGCTCTCATAAGAACAACGAATTGTAAATACGTAAGCAGTTCATAGACGTTCCATATTTTTATTCCTGAAATTCTTTTGTTTACACCGTATACATAGGTATGGGTATACTTTTAAGGGGGTTCCAAAATTACCTAATTCTAAAAGTAGAATGATAAGAATGCTGAAAGTTTGACAGTTTTTGGATTCGATTTATCATTTTCAGTAATTCTGAAAAAGGCAGTTTTGGTAAAATTTCAAGGCAAGTATTTGAGTTTTATTCAAACCGAAAACGAAAATGTTAAATGAATGTACTCGACCAAATGTTAAATGAACCGCATTTTTAATGTTTTGGGTCAAAATTGCTTTATAATTTGAGTTTTATTCAAATCGAAAACGAAAATGATATTCGAATTATACTCGGAAAAAATCGGAAATATTGAAAAGGTTTTTTATTGTCACTGAATTAGATGAAAACAGCATTTTACAAGGAATATTTAACCCAAAAACTTCAAGAATTGGGAACGTTTTTGAGATCGATGACATATGTGATCGATTTTTTATTTTAACTAGATTGTTCGAGTGTTTTAAGGGATGAAAACTGTAGAATAAAGTGAAAATATTTGAAGGTTTATGAACCGCTTTATAAAACACCTACACTATATTATCCATTGTACTAAATCGAAATACCAATTCATTCTCATAATCGTTAGCTACCTTGGTGTTCGATGTTCGATGTAATGTAAACGTTTTTCGTTTACGTCTTTTCTCGGTATAATAAAATTTGTTAAAGAAAATTTTTATATTCACATCGTGCTACGAATTTATGATACATATTCTCACATTCGTTCGATATTTCGACGTTAAGCGAAACAAAAAAAAAATAAACGTGTATCGTTTTGTTGTATCGTAATGTGTTTTTTTTAAAGGTATTTATTTGTGTTATTTTTTTATTAGCAATTTTTTTCGTTTACTATTGTTTTCGAAATACTTCTATATCAAATATTTCGGGAATATTACGAAAAAAAATCGAAATTCGATCTATATATGACAGTCTCAAGGCAGAAAGAATACTTTTAGCAAATTTGAGTGTTCAATATAAAATTTGCATGAGAGTAATTAGTTATTTTATAAAAGCTATCCCAAAATTTACGCAAGGTTAAAAAATAAAAAGGAAAGCAAAGACTAGGTTTTCACTGTTAGGCAACGTTTTGAAAATAATAAAGGTTTCTCAGCTTCAAATTGCGATTTTCTTACAAACTTCATTCAAATAAAAAGATAAATTTTTTAAAGTTCAGAAAAATTATACCATAATGTAGTCCTTCAAACTCCTGAAATTTATCCCGTCAGCAGTTGTGAGCATTATTCCCACGCTCTGTGGTTGAAACATTTCCTATTTTCATATAATTTTCCCTATTTTTGAATTATCAATTTTTCCGATTTTTCAACCTATCTACAGTTTATCAAAAATATATTATTTCAAGTCCTTCAGAATTTTTCTTTATCGCAAGAGCTGAAAGGAAAGCAAAAAATATTAACTTCGGGAATTTTGTGGCCTGTTCGTGCACCTTAGTTTTATATAAGTCGTACTCAGTAAATTCAAAAACCAATAGTATTTGAACTATTTTTAATTAGCTTGTACATTAAACAAATATAATTATGTAGAGGTTATGAAACACTTGTTTATTAAATCAAGTATGCCCAACTCGTTGATCATGAATCTTGTCCTTAATTTAACATGCAATTCATAGAAGTAACATGATGTTTTTAAAACGCAAGTGTATAACAGTGTCATCATGTTTTGTTAGATAATAAAAAATTTAATGAAAATAAAAATAAAACAGCAGCAAAAAGAATGGGCCGCTGGCAAACATAACCGGCAATAAACTAATCTTGTAAGAATGTAAGATGTAAGATGTAATAAACACTTTTATTTTCAGTTAATGATCAAAATTAAATTAAATTAAATGTTATGCGTTTTTTACAATTTTCTACAATTCGAGGTAGATCTGAACTGATCGCTTTGAATATCAAATATTTACAGCTATCAAATTACAATACAACTAATATGTATATACAGGATGTTCCAAAATGATGTAATACAATTTAAGGAGCGTGTTCTTTGGTTCAAAATAAACAAAAAAGTTTATGTAAATATATGTCCGAAAATAATTTATTTCCGAAATACAGAAGTTTAAAAGATTTATTCTTCTTAAATCAGATTTTAACCGAAATCAAGTTGCCATGATTTAAGTAGCTTTTAACCAATAATTAAATATTTTTCCTTGTTTAACAGCTTAAAGTTAAATATCTGTTAATGGCGATGTTGGCTTGATTTTTGCTCACCCCTTCAGATAAAGATTAGGTTGAGTTGGGTTAGGATGGGTACATTAACTGCTCACCGTATGCTAACAAATGACCTGATTGATAACGTTTTTATGTGTAGTGTCTCCAAATTTTCGAGTGAAATGAAGAAAAAAAATTTTCTTAAAAGTTTTGATAATGTTTTTAAGAATGTGGAGAGAAGGATTAAAAAATTATATTAACCTCTTAAAATTATACAGAGCGTCAAATAAATTACGGCTACCGATTTTCTCATAGAACAGAGATTCCACCGAGAAAAACTACAATTTTAAGACATATCAGTCAATATCGCATATTTTAGAATGTGCAACAAAATGATTTTTTCGAAAATCGAAAATTTTCTTATGTAAGACATGGGTATAATTATTTCATCACAGTTTTTTTCGCTAATTTCTTTTTCTGCTACTTTCTTTATTTTTAATTTTAACTCGAAATATCAAAAATAATAATAAATTTTTTTTTTTGACATTCTTTCTCCGAAAATATGTACTTATGTGTACCATGTCGAAGTTAAGAGAAGAAATTTTTGGCGCTCCTACAGTGGTCCCCTTTACTTCAAATGAGAAATTCTGAGAGTATATAAAGGCTATTTATTAGATGGATTGATGCTAGTACAGCGGGAAATAATTCAAGCATTTGGATTGGATATCCATATAGGAAAACCACTTTTTTCGACGTTATTAAGTATTTGCACACCTAAACAGCCTCTCTAGATGTCATCTTTCCAGGCTTCTTCCTCCTAGTCAAAATATTTTAGCGGGTTTTAATGCTGTGCACAACGCTTGTGTCAGGGAAATGTCTTTTGAGAATGCCAAGTTCATGAGCACTCTTTCCACTCTTTTCAGATAAATCATGTGTTCAAAAACAGAAATTTCTTTTCAAGAAAAAAGCAACTAATGAGAGAGGAATATAACGTTAGTAATGGTGCTCTGCTGCTCAAGATTTTTGTTGTTGTTGTTGTCTGCTAAAAGACAATTCTCTTTTGACCAATTATTCAACATGGCTGCTTGTCTTGGTCGTTTATTTTTTTGTTCGTTATTTATATTTAAATTTTACGAACGTATTTAATTAGAATCCAACATACTTGGTCTGAAAAATATCCACTGAAACATTTATTATTTCAGTGTGACTGACTATTTTATGTAGGAGCAACGAAATATATAGCGTGTTCCATTGGAAACTCCTCAGCTATATTATTCTTCAGCAAAGGAGTTTCGGAAAAATAATCCGTGTAAAAATTGTTCGAATAGTTTCTAACGAAAGCCCCAAATTGTGCTTTAAGTATTAGTATCGTTGAAAACTCAGCTCATTAGAATTTGTTGTCATCTCGAAACTGGTTTTTTAATTTGATTTTTTTGATATCTAAGTGATTGTGAAGATTGCAGAGGTTTCTACTAGGACAAAACCTGCACGGTAAAAGCTTTCCCCCATCGATTTTACTTCATCATTTATTTAGTGCTAAACAATGATAGGATGAAAACTAATCCAATTTCAATGTAGAAATTTCGAATTGTTCGCTAAAATATATCTGATACAAAATTTGGGCAAGCTCATAAAAATCTCTGTTACACCCTGTATATAAAGTAAAGTGTCTCTGACAAAGCTATCCAAGTTTAGTAGGCATCGGGGACACATTGTACATAATATGTTAATGTTTGAATATGCACCCATACGGACAACTCTGACTCAACCGACCACCAGACACAATCTAACATGTCACGTACAGAACCGAATTGAATGCCGTCTTGCGTAAATATTTCGAAAATTTCGTATTAAGTTTTTTTCTGGAATTTTCTGAAAGTGGTTTCACAAAACCACTAGTTGAAGTTAACCTCAAAAATCAACACACTTTTGGAAAAAATGGACGCCAAAGTTTTTTTCTAAGTTGTACCCTCGCGGGTAAACAGTGACGTTTACGAAAGAATGGTTTAAACAAAAGTTGTTAACTTTTTTATAAGGAATAACATTTAGATTAGAACTTTTAGATCTATCCTTCAAAAAAGAGGGTTTGGTACGCCCCTAAAAGGTCGACCTTTTTTACTACAACCTAATCAACAACTATGGTCAACAATTTCAAAGATGCGTTGTTTTTTTCCTCATAGATATATTAATTTATTTTCATGACATGGCTCTAAATACGGTTGTACACACCATGACCATCGGTTCAACCATAAGATATCCATCCTCTCTAGAACATCATCATATTAAACAAACAAAAGTTAATTTTGATATTGTTTTGTTTAGTTAAAGTTTAAAAGCTACTTACATACAAACTAACTTCTATCTAGAATTAACTAGACATTACTAGACACAAGCTTTAAAGAAGCTTTATTAGCTTAGGACAAGGACCAATCGTAATATTTAAATCAATTATTATTCTCAACAAGAAAATAATAAAGATGTTACATTCATTTTTTTTTGCCACAAATTCCTACTTACTTTTGAATAAAAAACAGCGACTTGTGATTGGTTGTGACGTCTTAATATCCGTTGAGGATAGGAGCTGATCGGAATCAAGCTAAATTCATATTTTTCGGCTTGTTTTCATGTAAAACTATGTTATAGTATACTGAAAATAAGTTGAGAGCAAACCATTTATCATCCTGCTTGTTAAAAAAGTCCTTGAGTCCAAAGTGTGCTCTAGTAGACAATTTTTTTCGCTGAATATAAATTTGATGTAAAATCGTGGCATTTTTGAAAACGAAATGATCTTTTTGGTTATATATACTTTATGTTTGTGCGTGAACCACCTTAACTTGTAGAGAAGGGATATAATTCTTAAAGAATTTTCGCTTGAAATGATAAAACAATGACACCCATTAATTCTTTATAAGTAGGTAATATTTTAGGATAAAATAAATACCAAGTTTTCATGTAATTTTCTATCCGAAAATACTGTTATAGTGTGATTGATTCGGGACAGAATTTAAAATAATTCGGAAATCAGTGAACTAACACAAGTGAAATTTACAAAAAATTTTAAAAACGCCCGACAAATTTTACTTTTTTTAAAGCAAGTGTGGTGCTTTGAACCATTTTTATGAATCTCGAGAGAGGGCACCTCTTAGCGACGCTCAATGAGGGGAATTATAACTTCTCAAGCATTGACATAAGTACATACACTTTGTAGAGATTCTAACAATCGATAAATGTTACATCCAGATGTATATATATTTTATATGAAGTCAAATAGATCATTCAGTACTTGGTGTAAAAGTTTTTTAGTATCTCAATTGCGCACACAGTGTGTGTATGATGTTGTTGTATTACGTAAGTAAATAATAAATAATTTTCTTCTGAGTGTAAAACACTTTTCTTCCTCTAGTACATATTCACCCCCACCCCTCCAACCTCCTGTGCCTACACCTGCCCACTTCTCCCACTCGTATTAAATGTTTTTTACAAATAAAATTATATTCTTGACTGGTTGTTGGTGTTCTTTTAAATATGTTTTTGTTTGTTTGTTTGTTTTCAAGAGATAGATACAGTTTAATTTTCGAACTCCATGTATACACAAGAAAATTTATATAATACACAGAAACCGACAGAAATCTTATCTTTGGTTCTTTTACGGCTCTTCTGTAAGCGAACTGCCCAGGGAAATGGAGCTATTGCTTTTGAACTGATGATGGAATTTTGAACACATTTATGTGTCTGTAAACTCTCTAACGCGGCCGCAATTTAAATCCGATTTGAATGAAATTAGGTATCAAGAAGGGTTTTGGTATTTGAAAGGTCAAGTTTGTTAACGCTAAAAATCGACCGATAAATAAGGGGTGGAGAGATGCATAAAGTACAAAAGAATTTTTAAATATTTTGCTTTTTTTTGATAATTGTGATTAAGTCTTAGCAATGAAAAGTAGAGACAGTGTGATAGCAAGCTCAAGATAACTTCAACATTACATGGAGGTCATGTGAAGTTTACACTATATAATTTTTTTCTTTAATATTTGGATTTAAACTAAGTTTCTTTATAAATAATAATTCATTGAAATGAATAATATTTCTTTATTTTACACATTATTTATTTGTGTTAAAGAAACACCGGATACTTTTTGTTTCAAATAAAATTTATCTTTAATTATCCACATTTTAGGCGACGTAAACAGGCACGGATCTAGGGAACGAAAACTGAGGATGGTTCAATCATCCTAAAAAGTTATCTGTTTTAAGTAAAAATGTGCTAAAAATTGAAAAATATTTATTTTCAATAAAAAGGAATCTGCAACTACCCTATTAAATGTATTTTTGATATATCGACTAAAACCGTATTCGATTGGAGATATCTAGGATGTAATTGACTATAGTCTAAATTTAAGAAATGATTGTACGAAATTGCGCCTTCTATAACTCTGCACTAAGCGAATAATGTTTTGATTAAAATGAGATAACATTGATAAAAACAAAAAAACAATTTTCTAATAACAGATTTATAAAAGTCGCTTTAAGTGTAATTATTATTTTATTTTAAGAAAAATCATTTCATGCAGACCACTTCACACTTTTCTAACTAGTTCGTCTATACAGAGTGTTTCAAGCTTGTATGGCATCAATTTTTAGATACAAATAATTTTAAAAAGTTCACAGAAGGTTTAAGATTTTTTTTAGTTGGGTTGGGTTTTAAATTTTACCGAAGCACAGAGGGTTTAAGATTCAAATGTTTATCAAATGGAAAACCAAATAGCTTTGGGCTAAGAAAAATTGAAACAATAATTGAATACTACGTCGACCCATACGGAATTTCACTCTCGGAGTTACCTTTTCTTTTTACAAACTACAAATTTCGTAGAAAAGTAATGAAAATAATCAAAAGTTCTTAAATTAATATTAGAAGAACATCATGTATTAGAAATAGTAATTATATTTCTAGAGTACTAGCAGAGCATCTGTAAAAACTAACATGTTCGCCTAATAATGTTTTGAGTATTATATGAGTCTAGAGTATTAGGAGAACATCTGTAAAAAGTAACATGTTTGCCTATTATATTAATGATTTAAATTTATTTAAATATAAGATATTTTTCGTTCAAATTATTTTTCTACTAGCATGTTTTTTCCTAAGCGGTACATTCTTAGACCGTGGATACATTTTTCATCAAACTTCATATAATAAGGTTGAAAATGAGGAGTAAATCATGCAATTTGATAAAGGAATAAGGAAGATAAGGGTAGGACAGGAAAAAACTTGCTAGGGTAATCAATAATATATAAGATGAAGCAATTTTGAAGCACCCTGTATGTCATGGGTATCCACTACACAAGAAGAACAGTGTTATACATTTTCTTTGAATTTTCGTACTGTTCTTGATAAATTTTTGCTTCAGATTTTCACATAAAGATATTCTTCACAATTTTTTTTTCACCATTCTTTCTTTTATCATTTTTATCATTTAAGTGGAGCTGTGTAGCCATTCGGTAGGTACGGAGAGCGTAGCGCACCATCATGGCACATAGTAAGGAGTTTTCTATGTGATCTTTCAAGCACACTTTTCTATTCCACTTAACTATAAAGAGTACCAGATAGTGACTGAATGGTTTTTGTTATATATCTACAGGATGGCACCACCACTATATATGTATAACGAAAACATATTCGTTATTATAGCGTGCCATGATAGCAGAGATAAAAAAATTAAATTTGGACTTAAAATAAAATCCAAAACAAGTGAAATTTAGAAATTTTAAAAAACCTCCGACAAATTTTTCAGATGCGGAACCCTAAACTCGCACTTTAAACATATATAAGAACACTCTCCATTAAATTACCTTTCAAACGGAAAAAAAATCAAAATCGATCCATCTATTTTGGCGCTACGATGCCACAAACACACATACACACACACAAAGCGGTCCGTCCTATAACAACCCTTCTTTTTAGTTCGGGGGTGTGAATGCTACCCTTAGGTTTCAACCGTTTAGTAATCTTTAGTCGCGTAATAAGAGATCTGTTTACTCACTTAAATATTCTTTAACTTTGTAAATCATAACCTCTACATAATTTTATATAAACTTGTTTGAGAGTGAAAATGTTAGAGCAGAGAAATAATCTAAATAATAAAGTTTTATTTAATTTACTGAGTATGACTTATATTAAACTAACGAAAGTAAACGAAAAGATTCGAAAATTTCAGAAGTTAATATGTTTTTTTGTAGGACATTCTGTATAGGATGGTGAAAAGTAAAAACTTGAAGAAGTAAAAAAAATCCTTTGCAAAAACTTTTGGTGTATGTGAAGGTGAAATCTGTTATTTTCTCTTCAATAGTCTATTCATCGCTTTATCTTTTTAACAATGTGTTAATAAAAGTACTTTTGAAGTCTTCCATCATTGATGAAGTAGTACCAGAGTACCTACCAGCTCCAATCTTATTACTTCCTTGTACAAAATAATGGAAAGAATTATAATCGTGAATAAATTCGTGAAATTTTGAGAATTCATCGACAAAATTGAAAATAAATTACAAATAATTTCAACCACAAGTTTAAACGTGCCTTGGCGCTTGTACTACCTTAAAAGAAATTTATTTTAATAGAAAAATTAAAGCAAAGTGATATACCTACTTACAAGTTAGAATTCAAAAGTTTTAGAAAGTAACATTAAACGCTTTCATCTATCAAAATAATATAAGCTGCGCTATAAAAGCTAGGTTTTATGTCAAATGCATAAGCTTTTCATATAAAATAATGCCTTTCTGACCTTCGTATGTGTATTTCTTTGAAGGTGAAGCTCGCTTTAGTTATAACCTTTGAGAAGAACCGTAGCTCGGAAGAGAAAAGTTTTTCGGCGATTAGTCCATAAGAATACATGGTTTTCAAAAAATTTTATCCAAAACTAAAAATCAATGGATTGTGTCCGGGATCCTTTGTGAGCAAAGTGTATAAAAAAGATAACCATCGAATGGAAAATTGGATTCCAGACAAAAAAAAAGAACCGTAAATAGAAAATTGACCAACGTTTATTCCAGTCAATGTTATACCTAAAATTTTCCACTTTTGCTTTACCCATTAAAATTTATAGATATGGACAACTATGAAGTCACGTGAGTATTTTAAAAAGAACCGTATATAAGTTACAGGAATGGATAAAACTCTTGTATATTTCATATTTTTCTTCATCAAAGTTTTCTAATGAAATAGACTTACACATCTTTATACCACTTCCATTTACAACTCGCGCTTAAAGTGAACAACTGTGCTGAAGGTGGGTGGCATCCAATACCAGCACACCAGAGTAGAGAAAAGCTTGTGCTTGCTTTATAAAAGTAACAATAATTCAAAATAACGTTTATTACAACTAAATTACTACAAAACCATTATCTTTTGTAGATACACTACCAAAGAGCTACCTGTTTGTTGCGTGCGGATTCGAACTTAGCACCACTTTGCGGAAATGTTTATAAGCTTATAGTGAAATTAAATACTCTAAATTTCATTATCTTTTTAATTACTAGTTTATTATTAAAAGTCGATTTGTAAACTATGAATTTAATCTTATATATTCTTACTCAGGCTGTGTAAAATTTCCGCGCAATGGCGCTACATTCAGTTTTTTACGCAACAAATCGTACATTCGTAGACAGAACTACGTTTATTTACGAATTATGTTTCTTTTTTTTAGTTCGTAGTATTTCGAACAACAACAGAAAATGAAAACAGAGAAAAACTTTTTCCATTAACTTGATTACTTTAAATTAATTATTTTATAAAAGAATGAATTTAGGTTTTTGTTTTCACCCTAAATATACAGGGTGGCCTCCTACCCTCATTGTAGGAAGGCTGAAGAAACTATTAAACTCATTCATTCACTCACTCATTTTGTCTGCAAGCTATCGTTGGTGACGTTGTTTTAAATAAGGTTCAAGAAATCTACTCCAAAAGGATGTTTTTACCAAATTGGACTCTGGCGGTATCCCTATATGTGTGACACTCTGTGCATGAATTTTATTTATTTATACTCCTTTTTAAATCTTCAAATAATGCCTTTTTGTTCGAAAACACAGAAGGTATAGAAAGAATACCCATTACCTTCTAATTATTTTTTACACCTAATTACTTAAACTCTTTTTATAAGGACTTCGGAGAACTTTCAGGAGTAAAACGCAATATTGGGAGATAAAAAATTCAAAAATAAGGAAAACTTTCATGAAAGTTTCCATTTCTTCAAAGAAGAATTTAATGGTCGGTTTTATTAAAGCTGGACAAATTTTACAACCTTCTTAATTAAAAAAACAATTTATGCGGATTTGTTTTTTGGGGAATTTTGTTTTTGCTGTACTTTTTAGGCTTCTGTACCTGTAAGGTGATACCAACGGGACTCTATTACTAAGACTCCGCTGTCTGTCTGTCTGTCAGTGGATTTATAATATGATAAAGTATGTAATAATTTGCAAGATAGAATTTCAGCTCGGTTACAATTCATTCCCGGAAATTAAGAAGTCACATCTTCAATAAAAAAATGTTTTGGATTAAAAGTAGATGAAATAATATAGTATTTTGTTCTCTATCTCGAAAGAATGAAAAAAAATAAAAAGTAAGTTTGTAGCTATACATAGATATAGAATGTAGAATGGTTTGAACTAGAATTCTAGAATCATTGAATTAATAATTTAGTAATAATGTTGTTCTTAATTAAACTTGACTAAACACATAAATCTTCAAACAATACTTTCTTGTACAGGGTGATTCAAGATATAAGATATATGCAGCATTTTATCAAACGGCAATTATGTAATTCCCTTCGCGGATATTTATACACAGTTAGTATCCAGTAATGCCGTGCATATTTGCTTGAACAAGGGTGAGTCACGAAGGAATGTGATATTCATATTTTCACATATACTCACCTGTACCGAGCAAAACTACCGCCATGGTGCTTTAATTTACTTTTGGATGAGTATGAGTATGAGTATGGAGGTTAGCGGGCCATGCTCGAGCATCGAGCCTCGAAGCAATGGTTCAGAGCACTTAGCCAAATAGACCCTTGTATTCTATCCCCGCTACGTTTTTCAGTGGCTTTTATAACCAACTGATGTACTGAAACACAGGATCTGCCTAACGCTGAGTTTCCTAATTTCTTCTGGTTCGATTATGGCCGGACCAAACCATTTCCTTCGCTGCTGTATGAGCGCCGGGCAGTAACAGAGAAAGTAAATCGATGTTTCTTCTGAATTTTCTCCGCATCTGTCACACGCGGGAGATTGTCTTTTTCCAATCTGATGTTGGAACTTGTTCAGGTTATCATGCCCTGTGAGTAATTCTACGATGACTCCAATATCAGCTCTGTTTAAGTTCAAAATCTCCTCGGCTCTGTTTCCTTGCGAGTTTCCTTCACCCAACAGGCTTTTGGCGATTCGCCCTCCCTCGTAGCTGGTCCATGCCTTTAAGTGTTGGTTGTTGGTAACTGTCCAACTTGGTGGATGTGTCATTAGCCCTTCTTGGGCCGCAAAACCCCGCGCCAACACCCTCTGCGGTTTTGTAGCCGTCTGTGAACCAAATTTGGCCATGTCTTGATCATCTTTTTCAACATGATTCCTGGTGAGCCATTTCACCCGAAAAATTTTAAAATAGACTTTTAGTACTTTACAGCTGGGAATGTGTTCTTTTTTAGATACAGATTGAAATATTCGAAGAAGTAAGATATTTTTGTGAATAGTGACAAAATTCCTATGAAGAAAAACAGAAAATTTGATAATATGATTACTGCTGCTGTTAGAACTAGAATCACCCTGTATAGAATTGTATCGGAGTACAAGAGTACAAGACTAAAACAGAAAATTGTATTGTTTTGGACCAGAGCAACGAGCAAACTGAAAAACTAGCAACAATTTATATACAATACAAGACTTTTATATGGTAAAAGGACTCAACCAGTTGGATTATATTACAAGTTGATCTATTATTTTTGTCAAATAATAAAATCGGTCCTTCACAAATTATAAAGAATTTGAATATCATTTTCATTTGTCAAGACTTTCAGAAAACGTTATAAAGAACTTGAAATTCATTTTTAAGTTGAAACCATTGTGAAAGTAGTTTAGACCATTCTGGTTTTCGAAGTAGTTTTCGAAAGTAGTTAAGATCATTCGGAGGGTTGTTATTGCAGGAGTCGTTCAATGGGCGATTAAGAAATTGACGGTAAGGGTACCATGGAAAAACCCATAAGTGGTGCTTTTGGTTTTTCCAAATATCCCATAAACTAAGCAAAATTTCGAGGAATTGTATAACAATTTTTTGTAGAGAATCTACTTTTCCATTGGATTCATGCCTAAACAGAAGCAAACAGAAAAAAAAAGACAAAATTTCGATTTCTTGTGTTTTTTTTTTTTACTTTCTTAAGTCTGTTTCTTTTGCATTGCCGCAGACAAAAAAAAAAGATTAAATTTCCTTTTAAATGGAACCCAGAAAAACATTTTTGGTTAATAATTGACCGAGATATAACTTAAGTTTAACTTATTTTTTGATTGGTTAACTACAAAACTAGCTATGAGCCATAATAGATTAAAATGTTCCACTCTGTATATTATCTACAACAAATTTGTTTACAACGCATGTAAATCATTCTGTACAAGAATATCGGTAAAACTATTAGTATTAGTAGAAACGTGAAGAATTCGCCTGTGAAGCTTTATAGGTAATTGTAAGAACATATAAATGTAACTACAAATTGTGGATTCCACTACGGTTCGCATCCAAACGAAATTTATGATTTCAAAAGGAGATGATGGATGAAGTTTCTTTCCCTTTCGAAAATTGGAATACTGAAGCTACTTTTGTGCCAGTGTTTTCTTCAGCACATTTTGACATCTTGAAATTCCCTAGAAAAAAATTTGAGAGATTGTCAGATTTGCTCCTGTGGCCGAAAAAACTAAGAATATATGGAGAAAATTTCATTTTAAATTTTCGAACCAATTACAGTAGAGGCTCAGTAATCCGAACACTCGATACTCCTTAACGACGAGTAACGATTAAGTATCAAAATTTCATCTTGGATGTAAGAAAAGACACATTTTGTATCTTTTGTTATAAATAAGAAAAGGAAGAAGGAATCAGCCACGTGAACTGAAATCTCCACTAATTCTTTTTAACAATAAAAAGCAACTAACCAGTCATCCAAGAAGTAATACCTACCTAGAATACCAAGACCTGTGATAATACAAGGATTGTACGGGAACATACGTAGCAGGAGCTAGCTACCAGCTACCAGCAAGGTTGTATGTGTTAATTAGTTTAAAGCTATTAAAAGAAAATGAAAGATAAAGTAACAAATATACATAGGGTAGAGTGTTCAGTCTTGTACCAATTTTTTCAATTCTCTTCAATTAAGATTACTAGACAAGATATTTGTCAATATTTAGTTTACGCCTGTATGTAACATATTACATCAAAATATAGTCGAATAGACCATGATGTAAATATCGTGTCCATGATTAAATGTAAACGACAAAAAGTAATCTTGTATCAAATTTGACTTTTCCATGTTTTTTCAACCAATTTTGGTTTGCTCTTCACTGATAGTACCGTTATTTATACACACTATGTATTTTCAAGAACTAGCAACGCAATGAAAAAGTGTATTTTAAGACGGCTGATTTGTGAATTACTTTCTTATTGAAGTTACGGATTAAGTGTGTCTGGCAAGCGAGTACTAATAAAGCAACCGAATATTTTGTCTGACAAATTAAATGATTTAGACGTATTTCATTTCTGCTAAAGGATGTACGAGCGCCAGGGCAGTTTTGGATAAAAGGCTGGATTTTCTTTTATATGAAGTTGAAATCAATTTTGAAAATTTTAGGGGGAGTTGTTCGATTATTCAGCTTTTGATATTTCAAAAACCAAGGCAGATATCGAAGAACTGTTTTCTTATTTTTCGTCTACATTCATGAAGTTTTAATAAAATTCTTCATGAAAGTTGAAAACAAGGCATAAATAAACTTCAACTCTAAAATTTCAACCGGTCTAAAATTTCGTTGGAGCTCGTACTACGTTAACTTCTATAAGCCGATCAAGTTTTTCGTTGGCACCATAGTAAGCAATTATTGCCTTTCAACAAAATGAAGAGTAGAGAGAATTGGCTAAGCCCATGTATGAACATGACCATCCCCAAGGTACAACAGATTATCCTGGAAAATAACATCTGTCTCATTTAGTTTGATTATGAAGATGAAAACTTCTATGAATTTATGAATTCGAATGATTACTTTTTCTTAAAAAGATACATAGAATACAATAAAGCTATTTAGGGGCCATCCATAAATTACGTCACCCTAATTTTACGATTTTTATACCCTGTATAAATGTTAACATATATCAAGGTACGTTAAGTTCAGACCCCAGTTTGTTACGCTAAACAAAATTGATGTTACGAACTACCTAATTAGTCCATTCCCAGTTTTCCATTCGTCTGTCCATCTGTCTATGGACTCGATAACTCAAAAACGAAAGGAAATATCAAGCCGAAATTGTTGACCATATAAAAAAACTGTGCAAGGATTGGAATACACTAAAAATATAAGAATTTCGCATGAAGTTACCGGACATTCTGTATTAAGATAAATATATAGAATAATATAGAATAGATAAGAGGTACGCGTACACATATTTAAACATTTACAAAATTTATTAAATACCCCTCAGAGAATTTATAATTTTGTTGGTAGAAAATTTTTCGAGTTAAAATAACTTTTCGTATATATATTTTATACATAGAGAGAGATATACTTTCTAAAATATTTCATATTCAGTTAATCATTTCATTTTCATCCAGAAAATTACGAAAATATTTTAAATTGATAACGAGAAAAAATTCTTGTTATTTTTTATATTTTTTATTACGAAAAGTTTATTTAACTTTATTTAAGATAAGGCTTTTACAAATTTATTTATTTATATCAAATATAAATTGAACTCTCAAGCTATAATTGAAGACCTAAGACCTAGAATGGATTGAAATTTGAGGCGCCATCTTGACAATGGTAGATTATCTTTAAAATATAGGCTGATCAATTTGGGTTTATACAATTTTTATTTGAAACAAGCTGGGGATAGAGTCTGGTGCCACCCTTGAGGTTTACACAAAAAACTTTCCAGCATAGTAAAAAATTATAAAAATTAAAGCTCCCGAAAGCTCCTTAAAGCTTTATAAAGAGTTATAAAAATGAAATGTGTGTTCCTGCTTGTAATAAAAAAATGATTGTTTATTCCTGTCCGATTCAGGAAGAGTAAAGAATGATATATATTCAATTCATCCTTACCTGTGATATTATCCTATCCCTATATATAATTTATGTGAAAGTAAGGATGTTTGTTTTTTTGTTTGTTTGTTTGTTACGCTTTCACGTAGAAACTAATGAATAGATTTGAATAAAACTTCACAATAATATAACTCATACATCAGAATAACACATGAGCTATAATTTATAAAGATAAACTACAGATTTCTGTAAAAATAGTCAATGTAAAACATTTCATGGCCATCTTTTGTGATATACTCAATGATTTATGACTATTTTACATTTAAAAAAAATTGAAAACCATACATATATTTTACCTGTGTAAACAATCCCTCATTATTTCGAGTGTTATTAGGAAGGGGATATGTGAGAGCAAGAGAAGTGGAGGCTATAACACGGTGATCTTTATCAATCTTTACCTACTGTTGTAAACCCAACGAAGCGGGTGGGATTACGCTAGTTATAAATAAATTCGTATGGAAGTACATGAAATTAGCGTATAAGTATCTACAAACACAAAATATATAAAGTTTACTCAAAGAATATTTTATAGATTTGATCTCATATAAATAATATATTGTATTCCCTATAATTCCTTAAGGATGTTGATAGTCTTGTTTGTATAAAACTTTCTAATAATAATAATAATAATAATGTAAAGATTGCTTGTTTGTTTGTTTGTTTGTTTGTTGTATGTCTTCAATTGCATCTTATTTATTTTATGATAAATTGTTTGAACACAAAGCAAAAGCAGCAGCAAAGATACAAAAACTTTTTTAATGATAAAACAAGAACAAACTTTTGACGTATTTTATGTTTTTCTTTCTTTTGCTTTTTTAAAAAATATTTTGATTATAAAGAAATTTTAACTTCGGTAACTACGCGAGTGGAATTCCGTACGGGTCGAGCTAGTTTTATTTTAATTGTATTCACTCGTGAAAACCTTCCCAAATTAGCGAACGAAACTCGTTTGATTCTAAACATGTGATTGACTCAAACAGACCATATAGTTATTTATATATAAGAATGGAAGCTGACTGATCGATCAACGCACAGCTGTTCATCCCCTAAGGAGCTCAAAAAGGGATGCAAATTTTGTATATGGGAACTGCATGTTAATAATTTTATAGACAAATATAGATCAAATCTTTTTAATATACAGTATTTACAAGATTCAAAAAATAATCATTCTTCTCACAAGCAGTATGATATGAATGCTTCTTTATAAATCGAACATCTGTATCTATATTTAATCGTTGTACGAAATATTTGAAGGAATGGTTTTGAAACTAAATACTTAAAATTCAAACCGACAAGATGAGTGGAGGGCAAAAACTATTCGACCAGTCAACAAATGCACCCGATATTTGTACTTTTTGGGTCAAAATTACCTCAGAGGCCCTATAGAAAATTACATTGTCAGCGAATATCATGGCCAAAATTTCATTTTCAAAAAATAGTTTCTCATCTAAAAATTATAATCCATAAAATTGTGAACAAAAGGAAGGATAAGTGAGACAGAAAAGTGGGCGGGTATCTTCTAGTCGCTTATATAAATAAAATCAATAAATATTTATTTTTATTAATAATAATTTAAATAATAATTGTTAGATTTATTATAATAAATAAATAATTATATGATTTTATAAACAAATTTTATGGTAATTTTAAAATACAAAATATAATGGAATTATAATTATGCGTCCATCGTTAATATTATATTATATAATACTTACTACACACTGTTATTGTTGAGATTAGCCATTTTAATTTGCAAGGAATAGCTAGTTTATCAAAAACCTTGTTATTATTTATTATCCTTGATTTATTATCATAAACCATCTGAATATATAAAAATAAATTGCTGTGCGTTAGTCTCGCTAAAACTCAAAAACGGCTGGATCGATTTTCAAAATTTTTTGTTTGTTTTGTTCGCTATAGTTCAGGGATGGTTTAGAAAAATTATTACTGTGTGCCCGAAACAGTAATGAATCCTAATTGAAATGAAAAGGACAATTTCGGAATAATTAGATTCAATGCGGAATAATTTCAGAGACTGGAACGGAATGGAAATGTTGGCTCTACAGTCAGATTCATAAAATATCTCGAAAATTACTCATTTAATGGTCAAATAAACACGATTTTTGTAATTTTCGGGTCAAAATTACCTTATAAACTTAGTTTTATCGAAATCGGATAAAAAAACTTTTTTTACACTTTTTGCAATTTGTAAAAATCGAAAAAATCACAAAAAATTCAAAAAAACACAATTTTTGTAATTTTTGGTTGGATTGGGTTGGGTTAGGTTGGGTTGGGTTGGGTTGGGTGAGGTTGGGTTAGGTTGGGTTAGGTTGGGTTAGGCTGGGTTAGGCTGGTTTAGGTTGGGTTAGGTTGGGTTGGGTTGGGTTGGGTTGGGTGTGGGTTGAGTTGGTTTTTTTTTCAATTTTATTGTCGACTCATCTTAATTGTAACAGCTTGTATTTGTATAAATTATGTTAATATTGGATTAAATATTACAATTAAATCAATCGCTTATCTCCGGAAGTAATTCAATTTATTGTTTTTAGCTTTTGGACCTAAAAATTATTTACTAACTTTTAGCATAATTCCCATATAATCAAGGAAGCTTGTAATAACAGTTCGACGGACAGTCGTGTGTGTAAAAAGTTTTTGAAAATAGGAATATTTGTATAGCCGAGTCCTTCTCTTTTTGGGGGACAAGGTACATATTATGGACAGGACTATTAAGCTTAAGGCTATGTACATGACATTCTCGGCCTTTTTTCGAATTATGCGCATATGCGACATATTTCGAAGTAAGCGTCATTGAAAATTATCGGAGTAGGCCACAAATGTTTTTAGGGGTTTCTATAAAAATTGACTCAATGTAGAATTGCTTTTTTGTCCTTTAACTTATCAAAGATGAAAAAAAAAAAGAAAACTAAAAGTATATAGAAATAAAAATAAATTTTTTTCTAGTTAGAGTTTAAAAAAGTTTTTAACTTTCCAATGGGAATGACAATAAATACGTTTATCATTATTTTTACAAAGCACCTTGCATTTACTAAAACATAATATATATAGGTTGGCTCAGAAAAAAGCCGGAAATTATAAAAATTTAATATTGTTCATGAACTCAAGAAACTTATAAGTAGTTTAATCGAATGTGAGGCAAATATATTTTTATTTATATTATAATAGCAAAGAAGTTGAGTATTGAATATTTACGAATTTCTACTAATGCCCGGTGGTTTGGTAACAAAAGCGCCATTATGCAGATTGATACTATGGCTTACACTACAAAAACAGGTCAATAGTTAAAAATTGAAAATTAATCGACAGCTACACTTTTGGGAACAGAAAAAGAAAGCACAAAATGATCTTACAAAATTGAACATGTGAATAATCAATCATTCAAACCAGCAAAGAAATCAAAGCAAATCTGAGTAAAGAAATTAACCGCTACATTTATCATATAGGAAGAAACGATAGGAACATAGTTCCAACCAGGTGTCCCAAGATAACTCTTGTTTTTTTTTCCGTTGAATATCAATCAAACAGTTTGGAAAAGTATTTGTTGCGTAAAACCGTTTTATTTTAGCACAGCGACTTTTTGAAGAGTGCACTGTACATTCGGAGTGATTTTTAAGGTAGTTCGTACATTTTGTCACACTTTTGATAAGTTTTATATTTAAGAAATTAATGGTTATCAGAAGAAATTAATAGAGATAATTTAACGCAAGGCCAAGGATATTTTATGCTATGTCATAATAAATATCTTGATCAAGCCAAATGTAGGTAATGTACGCACATATTGGGTTGACTACTAAATCAGATGTATGTCTTTTTTAAACTAATATTACAATTAATTAATAAAGTATAAGAGCTAAAGTAGCTTTAATATTTAAGTCTTTAAACAATAAAACAAGTATTTGACTTCTTAAATTAATACTTTAATTTTCAGAATTACCAATCCACAAATATGTAAGCAGTATCGATGAGAGAAATCGATTTTTGAAGCAAAGCTGAAGAAGAAAGTAAGCGCTACATTTATAATTTAGTAAGATATGACAGGAACATAGTTCCCACCAGGTTGTGTGTAGAAAAGCTTTAGTTTACCACAGCGACTTTTTTGGAGAGTGCAATGTACATTCATATACTTTTTCACACTTTTGATTGAAGTTTTTTTTCTGGTACAGTTGGTATAGGTAATGTAATGCTAACAAATGCATAGTTATTTTATTGGTTGTATGTGATTTTATCACAATTTTACCAGCATTTAGTATCACAAAGTAACTTGTTCTAATATAAGTACTTCTACTTCTACAGACTATACACTATACAGTTACAGTTAACAGTACAGTACAGACTTCAAACTTCAGACTTCTTTCAATTCTCTATAGAGTTCCATATGTACATATATTTGTACTCCAAGTACATCATATCATGTGCTACCACTAATACATATGTATGGATCCAGTACTAAGTATTCGAATCAAGTTAGCATTATGTACTCAACAGGGAATATCCATGAAAATTTATTGCACATATTTAGCAAAATATGAAAAATACCGTAAATGAGATGACAAAAAGTGAAAATAAAATTAAAATCGGATAAACTACTAATTAGACAAATATTATACAGAAAAATCGGACATAGTTTGTGACTTCATATACTATGTTTGTCATAAAAGCTCCATGATAAATTATGTTTTGCAAGAAAGAGCTTTTATCTTGGTTTTTTTTATAGTTATTCGAAAATAATTGTTCCCTGCTGTTGCTTACATAATTCAGGAATGTTTCCTTTTCTTTTTTTTGGCCAAATTCCAAAATCGGTCATTAGATCGTCATAGAAATTTTCTGTTTTACTCATATAATTCAGATATATTGCCTATAGTGGTATACTCATATAATTCTTCGTATACTCAAGAAAAGCCTGCGAGGATGCCATACCAAGAAGGTCTTAACAGATTAGGAGATACTCTGAAAAACCAACAATTAAAGGCATTGACCAGCTACGAGGGAGGGCGAATCGCCAAAAGCCTGTTGGGTGAAGGAAACTCGCTCGGTAACAGAGCCGAGGAGATCTTGAAACTAAACAGAGCTGATATTAGAGTCATCGTAGAGCTACTCACAGGGCATGATAGCCTGAACAAGTTCCAACATCAGATTGGAAAAAGACAATCTTGCGCGTGTGACAGATGCGGAGAAAATTCAGAAGAAACATCAATCCACTTTCTCTGTTACTGCCCGGCGCTCATACAGCAGCGAAGGAAATGGTTTGGTCCACCCATAGTCGAACCAGAAGAAATAAGGGAATTCGGCGCTAGGAGATCCTGGGTTTCAGTACATCAGTTGGTTATAACAGCCACTGAAAAGCGTAGCGGGGATAGAGTACAAGGGTCTATTTGGCTAGGTGCTCTGAACCATTGCTTCGAGGCTCGATGCACGAGCATGGCCCGCTAACCTCCATACCCATACCCCATACCCATACTCAAATAATTCAGATATATTCCCCGAAACTTATCTATTACTCCCAAAATTTAGCGGTCTTGGATGTTGATGTGTTTCTTTTTCCAAGTAACGTGAATCGATAACGAATACTTTGTTTTAAAATACATATATGTGATGTAAATTAGAATGGATACAATGATTTTCTTTTCCTCTTATTTGCTTCCATATAATTGACACTGTTTACTACAATTTTCATGGAAAATTCATATAAAATAATACGAGAAAAATCTATGAAAATGATATGATAAAAAAGTTGGATGGAAATGTTTGAGAGAAGTTTATTTTAAGACAGCTAAATTTCGAATATTTCTTTACTTGTTGAACTTAGGAATTAAATATATGTTGCATCTGAGAAAGCTATGGATGGAGAAAGCTTCAACTTTCCTTTTTCGAGAAAAAAGCTTATACAACCACTCTCAAATGGAAGATGTACTTTCCCCCGGCCTTATTTCAATAACAAAATAAGTATTCGAAATTCAGCCATCTTAAAATCAACTTCTTCGTGCCGTTCCAACCTTTAATAGCATAATAAGAAAAACGAATAACTTTTCTAAGAAACTTTTTAGTTCAATTCTTATCGTATCGTTTGTAGGCTCTTTCAATTCGTTTTCTCGTTAATTGTGTTACATCCTGTAAACGGATACAGGAAATATAATACTATAGGCTTTACAAATTATTTGTATATTTTTACTTCCTTGTACAAAGTATTGTCAGTATTGCAATCGCGGAAAATTGAAATTGAGTTTTCAAAAACTATTCTTTTTACGGAACTCTGAATCCAGTTTTATTAGTTTCGACGTAACGATTGTACGTCCGTTTGTATTTCACGAAACTCAAAAGTCTTCAGTGATATAAAATTAAATTCGATTTTTAACAACAAACGTGGTGTTAGCGGGCTCAATAACGAAGAAACCTAACGATTTTCGAAAAAGTGAAGAGTTTTAGAGTTTAGTATCCGAAAAAACTAAAAAATTGGCGATGATTTTCAAAATCGGCTCAGTTTGGAAAGGGCTTTCAGAAAAAAGATAATTTAAGTAAAAGTGTTCTAAGATATGCTTCAAGTAAGAGTTGAGAGGGTTTTTTAAATTTTGGGTAATTTTACTTGTGGTTAGTTCATAATCTTTCAAGGAAGTTTAGGTGGTGTTCACATAAAAATTTTTAAAATGAATAATAATGATGAATTTTTTTTTCATTTAGAGTTCTGATGACAGAAACAAGTTGAGTGGTTTTCAAAAAAAAAATAGAATAAAAAAATGTTTATTCAAAAGAAATTCAAATCAAAATGTTGATAAATATGTGTGGAATAACTCTTTTTAAAAAGAAAGAGACACAATTACAGAAAGATTTTACATCGAACAAAAAAAATATATATATATATATATATATAAACTCACAGAGATTGAAGAAAAATTCTTTTGTAAAATTAAAGTCTCTCACATACTAGACTTGGAGACGCTGGATATAAAAATACTAGGCTGGATGATTTCATGAAAAAGTGTACCATGAATGGTGAAAATATATTACTGTTTCTGATGGTGAAAATAGGTACTAACACTGTGTAGTACTTAGCTTTCAGTATCTTAAGGTAGTCCGGCTGTGCGAGCCAGTACGCGTGAATGTTCTTTTTTTGAGGTAGATGATAGTTCAAAGTCCCTTGATCACAATAAACAAAGTTTTAGGGGCCTAAGTTTTGAATTATTTTATTTTAAAATTATGATTTTTAACATAGTACCTTATGGAAGAACAATCTACGCTTACGCACTGCTGTGCTATATGATCATGTTAATTGTACAAAAATTAATCGGTGAAAGAGCTTCAAAAAGCTTTGAGAGTGACATATACGGAATCATCCAGCCAATTCTTACATTAAGGCGACATAATAGCGAAGCTAAATTTCCAAGATTCATTTTGAACCGGTAATTCCAAGTCTATACATAAATGATAATTTTCACATAATTTTTTTTTTTGCATAAAGTAAATGTTTCTCACTTGAAAAACGTAAATAATTTTCTTTATCATTGTTTTAAAAATTAAAAAAGAAAAAAAAAAGAAAAACCGTACTCTTTGAAAATTTTTTCATAAAAAAATAATTTCACGTACATAAAATGGGTTTTCATAAATGGGAGAATCAAAAAAATGTTTTTGGAAAGATCAATTTGGCACTTTTTTATAACTGGACTTGTTACCTTAGCCAAAGGTACGGTCTTTTGTAGTCGCATTTAACTCCAGGAACAGCAACTTTTGTGGGTTTTCCTAGAATCAAGAAAAGTAGTATAAAACCCACAGCCGGAATGTTGGCATATGGGTAGCGTCTCTATAGCGTACTTGATTTTCAAAGGTAAAAATGATTCTAAATCCTAGTTGTGATTTTTATCCGTTAACGCGAGTGCTGACGAGTTAAGTGAATGTTTGAAGACATTTTGTAGAAATTAATTTTGGTCAGTATTCATTTCATTTCATTAGAATCCTTCAACCCTTCTTATCTTACTTGTAATAATGATCTTTAGTTTAAGGATAATCTTACTTATAATAAAATACCACCCTTAAACAAATATTACTACGAAACACTACGGTAAAATGTTGTACCTAGGGGACAATGTGCAATGGATCAATGGGTTCTGGAAAGATATTGATGATATAAGTAAAAAGACAAAGTTTAAAGTGGGGAAAGGTGGCAAAACACCGATTTTACTGAAATTTTTTGTATGGCTCTTATAGGACCCTAATAGGATATTCAGTTGACTTAAGTAGGTCGTTTAATACAAATCGGGTTTTAGATTACACGAATTCTGTCACGTATTATAAAAATCGTGCCATCTTTGACTTGAAATTGCACTGTTTGGCACAAAAATGGAAAACTAAATATTTATCATCTAAACTTAGTATTTATTTTTGTCACATATGTCACATATTCTGAAAATCGTGTCATTTTTGGCCAAGAATTTAACTTTTTTGGCACCAAAGTGGCAAACAATGTACTTATCTTCCAAACTTTTCCCTAAAAGGTATTTTTGGCTGCTGAATACGAATCCGATGTCACATTACACGGATGTTTCAATCCAGAGAGTTTCAATCAGGATTATGTCACAATCCAAATAGTAAAATAGCTTATTATTTAAGAAATTAAAACCGTAGTGAAAATAGTATAACGATACTTGAAAAGTACTAGTCCAAGGTACAATATTCTCCCCTATTTAGTATAAATAAAGGATTGCAAGTAGTTTTAGTACTTTATTTAATTTTATTAATTTAAATAATAAACAAATAAATTTTAATTTAATAAATATTAAATTAATTTATTTTAAGTTGTTTAAAACTATCATTATTTTTAATTAAATGTACAAAATAATTATTGTACAAGTTTATTATTTATACAATAATTATTACATTTATTTTATTAACCCGTCAGCACTGTTCGGGTCAACCGTTCGGTAATCCTTAACTCGAGTGAAATTAATAGAGCAGTGAATATTATTAATCTAAAATGCATTTAAACTAATTTCACCATATTTCTATCACAAATTTGTTTTAAATTTACTGAGTACGACTTATAATAAAAAAGCCCGAAAATTTTGGGAAGTTAGTATTTTTTTTGGTTACACCTTTCTTCTTGCGATGAAAGACATAAAATTTTTGGATAATTACTACTCATAGTTTTTTAATAACTATCCTCCATATTTGACTAACCTCCCACCTCCTCCAAATCTCCTTATAAAATGAAATAAATTTTAATTTACATGTGAACAGGTAATTTTCCTTTCATATAAATGTACCGGATGTAACAGAATAAAAGGTCAATAATCACATTATATACGCGAAAATGAACATAAAATTTTGTTTCAAACATTTTTGCTACGTTCGTGGAAATGTGTTCTGTATACATACTCCCGTAAACGAGGCTAAAACCTCTAAATTATTTCCTTTAGCATCGATTTCGATGAAAAGTCGGGATTAAGCTTTGTTCACCCTCTAAATCAAAAGTTATATGGTGCTTAGTTGTTCTTTTGTCCAGGGATTGGTAACCACCCCTTCTAGGGTGGCGAAAAATATATATTTTGAAAATGGCAATCGATAGACCGATAAAATCTTAGCATCAAAATTCATATTTCTGTGTATTTTATCACCCCCAGAATTATTGACCATTTATTCTGATACATTCTATAACTATACATACATAGAATCCAAAAAGTTTATTCTGTAACCCCATTCATTGACAAGGGGTTAATGTTTTTGTCATATGTCATAAACTCTCACTAGTAATCGTTGGTTGCTACCGATTGGTGGCAGGTTTAGCTTTAGATATACCTACCACACACACAATGACAGTTTTACTTTCTTGATGTCAAATCAGTTAGCTATAGTTGCAGAAAATAGTTAGTCTAGAGCCATGCGTAATAATTGACCATCATTTTAAAAGGCCTGAATTTTAGAGACACACTACAAGTTTATCCCTAAGAAAATTATCAGAGCTGGAGATTTTTACACACTTTTTCAGCGCTCGGAGCAAGATTGATCAAATAGGCCTTGGATCTGTGGAACCTCTCGTTTGAATGAAACCTTTATGAAGACGCAAATTAGGTCAAACCTTTGGTGTCAATTTTCTCTAAAACTACAAAAAATAGGTAGTTGACAACTTGCAGGAGCATTGATGAAAGAATCTTGAAAAAAAAATTAGCAAATTTTCGAAAAAATCGAAAAAAAAATTACAATCGCTTCATCTATTCAGGAGTTGCAATGCTTGAGACAAACATACACGCATAGCAGTAAATTCCAGCGATTCTGAAATGTGCTTATGCGATCTAATACTGCCATTGACCCCAGACCCTCTTTGAAAATGAACAATAATGTGTCTGGTTACAAAATAAGCATCGACTGTAATTATTATTGAAGGGAAAATTTGTAATTTATATAATTTACATCAAAGACCGAAATCGGTAAATTAATTAGTGGCCAAGTTTTTTAAAGAAAAAGCATAAGTGTACTTATTTACACGGACGTAAGAATTTCTTGTTCGCCTAAATCCGATCAATAAAAGCAGAGTTATTCAAGAAAACATGGCCAAAAAAACAATGTAGAGATAAATTGTCCCAAAACCGCGTGTAGAAGGTCTTGCGGAACAGAGAACTCCTTTTAACCTTCTTTAATTTAACCTTCTCCCATAAATTTCCCGAATTGATTTTCAAAATCGGGTAGATTTACCCTACTAAATGGGCACACTAATTTTCTTGACTAATATTTTCAAGAAGTGATATTTCATTCGTTCGGACCCATTCATCAAAAGAATTTAGAAGTGTAATTTCGGTTTTAGAATATAATTTCATACCAAACATACAGTCATACATATTTAACGAGTATTACAATGAACAAAACTAACACATCACATATAATAAGGTAAAATAAGGTATAAGGTATAAGGTTTAGGTACTATCTCCACCTCTCCCGCCCTTACGCTGCTACCTGGGTAGCTTATAGAATACATATTTAATTCATATGTCCGGTGTAGTCACTTTAGTTCGGTTCGTATTGATTTTATTGTTTATAAACTATTAAATCAACAGTTTGAACTTTATTCACACATCATA
Source organism: Chrysoperla carnea (assembly GCF_905475395.1). NCBI lineage: Eukaryota > Metazoa > Arthropoda > Insecta > Neuroptera > Chrysopidae > Chrysoperla > Chrysoperla carnea. The sequence goes on along the minus strand of NC_058338.1, from coordinate 1,027,846 downwards.
TATATGTACTAGTCGTTATCCGTCCGACTCCTTGGATTTTCCCCAATTTTCCACATCAAATGACCACGCACAAACCTTATGGAAATTGGCTCCCATCTAAATTGTATGAATTTTCGATATAATGATAATAAACCCTACGCAAGTTCTACCAAATGCTCCAGTCGAGTCCGTCGACACACGCAAGAAGTGCATTACCTTCTGAAATAGTCCTCCAGGATATCGTATCCAAGACTGTGTATGTGTATACTTCTCTGTGTTCGCAGAAATGAACATAGTCTCGCAAGAGGGGCCAAAATGGACCAAATATCTTGATGTTCTACAAGAGCTACGAAAACTGCACCCGGACTCAGTAAAAATGGTTGCACTCATTATCGGTTTCCTCATCAGAATTCGTCTCACCCTCGAGACGAATCTCTCTTAAATTCAATTCTGCGGGTCTCATCCATGTACAAGACTGTCATGATAAGCACCCTCCGTACATTGAGATTGCCTCAGAGAGTCTTCAAGTAACAGCCCTTGAAGTTTCCTTTTCTTTCAGTAGGTTCCACACCTGCTAGACCAATACACCTAGCAGACAAACATATCCCTGGCAAGTAAGAGAGACGGGCCCACGGACGTCGCGTGGATAGACAGACGTACAGATTACACGACCAAAAGTCAGTAAACTTCCTTCGAAGAACGTCACTGCCTTGTAAAGATTGATATCGCCCAAGGAGATTCGAGGCTTTGGGGTGCAAACCCTGTATCTGCTCTCTCTCTCCTCTTGGCAGGCACGAATTCGTAATTTTTTTCAAATTCAAATAATCATAATAAATTATTATGACTTGAAAAACTAACGCACGTCCTAAAAATAAGATACAATTTTGTTCAGTATGCACTATGTATATCATACCTGTAATAAAATTGCCTATACACAATAAAAAGAAATTCAATTACTGTCGATATTTTGTATCACCTATATATTATTCCTTTAGTCTATTTTTAGCCACCGAGGATATCGCACGAATCAACTAGTACTTTTAACGGTTCTAAAAAGCAATAACTGTAGAAAAATTTTCCACAAACAACACTAGCCATCTCGAAAAAGACAAGAGAATAATAAAATTATCGCCAATGAATATTATTTTAGAAAAGTTTTCTATGTAAAAACAAAAATAGCAAAAACAATTGAAAGTTTTCATTTGAATTGTAAGCAAACAAAAGCGCATCATCCGTATGTGTATGAGAACCGCCATTTTGGAGAATATAAATTTTTATACATTTAAAAACGTATCAGTTTTTGTGATGTAGATACTTTGTTTGGAAAAATGATAAAAAGTTTATCGTTAACGTTTTACCCCGAGTAAGTAAAGTTGCTAGCAGCTAGCAGGCTGGCGTAGCAAAGATACCGTACCAACTTCAACAATACAAAAACCTAGTTTTGTATTATTTTTATACGGATAAGAACCTACTTCAGTTCTCAATACCATTTTAGGTTTCACAATGTTTAGCGATAATAACTTGTTACCCATATATTATGCATTGTGGTTAGTACAATGGCAAACAAAAGTATGGGCACTGTCATTCTGACATAAAGTTGTGGAAACATCTAGACCAGGAGTGACAAACCAATAGAGCTTTTCATTTTGAAAAGTGATTACCTTTAATATCGGACAGTTTGTTAAAAATGTCATAAAAAGATAACAAATCTCTTGTATCTTTGTCCAACTTATTACTGACTGTCCGAAACAATCATGAATCGTAATTGAAATGAAGAGGCCTATGGAACGTAACGTAATATTTAGAAAGTTTGTAACGCTTAAAAATACTGATGGTATGGAATGGTATGGTATGGAGTTAGCGGGCATCGCGCCTCAAAGCAATGGTTCAGAGCACCTAGCCAAAAAGACCCTTGTACTCTATCCCCGCTACACTTTTTAGTGGCTATTTTAACCAACTGATGTACTGAAACCCAGGATTTGCCTAGCGCTGAATTTCCTAATTTCTTCTGGTTCGACTATGGCCGGACCAAACCATTTCCTTCGCTGCTGTATGAGCACCGGGCAGTAACAGAGAAAGTGGATCGATGTTTCTTCTGAATTTTATCCGCATCTGTCACACGCGGGAGATTGTCTTTTTCCAATCTGATGTTGGAACTTGTTCAGGTTATCATGCCTTGTGAGTAACTCTACGATGACTCTAATATCAGCTCTGTTTAGTTTCAAGATCTCCTCGGCTCTGTTACCGAGCGAGTTTCCTTCACCCAACAGGCTTTTGGCGATTCGCCCTCCCTCGAAGCTGGTCCATGATTTTAATTGTTGGTTTTTCAGATTATCTCCTAATCTGTTAAGACCTTCTTGGTATGGCATCCTCGCAAGCTTTTCTTGAGTGGGAGCCATGGTGGTTCCCAGTTTGAGATATCTAGTGTTAAGTTTTATAGCGTGCTCAGGACGTAAAAAGTTTGAGTTCGTAAACTGTTAAATACAGAACTAAAGTTTAATTGTAAGAAATGTTCTGAACAAAATTATGGTGTCCACTTTCTCCAAAACTATAAAAGTTCGGAATTTGAAAATTTTATGGTAGCTTCAACTAGTGATTTTGTAAAATTTTCTCGAACAAAAAAAAAATTCTTTACAATGAACTTTTCATCCTTTTAGACTCGCTTTTGATGGTTAAAAGATTATTTAGACAAATCTATTGGACTTCATTTTGCACAACATTTTCAAAATCACACACATCCTCATCCTGTCTAAAAACATTATATATTATAATTGTTCTAGTTGTTAAATAGATAATATAGATAAACTGAATTGTATTGTATTGTATTCTGTGGTAGGTAGATAGGTAGGTAGTACCTACTTATAGTTATAATAGTCGTTCGTAGTCGGGTATTATTGTTTTTATATAACTTTACTATAATCATTAAATGAGAAAGTTTATTATCTGTTTTGTGTTTTAGAGTAAAATTAATTTTAAATATTATTATTATTACTTACCTAGTTAAATTTCATAAATAACTAGCCATTACTCATCCATTTCGATGATGAATATGATTTAATTACGTTAGCTTTTAAGATTTAAATTGATTATTAAAGCAGTCCAAAGAATTGGGTCAGATCTGGGATCAGATCATAATACGCCCTAATCAAATTCCTAAATTCGATAAAACTTAGTTTATTAGGTAATTTTGACCCAAAAAATTCAAAAATCGAGCTTATTTGACGATTAGGCTAGTAGATTTTGAAAAAAAAGAGAAATGGGATCGATTTTTGGCGATATCTCAAAAATTATCCGTCCAATCGTTAAATGTACCCGATTTTTGAATTTCTTGGGTCAATTATCCCTTAGAAACTTTGTTTCATGAAATTCCGAAACAACAAAATTTTTTTGATTTTTTGAAATTTTTTGAAGGGGTGTACCCCTTGGAAAAAATCGAAAAAATCAAAAAAAATTTTCTGTTTCAGAATTCGATGAAACTTAGTTTATAAGGTAATTTTGTCCCAAAATATTCAAAAATCGAGTTTATTTGACGATTGGGCGGATAATTTTTGAAAACATTTCTTGAAATAAAACTCATGCAGGGATCGAATACATAAGAAATAAACTGTCTCCCTTAAAATTAAACATAATTTATCGATAGCGTCATGAAAACTGTCAAATTATCCCTAAGAAAAATTAAAAATTATTATCTTTACTTTTGTTTTACCAATACAAGCCAATCAGTAGACACCACCCTCATTCACTACGGTCTACATAGGCATAAAGCTTGCGTACATTTGTTTGGATATATAGTGCAAAAGTCTGTGATCTGATTTTCAAAAAAAAAAAAGAATTTTCGAAATATCAACCCTTTTTGTCGGGTGTTTTGTATTACGTTTTTTTCTTATTAGAATAGGTAATAAAAATCTACTTTACACTAGTTTCCAAAATAAAAATTTGCTAGAATCGTAGCTAGAAGTTCACGAGAGACACCTTTGAGTGGTTTTAGCTCGTTTTCGAGACCAAACTGGTAAAAAAAAAACACCAAGAGTATAATCTCCAACCGAAACTCTCGCATATCAATATATTAAAATTTCCTTATTTTTTAATCCCCGAACAAAACAAAGTGTGTTGTAAGTTTGAACGCTATGTAGAATGAACCAATTTTGATTTTTCTATTTCGTTTGAAAAGTAATTTAATGGAGAGTGTTCTTAGCTATGCTTCAAGTGCGAGTTTAGGGTTCCGTACACGAAAAAGTGTATCGAGAGTTTTTTAAATTTTGTAAATTTCACTTATTACAAGTTACTACTTTTCCCCGATACTCTACGAGACAAAAAATTTGACTAATTTCTACCCAAAACGTGAAAACGATTACTTTTTCAATGACACCCATGCTCAGTATTTTTGAACCACCTAAGGATTACGGTGCTCTCAACTTTTTGACTTGTTGCAAATAATTTGAAAATATCTACACTGGCTTTATACCTACTACGTTCTTGAAAGTGGTACCATAGGCACAAGATAAATGACATTTTACTCTTTGATTGTTAAACAGTATATTTTATAGACAAAAGCCTACAATAAGGCCTCTATCTTCAACGGCCTTGTACCGCACTTTACTGCAATATTATCCAATAATATATATATATGATATAAATTTTCTTAATTATAATTTTCGACAGAATGATAACAAATTTACAGGAATATAATAATATCTAACCAGGACTAGCTTCGAGATAAGGTAAACAGGATATTGTTAAAATATTAAGGGATGATTTGAAAGTTCCTGTCCATTAAGAAGGAGTTAATAAGGAAAACAAATTATTTTGTGGAAGAAATCTACAAGCGTATAAAGTCTGACAACACTAAGTTGACATTTTACGATTATTTCATGATTTCATAACCCAACAAGTGCAACATATATAAGAACACTCACCATTAAATAACGTTTTTTCATCAAAGGTATGAAACCATAAACTCTCACTTAAAACATAGCTAAGAACACTCTCTGTTAGATTACCTTTCATAAGAAAGCAAAAAAATTGTAAATCGGTTCGTCCGTTGAGGCGCTACGATACCACAGACAGACGGGCAGACAGACAGACACACACAAGTATTGGTCAAACTTATAACACCCCTTTTTTTTAGTTCGGGAATTAAAAAAGGTATTGCCAGACGGAAAAATGATTTTTCATATCTTTATATTAAATAAAAATTTTTTATGAGTGATTTTAAAATCAGCAATCTTTTCAGTTTTTTTCGGTAATCCAGGAATCCAGGAATTTCAGGAATCGAAGCTAAGGTGTCAAACGAACTTTATCCTTAACTAATTCCTTCCTGGCGTTGCTAGCATCCGTAATTAAAAAAGAAGAAGAAGTACCCAAATCTCTCACATAAATGACTAGTGAATTCTAACACATCCTGTATATAGTAAGTGTATTATTAGTACATTTGAGTTCACAAGTATTAAATTTAAATAGTTAGAAACGTTAACTAATTACAAAGGTGTTCATTTATAGGTAAATTATTATTAATATTGGGTCTAGGATCAAACGTTGCATTATATCAATCAAAAAATAACTTAACTTATTTTTAATAACTTGAAAATAACAAAAGCGTAGAATTTAATGGGGGGACATCCAGTTCTGACATCATATTAGAATAGAGATAGAATAACACTTTTAAAAATTTTATTCAATAGTCAAGAACAAGGTCTTCGAGCAAAGCTTTGAAAAAAATGTTTTTATTAAGGATCTTATTTCTAATTTAAAGTGTTATTCTATCTCTTATCGTTTAGATTCTAAATTGGAGATTAAATTCAAAATAACTATAACTATTAAAGCAGCCCTAAAAACTAGCCGATGGGAGAATATTTTCCATTTAGATTTTCCAAAATAGAAAAAGTTTCCAATTTCAGGAAAAAATATGGGTGGCGTATCGACTTATTATCACGTGATAAAAATCTTTTTTGAATAGAAAAATAAGTGACCATAAAACTATGGCCATTTTTATTAGTATATCGATATCGATATAAAATCTATTGTAATAAAATTGAATATTCATAATATGTAATAAAATCTGATATCAGCACCATATGACATCCTTGTACGCTTATAACCTTGGCAAATTCCGAGGTACACGGTGCCTTTTTCAATTTCTATACATTTACGTCACACACATATTGCCTAATAGTTTTTAGAGCATTTTCTTACATTTACGTCATACAAATAGGGTATTCCACTATTTTTTGAAAAAGTACTTCAAAATGTTGATTTTGCTAATAAAAAGCCACCAAAAATTTATTTCGGAAATATAGACACGATTTCTAGCCAAAAACTTAAATTAAATTTTAAACCGTTTTTAAACTGTCAAAAACGCGGGCATCCAATTTGATGACGTAATATCGGTATCATTATACGAAATAACACAAATAAGTTTGACAGATATATTCATAGACATCTGATTATAATAAATATAAATACTTATTATCTATGGATATATTACACCCAGCTGTCTATACTGAACTAACTGATGGTCTATGACTCATGCCGCTATGACATCACAGCAGGGCTTACTCGCGTTTTAGGTCACGTGATTTACAAAAAAGTGATGTTCAAAAATAACAATGATCTCTCCGAGTCCAGTATAAAACGGATAAAAATATTTTTGTCCGACTTCAATACTTCCTTCCTTCAAGCTGTACAAGGAAGTAAGAATGGTTTTGTAAAAGCGTTCATATTCTAAACGATGATCGAACCAGAAGACAATATGAAAAATATAATTTTATTATTTAAATTGCACATCCCATCATTATTAAAAAGAGAGCGATTATTATTATTTGTTAGAGAAAGTGTTGAATAAGCGTTATACGAGACCATTTGTATATAATACAGGATGGAACACTCAAAAAAAAACTCTTGATCTAATTTTAAAATTAAAATAAATTATCACGTGTTATTCCTTATTTTTTACTTGTACCCCTCTTTTTCCATCGGCTGGCGACACCCTTACATACTTCTCTAACCCACCCTGTAAAAATTAGAATATCTATGGATTTCGAATTATATTACAATGTAAATGTTTACACAGAATATCAACAATTACAATTACAATTGCCTATTGTTGCATCAATGTGTTATGTTGTGTTACAAAATTTAATGTGCTACTAATTCTGTATAGGCCTCAATGTTACTATATTTGATGTGTGATGACGTCATGTCAGTCATATATAGACGTCATAGTGTGCTTTTATTTTGAAAGGCCTTTGTTGTCGTCAATAATTATTATGTTATCGTTGTTAGAACTGATACTGGTGGTATGTTAACACAGAGACTATAACAGCAGTCTGTATTATTACAGCGTGTATCAGAATAAATGGTTAATTATTTAGAGGGCTATAGGCTACATCTGACCGAGTATGCTTTTCCTCAGAGCTACAGGCGTTATAATTTTTGCATTCTTTATCGAATTTCTGGTCAATTGCGTTAATATTCCTGGACAATATTACAAAATAATTCCGGACAAAATATTTCCTTCACGAATTAGTCCCACGGTAAAATAATTTCAAATAAAATACCGACAAGACGAGATGTGACAATCAATTAACAAAGGATAATCCATAAATTAAATAATCCTGAATGTTTGAAGAAAATAATCCTTAAAATGATACAAAAAATCAAATGTATTTATCACATAATACATAATAATTTCTGTACAGTTCTCAATCCTTTTATTACCACCACACGTTATCCTTATCCTTTCGTCGTTCCTCCTATGAATGACGTATAGTTTTTGCGGTTCTTCCCACCTCAAAAACTGATGTGTTAATAAACATATTAAATATCAAAAAGCACCTCAAAAACTGATATGTTCTTGGATCGGAGGGAACAGTCAAAATTGTTTATAAAGACAGTTGAAAGAGAAAATCTTATTCTTAATTTTTACGAAATTTGGAAGCGTAATAATATTTTTAAAAATTATTTTTAGACAATATTACTCCGATTGAAGTGGTATCGTACAATTGAACAACTCAGTAGTACCCATGGTTTTAATCATGTAAATTTTTATTTGACGCATAATCTATTTCGTTACATTCAAATTTTTAAAGGAAATTTTATTAAATTTTAGAAATAATAATTAAAATATAATAAGTTGCAAATTCTTTATAAATAAAACAACTTCATTTGAAAATTAAGTAAATTTATATGAAAATAATGAAAATTTATCATTTTCATTTTGTTGTTCATTTATATAAAAGCATGAAAATTTACTTCTTCATTGCCATTTGTTGTTTCTTTTGGAAAATTTGCAATTTTATTATGAAATTATTATTGTTATTTTATGCAATTTATATTATGTTCATTCTTATCATAGATGTTTATAATCGAAATTAGATTGCTATCCCACATGAATATTACTTTCTTATAAAGGAACATCATAAACGTACACTGAAAATAAATATTTGTAGTTACAATAGAATCAAAATATGAATTCATTGATACAAAATCACTGAAGTTAAATAAACAAAATCATTACTTCCATGAAAGAGATTGATTTTAGTTTTAAAGTCATTCATTTTATTGATGGAAAATAAAATTGTATTTAGTTGGAATATTGAATCGTGTAAATAAAGCGAATCGATGAATTAAAAGAAAATTTTTTTGCGTTTGCTTTAAATAGATTATTTGGTTATTATGATCTATCATGCCTAGTCCATATTTGATTGAGCCAACTTCATGAAGATTGTTGTTACCAGTTTCCACAGATTAAATAAACTATGGATCATTTTTCTAATATCTACTTTATTTTTTGGTATATTAGTAACAAGGACGTTCACTTGAAATTTGAGTTCACTTGAATAAATGAATTACTTAAACTGGCACAAAATGTCCATAAGTTTAGTGCGGGGCTCTCTGATATATTAGCAACCTCGCAAGAAGGTTGCACTGTAGAATACTTTCGTTGCACTGTAGAAACTCATACCAATGTTAAAGGAGTACGTTCCTCATACATCACCCTGTATATAAGTTACTGTCAACGATCTAAGAATGTAAATAAACATCTATGATTGATAAGTTTATATTCAGTAATTCGTAAAATGTAGAATGATTAAGAAAGAACACACACACAATAAGTAAAGTAAGTATGATTCGCGTGTTTATTAGTGATTTAGTTTAGTTTTGTGGTTTTCTAGTAATAATGTAATAATGTTGGTAGTAACTAGCTACTAGTAAGTTCAAGAAAACTATGCTAAAACATTCCTTTTTACTTTACTCTAACAACAACAACAGCCATACAAATAAATTTCTTTCGAAGACTTTCTATGTGTATCTAATGGTACCTAATGGTAATCATCATTTCATGATAGTAAAATTAATTACAATGATTCTTCTTTTATCCTCTTCATCAAGCTGGTTTTTTCTGCTATTCTAAAAAAAATCCGGAATGAGTGTTCCAGGTTAAACTCGTTTTTGGTCCTCTAAGGTCTAAAATCAAAGTACAGGGAATTATGAGGCCAGCAAGCGTACACAAGGCTGTCGGACACAAACATCTATAGGAATCCGGGAGTTCCGTTTGCGAATTGCAAGCAACTCCTGAATGACGATTTCTTAAAAAAGGACAATATTAGATTCAAAGAGGAACTCGCGTTTCGAAAGATCTTATATCGCTAAGAAGGGCCTTTATCAGCAAAATTTTACTAATACAAACTATTACAGGGTATTGGCTAGGCATCGGAAGGCAAATTAAACGCCTTAACCTATCTTTGTTTCACGATTATCGGAGGAGCTGTCACAGTGGGGAGGATGAAGAATGACATAACGATGGCTCATTTTCTTTGTCACTGTCCAGCTCTTACCATGAGAACAAGGGCTCATTGAAGTTAGCCCTTTCTTAACGACCTCTCCGATCCAAAGTCCATTGATATCAAAGCCCTTTTTCCCTTTTTAAACTGCTCCCAATGGTTCATGGATTCGTAGCCGGGGATGGTCTAATTTTTTGGAGCCTCGCGGCAGGATAAACACTTTAACCTAGCCTAGCCACACCTGACGCCCAGATCAGATTTACAACCCATTTTTAAAGTTAGGGACGGATTGAAGAAAATTAATTTGATTAAAGTTTAAGGCAAGGTTTTTTCGGAATATTGAATATTTCTGGATCATCCTGTCTTCCCTCTCTTTTCTATTTGGTTCGTAATCGCATATCTCTTTGAACTTAAGAAGGTTTGTATGAGAGAAATATAAAAAACGTCAATCATAAAAAGGAATCTTAAGAAAATTATTTTAAATTTCTAATTGTCACGATATTAGTGAAAAGGTCTATATATAGAAAAGGTCTATGACATAAAAACTGTGACATGTCATGGTTGAAATTTTGAAAATGTTTCTGAATCCAAAAAAGTTTCGACGTATATTCTTGACTCGGGAATTTTTTCAATCAATACATCAAACACTTGTAGTTTGATTATAAAGACACGTAAATTAATAATTCTGTTAGCCCACTAGTATCGTAAATAACTTATAGTTCAGATTATGGAACTCAATTTATCCAGATGGTTACACTTTTTTCCTCTAGAATTGATTTGTATATATTTTCTTTCATTTTGCTTTACATAATTATAATATAATTTTCTTTAGAAAATTAATTATTATTAAAACCCATTTCCACAAAGATGACATATTTTATGTCTTATTACGACTATTATAGTTTTGTTGTTATAATGTGTTTTTATTATTATCGAGGAGAATTGCCTACTCTGACAACATTTTCAATGCAGAGCTATTAAAGGCCGCACAGTGTTTTTACAAGTAAAAAACGATATCAATATATCTAATAGTTTTTCACCACTCAAAATATCGCCTGGTTGTTTACGATTCACTGAAAGTATGTATTTTCGGCTCGCATTGGACCCCAGAGAGAACTTCTTTTGGGTCTTGTGTTATTTTTGTAGCATAGTAAACTTTTTACAAAGAAAAACTTTTTACAGTCTGCCATTCATTTGAATAAAAAGCAAGACTGTTCAATGCACTAAAAATTTATTGGCAGACGATTTTACTAGTTTACAAATTTTATCATAACCAATATTAAGAAGGAATAAAAATATTGTTAAGTTAATGTTTGTACGCGAGAAAATCGTGTGCCAATGAGATTCTTGCTTTTTATTCAAATGAATGGCAGGCAGAAATAAGTTTTTTTCCTTGCCTTTTAAGCCTTTTCTGCAGAATGTGACTGAATATATGGCGTCAATAATTGGCAGACTCTAAAAAATTGATTATGTTTTTCTATCACGATCTGAAAATTTTTCTCTCTAAAATTTTAATACACATTCCGCTGAAACAAATTATGATATTAAAATTTCCGATCGTCATAGAATCAAACCTCAAACAACCCAAATCTCCCCTACGTTTTAATATCCACAAACAAAACACACAGCACAGTAGTAACTAAACTGTAAATATTATAGTTATGTAGAGGAAGTATGACGAGGATGGGGTATAATGAGGTGATAGCAAAGGCAGTGAGTTTAATAAGAATGAGTTTTGAATATGAGTTGCAACCATACAGAGTATCCACCACAACTCTCCACATGCCCTCATCCCATTCAACCCTCAAACACCCTTTTTAAATGTCATTTTCTTGGTTAATGTTTCTTGTTTCTTCATCATCAATTTAGTTTTGTTGGCATGCAGCTGAGACTTCACTTCGTTTTGGTTGATAAGAATGATTAGTATTACATATACTAACAAACAATACTGAGTGTACCATTGTACACACATGTTCATGAAATATTGACTCGATTCAATTCATATCAAGATTGTATGTTGGAACAGTGAAAATATTACTATACAGCCTGAAAGAGAGATAGTACTCATAAAACGCTTTAACGCTTTAGGGTAAATTTACCGGATTTTGATAATCATTTCGGAAAATTTTGGGAGTAGGCTAATTTTTTTTTAAAGAAAAGAGTTTTCCGGTTCCGGAACGATCCGCACGACCTTATGCACGCGGTTTTGCTTCTTTTGGCTTCTCCTTCTATTGATCTTCTGATCGAAATGAGACGACAAAAAGGAGAAGAATTGGTTGTTAAGAATTTTTCGAAAAATTATCAGAGAAAGTTAAAAATATTAGGTCACTGCGGTTTTCTTGAGATTTTGAGGTTATTTTTCTGTGCTTAGGGTTAAATTTGATGCAGAAATTCTTAACACATATTTCTTTTGTTTATCGTCTTAACCCAATCAATAGAAGCAGAGATATTGAAGAAAACTCACAAAAAAAAAAAAATAATAATAATAATTTAGAGATAAATTGACCCAAAACCGAAATCAACGAATTTCGATGAAATTTTGCGATTTTCTCGGGGATAATCAACTAAATGACGCCCAGCATATGCCATTCAATAGGTTTTTTATTCTCCACAACTTTATGCTTTAACTTTTTTTTGTAGATTGCTTTTTTTTATGAGAAAAACCTGACTTTTCCGATTTTTATGTTCGACACCAGCTTGAAAGATGCAAAAAAACGCTATCTTTTTTAGAATTTTTCTTCTACTCGCCCAAATGTCTTGCTTCTTGTTGATAACATGAGTCAATGTTGATTCAATATTTTTGTACATAAAGTGTACTTGTATATATTTGTCTCATCTTGACTAATACAACTCTGTATTTATCCTCCAATGAGTGTGGGAGTGTGAGTCTATGTGTGTGTGTGTGTGTGTGTGTGTGGGTGTGTGTGGGTTACTAGGGGAAAACAACAAACAGATAATTATTTCCGCTTTTCTAATTTCCCAGCAACTGTTTATTTTACAAAATAATATGTCTTACAAGTAAAGTAGTAATACTACATACAAAACTAGCGATTACTCGTCTGTATTGTGAATTTTTCCTCAATAACATAAACAAGTCGTTCAAATCAAATTACACACGATTACAAGCAGATGCACCAACAATTAAAATTAGCTAAAGATCAGCATGGCCGTCTCGAGGGTACACAGCCGCCGGTGGCAAGTATTTAGGTTGCGATTTATATATATTGGGACAAATTTGATGAAAATTCGTATACTGAGAGTATTTAGCACAAGAGAAAAGGTAAAATTAGAGAGAGTTGCCATAATCGTGTCATTTTACCTTCAAGAGTCTGTACATTTAACTGATAAACTTTTTTCAATTTATTCAAATGATAGAGTGTCAAAACAAAGTATTGATTTTTCTCCTGTATCCGGATTTTTAAACTTTATATCATCAAAATCCAAAAAATTTAATTTTGCTCTATCACATCCAAATTTTTTCCAATTTTGATAAACCAAGTATGTAATTCTACTAAATTTGGGTCATATTTTTCAAATTAGTAATCAAAATTAACCTAGTTCTTATATATTTCAAGAATTTGGAGTCCTGGTCCTGGAATTAAGCACATTAGAGAAAGCCAGCGAAAAACTGACATAGTAGTTGAAAAGAATGACCCAAAATTAGTGGATTTCAAAAAAAATTCATAGGATCAGATCAAATTTGCCGGTGTTATCAAAAAAATCGAATTTTTTAAACTTTATGACGTCACCAGAATCCAAACAATTTATTTTGCTGTATCAGATCCAAATTTTATTCAATTTTGATAAACTTAGTATGCAATCCTACTAAATCGGGTTCATACTTTTCAAATTTGAGATCAAAACTAACCTTTCTCGAGCAGGTTTCAAGATTGTGAATTCCTGGTTCCGGAATTAAGTACATTAGTTATAGCTAGCGAAAAACTGGAATCACAGCTGAAAAGAATGATTCAAACTTAGTAGGTTAATAATACAGAATAAACTATATTAAAACTAAAACCGTTAACATAGTCACATATGTAACCCATGTGCCAGTAATAACCCATACATAGATTGAGAACTGTTCCACTGAGCCATCCTGTACATTGAAAAGACATTATTAAAATAAATTTTGAAATTATAATTTTAATTCAAACCCACATAATTATGTATAATATCATTTGTCAAAATATTTTTAAACTATGTTTTAGAAAATCACTCAAGAGTTTCTTTAATTCTATAAAATTATATGTTTATATTATACATTTATAAAATGTACCGGGTGTCACACAAAAAAACTTTACCTACGTATAAAGAAAGGGTGTAGCGCATATCGAATAAGAACTGTGAATAAAAACGCAGAACTGTTCAATACACTATACATTAAGCTAGCTCGACCCGAGCGGAGTTTCGCTCTCGTAGTTACCGTTCCCATGGCTGAAAACAGCAAAAGTTCTTAAATTACTATTAGGAGAACATGTATTAAAAAAAGTAATTATATGTCTAAAGTATAAGGAGAACATGTCTAAAAATTATGATATTTTTCGTTCAAATTATTTGTCTAGTGTTTTTTTCTTAAGCGGTACATTTTTAGACCGTCATTATATTTTTCGTCAAACCAAGACATAATAAGCTTGAAAATTAGGGGTGAATCATGGAATTTGACAAAGTAATAAAGAAGATAAGCGTAGGACAGAAAAAAACTTGCTAGAGTAATAATATACATATAAGCTAGTTAATATATTTATTAAAATGATTAAAGAGCAAGTTAATATTTTTGAATCTGTTACCTTTGATTGAGTTTGAGATGGGTTTTAAATATTTTAAATTTTACCTTCAAGGTATCCATCCCTAAATTAAAGGTATTTAGAGAAGATAATAAAAGATAATAATTATTAAACTTATAAAAATTATTATAAGTGTTTTAATTTTTAATTATGGGTTATCCATGTCAACAACTTAATTGGGGCAAATTAGAATTTACTTATAAAACGAATCATTTACCCTCGCATGTATTTAAATTGTTGGGAAAAAAACCTATTTGGAATGTGATAATGAACATATGCTGTTGATCAAAGTAGCATACGAAATTTTTTTGATAAAACTTACCTACATTTTTGCTGCATTTTTCGAATTTTTCAAAGTTTCGTTTCTGATTTGGATAAAACTAACGTTTTAAGATAATTTTAACCCAAAAAAATTCAATAATTTAATCCATTTTAACATTTAGACTAGTGGTTTTCAAGAAAACAAATATCAAAAGTCAAAAATCGATTCAAGATTATCGTTTTTCTTAGAAACTACTATAGCTCAGCAATCCCCAAATAATATTTCGGTTTTCCCAAAAATGCTCAGTCAAAATAAATTCAGGGATTCAATGAAAATGAATTCTGAAATTTTCAACATCGTTTAAATGCTAGTAAAAATGTCACAGTCGAATTGTCAGTCGATCATATTTCAATAAATTAATAGTTATTATTGTATAATGATTATAAGGTATTTATTCAATTAGTTCTTTTAACTAATATCGACAATAAATTATTTATTTTAATATTATATATAAATAAATAATTTGATAGGTATTTCATGATTTGAATAGAAGGTATAAATATTATTTTGATAAAATATAAATTACATAATTTAAGAATTGTTTTTACCAGTTCAATTATTTTGATATAAAAATTATTTTCAACTAACACAAAAATATCATTTTTTAATGAAATAAAATTTGAAGGCCATTTATTCAAAAAAACATTTTTTTGTTTAATAAGAAAAAATAAATAAATTAAAAAAAATCAATATCCCGACTGCTTTAAATAAAAACTGTAAAAACCAGTCCAGTTATTATTGGTACATAGTCATTAACTAAATCCTAATGAATACGACATTCGTTAAAATTAATTAAAAATACTTTTAGAAGGTTGGAAATTAAAATTCCTTTTTTGTAAGTATGTGTAAACCAATTCAACTCATTCGGCACCCAAACCTTCGTAATATTAAACACTAAGAAGGGTACTTGTGTATAACATTCAACTGAGACCTGAATCCTCGCATCAGCTTTCAATATTTAAGTAATTTTTAAAAAGCAATTAATATTAATGAACATTACTAATTAAATATTTATTAAAATACCAAATATTAATAAACAGTGAAAGTGATGCTAAAAATATTATTTAGTTTATTCAAACTACAAAAATTGGAAACAACATAATACATCATGTTTACTTCCATAAATAGAAACTCAATGCTGATTTTGTTATATATTAAATCATTTTCAACAACTTTTAAATCTATACCAGAAAAAGCTCAAGTTTGACAAGTCATACGAGCCGAGAAAATAAATGGCGAAAAGTGGGATTTTTTCAAGTAAAACCGGAGTTTTGTTGTAAAAACGGATTTGACATCAGCAAGGTAAGAAGTTTTTTGCACACATAACTATAAAAGTAATAGTATATGATTTTGATCATTTTGATTTGCTAGAAAATTTTGCCATTAAATGTATCGAAACTTGAGTAACAGTTAGGGCACATGAGCCGATGTCAGTGTGGGTGGCAGACCCATACAGATTGGTGACATCTACAATACTTCTGGTGAATAATAGTACTTTTTAGCACTGTTATTGATGCTACTAATGGCATACCAGTAATATTTATTAATATGACAAAATAGATTAAGAACATGAAAGTGACAATCAATATGTGACAACAAACATAGCGTTTATATTAAGTTTAGTCCCAAGTTTGTAATGCCTAAAAATAATGATGCTACGAAAAAATTTTTGGTAAAGGTGTTAATGAAATCATAATTAATCCATTTCCGATTGTCTATTCGCCTGTCCGTCTGTCTGTGGACACGATATCTCAAAAACGAAATGAGATATCAAGCTGAAATTTCTATAGCGTACTCAGGATTCGTAAATGAGGAACATTGGCCAATTGGGCCTTATATATACATATTTGGTGTATTTTTTATCCAAATCTGTAAAAGATAAAGAGTTGAAAATTTAAAGGTATAGCTTCAACTAGTGGTCTTGTGAAAACATTTTTGAAATACTAATAAAAATTCAAGAAACTGCGATTTCTAATTTATAAAAGAATAATACAAGCACTGATATTCAACACTGTCTATACAGAGTATTTAAGCAATTAACTCAGTCAATTGTTTGTTTTTACTTGTTATACGTAATATAGTAAATTCGACATCATATAACTACCGTATTAGAATACATATAAATAATGGAAGTAATTAAAAATTATTTATACAACATCCATTAAAGACATTGTTTTTTAAAATAAAAACATCCCTTTTTTAATAATTTATTAATAATATAATTTTATAAAACACAAACGACGTACGCCTCTAAACAATTAAAATTGAGTGTCTTTGATTTGGGTCTTTGATTCATGGACCCACCCACCTATAAATACCCAACCACAAATAACTACGTATCTATCTTTGACGCATTTAATATTAAAATCTTATTAATGAAGTACTAATTCATTATTTTCTTTTACTGGATTCAAATGGTACACGGTGCATTATTTCAACGTTCAATGTTCAAGCATATTACATGGACACAAATAATTGACTGAGTTAATTGTTAAAATACCATGAGTATAGACAGTGTTGATCACGGAATCGTTTGTTTTTTATGTAAGTAAAAAAAGATTCTTAGCCATTCTTAGGTAGCCATACAGATCTGTAATTCCCATATATAACATATCTGTTTATAATTTGCGCCCTCACGGGTAAACAGTGATGTTTACGAAAAAATACTTCAAACAAAAGTTGTTTAGTTTTTTATAAGGAACATTTTTCATAATAAAACTTTGGTTCTATCACTAACGGTTTACAAGATGGGTCCTACGGTGCTCATTTACGAAATCGACCGCACTTTTTACGACCCGAGCACGCTATACAAATTTCAGTTTGGTATCTTTTTTTGTTTTTGAGTAATCGTATCGATAGACCACCTTGATATATTTCATTTATACCTGGTATAAAAACCAAAGTCAACTTCAGGTGTCTAAAAATGCCACCTTTTGAACCAAAACTCTTCTTATTAAGAAATTTTTGAAGTTAAAGTTTATGAAGTTTGAAACTTTAGACGCGTTATGAAAAAATAGTAAGAGTTAATTTTTATGATGCGCAGACTTGATCGTGCACAGAGTAACGCAAAAACTACATGTTGAAGTTAGTTACAATTTTTAACACCATGAAGTTAGTCGATAAACGAAATGTCACTCACAATAGACAAGGCTAGATAGATGAAAGATTAAGTGGCTATGTATGAACACAATATATTAGCTTATCCAATCTAAATTGAATATTAAAACAAGCTATAAGCAGTTATTGATTTAAATGGCCCACTCTGTATATATGGAATGTGTTTCTGAATCATCCTGTACATACAATGTTACAATGAATAATGTTGTTAAAATATAACTAAAAACAAACAAACAAACATATAAATAAATAACTCTGTACTGATGTGTTGTTTTTGAATTGAGAGCTAGAGAGCTGCTATATAGAGTTGTTTATTGTGTGAGTGATAAATAGTTATCGAATATTATATTATATTATATTATATTATATTGCTGTTATATATACAAATGTACAGAATGTACCAGAAAGAACAAAGAGAATGAAGATCATCAAGTGTGAACCTAGTAAATTGTTTAGTTTGTTACTAACATTCCGGGATATGTCTCTCTCCTCCGTACATGATTTTGGTCGATATCTCGGAAGACTACTAGCTCAACTGTCAAAGATAATCGCTTGTATATATCGGAATCGGAGAAATTAGCTCGCCTTTTTCGTTTTCGAGGGCTTTATTACACGCTATTTTGATTGAGTCAAAGTTCTATTGCTATAACTTCAATTGGAATAATGTTGGATTACATTCATTAACTCGTCAGCCCTCGCAAAATGAGCATTTTACTCACGCTCAATTTAAAACATAAATAACTTTTATTTTTCAAATGGTTGAAACTTTCTATATTTTCATATAATTTTATGTGTTGGCGAATTATGAATTTTTCTGATTTTTTCAACTTATCTACAGTTTTTCTAGTCCTTTCGAAATTGTGAGAATTTTTCTCATCGGAAAGATAAGGATGTAAGCAAAAAAATATTCGGAAATTTTCAAGCCTGTTCGTGTACTTTCGTAAGTTTAGTATAAGCTGTACTCAGTAAATTAAAAAAAAACGTGTGATCGAAATATGAGTGCTGGTGGGTTAACAAAGAAGAATACTATATACTTATTTCTGAATCATTCTGTACATATTGTGTACAATTTACATGTATAGATAATATGTTGTTATGTTTGAGAATATAAATGAAGCTGGTTGGCATCGCATTTTATTTTAGAATTTGAATTATTGTTTTTATTTAAAAAAAAAAAGTTTGAAATTTGTTGCTGCAAAATAATATTGTAATTTTTTACTTTTTTGAATTGAAACATTTTTTGGTGCATTGGTAGCGAAGTAAGTCAAACGTATTTCACAAATGTAGCAGCGAAACGCAATTATTTTATGTTATATTCTGTTGCATTATTTATTTGGAATCAAGTGGGAAAATATCTTTCTTATCATATTTGCAAAAAGATATCATAAACATCTCAAAGGTCTTCATTTGAAGGATTTATAGTTCGGCAACTGATACCTCTCACATCTCTATATATTATAAACGAAAAAGTAAGAATGTTTGTTTCTTTATTTGTTTGTTTGTTACGCTTTCACGTAAAAACTACTGAATGGATTTGAATGAAACCTGACAATAATATAGATGATACATCAAAATAACACATCTTTAAGTTTTGTTCTGTTCAATCGTTATCATCAATATACTCACGATCTAAAAATTACTTAGGAAAAAACTGGCTAGAGAAAAAAATTTATTTAAATAATGAGTTTATTAGGCAAACATGTTAGTTTTTACAAATGCTCTCTTAATACTCCTAATCTCCTAAGATATATAGTTACTATTTCTTAATACATGTTGTGCCAATACTAATTTAAGAACTTTTGATTTTTTTCACCACACTTGTCTACGAAATTTGTTATCTGTTCTTCTTAAGCAACAGGTCCTGGATAACCACCGATTACAGTTGCTATATATGAGCGCAATTCCACACGGGTGTAGTTTGTTTAGTTTATAACGTTTTAAAATTGTATGTATTTACCCAAGACCATCGTATCGCACACTCGATATTATTTCGAATTTAGCCAGTTTAATATTAAACAGAAATCAAAGGATTCTTCACATACAGATAATAAACAAATATCTATCTATCCTCAGAGTTACCGACTCTTAGATCTTAGAGAACTTGGGACTATATGTTTAGTTCATGTGTACTTATGTTGTGTTATCCTTGAATGTCCTGAACAGTGAACAGGATCATATATGATTGGATTGTATTATGTGGTGGATCCAAGAATACTTTATTAATTGTAAACTGATCACTTTATAAATCAAGATATTTCTTAAGTAAAAAATTTATAGACTATAAGTTTGAGAATGTATGAGCATGATAAAAATGTTTGATTTAAAGGCTCAAAATTGTTTTTTAGGTAGACTTGTACTCAAAGAATATGTGGTTAAAATTTTATCTCAGGTATCCATGCAAATTTTTAAGAAAACAATCATTGAAAAGCAATATATTTTGACTTAAAGCCTGAATTGTTACAAACTTGATGTCCTAAACCTCAGACTTCAAAAGATTCGAAGGAAAAACTCAAATAATGTTTAATTTCATGATTTTGACGATCTACTAAGGTCTTTTCTTTCTGAATTTTTTTTAAATTTCGAACTAGTTACAGCTGCTAGTTATTTTTAAAACGTGTTCTTTACTGCCTAGTGTCACGGTGTCTTTTCATTTTCATTCTCCATAATTTATTACGCAAATGGAATGAAATCTTCATATCTTGCGTTAACTTTCATTATAAATTTTAAGTAGATATCTCATTTTGTGGTGCCATTCAGTGTATATATAGCTCAATAACTGAACATCATATAACTCAACTCAATTCAACTCAACTCAATAATATTATTGGTTGGTTTTGGTAACTACAAAGTTTATTATTAATTATTATTGAACTTGTATAAGATATAAACAATATTAATTCTAATTGACTGAATAATAGTTAGAAAACTATATCTATGGGGTGTACCTACTTACTTACCTTCTATGAAACTATCACACTATTCGAAGAACTGCAGAGAATACAATTCTAAGAAAATAAGTTCAACGGTAGATTTTGACTTAAAACTTTGGAATAACTGTGTTTTTTTTGACTGGGTTGGATTTCGAGCAAAGATGCAAATTTACACATCACTAATTCACCCAATAGTGGCATATGGCAGGGAAATATGTATGCTGGTCGAGAATGATAAGGAAAGGTTGAAAAGATTTGACAGGAAGGTAATCAGAAAGATATACGCCAAAGTGGAGGAAAATAACGAATGGAGCATCCGATACAACACGGAGATAAATCATATTTTGCAAAATCAAGACATTTTATCAAAGCTCACAGGGCTTACGCCACAAGGAGAAGAGAGAGGTTCTTAATGAGATAGGTGGACAATGTCACGGATGATCTGCGAATTATGAAGATTACGGGATAGTGTTCTAAGACAAACAGCTATGTTGGTCTAACACCGAAAGCTATGGTGGGCAATTGTTGTAGAGACCAAGGTCGAACCAGAGCTGCAGTGCCATTGGGTCAGGCAGATCTGGATTTTAGAAAGGCAGCCCAGCAGCGATATCAATGTTCCGACAGGCAAATTAGATTCAGATTGAATTTGTTAGCGTTAAGTTTTAGCGTTGCCAAATGTGTCGACATATAACGACATTGAAGGGGCCAACACACATGGTTATTATAACCGTTAGTCATTTTAAGCGATATTTAAATTTATTATATTAAAGTGAAAGTTTATAAGCATATACTTTTTGTTATGGCTTAATAATTCCAAGGACATTTGCCCACTACAACCGATATATGAGTTCTGAAATAAAGTTTTAACCGGTTTAAACTTTTCTGGTTTTCTAATAAGATAGTTTTGGGGTCACTCTATATATTAAACTACTTATACAGTAACTAGTAACCAGTACAACTGTATCAGTGTACCAGTATATTTAACTTTGATTTAATATTGACATAAAACATTACATAATGCAATATCTGCACATCGAAAATTCGAACTTTGGAGTTCGAACACAAATATTATTATTATTTCAAAAATAAAGTCAATTATTATTGTTTTAAATACAAACAAAATTATAAAATTCAAATAACTGATACATCTTGTATTATCCATTTAGAATTTTTCAATTTTGACATCCGCATTGTATTCAGAAACTTCGAGAACCTCCCCGTATTGGCTTTTTAAACATTTTTATTCGGTATTTTATATAAAATTTCAAACGGTTTGAAAATTTTTCCGAGATCTTTAGGGATTTACTCTGAACATAGCACCAGATACGCAGCTTCAACGGATGCATAGAATTGTGTTCCCTATCTGTAACTTGTAAGCGATGCCAATAAGAAAAGGAAAAAAGTGTTGATAGTAGCACTCAACATAAACTTTCGAGGAAAGCAGTCGAATTGAGAACTTCCTCTTTTTTTTTTGAAGTCGGTTAAAAATGTAAAACTAGACTTGAAAATAAAATTAAAATTGATTAAAAAACGAAGAAGTTAAAAGCAATCAAAGATTGTATTCAAAAGAAATGTTAGATATTTTTGGAAGATTCTGTACATAGGGCATTAACTATATTTCACTTTAAGCAAAGATACGTGCGAAGAAAATAGAAAACAAATCAACGAAAAGTGTAGAAAAATTAATTAGTGAAAATTATTATGAAACCGAAAAAAACACATTCATCAAATTATAATAATTATTATAAAAATCACAGCACGGTTACTGCTTACCGTTACCGTTCTATTTATTTATGAGCACGTTGTGAATTATTGTTAAGAATGGAACGTAATTCTTAGAGTTATCGAGTTTACATTGCTGTATGGTACATTCGAATTCATAAAAAATCGATCATACAATATGCAGGACTTATTTTTTATGCATGAATTTCATAAAATAAGTTTTATCAATAGAGGCGCTTATCTTTCGCAGACCCAAGTTTTCAGGTTCAATGAAAAGATCACTCTATTTCATGCCGGATAGATAGATGAACACTTTAATTTAGATAGTGGTTACTGATTCATAAGGTAACATTTTTTATTCGAAATAATTTTTCGCAAGCCGTACACTTTAGGCAAAAACGGAGTGAAAAGTTTTACACCAAAATTGCTGAATTTAGGCACTTTTCGAACAAAATTTTCAAATAAAAGTAGGTTGCTCTACTATAAAGACTATTTCTTGTTAAAATTGGATGAAGAAACGCGGAAAAGCTATGTTATGCTTCTTATAGAGTATTATTAGGACTATCAATTACCGATTAAACTATTAGGTTTACAAAAAAATGTTTCAACCAAAAACTGGATGCGTTTTTAAAAAGAACAACTTTCTATAAGATATATGTCTGAATCCCTGAATGTGTTTCACACATTTGGTTTATTTTTTTTTTTTGGAGTTGTTTCAATTTTCATGATTCAATTTGTACTCTTATCCCGTAAGTACGCCCACGAATAGAGAGACGCGTTAATATTATTACGCGAAAGGGAAAATGGAAGGAAAACCATTTGACCTATTCATTATCGTATGAGAAAGTGAGAGATTTACCCACCACTTCACACTCCCCCCCCCAATCTCTATATTTTGGTCTAGAGCCAGACGTAGTGAAAATGGCTGAAAATTTAAGACGTTAAAACTTTTTCCACTACCCAAATTTTTTTGGATAAATAAGTAAAATGTAGCTGGGCTCGGATTTGGGCGCCATTCACATCAACTTTTAGAATCCCTTCCTAGAAAATTTCTAGTCTCATTCGATAATTCTCAGTAACAGATACTTCAAGAAATAACGATTAAATGATGGGACAAAAGATTGAATTCGCGTAATCGTCACGTTTAGAAGACTGGCCTACATAATATCCGTCACCTGATCTCGAAAAGCTCAATTTTTAAGAAATCAGATAACGGATACTCGATATCGATATGCTTGTCAAATACTACATCTGATCCTAGTCTCTAGTTCTCCACCATTTTTTTTACGACTTTCGTTTTTTATAAAGAAAATCTTAACAATAAGAGAAGAAAAACCAATGAAAATAATAATAATAATAATAATGATATGTCGTTAATGTTATTGTTGAAAAAAACCATACTTTTATCGTTATGCCTGCCTAGAAGCTGGTTTGTAGTGAGTTTTCCTCCATGCCACAACTCTCAGGTGCAAGTGAAAATCATATCATAAATCACATATACACGCTAATAAAGATTTTATTACCTTTCTAGAATGAGTAAAATTACCTAGAATACTACTGACTGCATGTGTTGGCTTGTTGGTTTGTCTACTTCCCTGCTCTAGCAAAGAAAATCTTCTATAGTGAATATAAAAGCGTTATATATTTAAGAAAAATGTTTCAATGACTACATATATATCGTTAAAATTGATTTTATTTTTACACCCTGTATATATGATATATACAGGGTGAGTTATTTTAATCTATAATGGATATTATCTCGTTTTGTAGTTAACCAATTAAAAAATAACTTAAACAAAAGTTGTAGAGTTTGATAGGAGATATCATGTTGTGATATCAAATTGGATCGAGTTCTTTGGGTTGATTTAAAAGCCCAAGATTTGGGTTCAGAAAACGCGTATTCAACGATAGTTAATGCAACCGTAATAAGACAGACAATTTCGAAATTCCGCTGACTTAAAACTAACTATTGAAATTGAAATTTGAACGCCTTTCTTTTTAAAGAATCCTTATATCTCTTATTTTCTTTTAAAATAAACAAAAACTTGCAAAATAGAGAAAATATTGAAAATCAATATATTGAAAATACAATATTTTTGAAAAAAATACAAAATAAAGCAAGGTATGAACCGTAAAGAATGTAATAATTCAAAAGTGTTTGTGTTAACTTCCGGTTGACTGAGCTTTTGACTCTTGGTTGAATCCAATCGAATCTATGATCATGTATCTAGTTGTATAGATAAATATGTTCAATAGAAATAGATGTTGGAACCGGAACTTGTTGGAACGCTTCCGGATATTACTACAATTTTACTTGTTTTATGTACAACCAGATAGACGATATAATACATAGGTATAAAGCTGGCGTATCATTTTTAGGAATTATTTACGACAAATCGAAGACGAACACGAATCAGATCTCTTGGATACATGCCAAGCGCTTTGGGTAACTCAGGGTTATTTTTTAAATCATTTTTAAGCTCAATTTTTTTGGCATTCCAAGTAGCGATATTTGAGGTGAGAAAAAGTCAGGTCTTAGAAATAATTTTGAAAGTGGTTAAAGGCTTCTTTTGGAAATGGTTTGGTCCGGCCATAGTCGAACCAGAAGAAATTAGGAAACTCAGCGCTAGGCAAATCCTTAGTTTCAGTAGATCAGTTGGTTATAATAGCCACTGAAAAGCGTAGCGGGGATAGAGTACAAGGGTCTATTTGGCTAGGTGCTCTTAACCATTGCTTCGAGGCGCGATCCTCGATTATGGCCTGCTAACCTCCATACCCATACCCATACCCAAGGCTTCTTTTATTGTATGTAATATAAATTTTCATTGGAGCAAAACGAATTATTTAATTACTTTGCTTGAAATTAATAATTGTTTTTATAAAATTAATAAAAGTCTTTTTATATAAAAATTAATGATTGAAGTTTTATAAAATAATTAATTCAAAAAGTAGAAAATAATATCTTATTTGAATTAAATAGTCTAGGCGCTTGATGTCACGAATTAAATTTCAAAATTTACATATAACTTATAGTTAAAAGTAATTGTAAAAACTGATTTTTTTAAGAGACAAATAAGTTAACGGGAGACGATGCTTTTTGAAAAAGTAAAAACAAACTATTGAAAGATATTTTTGAACATTTTAAGTTCGCGGTTTTGCTGTAAAATAGCTTTTCAAACA
Organism: Chrysoperla carnea; assembly: GCF_905475395.1. NCBI lineage: Eukaryota > Metazoa > Arthropoda > Insecta > Neuroptera > Chrysopidae > Chrysoperla > Chrysoperla carnea. The sequence continues at coordinate 1,002,030 of NC_058338.1, read as the reverse complement.
AAACTAGATATACACGGTGGTCCATTTTAAAATATTTTGAGAAAAAATAATAAATACAGATTAGTTTTTTACGAATATTTAGTCTAACCCAGAAGTAAAAATTATATGAAGTTAAAAACTGTAGCCTAGCTGCTGTATTAATGCCATTATTGCCATTGTATGTATGTCTATATTGCATAAACCTTGAAAGACCACCATTAAGGTTGTTTTTGTTGCCATTGCAAGCAAATTGACAATAATAAAAATATTTTCTCATCATTAAGATATTTGCATTTTTGTATAAATTTATACAGATGTGAAGGACAGACCAACTGACAGACAGACAGAAAGACAGACAAATGATAATAAGAGTAAGGCTGTATTACTTCTATAGCAGGCATACATATTATAACTTTGTAGTCTTGGATTTATAGACGAAGATACGAAGAACAAAAACTGATCAAAGTTCGAAAAATTTGAGCAGTAAGTCGAAGTTGAATGCGGTTTTCGGCATTCGGGTAATTTCAGAGCTACCTGGTGTTCAGGGCAAACGATCCCTCGTCGCCTAGAGTTTTCGGGTAATTTCTTATATAATCGGTCCAAACTCGTTACACGAGGGTTTTTGGAGTCGCTGAACACAAATATCATGACAGAATTGGTCTCAAGGTACCTGGTGCAATGGTATCCCCGTCAACGCCTAGAATTTTCGAGAAATTCGTCACATAATCAGTCTGAATTCGTTAATAAGGGTTTTTGGGATCGTTAAACACGATTCCGACACGATATTCTTATTTCTCGACCTCAAAAACCCCCTAATAACAAGCTTGGACCGATTATAAAACAAATTTCCCGAAAACTCCGCCCGACGACGAGGGACCGTTAGAAGATTAAAATGTTTCACCCTGTATATAGGTAGACAATTTCTAAACATAAAATAATAAAAAATAGCAAAAAGAAAACTTGAATGCAATAACTAGGAGATTCTTGAACCTGTTGAAAAGGGGATAAAAAGAATCCATCTTGTTGTAATGAATGTAATTTAAAAATTAATGTAATGCTTAATTAAACTGATTGTAAAATGTAAACATTATTACACACTGCAAGAAGTACAACCTGCCTGCACCTGCTCTACCAGAAGAATGTTGTCTGGTGCTGCACTGATATATAAATGAGACGAGACTAGGCTCATCTGTGGAATTTGAGCAGCTATTTTAGTTTGATTGAAAAAGCTATGAATAAAATAATTTAAAAAAATCTAAAATCCGACTTAGTGCTTATCTGCTTTTACAAGTTTTAACAAACATGGAGTGTATTTCGACGTATTTTGATCCGCTGAATGCGAATATCCTCAGCGATCATGGTATGGTATGGTATGCAGGTTAGCGGGCCATGCTCGAGCTTCACGCCTCGAGGCAACGATTCAGAGCACTTAGGCAATTGACCCTTGTACTCGCTACCCGCAACGCTTTTCAGTGGCTATTATAACCAACTGATGTACTGAAACCCGGGATTTGCCTAGCGCTGAGTTTCCTAATTTCTTCTGATTCGACTATAGCCGGACCAAACCATTTCCTTCGCTGCTGTATGAGCGCCGGGCAAAAACAGAGAAAGTGGATCGATGTTTCTTTTGAATTTTCTCCGCATCTGTCACACGCGGGTGATTGTCTTTTTCCAATCTGATGTTGGAACTTGTTCAGGCTATCATGCCCTGTGAGTAGCTCTACGATGACTCTAATATCAGCTCTGTTTAAATGTAACGACTGTTCCCAGACTAATTATACATCACAACGAAATGTTTGATTTGAAGGCCTACAGCATCTCTCAGACACTGCTTTGCTCCATAACAATCATAATCATAGCATATGAAAAATAATTTAAAAACAATATTAACAAATAATAGTAAACCAATTGAATGAGTAAATTGTTGAAATACTCTGTATAAAACAAAAATTAAAAAATTGACGACGATCTTCAAAATCGGCTCACTTTGTAAGAGGCTTTTCCGTAACCGAAAAATTTGACGGGAGTTTTATAAATAATGTAAATTTCACTTGTAAGCTTTTAAGCCATTCGAATACTATTAAAAGCTTTGTACTTTGAATGTGAATAAGCTTTAAAACGATAAATAAAAGGTGAGAACGCTGCGTTTTATTACAAAGATTTATAGAAAGCTTTAGTATACCACAAACTCGAATCTGAGATCCATTTTTTTAGCACCCCAAGCTACGATATTTGGAGTCTAAATAAGTCAGAAAAATCAGGTCTGTAATAGTCCTGTATAGTAAATTTTAAACTATTAGTAGAAATGACAGGATTGCTGACCAATTATGATCAATTCGTTGGAATTAAAGCTGACTTATTTAGACACCAAATAACAATAACTTGTGATGGGGTGCTAAAATAATGGAGCTTCAAACGTGTCTATCAAAAATCATTATAAAACTGTTAACTAACTCATGTTAGCGTTAGATGTTTATTAAAATTAGCTGACTAATAATAATTAAACTGATTTCTAGTCATTTATACATATTTTTCTCCCAAAATATAGACCTATGCACTGAATCAAAGGGCAACGAGCAGTAGTGGGGTTCTACTGCTTCTATCGGTACACGACTAATGATGTTTCATCGCGTCTTTAAAGCTTTGCTTATCTCTACAGGTACATTTTTAGACTGTGAGTATATTTTTCGCCAAACCTAGTAGAATCTGACCAAGGAATAAGGAAGATAAGAGTAGGACAGAAAAAAACTTGCTAGAGTAATAATATGTAAGGTAAGATTGTTCGTCTATTGAGAGGAAAATATGACCTTATTGATGGAACTTTGCTTCTCATGAGTTTTTCATAGTTCTATAGTTTTCTGCATGCATGTTTTGTGTTTTTGTAAACTTGATTATAAATAAATTAGCGGTGAGAGTGCGGGGGGGGGGGGGTTGTTACTATTTTACATCATATGACATGTATGTCTTACAAAGTACACCGCGCGTATATACTGTTTTATTAATTGTAGCTCATAGTTATTACTACGATATTTATTATGACATTTACACAATGTGAAAATAATTTTACCTACTAGTCTTGGAGCCAGTCACAATAAAATTGCTCTTATATGGATTTCGAAATTTCGCTTATGAATCAATACTATTAAACGATAGGTACAATATGTACAAGGTGTGCCAGGTTTAATTTTTTTAAGATGTGACAGATATTTTTGTCAAGTTTTGAGTTGACACACCGAGATATTTCGAAAACGAACAAATTAAAAAAAAAAGAAAGTAATTATAATTTATATTCCTAAAAGGCCTTAAAAAATTATTTCAAAAAAAATTTGCCTTAAAATGATTTTAAAATCAACAATTTTTAGTATCGCATTTTCATCATTTTGGACAATATTTGTACCCAATATAAAAATATACTTATGTAAATTTTTGGATAAAAATTTGATTATTTTTTCAAAAAAATAAAATATTTTTGATAAACAATAACTTAATTTGAAAGCTATAAACAAAATAAATCCCTAGTGGTCGGTCAGTAAACCTCTTTGGCAATAAGGTAGCGTGAATAGCTTGAATACGACGCACGTCATCTCTGTTGTCATATACTGAAAAACTTAAAACCAAGTGTAAGGTTTACATGTTCTAAAAAACAGGATGATTTTAAAGATTTCAATGATGACAGTTGATAGTAATTCAAATATATAATTTAAAAAAAACGAGAGGTGTTGTGGGATACCCAGTTGGAACTATGGTTTGAATCATTGATTATGCACATGTTCAATTTTGTGCGATCATTTTGTGTTTTTTTCCTTATACTTCCCCTAAAATTATTGATATTTGGATCTCTTAAACAGTTTTGAATCATACTGTATTCGTATATGAAAATCTTATGAGAAAATTGAATTTTCAACAAATATTTTTATGTTGGGTACTTACAATGAAATTCAAATACACATTCTTTGTACCTTGTAAATACATTTTGTACACTTATTACCAAAAATACTGTACCTATCCGAAATAGGATGGATATCTTGAGTGTTACTCACTCACAGCCGTCAAATGATCTAAATTTTATTGTTTTTTTGGGTCGTAGGTTTTAGGTTTTTCCTAGTAAATTCGTGCATTTAGGTCACTCCTTCGCACTATAATAAAACACATCCTCTGTTTGAGTAGTGTTTTATTGGATTAATTTAATTTTGAGGAATGTATTTTGTATTGATTGATTATTATAAGATTAGGATAATTGTCTCGTAAACTAGGCCTCAGATCCAAATTTGAAAGTGAATTTAATCTTCTTTTTCTATCCTGATAATTTTCGTATCGGTTCAATAATTTTAACATAAGTGTGTACATTTCTTAGGTGCGAATAAAAAAAGAAAACAATTTACAATTTTATTTTTATTGTAAGGACATTTAGGGAATTTTCCAGGATGTAGATTGTATATGGCATGCGGGCTACCTTGCATAGACAACCATCATTTTTTAACACGAGCAAATAAAAAAAAAAACTAAAATGGATTTATTTTATTTTTTAAGTAGCCAATAAAACAAAACAAAACAAAATCACAACGTGTAAATATACCAATTTTACCCTATACGTGATAAAACATCTGTTTATTGTGAACAGGAGCGTATCAACAAGGTTTAACCTTTTTTTTTTTTTAAATTCATCGAAAGGGTCTGACCTTGTTTCCATATGAAATTTGTACGAATGCCTCCCTTCATTCTTTTTGATTGAAATTAGTTTTGGAATCAGTTATCAAACTCTTTGCTTATTTAATTTTGGAAAATTGGAATTGAAACTATTAAAAAAGTGGTAAGTCTTTTAAAATATCAAAATGTAGCATTAATTTGGTTAATATCGGGTAGTATCCTGGGCTAAAAAGAGCTGTAGAGAAATAGAGAATACGTTATTGTCGCGTTGGTGTGAAAATAGTAACTGCTAAGTAGCAGAAAACTAAGATTTATGATATAATGTTTATTATTTATTAAAAATGTCACCTTCTCAAGTATTTTATTATTTTCAAATATACAAGTGCATATTATTTTTATATAAAAAAGTCATACATATAATAAGGGGATAGTGTTGTACCTTGTCACACAATTTATATTGGAACCTCATGTTCTATATTGCATGTTATACTTTGTTTACTGGTTGGGAGGTGCACCAAAAAATGGGCAGCAATTTTAAACGAACTCAAAATCCGACGATGTGTTACCTAGGAAACTAAAACTTTTTAAATCGATTCAGATTTCCATGAATTTTAAAAACATTTTGAAAATAATTTACAATCTGTCAATTTATATTTTTTGTCCAAAGTTTATGTTTTTGTGGGTTCATAGAGATTCCCGACTCATTTTTGGGACTAGAAACTGGTCTAATTACAATTACTTTAAAGAAATTGAATAATGTTACAAACGATATTTTCATCAAGGTGCAATATTTTACCTCATATGTATAGTTTTCTTTGCTTACCTAAACTTACCGACCTTTAAGTCAGTATAGATATCTACCTTACCTACATACAATATGATAGTAATAATAGGAATATAATCAAAAGTGCATCATTATATAATATCTTCTATTCTTGTATAGATCATATAAGTTTATGTTTATAGGTCTTACTAATACTTTGAGCTTTGAAGTTTTATACCGTGTACAGAGTGTAACAGGGTGAAATAAAATTGATTAAAGTTTAATTTTCCACATTTCACAATATATATTACCGGAACAAAGGTTAAAATAGTTTTCTTACAAAATTCGTAAATAGGCAACTTGAACTACGTATACGTTATACATGTATAATAGTTTTCAATAATTTGACAAACACTTGAACATTTACGTCAAAACTGATGGAAATTTTATATATTCCTTATCTGTTATGTCTAGAAATCAATAATCCATTTTTTACCGATATTGGAGACAAATTTTATCGATTTTTTTTCATATAATTTTTTTCGTCTTTAATTGAGTATAGAATCCTTGTTACTGATACACCCTGTATAAGTGGTAATAGTATGTAAAATAATAATAGAATCGTTGTGTATGAAAACAGTAAACATATCATATACTGGTCTGGGATCTGCTGCAGTATTTGATCATATCAAGACGGGTGGAATAAAATAACATAAAATAAAATAAAATAACATAAAATTCCTTGTTCTTCCTTAAATTATCTCTCTCCTTTTAATAACTCACAACTCATGTTTTTGGATGAAAAACATTAACTTGGAAAAACCTTGAAATTATTTTCAAAATATTCTCAAAATTAATGGCAAGCTGAATCGATTAAAAAAGTATTAGTTTCGAAGGTAACATCTGGTTTACTCTCCAACCAGCAAATAAATTCTAACTTGTGCGATAAGGAACATAGTTTCAAAAAGAAAAAATCACCGTCTTTTTCTACAGTTGGCTCTGGACTGATCGTGCTCATAGTATTGTCTTGTCTTCCATTAAACGTATGTATATTAATAATGTGTAAAAGCCATGCCGTAAAGTTTTCTATTAACGGAGCTTTTGTTATTGTTTTGTGTTTCTTTTTGTAGTTTTTTAAAATGTTTATTGCGTGTATACCCCCAGGACCATATATGGTTCTCGACAAGAATTACTCAAACTAAAGCCACTTTTGGTATAAGCAGTTTTGAAAAAGAAAAAGGCCACCTTGCACTTAAGAACGGTTTCGGTTACGACAGCGTATTATCGAAAAGCTGAGAAAATTGTATTATCGAAAAGTACCAAGATACGAAAGGAATATAGTTCCTACCGGGTGTCCCAGGACACATCTCGATATTATTTTAAAAATCTTATCTAGCGTACATCTAGGATTAGGTAACGCAACCACTCTCAGGTGCAAGACGTACTTGACCCCTTCCTAGTTTCAATGAGGAATATCCTCTAAACGTTGTTATTTCTCATCAATTCGTTTTTATGCAAATTCAAAATCTAAAAATTTAAGCATCAAAACATTTTATTTCACAAGTTTTTTTTTTTTTAAATTTTATGTAAAATATTTTCAAAATAATTAAAGGCTTGTTTAACATCTCAAAAGTTTTTCTAGTTTTTCTAATTCACACAGGGTATACAAATTGAGCATAGAAATAAAAAATTGAAACATTTATAATAAAGATTCTTTATAAAAGATAACTACACTTATCTCTCATATTATAGTTGGCGGTGAACGGAGAGTTAGTCTGGGGGTCTGACCTCTGAGGTCTGAGATCTCTCTAGTGGTAAGTTGGGAATATAATAGAACTCATTCGACCAACTATATACGTTTGTACAAAGACTGAATCGATGGAAATCCCTGAAAAGAATACCTGTATATGATAACCGATAAAGCAGCCTATAAACGTTTCATATTTCTATCATCATGATTTCAGTAATCCTTCTTAGTCTTATTAGTCGCCATGTTATACAGGGTGTCCTGTAAGTACCGTACGCTTTTCTTGTATCAGATAGAAAATAAAATTCTAAGGCGAAAAGTTCTCATACGATTTTTTTGATCTGATGCACGGATAGGTAGCTATTCATTAAAATAATCAGCCTACAAGGGCTGGAATCGTGTCAATCAGGGTGCTGTCTTTTTTTTTGTAGCCTCTACTTCAACGGTCTGTAATCTTACTTTGAAAAGTACCCACAATTGAGGTTTCAAGACCGGAAAAAGTGTAAATTGTCTAAAAATGATTTGAAAATTAACAATTTTTGCAGCTTTTTCGATAAATACTATCGTTCTAAAACGCCAGACGTACTTCATTCTCACCTATTTTCAATTAGAAAAGAAATATCCAAAATCCAGCCTTCTTAGAATCATCATTTCATCACACAAAAAAGATTCACGCATAAAAAATGAACGTCTATGGGTTGCTTCAGCCAACATTCGTATCTAACGGTGTATAGAGACACACTAGGTTCTCAAACCTATATATGGTGATTGTTTTCTTTTTTTTTTGTACCTTTTTCACCTTAGTTTTTTTTTTACATTTTTATTATTTCATCTTTGTATATAAAAATGTGTATTATCCCAACTGTTATTACCTACATACAGTGGCGTAGTAAGGGGTACAATCAGGCCCCGGGCGCTACTCACAAAGGGCACCAAATGGTCAGCGAAACAAGAAATTACTGAATAATTTTTATTTTTAGAGTAAGAGCCAGCGCCTGCCAGACACACATTAAAGTATAAAAGCTGAAATTTTTTTTGCGTATTCTCACTGGTGTAGGGACCAATCTTTGGGGGCTACAAACCTTGACTAACGGTTCCTTCGGTAGGTAGCAGGTAATCAGGGGCGCAGTACCCGAGCTCGCTCACGTTAAAGTATAAAAGCTGAAATTCACACAGAGTGTTCAAATGACCATTTTAAGTCAATATTGAAAAAGACATATCAATCCATCCAACTAACATTAGAAGACATATCGGTCAAATATTCAATAAGTAAATCGTCATAGTTGTATAAGCCATAAACGGTTAGTGATACAAAAAAAATTAGTTTACAAAAAAGTAGGTAATTTAATTATCTACAATAAAAGTTATTACCATTTTTGGTCTAAAGCGCACGGTTATGGAGATATAGCCTAAAACGGTTTTCCTTAAAATGGAGGCACTTCCCCCGCTTATTTTTGTAAGGATTTTGTGCTTATACATTCAGTACGTGATACTGAACATATTTAAATAATAAAATAACTCTTGCAGTGAAATAAGTTCATAATCATGGAAGAATTCTGTATTTTTGCATTTGACCTTCTACCACGTCTGGGGGAGTGTAAACCCCTTTGGATTGATCTGTCTTTTTCAATATTGACTTAAAATGGTCATTTGAACACTCTGTGTGAATTTCAGCTTTTATACTTTAACGTGAGAGAGCTCGGGTACTGCGCCCCTGATTACCTGCTACCTACCGAAGGAACCGTTAGTCAAGGTTTGTAGCCCCCAAAGATTGGTCCCTACACCAGTGAGAATACGCAAAAAAAAATTCAGCTTTTATACTTTAATGTGTGTCTGGCAGGCGCTGGCTCTTAGTCCATTTTATTAGAATTGATTTCTGGAAAATTTATTATTTAAAAATTTAGTGCCAAACTTTACTAATCTATTCATAATAGAAAAGGCACGTATTTTCTACTGACAGGGCTGACTCGACCTTTGTCTGTCAGCAGTTACTAATGGCATCTACGCTGATGGTTACATAAATTATCAACTTTCTTGATTTGTCTGATAAAATATTATGTTAAATGTGATCTTGAATCTTGAATCATTAGCAACTAGGCTGACCGAAATTCGAGACAAGCTCTGCAAAGTGGTAATAGAAAAAGCGAAGTCTCTTTGTGAAAAATGGGTTATTGATACAAGAAAACGTGTAAGAAGATGCCTCAAAATGTCTGGAAAATTGGCTAGAGATAAATATTGGGTATCTTTTGAACTAATTCTACATGACCATACACATTTCAAAATCTAGTCCTGTTTTCTCAAATACATTTTTTGTCTCAAATTTAAAGCGAACTTGAGCCTAATACTTTATTTATTTATTAATTTTCGAGTACATATAGTATCATAGTATTTTACTATGACTTGTGCAGTGGAGCACAAGTCATAGTATTTTACTATGACTTGTGGAGTGGAGCACAAGTCATAGTATTTTACTATGACTTGTGCAGTGGAGCACAAGTCATAGTATTTTACTATGACTTGTGCAGTGGAGCACAAGTCATAGTATTTTACTATGACTTGTGCAGTGGTGCACAAGTCATAGTATTTTACTATGACTTGTGCAGTGGAGCACTTGTGCACTTGTGCTCCGTGTCGGCAATATTATATAATAATCATACATATAAACAAAAACATGTGCAAGAGAAAAAAAAACAACATGATAAAGAAACGTAGTAGGAAAATGAAAATTGTTATTTTTCTTGTTTTTCCACCGTTCTACAATGAAGTAGTCGTCCAATGATATGCATCATAATATCCAGGAATATCTATAGGGAAAAATAATGCATGCTTATGTTATGGTGTTGGATATGTGTGTTGCTATACATATTATACATTTACAAAGTGATCCAGGTATCGCAGTGTAAATTCCGGAAAAGTCTCTTACTTTCGGCTCTGGATCTCGTTTCACGTTCTAAAGTAAATATGAAGTTTTAGAAGGTGGTTTTCAAAATCGTGCCTAACACTACTTCTAAAATTAAAATTGCATCCTAGATCTTCGAATTTAAATTGATGAGTATTCAGATGAAAGGATAATTGAGTGTGAATATCTTATTGCCCACATTTTCTAAACTTATAGATCAGAGGACCAGACCCGTGTGCTGGAATCATCCAAGGAGGAGAGATTTTATTTTGCCAAAATGTGATATCCTGTCACTATTTTTCAATAAGGAAATTCTGCAAGCTAAAGAAACAAACCTTTCCAAAACTCGATATTCAGACATTGTCAATCGAAGGCATGAGTTAAGACGACGCAAAATTGAAAAGGAGCGTTCATTTGTCGTTGTTGTCACAGGCAAAACTGTCAGATCGTAAAGCATATGATAGACATTTGGCAACGCATCTTCATTTCAAATATCGATTGCTTCGATTTGTTGTCTAGGAATTCATTTTGGCCAAAGGACCCCGCGCAATTAGTTTTGAAAATTGCTATGTATAGCTTTGATTTCCCGTAGCTCCAAAACTACTCGTTATAGAAATTTTGTGGCCGTGAGAGCTTTTGATCAGAATGATCCGAATAACATTTTGAGGGGCGGTTTCATAAAAATCAATAAATATCCAGAAATGCCGAAACAGTCCGTGGAAATGGGTTTCATAAATGGCTGCACGTTGCTAAATTTCTCAAGACTAAATTGGTAAATTCCAATGGAAGATCTTGTAGTTTTAATGTCGAATATCTGTACAACCGTTCTCTAGTGAGAATATCTATTCGTTAGCTGATTTTCTAACTCTGTTGGAGTTTATTTTTTTATTTTTACCAGAATCATATCTGATGACGTTTGTTATAATTTTCTATTTTTTCGGAGTCCTGTATATAAATATGGTTTTTTTTTGTGAACAAAAGTACATTTTTTCCTCATATAATACAAAAACCAAAAAAAAAAAACAGTAGTATATTATTAATTTTTGAGAGAGAGTTACCTCGAAAAAATATTTCTAACAACAATAATAGAAAGTTTTTCATTAGTAGGAAAAAAAATATGTTTTGATGCGACATAACTTCCATGTATAGAAATTGAATTGAAGTGCCTAAGATTTCGATTTTTGTATTTTATTTTTACTTGTTACTCAACTCAAGACCAAAATGCTCTTGTTTTTAAGGGAAAAATAGTTACAAAAAAAAATTTTGCATCCAAATTTTAATGATACTTAAACCCAAAAAAAAAAATTGAGTATATTTCACGGTCCGGTGAGTAGTTCTTGAGATATTGCTCAATACGGAGCAATTTTAGAGATATTTTCAAAAAAAAAAAAATTGTAAAACCGTCAAATGAGCCGGAATTGAAAAGTATTTTGCTTTTAATTCAATTTTAATTTTGTTTCAGGTAGCCTTATCTAAGAGTTACGTTGTACATGGAAGTCATAAAAAATGTATAACATAACATATTTCTACGGTAAAATCTGTTTTTCTTTTTCAATTTTTTATTTTTATTTTTTTTGAAAAATTACCTTTTAAAAAGGTTTTTCTCATATCATGTGAAACAATTGTTCCATCAGAATTTTCCCCCACTGTGAGTTTACTTAAAAAACATTTGATACGTACACCACATTACTTCCTTGTAAATACTATCGATTAGATGAAAATGGCTCCATACACAAAGTGGGATTACAATTTGTTCGTTCTGATTTGTTTGCGGATTGGGAGGTAAAACCAAAAAAAACCGAACAGAAAACCGATTGTTTACACCTCACTTTTTCCATCGATTCAGCTTGCCATAAATTTTGAGAATTTGCAAAAATTAAGTAAGTTATCATAAGTTAAAGATACTAGATATGATTTATAGGGAGTACCAGAAAATTTTATGTTACGTCATAATAAATATCCTGATCAAACCAAATATACGCAAATATTAAGTTGACTACTAAATCAGAAGTATGTCTTTTTTAAACTAATTTTACAATTAATTCGTACAATAAAACTTAAAAGTAGCTATCAAATTAAATTCTTTAAATAATAAAACAAGTTTTTGATTTCCAAAATTAATACATTAACCCTTGCCATAAAATCGAAATTTTTTCGCGATTCAAGAAAGTAATAGGGTAACCTAATTTTTCCGAAATCGATGAAATCTGAATATGGCCTACAATTAAAAGGTTCCGTAGGTTATATTTTACAAAATGTTTCAATTCATATGTAATAATACATTTTTTTAAATTTTTGTTAAATTGAATTTTATGTTTTTTAGATGTGTGAATTTATTCATATCGGAAATATTTCTAGCATGTACAAAAGCTCCCCAAAAACACAAAAAAAAACTGTGGGTAATAATAAAAACCTAATTTTAATTAAAAGTAAACGTACAGACTGATTGATTTGTGTTTATAAATTGTTAATTTTTTGTTATAAAATTTTTGTTTTTATCCCGAAAATCAAATATATTATTACTTTAGCAAGTTTTTTCTGTCCAACCCATATCTTCCTCATTCCTTTATCAAATCCCATGATTCACCTCTCATTTTCAAGCTAATTATGTCTAGGTTTGAAGAGAAATATACTCACGGTCTAAAAATTTACCGCTTACGAAAAAACACGCAAGACAAATCATTTGCACGAAAAAATATCCATAAATTTAAATAATAAGTTTATTAGACCGATGCTCTCCTAATACTCTAGACATATAATTACTCTAGTCTAGACATATAATTACTTTAATACATGTTCTCCTAATAATCATTTAATGACTTTTGACCACGGGTACAGGGCAGCCACGGCTAACGGTAACTACAAGAGTTGAATTCCGTACCGATCGAGTTAGTCTCCTAAAATATGTCATTACAAAATTATGGATGTATCGAATATTTCCAGAATCGTTTTCATTTTTTGAGAATTTTTTTGGATTAAGATAAAGATACTTAGAAACTAAACGTCAGAGAGAAATCACACTGTACAAACTTTTATACACTGGTAACACAATATAGATTCCAGTTTTTTATAAATTTTTTTCGGTAATTTTTATCGACAATTTAGTTTCATATCAAATAATTTTCCAAATGTAATACAATTGTAACATATTCACATGCATACAGTGTGCCAATCAGCAATTGGATCCCTATCAAAGATATGCAAAAAAAAAAAACGTAAAAACCAATAATATTATTTAATAGGAAACTAGTTTTTCCTTCACCATTTTTAACGAAACTTTAAAAGAAAAGTTTCTTTTGTTCTGAGCAACGAAATGAAAAAAAATGAGATTTCATTTTGTGTGCATGTTTAGAAATCGAACTTTTACGTTTCATCAAACGGGAATTTTCGTTTCTAGACATATATATTCAAAAAATGACTTTTTTTTTTCTCAAATCACTTCGAAGAAATTCGTACATTTCCCTAATTTTTTTATGTTTTCTTTGGTTCTATAAAAACTACCTTCGCGGCTAAATTACACAGACTAGAGTTTAAAAAAAATTAACACTCTGTATAAAGGAAATACACCAATTCGCTGATATTCACTCACTCACTCACTAGCCCTCTATTTTTCCTCACACCCAAAAATTTCTCATTTTATTTTCCGCGTTTTATATACGGGCTTTTTTTTTTTGTTTATGTTCATTGAACCATTTTGATGTGAAATAATTTGTGAATCGCACCGCGCTGCGAATTATTTGTGTGGTGAATAGCGCGCAAAGCAACACGAACAAATTATAAATTGTAAAATTAGATAATATTATTATGTAATTCTTAATGAACGAGTCCATTTCCGTATTTGTTAGTCTTCAGATCTGCAATTTGTTATGGTTTTGGAATTTTTATTTTTTGGATAAAGGCTAACATTTGGAGAGCAGCGACAAAAAAATGGATTTTGAAGCCTCACTTTCTTGCTTTGGACTTGACGAAAACGAATTTCATAGCGTGGACGTACTGGAAAACGAGAAAATGGGACATCTAAGCCCAATTAATAGAAAATTAGTTTTGTGATAAAATAAAGCACTCCTTTTTTTGTTTCGTTGTTTGAAAGGTAATTTAATGGAAAGCGTTCTTAGATATGTTTTCAAAAAATTGATCGAAGGTTTTTTAAATTTTATAAAATTCACTTGTTGAGAAAGTCCTTGATTCAGTTGTGAAAAGTTAATTTCATCATTTGGGAAGTTAATGAGGTTTTGACTTTAGCACGATATAATTTTTGATGTTTACAAATAATAATTGAACAAAAATAATTCGTTTGAATATTGCCAAACAAACAGTTAGCCATTTTTTAGGTACCCTAGGTATATAAATATTATTATTCTCACAGGTACCCTAACTCTACACTACCCTTCTCCCCCCCCCCACAGTTCAGTGGTGCTACCAACCTAGCACAAAATAAACGAGACACAAGTTTCATATGAATTACGTTTATGCCACAAAAATATTTATCGTAGTTCGGTTTGACTACTACAAAACATCAAAAAAAAACCACGACCTCCATGTCATGGAATTGATTTATACCAGTTTTTAACCGACTGAGCAACGCAAACGAGTGATAATGTGTTTATCAGTCTATACAGGGCGTTCTGTTATTGACTGCAGATCGTTTTCCTGCAGAATAAGCTCATAAAGACGAAGGAAAAAGTTATTTTCCACTTTTGGATCTGAGGCCTACTTTGTGAGATAATTAACAAAATAAATTAATATATATTTAGCGAATCACAGTTCAATAACATTTTGAATGAAACCAATAAAACACTACTTAAAGAGAGGATGTGTTTTATCATAGTGGAAGGCGTCTCTAAATGCAAAATTATTACATCAAAACTCTATTTGGCTACTTTTGTTATTATAAAAACTAACCCATAAAACCTACACTACGTTTCTTGGTAAATTAAGTGTTGTACGCAACTAATCGTGCGAGTATCACATACGTTAAGCATATATTTGGCAAGACGGATAATAGTCCGTTTTAATAAATAAAAGGTATTTTATTTGCGGGATGTTACCTGTTTGTATATGGTTGTGAATAATATAACTGTCAAATTGTAATATAGTATTTTATATGGCATACAGCAACAAATATATATATATATATATAGGCAACTAGTACAACATCATATGGATTCGCTACCTACTAACTGATATATTATGGTACCCCACCGTTACCCCATACTCCTCTAAAATTGCATCATGAATGTTATTAATGCGGATAAACTATAATATTATAGGTCATGTCATGGATATATTAACAGCCAGCAAATTCATCGTCAAGGATAAGGATTTTATATGGTTTCGCAGAAATTATTTCCACAAGAAAAGATAATTCCCGCTTATATGCTGGAATATTAAGATTCATGTGAGTTTATTATTTCCATAGTTACCATTTATTCATCACCAACAGAATTATCTACAATTTGAAGTTTTCAAATAAAAATTTGCCAAAATGAATAATTTGGGGGGATATGATAAAATATTAACTTTAATATTAAATTCCATAATTCTAACATCAGTTTTAGCCATCATAAATCATTATTCCTTTATCAATTTAGAAGACGCAGATGAAAGTATCGAACAATGGGAACAATATGAAACGTTTCATAAAGAATATGAACCAGGCGAAAAGTGTGATAAGAATAGTTGGTGGAGCTATAATAATTGGATTAAACCATCCTCAATCCTGTCATTGGACTTTTTAGGAATATTTACAGAGAATGATGCAATTGAAGAAATGGAAATGGATTTGTTATTGATGGGATCTAATAATTTACTATCGAATAATATTTGGATTTAAAAATGGTTATGGCCAGAACAATAAATTTTGTATTGAAATGATTTTCTCGAAATTAAAGTGCTAATTTTTGGCAACAAACAAGTTTTTTATTGTTGGTTTCTCAAAATTCGTACCATTATGGTTTCGAAATGATTTGCAAACTAATTATTAAAACAATTTTTGATATACCCAATATTTAATGCGGTGTGAATAACTGCAAAATTCGCTGGCAATTGAAATTAATATCTAATAGGACATGCAAATTGATTCGCAGTCATGGGGAGTGTCGACAAAAGTAAAAATGTAAAACTTTGGAATAACTGTGTTACTTTTTTAATTAATTAATGTATGAATATTTTTAACATTTTGAAAATTTATTGAAACTACGTTAAATTTTACCAAATATTTGAAAAGTTTGACACAAAATTAGTGGGTTTACATACTTGATTGATCCAAATATGACAAAATATACGTGTGGTACAGCAAAATTTAATTTTTTCGATTTTATGACGTCATAAAGTCCAAAAAATGAATTTTTTTTAGATATTTTGGCCAAATTTTATCAAATTTGAGTAAAGTTTTTATGAAACCTACTAATTTTGGGTCATATATTTCACTTTTAGCGGGTCATAAATTTATTAATGATACGCAAAAATTTGACAAAACATTTGAAAAGTGTGTCCCAAAATTAATGGGATTCCATACTTGATTGATCCAAATTGTATAAACTTTGCGTGTGGTGGAGTAAAATCATATTTTTTTTATTTTTATGACGTCATAAAGGTAAAAAAATCAATTTTTTTGATATTTTTGGTCAAATTTCATCGTTTTTGAGGTATTACATCCTTTTTCATACAATTTTGAATATCACAGTACAATTTGCTAAAACATCCTTACAATCATATTACAAATATTTGCATAGACGCTTTGTTTGTTTGTACAAATTGAAAGATAATATTGATAGTTAGCCATTTATGAATACAATTATATGGCGACAAAGCTTGAATGGACCATGGACCATCATAGACCATGGACTTGTGCACTTATAGTCATCAATGATTTGATTAAAGTTGCTTGTATAACTTATCAATAACCATGTAATAACTAGGTAATACATGACACACCATCTTTAGTTGGAGAGGTGGCTGCGTTAAAACTTCAACATTTTTGATTAAGTGTTTCAACACAAGTGAAAACAAACAATTGACTGAGCTAAGTGTTGAAATACCCTGTATAGATAGTTTTGAATGTCTGTGGTTGCATTATTATACCATGTGTATATGAAATATATCAAGATATACCAAGTTTAATCCTAAGTTTGTAACGTATAAAATATTGATGTTACGAACAAAATTTTGGTGGCGATGTTCATAAAATCACCTAATTAGTCCATTTTCGGTTGTCCGTCTGTCTGTCTGACAACAAAGATATCAAGCTGAAATTTACGACAGCCGGCTCAGAACATAAAAAGTGAGGTTTAATTCGTAAACGAACAACATTGGTCAACTTGTTTTGTACTTTGTAAACAACTTTTATTTGAAACATTTTTTCGTAAACGAAGAAAATGATTGTAATTTTTGTCCAACCCGTATGAAATAAAAATAAGGCCAACCTGTAGTAGATGCATGTATTCATATAATTATAACATAGATTCTACATTACTATAATATTGAGCGCCACTAACGGCGAATTTGAGTAGATTTGAGTACTTTCGCTACTTTTACTGCACACATAATTCTATTTGAATGATATATACTGTACAGTGTTACAGTGTACATACAGATGTAGGTATGTTTGTGTACATTTCTGTTCCCCGTGCTTCCACTTTACATGTAGTTGAAATAAATGAATATTTACCAATGGTATACGTAATGGTTAAATTCCTGATTCGAATCAACAAATGTGTATCGCATACAGAGTGTCCCTCCTGGCAAAAAGCGGTATAATTTTTGTCTCATACTGTTTCACACAACTGTTTCTCATGTGTACGATCAGTTTCTGCTACTAAAAATTCTACTACTATAGTTATTTCTGTTACACTCACAGTACTCTAAATGGTGTAGCCAAGCGTTTTTATATCTCAGTAATGAAAGGGTCGATAATTTTGATTTTTAACCCCCGAACCAAAAAAAGGGATATTATAAGTTAGACCGCTATGTTTGTGTGTGTGTCTGTCTGCGACATGTTAGCGCCTAAACGGATTTTCTGACACTATGCCCATAGCAAGCCAACTACCTTAACTATATTAAATATTTCAATCAGTTTAATTGCTTGATATTTTCGTATGTGCCACTCTGTACGTTTGTATGGTACAAGGTAATGCACTTGGTGTAATTTGTCACATTCATACATTTCTGTACGTTTCTCATACATAGAGGATAGTTTCTTCTCACATATACAGGGTGGTTTCTGCTTTATAGGATATTGGCTTCTGTTACCTGGATACATAACATCTAGTTTTATAGTACAAGGTCGAAAAATCATTGTACGAAACAGAAACTATGTACTTCTTACAAAATTCTAAGACAAAAAATCCTTCGGCAACCCAACTCAATAAAAATACTTTTTTTTTATTTTAATAGTTTTTTCTTCTGTCTGTCTGTCTGTGACATCGTAGCACCTAAATGGATGATCCGATTTTTATTTATATTGTATCGTTTGAAAGATTACTTAATGGGGAGTGTTCCTAGTTATGTTTCAAGTGCGAGTTTAGGTCATAATCAGCTCAGTTCGGAAAAGGCTTTAAGAAAAAAGATAATTTAATGGAGACTAATCTTAAATATGTTTCAAATGCGAGTTTAGCGTCCCTTACCCGAAAAGCTTGCCGGATAAGGATAAAGCGTTCCGCTTTTATTTAAATGTTGTAAATTGCACTTGTTATACCCACATTATTCTAAAGTTGTAGACAATGAATTAAAAAATCACTCTATATATAGCTACCTACACATATTATTTAAACTAGTGAAAATCACTGATAATATTTTATATAGAAACGTAGCACAGTTGCATTCTAGGTACTTCCAATATTTATACATTATTCCATAACTTTCTTTTTTTTTTCGTAGATTTCTTTTTTTTTATATATAAAATCGAAAACCTTTTTTTTCGATTTTTCCGATTTCTTTAGGAAAAAGCTGGAAAATTGGAAGAATTTTTTGTGTTTTTTATGCTTTAAGACTTTAAGTGATTGATTAAAGTGTTGTATATGGATTTGGTGTTGTAGAATGTACACAATAATATTCAGATGAGCTAAGGCTACGGCTTGTACACCCTGTACATAGTTGTAATAAACGTGTATATAAAAATTCATGATTAAAATAAATTTTAATAATATTTCAGCATTTTTAAAATATATTAAATAAATTTTTATTATTTTTTATAAAAAATTATCATAATATTTTATAAAAAATATAAGTATATATTTAAAATTAAAAAAAGCAAAAAAAAAAAATATTATGACGATTATTATAATACTTAATGCCCTAATGACCAATTAAAATAATTGTAAAAATATTCAAATGTGGAGATGTTTAAAAGCTTAAAATGATTGAAACTTAAAACATAAATAATATCATGTTAATATAAAGTGAAATATATTATAAAGCTTTAATGGTAGTTTAATTCCACATCTAAAAAAATAAACTAATCAAAAATGAGATTATTGGACTATTTTAATGGATCCATAGATAAAATACGCTCAAATTCCTAAACTTACAGTGATATGTGAAAATTTTCATGCAAACTTTTTTCATTTTCTGTTTTTTAACCCCCCAACTAAAAAAAAAGGGGTCTTATAAGTTTGGATGTTATGTGCGTGTGTGTCTGTTTGTTTGCCTACCTTTGCCATTGTAGCGCGTAAACGAATGAACCGACTTTGATTTTTTTTGGTTTCATTTGAAAGTTAATTTTTTAATGGCGATTGTTCTTAGCTATGTTTTAAATGTTTAAAAAATTGGCGATGATCATCAAAATCGGCTCAGTTTGTAAAAGGCTTCAAGGTTAAAGATATTTAAATGGAGAGAGCTTCTTCAACCAGCTATTTCTCCAAAAATATCTTACCAAAACGAATAATAAGTACATCTAATATCTTCTTTTTATACCATGCATATGAAATATACATAGTATATTAAGTTTAGTCCCAAGTTTGTAACGCTTAAAAATAATGATGCTAGGAAAAAAATTTTGTCATAGCTGTTCATAAAATCACCTAATTAGTCCATTTCCGGTTGTCCGTCCGTTCGTCCGTCCGTCCGTCCGTCCGTCTGTGGACACGATAACTCAAAAACGAAAAAAGCTATCGAGCTGAAATTTTTACAGCGTACTCAGGACGTAAAAAGAGAGGTCAAGTTCGTAAATGAGCATCATAGGTCAATTGGGTCTTGGGTCCGTAGGACCCATCTTGCAAACCGTTAGAGATAGAACAAAAGTTTAAATGTAAAAAATGTTCCTTATAAAAAAATAAAAAACTTTTGTTTGAAACATTTTTTTGTAAACATCACTGTTTACCCGTGAGGGCGTTAATTATGTGTAAATTTTATAGTATTTGTATGTTGTATGTGTGTTTATTTAAAAGTGAATATCTTTTGTTATTTACGTGACGTCAAAAAAACAAATGACTGCGCATATACATTTTATACATACTGTCTATACATGTGTTATGTGATAAAGAAATCAACACTGACTATGCATGGTATTTCAACAATTAACTCAGTCAATTGTTTGTTTTCACTTGTTTTAGGTAGATTTTCTGTGCGAAGCTTCCATAGCCAGGATGTCAATTTATCTAGTTATTCGACACAAAATGAAGAAAAACAGGGTTTTTTTCAACGAAAAACTTCAAGTCCAAATAAAAGTAACTACGTAAAATTTTCAGTTTTCAAGATGAAACCTATGATTCCATATCAGGCTAATAAAAATTGAACAGTATTTAATGTAGATGATAAACTTGAGTGCAATGTCATGATGTCAGTCACAATAAAATGGTCATTCTCTAGACAATAATAATTATGTCACATATAATATAATATTGTATATAGTGACTGTCATGTAGGTATGTTAGGACATACAAAGGACATGATGGTTTTGAAGGGCCTCTGACATGAACATGAAGTAACAAACAAACTAAATATTATATTACTTTATTTACAATTAAAGTGAAAGACGAATTATATCGTCATCGATTATCTCGACAAACCGGTTACAACGACGGGATACAAGTAGATCTCAACCAAACATGAGAAGCATCGACTATAATAACATCGAATATAACAACATATCGACTAAAGCGACCAATTTTCGGTCTAAATCATCCTAGTGATAAAAAAATGTGCTCATAAAACTTTATGATATAGGGCTAGGCCGAAGTTTGTTAAAGTACTTTTGAATCAGCCTGTTTTATATATTAGATGTTAAAAAAAATTCATTAATTACATTTGTTAAAAGAAAAACCATTATTGACGTCACTGCAAGCTGTGACGACTTTATTATGTCATCCATACCAGTGTGTAAAAACTTTTGTACATTCTCTAGCTGGAACTGTTTTATATACCGGGTGTCCCACTCACTGTGAACTTGTTGTGTCGACTGACCGTTTAGCTGATCTTTAAATATGTAGGAAAATACGAAGAATTTCCGTCCTACATAGCAATGCGTTTTCGCCAGAGTTTAACTTCGTGGCCCCAGATATCACAGAAATCACAGGTTCAAAAAGTTGAACACAAGAAAATTTTTTATTTTGTGGAGAAATAGACAAACAAAATTTGATAAAATACTTCGATGATTCAAAAATCTATCTTGTAAATGTGCCAGAAATTACATTCCAGCGTTGAAGATTCAAAAATTCCATGTCGTATTCATCGCAGATTACGCTCACCAATTCCCCCTGTAGATATGGGTCTGGTAAACTTGACACAGGAATTGCAACGTGAAACACCCGGTTTAATAATATGTGATGAAGAATAGTTAGTACTTTCATAATAATTTCACTTTATTACTTTCTTCTGTCCTCTATGCGGAGAATATATGAAGTGTCCACGGAAAAACCCTATATAGTGTGCTTTTGGAAGGTGCTTACAAGGTGTTTTTCGTGAATAACCAAAACGGAATGGTTTTGAAGGATTATGAAAGATAACCAAGAAATTATTCAATTTTCTAATCAAATTCTATGAATAATCTAATTAACGCATTCCATGGTTGACCTGAAATATTATTGTGATATAAAAAGAGATATACAGGGTGTTCCAGGATTATCGGACGCCCTTTTTATATCAGGTAGAAAATTAAATTCTAAAACAAAAACTCCTCTGTCATTTTTTTGACCGGTGTAGGGATAATTAACTATGAATAAAAATAAGTAGCCAATCAGACTCGATTTACAAAATAGTGGAAGGATCGAGGAAATAGTGAGAGCTTCAACTTAACGCTGGCGTGATACGTGTACTAGTTTGTGAATGTGTAGAAAGGGTCGGATATCAGTGCATCGGATTAAAAGATTGAAGAGAACTTTTCGTCTAAGAATTTTTTACCTCGATGCAACAAGGTCGTCCGTTATCCCTGGGCACCCTGTACATGTTTTTAACGTTTATTATGGAAATTGTAAAATAAACCATTTTTACTTAACTCACGCCATATATTTTTGTGGTAAATGTTTAAAGATTTGTTTAACAAACATATTGGTTCAACCGCATATGTTAAATTGAATTAAATTTTATATAAATTTAAGTTTGTAAAACTTATTCTAATCAATTTACATTTTATGGTACGAAAGCTGACAACGTTTTTGGAGACTTTTTTATTAAGAAAATTCAATTTTGATTATTTTTTCCCTAGATGAAGTTGCTTTAATTAAAGGCGGAATGCGCGCTAATAAAGAAACCGAATTTCTGCCTGGCAAAACAAACGAGGAAGTTCTCAATTCTAAATTAATCTCTATGGCTATGAAAATTTTTATTATTTTCCAGTCATTCTGAAATACTATGTCAAATACTACGCATAGACAAATTAGAACCAATTTGCAGTCCCCAAAACTATAGTATATCAAAATAATGAAATTAGGTCACTAGGTAACCATTAACATTCAAACCTTATCCTTAAAAACAAAATAAAACCTTTATTGGGAAATTAATAAATAAAAAGAAATGTGAACGGTTGTTTTAATGTGGTTACCATGGTGTGAGGTCCTAATAAATTATAGTCAAAATGTAATCGTTGGTAAATTCATCGAATTTTAATAGAACAGAAAAGTATAGAATGAACTTCCTTAGAAAGCGGGCTAATGTTAAAATCTACAGAATCCATATCTCTAGAATCCACTACACAAAAATTTCATTTCAATAAAAAAAATACATCGAATGGATCTTTCCTTATGTGACTGACACTACATTGGATCCAAAATACTTCGAATTTCAATCAATCGCCAATAACACGGAAAGTATTGACTTTTCGAAATATGTTTCAATGACACTTTTTGCTTAGAATGTCATTTTCCATCCCCGAGAAGGGGTGGCTCCTACTCTCTTGGCAAGGTCGCACAATTTTCTTATAAACATAAAAAATAAAATTTTAATGAAAACTTAACATTTACGAAGAAAAAATGTTCTTTAGATACTTAAGATACTGAAAGGTAAAAGTATTACAGTGTTGGCACCATACTAAAGTATTTTTACCATAAAAAACAGTAATTTTTTCTCCAATCATAGCAAACTTCTTCATGGAATCACCCCAAAAACGAATATGACAGAAATATGACTTTAGTGACGGAGAAATTTACTTACTTCCTATGAAAATAAACAATTTACAAAAAAATAACATAAAAACACCCGAAAAAAGTGCAATTATTGATAATAAAAATTTAAATTTGTATCTTGTTGTAGACCCGCGCCGTGCCAATGGAATTGGAAATGTGTCTACCGCATATTTGTATTCAGAATGTACATTTTTTTTTGTGTAGGTACATATCGTGTTCCCAATGTGTATTTGAACCCATCGCAGTACCATCATCGAACCGATCCGCTAACACTTTTTGTGAATATGGTGCGTTCCCGTTAGAAAAAAAAAAGGGTTACAAATATAATGACAACCACAAAATATATAGATGTGTTTTAATTGGAATTCCTACCGGGATCAGGATACTGGATATGTGTTATTAGAGGGTAGGATGCGTTAACGTAAAAGGGTACAAATTTTTTCAAGCATTTCAAGCAGGAAGCTTAGAAAATATTGAAGGAAGGTTGTAAAAGAGAAACGTGGAGCATATTTTTTAATGTCCGAACCAAAAAAAGGGGTTTTATGAAGAATGAGACTTCGAAAGAAAACACGTTAGCTACAGAAAAATACTTCAGCCAAATTTGTCTACAGCAGTAGAGGACAATCGTCTGTGTACAATCTAGACTACTTTTTATCCAAAATGTACAAAAATCAGGATTTTTGAGTAATTGAATGAACATTGATTTATCCCTCTTTCTACTAAATTTCTACTCTACTACTGTAACAGTCTTGATTATTTCTAAACTCTCTGTACATATGGTAAGTACATTCATGGATTTTTTTTTTTATAAATTTATCATTTACACCTACATCGAAAACATCGAATACATCGAAAAACGCGTAGTTATATATCCACTCTTACTTACCTATCAAACTATTGATTGAATTTGTATCGACAAAAATTTTAATGGAAATTTTTTACAAAGATGCAGCAGGTATTTGAGCCTAAGTCAGTTGGAAATTGAAGAAAGTCACTCTCGTTATGAGCATTTTACTCACGCTCGATTTAAATATAAATTCTGACTTTAGTCCGATATCCTGAAAAATGTTCCATAAGCAGGAGTAATACTTCAAACAGTTTAATAATAGACCGGTACTAAGCCCAAAACCAGTCGGATCGTGTCTCCAATCTTGATGACATTCAAATCGATTATTTTAACTTGACTTATACGTGAAACTCGAACAATAAGTTTAATCGAGATTAATGCTTCAAACGAAAATGTGAATTTCAAAATCACACATCTTTTACATGAATTGAATTCTGGTTCAGTTAAAACCCCCTCTAATTTATAACTGGCAAACATTGGACGAACACATTAAATTAGAAAGTTGTTCTCTATAAAAACGCAAACATTTTCTAATAGAAACATTTTTTTGCAAAATTACTGTCTAAATCTAAACAAATAGTTTAGACAGTAATTGATACCAAAAATATAGCTTTTTGCGCGTTCCTTCATTCAATTTGAGAGTAAAGTCTTACAAATTTAAACGCTTTTTATTTCAAAATTTTCCGAGTAAGGTCACAAATTTATTTTAAGGGTATCCCAAGTCATTTTTTATCAAGTATAGATACCGGTCCATAATACATCGTAGCTAGAATAGAAAAGAAAACTAGAACAAGTACAAAAAAAAAAGTTTTGTCCAGAAAAATTATGACTCTATTGGGGACAACAATCTACCTTGGTAAATAGTGTGTCCATTTGTTGTATATTTCTTTTTACCGCATTTTATGTCCCAACTCGTTCAAAAAAAACAAAAAAGTTAAAATATATTCTTTTGTGTCTTATACCGTTACATACAGGTGGTTCGTAATCTATTAACGATGAAGATATCATCCTTTAGAAGCTTTCGTACGATTTCATCATGCATCTGCAAGATTAATAATTATGCAAAGGTCGTAGAAAACGAAGCTTAAAATTATGCGGTAAATTTATATTCATTTTCAACCATACCATAAAAAACTACAATTTTAGTTTTGAACGTATTTCCTGTAAATACAAGTCAAGAAAATAAATAACGAACACCGCGATTTTTCGCAAAAAAAAACCGTGTTTTCTCGTTAAGTTTCCACTAGATTTGAGTTCAAATCATTCTTTTTCGTTTTTTTTAGCGCTACAGCCTCTTTTTTATACCATGTATATATGAAATATATCAAAGTATACTAGGTTTAGTCCCAAGTTTGTAACGCTTAGAAATATTGATACCACGAACTAAATTTTATCATAGGTGTTCATAAAAATCATTTTCGCTTGTCCGTCTGAAATTCTTTCTGCCTGTCTGTTAACAAGATGACTCAAAAACAAAAAAGATATACAAATACCATATATTCTACCTCGAATATGAACGGAACATTCTGTATAAAATACAAGAGTATTGTCATAATATACTTTCGAGCAGCAGGTTTGGCACAACAATGGACGCGAGTTGACCATTATGTTTTATTGTTGTGTTTCATTATTACCTTCAAGTCAAGGAGTTATATATGGGCTACAGTAATTGCTTTATTCTGTCCAATATAACGTTCGTAACATATTGGTCTGTATGGTGAAATATTGGACCATTTATGGTCCTTACATGATCCGAACAGAATGAGAGAGACATGAAAATGATGGGGAAGGTAGAGTTTAAGAGTTTAAACGTTTTAAAGTCGATTTATGTACTTTATTAAGGATGTATGAGCGCCAGAGCAATTTTGGATGATTTAATAATCTATTATAACCAACTGATGTACTGAAACCCAGGATTTGCCTATCGCTGAGTTTCCTATTTTCTTCTGATTCGACTATAGCCGGACCAAACCATTTCTTTCGCTGCTGTATGAGCGCCGAGCAGTAACAGAGAAAGTGGATCGATGTTTCTTCTGAATGTTCTCCGCATCTGTCACACGTGGGAGATTGTCTTTTTCCAATCTGATGTTGGAACTTGTTCAGGTTATCATGCCCTGTGAGTAACTCTACGATGACTCTAATATCAGCTCTGTTTAGTTTCAAGATCTCCTCGGCTCTGTTACCGAGCGAGTTTCCTTCACCCAACAGGCTTTTGACGATTCGTCCTCCCTCGTAGCTGGTCCATGCCTTTAATTGTAAGTTACTCTGATAAAATTTGTTTTTTTAAGACCTTGAAAAGGTTATTGGTGTTAAATTTACAAATCATATCCATCAAAATTTGTTTTATTGTAAAGTTAAAACTGTATAATTAATCAATTTGATTTTCCGTATTGAATAATAACTCAACAATGACATGAATCATGACATGACATGACCGTGGTTCGTCCGTATTTCATTCAAAAATAAGTCATTGTTGAACTGTTAAAACAATAATTAAGTGGTTTTTTTTTAGTGATAAAAACAGTTCATTGTTCATTATTATTTTTAAAGTATAAAAATTTGTTGTTGTTCGTCAAGAACCAAGCGTAGAAATAGGGTATTATTATCGTGAGTCAAAAATATAATCACTGATTTCGAGTCATAAAAGCACATTTTTCTTTTAAAATATTAAAATTAAAAATCGTAATTTTTAAACTGTAGGCCCTGCTGTGATGTCATAACGGTATGAGCCACAGACCTTCAATTAGTTCAGTGTAGACAGCTGGGTATAATATATCCATAGATAATAAGTATTTATATTTATTATAATCAGATGTCTATGAATATATCTGTCAAACTTATTTGTGTTATTTCATATAATGATACCCATATTACGTCATCAAATTGGATAACCGCGTTTTTGAAAGTTTAAAAAAGGTTGAAAATTTAATTTAAGTTTTTGGCAAGAAAGCGTGTGTATTTTTCCAAAATAAATTTTTGGTGGCTTTTTATTAGCAAAATCAACATTTTGAAGTACTTTTTCAAAAATAGTGGAATACCCTTTTATACTGAAATAACAACGACTGGTCCTAGACTATGTAAGGTGCTTGAATTAGTTCGGTTTCGCCAATACAATAATATAATGTATATCCGGTCACGCATATAATATTGCGTTTTTATTTAATTTTATTATAGATATTGTAAAATTTATTTTTATATTTTTTGAAAATAAGGTACAAGGTGTTCGAAAAGTTTGGGTCAAATATCAAACCAAAAATTAACAATACATGTTACACATGTTTCTCAAATGTTCGTACAATAATTTCCTCTATTTGATCACATTTTTCCTTATGATAAATCAATCAGATCTCCATATTTTCTTAATATACCAAAAAATTCCAGAAATTATATTTCATCCTCTGTCTAAATAAGGAAGATTCGTGAATTTTTTTTTCGCATTTCTTATCAAAATATGAAAATACCGTAAAAGAAATTACAAAAGAGTTTTAATGAAAGCAAAAATAGATAATTCAAGATTATTTCCAATCATGGCTTTTAGCAGTCCAACAATCTTTGCCTTCTGAGTTGAGTTTGCTTGTAAGCCAAATTTAAGTCAAATTAAAAACTTTTTTTAATTTCCTTCAATTTAATTTTTGCATATCTTTTTGCGAAATTTTCGAACGCATTTTATGTAATTCATTTTACAATAGTAAGGATTTCAATGAAATGCATCGCGTGACTTTCATATTTGAATATCGTTCTTAATAATTACTCATCAATTGGCAACTGGCAATTGGCAATTATCTTCTAAGATAAGAGCCCTACCCAAACTAGAAGGGCTTTCAAAATTGGAAAAGTTCTTAAGAATATTATCGTAAATTTTTTTTTCCTAAGGAATTCCTAGACAAAACAGTCTTTTTATTATAAACCCTCTTTGTATGAAATATATATCAAGGTATTTTAAATTTTGTCCCAAGTTTGTGACGCTTAGAAATATTGATAATGCTTGTCTGTCTCTTGATCTGGAAACATGATAACTCAATAAAGAAAAGAGGTATTCGTAAATGAGTTTTCGTAAATGAGCAATATAAGCTTATAACAAAAAATAGACAACTTTTGTTTGAAACATTTTTTGTAAACATCTTTGTTTACCCATAAAGGTAAAAATTAGACTAGACGACGTGTTTCAATTTTCTCCAAAACAATACAAGTTCATTTAGTTTTTAAATACCAACTTGCTTCACATAATAGTTACACTACATGAAAGTTAAACAGTTATTTACTTTTGTTAAGTGCTTTGCTTGGCTGTGAATAAGTTGATTTTTTTTTCTTAGACTCCTCTCATTCTTTGAATGATAATTTTTTTTTAAACATTATTAACAACAAATACACTAATTTTTCATATCCGTTGAAAGTTGTTGAAACTGTCAGAACATTTCAAAAAGAAACAACGCCTTTTTTTATTTAATTTCTTGTCCATGTATATTTTTATGTGTCTGTTTGAATGTCTAAACGATTGATTTATAAAATTAATAAATATAAATAAATATAATTTTAATTCATTCACACCTTTTATTAAAATTTAATTGAAAAGTCTTTTAAAAAAAAAAAAAAACTTTACAACACTTATTATTTATACCTATTTCTGATATCAAGTTATTGGTTACTTTTCTGAAAATTGAAATACCTATCTATCTGTATGGTATAAACCAAAAAAAAAACCATAGACCATGAAATCTATTTTGAAATTTTCTATTTTTGTTATTTAACTGCAATACATGGTGACCCCTGCTACGAGCTTGATTTATGGTTAACAAATCAAAAAATAACTCTAAGTGTCATAAAGTTAAAAAATTAGAATTTTTTGATAATACACGCAAATTTGATCGGACCTTGTTCGAATTTTTTTGAAACCCACTAATTTTGAGACATTCTTTTCAGCTGTGATTTAAGTTTTTCGTTAGCTTTCACTTGTGTGCTTAATTCCGGGATCAAGACTCCACATTCTTGAAACCTATTAGAGCTAGGTTAATTTTGATCACAAATTTGAAAAGTATGACCCACTTTAGTAGGATTAAATACTTGGGCTATCAAAATTGGATAAAATTTGGATGTGATAGAGCAGCTTTGAATTTTTTGGTTTCTCATGACGTCATAAAGTTAAAAAACTTGATTTTTTTGATAATACAGGCAAATTTGATCCGATTTTATTGGAATTTTGAAACCCACTAGCTTTGGGTCATTCTTTTCAGCTGTGATGTAAGTTTTTCGCTAGCTTCTCTTCTACCTCTTACCGCTTAGGATCTAAATTGCCTATTCATAAAACCTGGAGAACTTGGTCCAATCTGATGTGAGCATTATCAAACTCTGAAACTTTTCTTAAAGTTATTTTTTACTAAAAAACAAGATATAAGCCATATTAGCCAAAATTTGAAGTGTCTCATACTTTGTTACTTAATCAGAAAGTAATTGATATGGCATGTAAAGCTCATATCCAGCACAGTTTATTTTATTCAATTTGTTATTAGATCTTTGAAACAATAATACGATTTGTTTCGATTTTAATGAAGGTTATTAATTTTATTTTCTCACGAGATACATCAATTACCGAACATAAAAGTTTATTATTTCTGTATATGAAATTTTCTATAGTTCGGTTTTGTCTCAACGGATCCACCTTCTAGTTCCATAAATGTACTTGTTTTTTTTGCAAAATTCGTTAAATATCTCGAGAGTGATTTCTTGAATTATTTCCCTTATTATCTGTTCAAAATGGTCAATATTTCTAAACGACCATTAACATTCCTATCAAACTTTCTGAATGTAAATTCGATGTTAAAAGTGAATAGTTGAATGTTAATAATTTTGAAAGTAGACCTTTTTACAAAGAATAAATTTTTTTCGTAAGTCTTATAATAATAAAGTTTTTCATATGTTGTCAACTTAGCTTGACACTCTGTATATAATTCGATAGTGTATAAAGTGGCTTTGACAGTGTGATATAATGAATTAAATTTTAAATATTATTAAACAATATTTTTCAAAAGAGAATTCATTAAACAGACTTCTTTAGTTAAGTTTTTAGTTTTCTCTAAAACTCTATCAGCTTTTCTAATAACGACATTACATTACAAAAAAATGTCTTCTTTCTTTACGTTTTCATTCTAGCAAATAAAAAGTTTTTCCACAGTGCCATCATCCATGCATCCACTTAATAATATGATGATGATGCTGCTGCTGCGGTCGGGTTTTTTCTTATTTTCTTATATAATTTTCTTTTGATAGTTTTCCATGTAAAGCGGTACGTTCAAATACAATTTTCTTTGTCACAATCTAGTCTAGTTAGTACAGGAAAGTTGTTAAGGTTGGTCATACTTTTGATTGAGAATGATCATATTTTATATATTATTACTCTAGCGCCCCGAGGGGGACGTAGGGTCTCAACAAATGCTCGCCAACGAACTCGATTCTGTGCCATGAACTTGACTTCTCCCCGGGATTTGCCTTCTTCAGTAATTTCTTGCTCCAGGGTTCTTCGCCAGGTATGACGAGGTCGGCCCACCCTTCTTTTTCCTTGGGGGTTTCACTCAAGTGCTTCTTTGGCAATGCTGTTGTTTCGCCTGAGTGTGTGACCAATCCAACCATATTTGCGTTGCTTGATGGTGTGTGCTACTGGAGTTTGGTGACAGGTGTCCAGCAGGTTTTCATTGGAAATCGTGTTGGGCCAATAAATGTTGAGGATGTGTCTGAGACAACTGTTGATAAAGACTTGCAGTTGTCTGGTGATGCTTTGCGAGACTTTCCAGGTTTGACATCCATACAGAAGAACACCAAATTTCGGCCTATGGATCCACCTAGACAACTTTCCTCTGTATAATTAGCTTTTATAACATTTCTATAAATAATATCATTTTAAAATATATAAAAAAAGGACGATTCCTTCGTTTATTTAGCATCCAAATGGAACGATTCTTTTTTAATTGAAAATTTATTTTAATGAGGAACAAAATTAGTTTGGTCTTCAGGATCCAGTAAGAAGCAAGGATCCAGTGAAAAGCATCAGGATAACATGATTCCATGGTAGTTGACGTCACTGTATCATAATAACCATCAATAAAAATCGATCTCTTGGCAGAAATCCAAGAGACTTGGGTTCGACTCCTGCTACTTATGAGTTTCTCAATTCTCTTTAACCCGTCCGTACTCACTTTTTGGACTTTTCTCGGCACTTACGCATCCAAATCAGACCTACCATACGTCAATCAATAGATTTTTTGAGATCTAGAACTTTCCACTTGAATATTTCTGAAACGTCAACTTCTTTTAATCGCAAAAAACCGTTTTTTTGACTTTGCGATTTTTTTCGGTTAACTAAGCCATTGATTAGCCGTAAACTAAAAACGCTATGTTTTTTAGCTTGCACCCTTCTATCAACGTATTTTTTGTTTTCTAATAGCAATTTTGTCAAATTTAACATAGGGCCTCCGTAGATTAATTGAATTGGAGCAGTTAATTAAGACTTTTGGCATGAATCCAAGAGACCCGGGCTCGAATCTTGGTATATGAGATTTTTTTTTTTTTAATTGGCTTTAATTAAAAACATTTTTCGAACAGAGGGTTAAAAATTGAAAAACCATGAACAGTAAATAAACTCTTACTCATTTTCATTTCTATGTAGGAATGGTTGAACCAGTAGGAACCATCAACAACTTTTAATTGGATATACATTTGTATTATGTGTTTTCTCATGCATTCCATGCACTCCTTCCACACTACTGACCCCCACTCACTCCAGCATGGACGGTGCAATAAAATTAACAACAGTAACCATAAGATGCATTCATTCATCAGAGTACCTACCAAACGAATAAAAACTAAAACCACCAACTCGACCCCATAAATATAACAGACCATGATCGGTTTGACTCTTAGCAATCAGTCCAATAGCTTAAGGTGTATAAGGTACATGTTTCTAATGTAAGTGTTATTCTGTCACCTACATTTTAGGATCAAAAATGGCTATTAATGAAACCCAAAGAACCATGTCCAAGCTGATGTCAAAAAAAATCCCCTAGGGGCCGTTCATAAAATACGTTCGCACTCAAGGCGCGAGGGGTTCTGCTGAGTGTGACAAGATGTGACAGGGGGGGCAGGGGGTCCAAGACAATGTGACGTTCGCGGCTTATCAAGAAATTTAATTGGAGAATAATGGGGTCGCAGAAAGTGTGACAACCGGGGGAAGGTGACAGATTAAAATCAAAAAGAAGGCGCACTCAGTATATTCCTTTTTCAAAAAATATTCTATTTTAGTTTTCTAAGTGAAAACAATACCTTTCTATTTAGGAAGTTAAAAAACTTTTTTATAAATTTTGTTAATTCTGTGCTTTTTATGAAAATTAGAAAAAAAAACAAGTCAGTAGTTTTACCTAATTATAAAATTATTTCCTATTACTATACTTTTAATTTTAAGGATGATCATTCGATTTTAGAAAGGCATGCGTTAGGCAATTACAAGAAAATTCACTTACTTTTATAGCTAAATACTAATTTAATTAAATTGACGTTTAAAACACTTGACTTAGAAAACCTATAAATTCGACGTATTCTGAATACTATCACACCTTTCGGAATGAAAATGATTATGATAAAAAAAAATTGATGGCAACTTTAAATTTTTTAAATTTACATATGGGTTTAAAAAATTAACCTTGCAAAAAGTTCATTACTTCTTTGTAAGCTTAAGAGTCGTAAAATTTTCATTTTTAAGATCGTCTCTTTCAGGGAACCTAAAAAATTTTTTATTGTAAGTTTAAAAATGATCAATATCGACTGAAATACAAAGGTAATTGAATAGACGATGATTTTGTCTTGAAACACACTGTACATTACTTAACAACTTTAAAAGATCATCTCATCTTCAATGAATACTTTCTAAATTTTTAATTTTCAGTTTCCAAAATAGATTTTCATTTTGACTAGCCCTGAATTAACTATAAATACAAGTACAAGGAAGTCATATGAACTCCATAGCATATTTTTTAAACTTAGTAAAACTAACTAAAATACAAATTAAAGATGTTATGAATAAATTATGAGGCAGGTTTGTGGTGCTCAATGCTCAATGCTCGATGCACACAAAACTTTTATTTATTTCTGAACTTTATTATAAATATTTTTTTGTTGCCAAATACAAATTTGTTTTTGGTTACTTGCTTTCTTGCTAACTTGTTTGCTCCACTTGTTAAATAATCATTTATTTTTAACTACCATGTATATGTAACGGTCACAAATACAGAATGTTCCCGTGAATGGATGCACAATATTTAATTGGGTGTATTTTTTGGACATTTTCCAAATTTTTTGCTTCTTAGTTATAGTCTAACATCGTCTACACTATCTTTTTTGCTTACTCACAGCGATTAGAAGTTTCTGGAGAACCAGGCATAAATCTGAAAAATGGTATTTCACCACTTTCAGTTATACCGACAGTCTTTAGGCGGATATATCCCATTTAGTTAAGGTGGATAAAGAATTTTCAGATTTCTATGTCTGGTTCTGCAGAAACTTCTAATGAGCGATCATCGTGGAACACCCCGTATTTAAATAAACAAAAAAATATATTTGTATGATTATTTTATATAAAACTATGTTAAATATAAATAAAACTTCATAAGTAGAGCTTTTTTTTAAAGTTTCAAATAAGTAATATAATACTAGATCATATAAATATTATAATAACTTTTATTAGCAGAGATTGTGAAAATTTGTTGTAACATTGGTATAGGGAGACACATTAGATCCAAGTGTTCTTGATCGACAAATATTTGGACATTATAGTTCGTCACATGTCACCATGAACCTCCTGAGAGAGTGCAGATGAACAATTATCACAGTACCTATGGTCGTGTTTTCGATGATCACACTTTCGGCTCACCCGGTATATTTAAACGTTTTCGATTGATAAATGGTATGTAATATTTCATATCAAATTATATAAAAGTTTTTAGTAAATTTTTTTAATTATTTTTTACGTGTGTCAGAATTCGAAGCAAGGGTATGTTTGATAGATAAGTTAAATAATTTTTTTATTTTCCCCCAAATCAAAGCAAATATTATCAAAAACTCACCAAAGCGAACCATTAAACACTTTGAATCGATTAATTTTTTTATAAATTAAGCGGTGACAATACTCATTTATTTATATATTCGAACAAACAAACAAAATTGATAAACTATTGAATGAAACAAATTTGAAATTGATAAATTACTGATAAGAAACTTTATATCATTCAGATGGAAAAATATTATAGTCGCTTCGAAAACTGTGAATGCCATTTGAAACACATACACGTATACAGGGCGTTCTGTTATTAACTGCAGATCGTTATCCTGCAGAATAAGCTCATAAAGACGAAGGAAAAATTTATTTTCCACTTTTGGATCTGAAGCCTACTTTGCGAGATAATTAACAAAATAAATTAATATATCTTTAGCAAATCACAATTCAATAACATTTTGAATGAAATCAATAAAACACTACTTAAAGAGAGGATGTGTTTGATCATAGTGGAAGGCGTCTCTAAATGCAAAATTATTACAAAAAAACTCTATTTGGCTACTTTTGTTATTATAAAAACTAACCCATTAAAACCTACACTACGTATCTTCATAAATTTTCGATTTTCAGGTTGAAAACATATTGACTTGCTATGAAGTATTAAATTAAAATGCCTATAAGTATGATAATAATTACTTTATTTAGTGCACATTATTTTTCATAAATTAAAGTGGGTTTGTTTTATATTTATACTGATATAAATATAAACTTAATATTAGCTGACCAGTGACCAGTGACCTGACTCTAAGACGTAAGTACTTTACCCATGAAGCTAACTTAAAACAGTCATAAATTATAAATTAAAATAATTCATTGGCTTAAAGGTGTTTATTGTAGTTCACCAAAAACAAAAAACAAAAACCAGTTATCCATAAATCACCTTTAAAAGAAAAAGAACTTTCATAAAAAAAAAAACTTTGAAAAATCAAAAAACTCGACTGCTCTAAATAAAAAATTAAAAGAAGTAAATAGTTTATAAAACTAAAAAACACGCTTTTGTAACTAGCTGAACTAAAAGGTAGAAAATAATTTCCTTAAATTCAAAAAAAGTCATATTATCGTAAAAAAGTGTGGGGTGCTAAATTATTGTTAATATTTTATAGAAGAGTAAAGTCATATCTTAAAAAGCATCCACGTTTTTTTACGATAACGATAAACACCACAGGGGGATGCAATTTTTAAGAGAAAAACCGCACGCAAAGGAGCACCAAGGTTATTTACGAACATACAAAAAAAAAAACACGGATCCTGATTTTACATTCCTGAGGGACCCCCGAGAATTACATTGAATAGAGGCTATATCGAAATGAGTTAATCCGGCACTAGCTTTTGTTAGTGACAGAAGTATGGATATGGGTATGGGTATGGGGGTTAGCGGGCCATGCTCGAACATCAGGCCTCGAAGCAATGGTTCAGAGCACCTAGCCAAATACACCCTTGTACTCTATCCCCGCTACGCTTTTCAGTGGCTACTATAACCAACTGATGTACTGAAACCCAGGATCTGCCTAGCGCTGAGTTTCCTAATTTCTTCTGGTTCGACTATGGCCGAACCAAACCATTTCCTTCGCTGCTGTATGAGCGCTGGGCAGTAACAGAGAAAGTGAATCGATGTTTCTTCTGAATTTTCTCCACATCTGTCACACGCGGGAGAATGTCTTTTTCCAATCTGATGTTGGAACTTGTTCAGGTTATCATGCCCTGTGAGTAACTCTACGATGACTTTAATATCAGCTCTGTTTAGTTTCAAGATCTCTTCGGCTCTGTTATCGAGCGAGTTTCCTTCACCCAACAGGCTTTTGGCGATTCGCCCTCCCTCGTAGCTGGTCCATGCCTTTAATTGTTGGTTTTTCAAATTATCTCCTAATCTGTTAAGACCTTCTAGTAACAGAAGTAACTACACGTTAAAAAAGTTTGTCGTTGGTAGTAAGGAAATTATTGTCTTTGCCATTTCAATGGGACCTTCATAGATTTCAGTTAAAGCAAAATAGGAATTCGGGTACCCAATTTCGAGGTACAGCTTCTTAAATAATAATACAATTATCATTATATTATTTAATAGCTCTCAGTACAATAGTAAGCTATTTTATACGATGTAGAAATCGTTGATAGGCGCACACTGGGAGGTCTTGTGGCTCCATCACTTTCATCAATCTGTCCGTCAATGTAAGAAAATAAACCAAAAGTGTAGTTTATTTTAAAATTATTACAACATATGTATGTACAGCATTCATAAAAATATTATTAAAGCATTTGTATCCACGATATTAGTGCAGTTTTACTGTCACGGGCTCCATGCTTATTAACTATATTTGGCGAAATTATTAACTTTAATCTGACAAAATGTCCCGAAAAAAAATTGGTCTTGCAAAACAGTACAAAAAATATATCGTTTCTGTTTTTTGTAATATTTTACAACTTTTGAGTATAAGTTTATAGAATACAGCAAGCGCAATAAGGGTTGTATCAAATAAATATTCCATAGACAATAAATTAATAAGGTTGTCAAAAAAATAATATATCGATCAAGTATGAAAATATAGGAGTACTTACAAGAAGCAGCAAAGTTTTTGGAGAAAACCCAAATGGAATTGCCTGAGTACAGTCTTAGCCCGAAAGAATGTCTTAGAGTCTTAGTCCTACGATTTTTTTTCGAATTTACTGTGTTTTTAGAAATAGTAAAAATTTTGGACATAGAGGCAAAAAAATCTTCTTGGACACAAATATTGGCTATCTATCTAAAAAAAATACACCTACTTTTATCGGAACATAAAACATACGTTTCGAAGTAAATCGAAAATATATCGAAGACAGGGTGTATCAAGTGCAAAGATCAATAATTAAAGCAACAATACTTATTTTTTCTAGTGATATCCCTGGAGAAATTTCTGTCGATATTTCAGAATCGATAATCAGAGACAATTGCTAAATAACCTACTTTTCTTCAAGAAAACAAAAGGTCCAATGAAAAAGTTCGTGGAAGCTCATATTTTATCCAACAATCCTAGAAATTAGACCTCACATTGAAATTTGGTAAAGAATTTTTTCGTTCCTCTTGATAAGCACATTCAGAAAGTTCAGGATTTTACGGTCAATTATAGAACATCCTTTATACTATTTGCATTCATCTTGGAACATTTTGTAAACAAAAATGCACGCACGCAAATTGAAAAATATAGCATATGCTTATCAATTTATTACCCTATTTGTATATTGTACACGTAAATACGTGTACGAAAAACAAAAAAACAAATCCTTCCTTTAACCATTGGGACAATATTTTATTTGTAAATTATTTATACGATTATCTAACAAGGGCTACACTGTAAAGGTAACACCTTCACGAAAATCAATGTACATTTATTCTGGAGATAAATGGGACAACTTCCTCAATCTTTGTAACTGACGTTCGAAAGACTAAATTTAATTATTTAAAACAAATATTAATGTTTTCTTGCTTGGAAAATTATTCATAAAAATTCTGACCCCAAATAAAATAAAAATTATCGAAGTACATAATAGATTATCAAATGGTATCCAGATCAAGATCCCGACTAATTTTCCAAACTAAATACGCTAATAATTGAATCGGAACCCTAAAAATACAATAATTTTTATTGATTGAGTAATCGTTGCAATTATGTCAGTTTTGAATTAAAAATCAATCAATCTTTGAAAGAAAATTGTAAGCAATTTCGTGGGAAAGAAAATGCCACCGGAATCTCCCCAAACGACTGGAAGAAGATCAATAAGTTCACGATTATTTAAAAAACGATCACTAAGTATTGGATTTCATTTGATATGTTTCATATTAGCAATGATATTTTTCATTTATTTGGGTATCGATTTTGTCAAACATATTATGATTAATCTGATAGGTGATTCAGAATATCATCCGAAATCAACCGTCATCAAAAGTGAACCTGGAAGTAAAATTGATACCTCGAACCATATTGATCATAAAAGGAAACTTACTACTACTCCCAGCAGTGTTACCGTCAGCAGCACTAGCAGTACCTCCAATAGCACCAACCTGACCAACTCCAGTTCCACGACAGAAGAATCAAAGCAAATATTGCGCCAAGTAAACGAAGAAGATCTCTCACAAGACTATAATATTTTTGAGAAAGTTTAAACACGAAAATAAAATAAATAATAGTTTAAAAAAATGAAAAAAAAAACCATGCCTTTGTAACTAGCTGAAGTAAAAGTGAACTGTAAATTCAAAAAAAAAGCGTGGGGTGCTAAATTTTATAGACAGATATTGATAAAAGTAATCTTTGATTTTTTATGCCCAAAGTTATTGTGTTGTCTTAATAGATCTAATTTTTTATCACAATTTGGTTACGGGTCTAAAAAAGAATCACCCAAATAAATACAGTGGAATTGAGATCCTCCTCTTTTTTCGTCAGTTAAAAATAAGATTTGATCTCATCTAATCTGGTCTAATCTGATCTGTAATCTAAATTAACATGAATTTTAAGTATTCAACATTACTTAAGATTTATTGATATAAAACCATTTAAACAACTTAAGCCTACTTATAATTAAGTAAGTTAACAAGTTAGTCTTTTGTAATAGGTACAACAAATAATCACAAAGTAATAAGGTCTTAAAACCATAAATATTTATAGTTATTGAAAAAAATACCGACATACTCGAAAAAAAAATTTATATGAAAAATTTCTATTAAAAAAAATATACCATGTGTGTTTGTACCATCTAGGCATATACATATCTGAAGTATGACAGAATACGTTTAGTAATGCATTTAAGCGAGAGGTATTATATACATGTATTGGACATTAGTTGGAAGACGCTTGGAGAGTGGGAGTTTTTTAGTATGTATGCAACAAAACTCCCACTCTCTGCATGTATACAACAGAAGATCCATCGTATCGTATCTGTAGTCTTACAACACATGTATATAATACCTCTCGCTTAGATGCATTACTAAACGAATGTATTCTGTCATACTACAGATATGTATATGCCTAGATGGTACAAACACACATGGTATAGTTAATAAAAAACATACACAAGTTAATCAAGAAATTTGATTTTCTGATATTTAGTAGACATTGAGTCATGCTTCGACC
Source organism: Chrysoperla carnea (assembly GCF_905475395.1). Taxonomy (NCBI): domain Eukaryota; kingdom Metazoa; phylum Arthropoda; class Insecta; order Neuroptera; family Chrysopidae; genus Chrysoperla; species Chrysoperla carnea. The sequence goes on along the minus strand of NC_058338.1, from coordinate 962,397 downwards.
AAGGGGATATAGGCCCGTTTTTTTCGAAAAAAATATCATAAATAGCACATCAAAAGTGCTACATTCTCATACTATTACTATCTCTATAGACGCGCTTAATTTTCGAAAGAAAAATTCTTGAAAAACTAAAAATGCAATAATATTCGATTATAAGAAAAATGTGTTATATTTTCAATCTCTGACTCTACGAATTTTCGATGAAAATTTAATCTTGCAAGATTTATTTTAGAGGCACCTTATAGAAATTTTGTGGTAAACAACATTCAATCTGTAGTTCGTAGTTCGTAGCATGTAATAATAAGTTTGAATAAAAGTAAAACGAACATATTATATGGGAACACATTGTCAGCTGATAAATTACACATTACCTGCCAACCACCTAGTGCTAGTGCTAGTGCTAGTGCTAGTCAATGTGTTAACATTGTTAACACACCACACACTGTTTGAGCTACGAAACGGTGTTACTATTTATGTATAATGGCTTTAAACATATTACTTTTTACAGGATGTAACAGGAGTTAACAATACGTGATCAGCCACTAGAAAAATGACCATTTGTTCAGAATTTCATAACAAGTCACATAACAAGTGAAAGTTACAAAATTTAAAAAACCCCAAATAAATTTTTCCCTCAAATTACTCTTTTTCTTAGAGCCTTCTCCAAACTGATCCGATTTTAAAGATCATCGCTCATTTTGTTGTTGTTCCGGGTACGTTACCCTAAGCTCACACTTGAAACATAGCAAAAAACACTCCCCATTAAAATACCATTTAAACGAAACAAAAAAAAACCAAATCGCTTCATCCGTTTAGGAGCTACGATGCCTCAGACAGACACACAGAGTATGTAGTATAGCCGAGTAGTATTTGCTAATGTGTAAAATTGCAAGATATCAAATGTCTTACTTCTTGTACTTCATTCGAAATAAATATGCATAACTTATAAAAATTTTCAAACCTCTCTGAGAGAGAAATTTTTTAGTTTTTTAAAAAGCTGTTATATTCGAGTCTTTCAATTTTTGATCCGTTCTTTAGTAACGCATCAAATGCGCATGGTGCAAGAATTAAAAGCAATTAACTCTGTAAGTTGTTAAAGATGTAATTTCTGTATGACCTTGTACCTTGATATACTAAAACATATAATCGTAACATATAACGATGCATGTGTGTTCTATGCTTCCGTAAGCTTTGAGACGTTTAGTAGCTTTATATAGCTTTCAATGTTCAATCTCTATAAAATGATATGAAGTCAATACTTCTTTTTTTTCGATATAAAAGTTTTTAACGAAGCTACGAACCATCCATCATCGTACACGAGCGAAACAAATGATTGACAACCAGAAATTTACAACCAAAAAGTAGCTATCTTGTATTTTTTTATTCTACGAAATATAAGTTTAGAGTCTTACAACTTAACGTACGGTTTTATATGAGATGCCAACGTGCCTAAACATCAATTAAACCGCATTTTTACATTTTCTGAGCCAAAATCTCACTCAAAAAAGTATTGACACATATAGGGTGTCCTTCCTTCATTCAATTTGAACAAAAATGGTCTTGATAGAAAAACAAACCACTTTAACTTAGTTAACACCTTGTATACCGAGTATAAAAATCATTGTTTTTAAAATGTTTTCGTGTGAAGCTGCGCACACATTATCTATCAGGAATTTTATATATTCACATTTAAAATTTTGTTAAATATGAATGAATTGTGTAAGTATTTTGTGATAAATTGAGCTATAAAAATTCTAGAACTATAAACTAAATTCTAAATCTATGTCGTAAATTAATATGTGATAGAAACGTTCGTGAAATAGTTTCTAGCTAAACTTTATTATGTCATTCAACATTCTAGAGAATGGATGGATAAAAGTCGAAGAAACAATTCAACACAGTAACCAAACCAAACCAAATAACCGCATAATATTCGACACAAGTAAAGAGATCTCGAAACTTTATAACACTTTTTTTTACCCATTATTTTACATTTTATGAATTTAGTTTAAATATTATCATGGTTAAAGCGCTGGCAAAGTCACGAAAAAGTTGTTTTTAAGATATCTTGGTTTCTGGATAATTATTAACTTCCCACTTTTTTTTTGTTTCTCGAAATTCGTGAAACTTGGCAAAAATTGCAAAAAGTCTATTAAACTTTTCGTTTCCAATTTGGATAAATTTTTTATAGGATAAATAAGTTAGTTTTCTAGCTAGCGACAAAAATCAATTGAAGATATCATTTTTCTCAGAAACTGTTCACCCAATCGCCAAATGATTTCGATTTTTAAATATTTTGGGTCAAAAGTACCGTCAACCTTATTCATCCAAATCGGGAACAAAATATTTTTCTAGGTTTTTTTTTTTGCAATTTTCTTCTGAGTATGTATCCCTTTGAAAAAATCGATTCACACAAAAATATTTTCTTCGAAATTTGATAGAACTCTGTCGTTACAAGATGATTTTGGCCCAAAAAATTAAAAAATAGAAATCATTTGGCGGTTGGGCTAGCAGTTTCTGAGAAAAATGATATCTTGTATCGATTTTTGTCGCTAGCTGGAAAACTAACTCCGATATAAAATTTGTCCAAATTGTTTAACTTGTCACAATCATACGGTCTACGTCTGTAGCTAAGTGTGTAGACTAGACTATACTCATCAATTCAAGATATCGAGATAAATCCTTTTAAAAAATTGACTCAATTTTGTGCAAAATATGATTATTGCTCCATAAATATAAAATGTTTAACAGTGAACTACATTCTGATATAAAATACAGGTTGAGTCATTTTATTCTCAGTTAAGGCCATCAATATTTCAACTCAGTTAAGGCCACTTGTAATAAAAAATTTTGGGTAATATGATTAGTTGACCAATCCTAGATAAATGATTTTTTCAAACACAATTGTGGTTTATTTGGTTATAAATTTTTTGTATGTTTAAAAAAATTTTTATTATTTCGAAAAATTTTTACAGAGCGTCACAGAAATATTGTAGATATAATTTCTCTTTGAAGATTTGAAACGAAATATCGACTAAAATAGTATCAGAGAGAAAAAGTCTCATAATTTAAATGAAAGTTACAGAGTTTGATGAGAAGGCATCATTTTTCTCGTGGTTTTCAAGCAATTTCACGTCGATTGCCGAAAACCGCTTTCTAGCAAATCTAGAAGTGCCTTAGAATGTGTATCAGTGTGTCAATGAATCAGTAACTTCAAATTAGACTATATAAAATTGTGGATTTTAGATAAGTTTTATAACTAAAGCGTGTCCATTATTCCATGTCATTCCTTGCTTGTTTCTGGATCACACATCCAAAATTTCTTAACAAGATAAAATTTATTTATTTTTTTGGTTTAGTGGTTTAATAAAATAAAAATATTATTAGTAACTAAATAATTTGAAAATATTTATGATTATTAACTGAATTGTGGTTTTAAACATTTTTTTTTTATATTAAAATTTATGGTATAAAAACAGTTTGAAGTCTTGAGAAGAGATGTGATCAGTAAAGCGTGGCGACAATAAAATAATTCGATATTGATTTTTATAGAATATCAATTTATTGATGAATTATTAAATACGTGAGGAAAAGCAGTGTGCGATTTTAAAAGTGCTGTAAAACAATAATCCATCAATTTTTTCGCATTGATTTCTTACCATTTTAAGGTAAATGGCATGAGCTAAAGACCCAAAGTTGTAAAAAATATTATAGAGCCATTGACCGTCTCTGTCAACTGTTAGAAAGGATAGGAAACTTTTCTATTTAGAAGACATTTTTGAATATTTTTAGATCGCGTTTTTGCTATAGAAAACGCTTACTATGCTAACAAAACTAGGTATATGTAAAAAAAAAACCATTTTCAGATGTTTTGCGACTTTTCCTTGTGTGTTTACCTGAGGGGGTGGGGGAACTGTACTAGGCCAACCAACTAGCAGGTTGGTTATCCACTCCTAATTCGACCATTCTTATTTCAAAGGTAAACTCACAAGAAAAAATCGCGTCAGATCCGTCTAAATTTTATTTCATTATTTTTATTTTGCAGTGGTTCTTAAAATCGTACAGTTTTCTGCCTGCTATCGTGACAAACCCTTTACAAAGGTAATAAAAATTATAATTTAAAATTAATAACAAGATTACACTGAAATCGAATTAATCCCAACGGTAAATACATTCTTGGAGCAAGATACACTTGCTATAAAAATTTTCGATCGCTGTTTTTTTGATCACATAACAAAATTACCATGTTTCCTTACAAAATTAGTTCTTTAATGTGAGGTATAATGCTGTCACTAATAAGCTAAGAGGATTGTTTAAACCACCCAAGAAATAGTCGTCACACTACGTTATAAATTCTATACGGCGATAAAAATCCACAAAGCTATTTATTTAGAAGTGAAAAGCGATTTAATTGAACTAGGTAATCAAATTTGCGCGATTTAATTAAATTATACGAAGATTGTAAAGGTTTTTTTTTATGTCACAATAACATCTGCAAATCATCTGCATCGAATAAAATTCTTTAGAAAAACATTAATTTAATGACAGCATATAAAATATTATTCATCTAAAAAAAAAAGTTGGTTTTATTGCATTTAAGGCAGAGCTATCACGGCTCTTGGTATCAAAATTAAAAATAGATTAGTTTTTACTAGCTATTCAGAATTAGATGATTTATTGGCGGATCGACTTTCTTTAATGATTGAATGAATGAATAACGACCTGATTTTATACGAAAACATGTGAGTTTTCTACGAATTTGGACTTATTTTTTAGGTTTAAATTTTTTGACAACTAGTCCACGGCTAGCCACGCTTTGAGGTAGGAAACGTAGGGCTATATCAACAGTTACATTTATAAAAAAAATTCAAGAAAAATTTGAACAAAAAAGTTTTTATGTGCCATCAAGATCTTGGAATTTTATCAGATACTCTTCAGAAACAAAAAACTCTTCACAGCCATGTACATCCTGCTCTTGGATCTAGGAAAACTTAGAAGAAATCACTTAGACACCATGATCGTACTTACTGAAATAAAACGATTTCATCCAATGTTGATCTTATTCTTAAGAAAAATAATATTCTTAAAGTCGTTTGAGGTCACAACTCTTATTATTTAGAATCTTAAATCCCAAAGAAATACATATAAAATAAATATGTTATAGGGCAAGAGCCAGAATGGCTATAGAGACATCTCAACTCGAAGTCAACAGAAATCGATTATTATATTAACCTAATAAGTGCCCGAGCAATTAAAGCCGCCATCACCTTTACCTTCGTGTAACTACTTACACGAAGGTTGCGGGTTCGAACCCAGGCAGCGGCAGCCTGATCAATAATGAATAATAGGGCTGTAAATTGATCACATTGTCGTCGCTTGGATAAGAACGAAGCAAACGACTTCACTCTCATCATAAATATAATCTGTATATATAAAAATAAATTGCTGTGCGTTAGTCTCGCTAAAACTCAAAAACGGCTGGACCGATTTTCAAAAATTTTTTTCGTTTTGTTCGCTATAGTTCAGGGATGGTTTAGAAAAAAAACTAAACAGAGCTGATATTAGAGTCATCGTGGAGTTTTTTGGCTCAAAATTACCTTTTATACAAAGTTCGGGCGAAATTGGAGACATAAAATTACTTTCGATTTTTCGAATTTTTTCAAAGGGGGGGGGGGGTCGGCCTCAGAAAATTAAAAAAGTCGAGTCAACAGATTGGCTCCGATTTGGATAAAAATCATTTTCTAGAGTAATTTCAACCTGAAAAATACGAAAATCGTGTTCATTTGACGATTCGATGCTTAGTTTCAACAATATCGGCAAAAATTATACCATAAGGTCGATTTTAGTTACTCACAGAGCATGATAGCCTGAACAAGTTCCAACATCAGATTGGAAAAGACTATTTTCCGCGTGTGACAGATGCGGAGAAAATTCAGAAGAAACATCGATCCACTTTCTCTGTTACTGCCCGGCGCTCATACAGCAGCGAAGGAAATGGTTTGGTTCGGCTATAGTCGAACCAGAAGAAATTAAGAAACTCAGCGCTAGGCAAATCCCGGGTTTCAGTACATCAGTTGGTTTATAATAGCCACTGAAAAGCGTAGCGGGGATAGAATGCAAGGGTCTATTTGGCGATGCTAGAGCATGGTCCGCAAACTTCCATACCCATACCTCATAGATGGAATTTGCCAATCACATTATTTTTCATAAACATTGGTTTGGTTGGTGATTTAGGGGCTTGCTCCAGGACTGCCAGATGGAATAATTGGATACAAAAAAGGAATAATTTTGTAATTCTCTGTATTCAGCTAGTTGTAAATAATTGTAAATAATTGGGCTCATCACAAAACTAAAGATTACCGTACGGTTGACGCAAGTGCTGGCGGGCTATGAATCTCTCTGAAAACTTCCTAGGCTATAAAAATTTAAAAATTACAAAAACTTTCAAATTTACTGTTTGGAAAAACCTGTCTGGCCCAAAACCTATTATAAGAAATAAAAGAAAAAAAATAAAAACATCATCGGAGAATTTGTAACTATACACACAATTTACTGAACCGACTAACACTGAAGGAGAAGGTCTGCGCTGGTAACATAATGATAGAACCGGTTTTATGATTGTTATTATTATAAAGCCGTTGTGATATGCCTACTTCGTTTTGTTGGTTTTTCTTTGGAAGAGTAACAAAGATGACCGCATCGAGATGATCGGATCGGCGAAGTAATAAGAATGGTTTTTAAAAAAAATAACTTATCTTTTTTTTTGTTTTCGTTGCAACGATTCGTCTTTGAATGTTAGCTAGTTATAATCATAATAAATGCATTTTATGTTTGAATCATAAAAATATATATATAGACCATAGAATTATATTCTTTAGGTGATCAAATTAGGTAGATACATTTTAGTATGGCGTGTCCTGTTTCTATCAACCTTTTTCGTAGTATTTTGATCTTAAATGAATTTTAACTCGTCAGACCTCGAATTATGAGTTTTTTGCTCGTACTCGATTTAAAACATACCTAACTTTTTGCGTAAATAAGCAACATAGGTCATTGGGAACTTGGCTCCGTATGACCCATCTTGTAATCCGTTAGAGATACAACAAAAATATTTCTTATGTACAAATAAACAAATTTTGTTCCAAACATTTTTTCGTAAACATCACTGTTTACCCGCGAGAATCAACACTGTCCATACATGGTATTTCAACAATTAACTCAGTCAACTGTTTGTTTTCACTTGTAAATTTATTTTTAACTTTGTAATAAATGTTTGTAATGTGTTATATGAATAAATTTAGCTATTGACGATTGTTGCATTGCAATCGAAATATCGATTTTTAGTGAATTGTAAGTATGTTTTATATTTTTTAATTATATTTTTTGAATAAAATTTCTTAATTTACACAATTTCGAGTATCGTGGTATTTATGTCACTATGTCTCAACTCGAAGTCAGCAAAAAATCATCACCGTCATTTTTGAGACACCCCTTATATAACTTAGTTTATTATAATTCTAGAATTGTTTGTACGAGATTAAAGTGGTCAATTGTATATCTACCAAGAGGTAAGAAGAAAAAAAAAAAGCAAGAATGAGAATAAGAAGTGAACTGTACCGCCTTCAGCATTCAGCATTCATGGCTGTTACAGCACCGTCAGCTTAGGCTGTTCACTGTTGTTATAACAAAATCAATCTAGAAGCTAAAGCAATCTTGTTACCAGCGAAGGGAAGCGACATTGCTTATTGTAACACAAACATACAACCTAGCAAGTGTTGTTGGATATGGACTTTAGGAACCAGGTCATTAATTTTCTGAAAACACGTTTTTTGAAACTATGTTCCTTATCGCACGTTTTGAAAATAATTTACAATCTGTCAATCTATATTTTTTGACCAAATTTTATGTTTTTCATTCAAAAAAAATATGTTATGAGTTATCAGAAGAAGTTAAAGATAATAGAGATAGTTTAGTAAGAACAAGGAAATTTTGTGTTATGTCATAATAAATATCATGATCAAGCCAAATGTAGGTAATGTGTGCACATATTGGGTTGACTACAAAATCAGAAGTATGTCTTTTTTAAACTAATATTACAATTAATTCATAAAATATAGAGTTAAAGTAACTTTAATATTTAATTCTTTAAGCAATAAAACAAGTATTTTACTTCTTAAATTCATACTTTAAATTTTCAGAATTATCAATGCACAAAATATGCAAATAGCATCGTGAAAGTCCTTTCACGATCAAAATTTGTTTCAGACGCACACGTTAACTATATTTAATTTCTGATTTCGGAATAAAAACAGAAAACTTGATACCAGAACGTGAATCGTATAAATACCATTCTTCTGGTCGACGAAGACAGGACTGACTACTAAGCGTGGCTATTCGCGTGCCCGAAGTGAAACGAACTTGAACGATGTGAAGCGTGGTTTTAATATCCGAACATGAAGAAGAAACTTCTTTTTGAATGCAATAAATGTTAAGTATTATAATATTCTGATATGGTTGGTCTTGGTACTGTGGTAGTAACATCGTAGACATCACCTTGGTCCATCATGGACTGTTGTTATTATTATTATTATTGTTATTATGAATAAATATGGGTAGTTGAATGTAATGTTCTGGAAGTCAGGTGTGACCTTCATCTTGTATCAAATGAGGTTTTTGAACTAGAGCATCAGAAAGTGTATGGGAACTAAAGTTTAGGATAAAATGTGAGATCTATTTCGATACTACAGACTTAAAACCCATTAATCTGTCTTAAATATTTTCTTTGATTTTCAATTTTCATCACCGTCTCTTTAGAAAACCTTGTCCCAAAATAACAGAGTGTTGATATCGGAAATAAACTTCAACTTAATCAGTCTGTACTCTCAAGCGTTGAGTCTTTTTTGACGCGATCCATGGCTTCCGGAATTCAATGTCGTTTTCATCGTAGATTTTGTTCACGGGTTTGAATTATTTTCGGAACTAATTCCCAGCGGAATTTGTAAGCGATTTGAACACCTAAGTAGTCAGTGCAAAATCAGTCCCCTCTTGCAGTTGACTTGTTTCCCTGTTGTTATCAATTTAAGGATTTTATAATTGTAAACATATGAAAGTCGACGAGGATGATCGAATTGGAATTGTTCAATATTGCCGAAAATTATAAATACTTTTAATAACATTTGAGTTGAGTATTGTTTGGATGGATATAATAAAACCATATGAATATAGGTACAATTATAATATCTATCCAACAGGAGTCTACAGCCTACAGGTTACATCTACCTCTCCAGGCATACTATACATTAAAGGATTAATAGGGATTATATTAAATATAATGTTAGTATGTAACCATGTATGTATAGCTGTAGCTAGCTCTAACTACCCCAAGTACCTACTTCAATAAAACCCCCAAGTGTTTTTTATTAGCTCTCATGGCTTGGCTACTAAAATAATATGACTTTGTTTAATAAAAATAATCGTTTTCTAGATAATAGTAATACAAAAATGGAAAAAGGTTTCCAATATAGGTACAAAAAAATCACTGATTACCAGTGAGGGCGCACGTTAGTACGAAACTTTGATGTCCATTTTCTCTGAAACTATAAAAGATAGGCAATTGAAAATTTGCAGGTTACTTGTACTAATCGTCTTGTGAAAGATTCTGGAATAACAAAACAAATAGTGGTGGGGTATTTCAACAATTAACTCAGTTAATCGTTTATTTTCACTTGTTATTTTAATATAGCTCTGAATTACCCCGAATAAGGTCCATAATGTCAATTCTTGAAATTTTGTCTATATAAGATACGGAGCTCCCGAAATTATTCAGTTACATAAGCAGAGGTAATTGAGAAAATTAAATCTTTCTTTTAATTAAATGAATTTTTTTAAATAATTACTTGTCTTTTATTTTAAAATAAAAATCAGTTCAGTTGGCATTCATTAAAATTTAAAAAAACAAAAAAGTGACAATTATCATTGAAACGAAAATTAATTAACATTATTAAAGAGAACAAACATGGAAAATTTTATTTTGACCTTGAAAAGTAGCCCGCAAGAATTTTATAAAAGCAGAGACTTTTATAAAGAATTACTTTTTCTCGTAAACCTTATAATAAAAAAGTTTTCCTTATGTAGTCAACTGAAGTTGATTTTTAAAGGACAAACGAAAGTAAAAGAAAAACTTTTGAGATATGACCTGGGATCGAACTGTCTACCTTCCAATTCGAAGTCCGATACTATAAGCACTCGACTAATGAATGTTTTGTTGATTCCTTCCATGTCATTATAACCGAATTTGACTGTAAACTCATTTATCCATATAACATGTTTATAAGAATAAATAATATCTTTTATGAATACAGATATTTGACACATATCGATATCAATAATATCGTATCATCATTATGTTATGTTATGTATGTGTATTTAGATAAATATTTTTATCTATATATCACTATAGCTGGAGCAAAAAGCATGTCATTGTGATATCTGTGATGTTAAAAGATTATCTATGTATCTGTAGGTATGTGTATATCTACTGATCTGATCTGATCTGATATCTCTGATAGATACATTTCAAACTAGATGCATATATTTCATATTTTTATCATACAATGTCATACAGGTATTGTCAACACACATTCAATCTATTTTGGTTGAAAATTTACTTGAAATGAAAACTAAACGTATTCAACCTGCGTAGTAGATCAATGGTATCGTTGCTGGACGATCAATAAAATAATCTGTGTAGTTTTTTATACACACGTTAAAATTTCAATTTACAAATTAGGAAATTTCAATTATTCATATAAAGGATGTATGAGCATGACAACAATGTTTGATTTAAAGGCTCAAAATTTGTTTGTAGGTAGTCTTTTACTTAAAGAATATGTGGTTAAAATTTCAGCTTAGGTATCCGTGCAAATTTTTAAGAAAAAATTTCATTAAAAATCGATATAAAATACATTGGCTCTTATGGAGGAATCTCAAAAAACGACATATTTTGAAAGTTTTTGATAATTTTCATTTGGAATGAATGAAAACAAATTAAAAAAAAACTTTTTAATAGAAAGTAAACATATTAGCAATGAATTAGAAAAGAAAAAAACTAAGTGTCACCGTCCATATAAGGGATGTAAGAGCAGGCTAGATTAAGGGTTGAAATTATTTTTATCTTATTTTCAACTTTGATGATGAATTTTAGTATATCTTTATGAATGTAGATGAAAAATAAGAATCAAATTTTACGATACTTGCCTTGGTTTACCAAATATCGAAATCTGAATCGTTATACAAAATTTTCAATTTTCGATATTTTGAAAAATACGCCAGATATCGAAAAATTGTTGATTCTCATGCCTGTATGACATTGTACAAATGGTATTACATGCAGCAGAATGATGCAAATTAAATATAGCAAGTCAAAAGATTTAGTGTGAACAAAAATACATTTAATATTAAAAAAAACTGTATTATATGTGGATGTGTGTATCTAATGTTACACCAGAGGATTAAATACAGATCAATCATCAATCATCCATGCAAATGTTATATTGATTGACTTTATTTTGTATTTGTTACATAATAATAATATATCTACAGAGTGTAACATTAGTACCGAAACGATACTACTAATGTTCAATAATGTTGAAGCAATAGATTAAGTGTTTAGTATTTGACTAGCATGCGTTAAAACTTTTGGAATTGTGAAAGGCTTTAGACAAGATTAGTTCTAAAAATGAACAAATAGGCTTTTGTCCACTAAGAATAAATAAAAGTTTCTAAATCATGTTATGTAGATAGCAAAACATAAAATTAATTTTTATAAAATATAAGGATTATTATTATTTTTTTAAATAAATTCTTTCAAATTATACAACTGGATACGTGAGAGCAACCACCAATTAGATGTACTTTGAAGGTACTACGTCACGCCATATAGGAGGCTATGTAAGCTTTCAAATACAAAAACATGTAAACTTCCAAATACTTTTAAACTTGCATATAGGCACAAATATGATTGTATGTCACGGTTTGATGTCATTCAAGGTGCCATGACACTTCACACTGTTTTAGAAGTAAATTTGAAATGGTTTTTTTAAATGCAAAATCCATAAGACAAATATAATTTTTTTTGAATGATACTTTCCCAACTTTGATGACCGAACAAGTGACCTTGAAAAGTGTCGCGCTTACCATTTAGGCAGCCTAAGCGCTTTTTATTTTCCCATACAAAAATTTTGTTGATCCCGACTGGTGTAGCTTCACGAGAGCTAAATATAAATAATAGAAAAAGTGGCAATAAGAGGAAAATTGTGCAATAAGAGGAACCCCCTATTGGGATAACATTTCATAATGCTGCAACACCCTGTAAATTTTCAACAAAGAACAAATATGACATACATAAATTCTAAAAAAATAAAATAAAAATATATTCATAAAAATATGGATTATCTTGTTTCGTTTTTGTAGTCATTCATATTTGAAATAATTTAAAAAATCATCACACAGGAGTTGCGTCATCTAAACGAATCATCATCATCATGTCTAAGTTTGTCGGGGAGCCGAATTTCGAACGGGTTGAGCTAATAAGTTGTTATTGATCTGATCCATAAAAGTTACATACAAGTTGTAATTTATATTTTTTTAAATCGTTAAACAAAATGTGTTGATTACACCTCCTTAAAATTAAGTGTTTATTATTATATAGGTACGATTTATTTAAAAAGGTTACACCAGTGATTATATTTAATCGCCTAAATAAAAGAGTAATCATCACTCTTTACATACATGTGTATTGATGTGCGGTTTGAATGCGGTAACGACCGATTTACCAAAAAACTCTGGGTATTTGAAATGATTATTAGTTTTATAAAAGAATAGCCTTAAGAATAAAATTTAAATAACTAACTTGGACTTATATAATAAAAACATTTATAATTTTAATAATCAAATCCATAAATTACTTCTGATATTAAAATTATTATTAAATATTAGTGATGCGACGAATATACGTTTAAAACAACTGTCAGCACTCGCGCTATGAACATTTTGTTCACGATCGATTTAAATGTATTTATTTCAAATCCTTCAGAAATTGTGAGAATTTCTTTCATTACCAGAGCAAAAAAATATAACTTCGAAAACTTTTGAGCTTGTCCGTGTATTTTCGTTAGTTTAATATAAGTCGTACTTGTGATATAAATATGGTGAAATTTCAAGTAAAATTTACAAAATTAAAAAAACCTGTAACAAATTGTTCGGGTAAACAACCCTTAACTCGCACTTGAAACATATATAAGAACACTCTCCATTAAGTTACCTTTTTCCTTAAAGCCTTTTCTAAATTGAACAGATTTTGAAGATCATCCTCAATTTTTTAGTTTTTAGTTCGAGTACAAAACCCTAACTGTATATGCATGGTATTTCTACAATTAACTCAAGCAATTGCTTGTTTTCACTTGTTTCTATTTATAATGAAAAATATCGAATGAAATTCAAATATCCGATAAATAAAAATCGATTACAAAATCGGTACTCGTAAATAAAAACAAATTAATGGTTTTTTTTTTCTAAATACCTGAATAGATTTTATTTCTTTGAAAATTATAATAAATAAATTATATATTTTTTTAATATTTATAACTTATTTTTATAAATAAATAAATAAATAAATAAACTAGTAAGGTTCCACCAATCCAATCCGAACAGCTAATAACTGTAGACATACGGTTAATAATACTACTAACAACCGAAAACCGGTAGTGTACACAATATTGTTAGAATGATTCTTTTATATACAGGGTAGATCATTTTAATCTATTGCAACTATGTTCCTTATCGCACGTTTGTTGGTTGGGAGATAAAACCAAAAAATGTGTAACAATTTAAAACGACCCCAAAATCCGACGATGTGTTACCTGAGATAATTGAAAGTAAGAACAAGGAAATTTTATATGTTATGTTATATTAAATATCTTGTTCAATGAAGGTTGTGTCCGCATATATTGGGTTGACTACTAAATCAGATGTATGTCTTTTTGAATATTTTAAAAACATAGACGAAAGAAAAAAGCACAAAATCAATCATTCAAACCAGCAAACAAATCGAAGCAAATCTGAGTAAAAAACTAAGCGCTACATTTATAATATACGAAGATACAATAGGAACATAGTTCCAACCGGGTGTCTCACGACACCTCTCGTTGTTTGTTTTTTTAAATTAATTTTGTTATTTCATAACACGACTAATAAAGAAACCAACTTCAAGAAATTGTAACTTAAGCGTTGCTTAAGGGTCCACAACAAACCTAACTTTATATACTGACTTAAGTGTAACTAACTCCATCTACTTTGAGCGCACGTGATAGACCGTTACGCAGATCTTTTTAGAATAGGGGAGGGAGACGTCCTGTAGAATGGCCTCAAATATAAAATTAACATTCCTGTATCTATTAAAGTGTATTTTTCATATTCTTTTAAATATTGTAAATGAAATGCTTATTGGAAATATGTGAATTCTTTTTAAAAGGTTTGTTTTATCTTCTCAAAAATTTAATTTTGCCTAGCTAAAAACAAACTGAGTCTTGAATTAAATCGAATATCATAAAAAACCGTAACTCCAATCATTTTCCAAATCTGATAGTGAAAAGTTATATTGACATTTATAATGGTTCTAATTCTAGTTTAATGTACTTCGGCTGTTTGAGCAAATCCGGTGAATGTTCATTTTTTTTGCGGTAAATGATAGTTCAAAGTCCCTTGATCACAATAAACAGAGTTTTGGGGCCTTTTGTGGGCCAAAATTTTGAATTCGTTCATTTTAAAATTGTGATTTTTAACATAGTACTTTAATCAAGAACTCACAAAAGTATTCATCATGAAGAAAATTTATCACAGATTCTATTTGTGCAAAAAAAACATTACCTTAGGGCACTTTCCAAAAATAAAACATAAAAAAACTTTGGGGTTTGACGCTTTTACGATATTTTTAGAGCATTTTAATACATTTACGTCAAACAAATTGCCTAGTAACGTGACAGCCGAACCACTTTTTAAATCAATGTACAAGTTAAAACAGACCTTAAGGATTTATGTACATTTGTACAAGTGCGGAAAGATATTTATTTACCGTAGGGCAAAACACTTCATAAATACACTTTAAAAAAAAATAAATACTCTATAATTGTATTTAAAATTTATAAGCACGAATAAATAAATACCTAAGTGTGTACGTACGAGATACGACCAATGATGCAGACGAAGACGAAGCTATACGGCTGGTTCTTAGCCTTTTAAATATCATCAAACAGGTACTTTTACAAGTATATCTTTACAATATGATGTTTTTTAAAATAACAAACTGGTTACTTATGGCTTTTTAACTTCAATTCTTAAATTGAATCAAGCTGTTCATGTGAATGCGACTCTTATGGTCCTTATCATCAACTTCTCAGATAATACAAATGTTAAGGTTGTTATTATTGGTCAGAGTTTAAATGGCCGAGCGGTCTAAGGCGTCGTCATAGAATGTAGGACTATTCGAAATAAGTTTCGTGTTCGAATCCAGGCAGCGGCAATGTGAACAATTTTTAAATTTTGTAAATTTTACTTGATTATTATGGGTATTTTGTGCGCTACCATGTGAATGTCCAATAAATCATTAAAAGTAAGTAACAATAATTATTGTATGGTAACTCTTATATTCATCAACAGTAATCATCACTTTCGTGTTTAGGCACTTTGTATCTGTGGACCCACATCCACAGATAGACACACGGACACAAAACGGTTTTATTGATATAAATCATAGTTCATTATACATGAACTTTTTTTAACTTCGTCTATAATTTAACTCTAAACGCGTTTCATGATGACTTTATAATGACTTTATTTCTGCGAAACAAGAAAAAAATAAGCTATTTTTTAAATTATTTCCTGCCAAAAATATTCTAATAATTATCGTATAAAATAATCGGGAGTGAAATTAAATTCTACAATTAGTAAATATTTCTAAACAATTTTTCTTAATAAAATTGCGTAAAATATTTATTATGCCTCGGGAAAAAGATTTTAAAGTTATTTGGACAATTTGGAACAAAAAAGGTCTCTAACAAAGTTTCTCGAAAGCCATTTGTTTCAGCGATATAAATTATTTAAAGTTCGAAAAAATACAAAAATAGCCACTTTCAATCCTGAAAAACTTAAAACTTTAATGTTACCAAAGTTCTTAAATATTCTTCAAACATCCGTTAATAAAGTTCCAGAGCGTTTTAAGCTTTTATTTTATCGTAAGCCCTTCTATTTTAATAAATAATTTGACAAGTGCTTGCATATAAGAGAGACTGAACATATGATTCGAATCTCGACCCATTTTTCGGGCCAAGGACTGGTGACCTAGCTACAAATTTTTCTTATTTCCAATATAAGCTGCAAAGTAAGCATTGCCAAAATTTGCTCGCAAACAAATGAGTTTCCATGTGAAGTGTCAAACTGTATTTTATAAATATTTATATTTTTTTATGCAAGTTTTGTAATGAATTTTTATTTAATTTTTCTAAAAGTTTCTTAATCGACTCAACATTGAATTTGATATTATCTCTTTTTTTTTACAAAATATATAAATGCCAGTTTAGTTTTCAAACACTTACATAACTCAAAAAACAGGGAAAGTTTCGTTAAAACGCTCGCAAAAAGGAGACAAGAAATCTTGGTAAAAAAACTCTTTGAATTCGTTACAAAAATGTACTATTTTGAGTTACAGAATATTTTCTGGCTTTTTGGATTTAATTTTCGAATCAAAAAACGATTCGAAAATCAAGGTAGAAAGTATTTTAATTTTTACAAATAAGATTTGATTCCTGAGACGACAAAACTTTGAAGGAACGTTAATTTAAACATTAAGCCTAAGGAATTTTTATTATTTCCAGGCTTCATTCGATTTTCATGGCTAATTTTTTGTTTATGTAATTGGGTTCACTTCGTGAACGGCTACGAATATCAAAAAAAATTGGACGATTGGAATTGTGATCCAAAAAATATTATTGGAGCAGTAACATCCTTGGATCCAAATAGTAATTTAGGATCGGGAAGAAAAGATGAGGATAGTGATATTGTTAATATCAAATCGTATATTTTTTGGCTAACATGGTTTGGTTGGTTTATGGGTGCCGTACTTTGTTTAGGTATCCAGAAAAATACATAACAATAATGTTATTATGTTATTTAAAATCTTTTTATTTTGGCTGTAATTTTATTTAGTTTTATATTTGGAGAATGTAGTTTTAAATTGCGAGATAGAAATTCGTTTGCTTTACTGGCGCACATCCAACGCTAGTTAACGCAACAGCTATCAGATCTAAAACGACAGACTTACTTCATCCCTGCGACAGTTCAATAAGGAAAGAAATATCCAAAATTCAGTCATCTTAAAATAAACCGTC
The DNA here is from genome assembly GCF_905475395.1 of Chrysoperla carnea. Taxonomy (NCBI): domain Eukaryota; kingdom Metazoa; phylum Arthropoda; class Insecta; order Neuroptera; family Chrysopidae; genus Chrysoperla; species Chrysoperla carnea. Next base: position 944,959 of record NC_058338.1, on the reverse strand, counting down.
AGATATGTTGTGAGCTTTCATGTGATAACCAAAATATTGTCTGATATTTTACAGGTCTTTTAAAAGGTATTTTAGGATTATTAATTCCACGTATTGGCATCTGGGGAATGGATAAAATTACTCCACATCCACATGTGTTATGCGAATATCGAGAGAAAAGTTTGAATGGTCGATGTGTAATGCATGACGATAGCGGCTGGCCTATACATCCTGATACGTTCGAGAAAACTGTTCGAGTTTTATCACTGTGAGTTTGAGGTTTTTGACGCTTTTTCGATATTTTTAGACCATTTTTTATTATTTCAGGCCAGTTGAATTCTTGATGAATATCATTTTCTTCATAGCATTTCCATTAATACATGTAGCAAAAGTTTTCTGGTTAATCGGACACTGTTGTAAAAAACAAGAACCACAAGACTGTTATTGTGAATGGGTTAATACCAATTGTTGTGACTGTAACGCTGAAACAGTGAGTATTTTTGGTCATGATTTTCTCTCAAATTTATATTTTTCCTCACCATGGAAATTCTTTTCCAGAGACATCTTCTACGTCGAAAAAAATCAAAAATCAGTAATAATTTCGAAACTAATTTAGCTTCGAAATCAAAAAATGGTGTAAGAAAGGGTAGAACGCAGGATAATGATGTAACCGCTGAAAGTGATGAACCAACATCCTACGATGAGACGCACAACGATCAAGAAAATGAGGATACGAAATATGTTTTAAATGAATTAAGCAAAAGCAAATTGACGTTAAATGTATGTATCTTGGGTATCGGCATGTTTCAAGGCTTATCGGCATACCAGGGTCTTTTACTATAACATTTTCATGTAAACAATTGAAAATTAGTCAAAAATGCATTATTTATTGCAAATTTTATTATTAATTTTTTTTTTTCATTTTGTTTAGAATCATCCGAGCAACAAGTTTTCAATTTTAAATGAACGCTGTGATCAACATTGTCCAAATTCTGGTCAACGATAACTGAAACTTAATTAGATTGTATTCATCAAATTATTTATTATAGATATAGAACAATTAAATTAAATATCTAAAAAGCAAAAATTTATACATCTTTGAAAGTTTCCACAGTTGCCTGTTTGGTTGTAAACACTTTTAAAAAAAAAAGTCGAACTCTCAGGGGCGTACCTAACCCCTATTTTGGGAGGTAATTGGAGATTTTAATGAGTTTTTTACAAATTACAAAAACAACTATTTTTCTGCTCATTCAATCACATGAAAAAGTATCCCTCTTGTAAACCGATCGATATATACTTCACCAAAAATAACGATTATATGTTGTAAGAAGAGTTCTTACGGACGTTCTTATGTATAAAACAAAGAAGGATTATACATGTGTATACATGAATTCAGCCGGTCAGACTCATCACTTGAAATTCGTTATTTTGCGAAACATGACTGAATTTTATCAGGGTAGATTAGAAATATTTTTGGAGGAATTCTCTAACAAATGATGTGAATATCGTCCAGATCAAATTCAAGACCAATTTTAAAGCTAGAAACAGGTCTAGAAATAAATACTTTATTAAAAAATACCAGTAGCAATCAAATGACTGACATCTTATGGTTAAAAATTAAACTAGTTTGTCGTTAAATCAGTTCCACAAACCATGCTATGCAAAGCTTGATTGAGATTATTGATTAGTTTGGTGTTGCTATCTGGTGAATAATATATAGTTATAGATTGAGTACAAACTAAGCTGTTGCTGATGAACTGTACGACTATCGATTAGCCTGGTGCTGCTGTCTGGGGAATTAGAATAAAGGTATGGTTCCACAAACCATGCTGTACAAAGCTTGATTGAGATTATTGATTAGCTTGGTGTTGCTATCTGGTGAATAAGAATATAGTTATGGATTGAGTACAAACTAAGCTGTTGCTGATGAACTATACGACTATCGATTAGCCTGGTGCTGCAATCTGGTGAATTAGAATAAAGTTATGGTTTATGTACAAACTTAGCCGTTGCCAATGAATACAGATCCATATTAGAAGGTTATTTCTATATGCGCCGTACAATCTCACCATTTGGTGGAGTAAACTACTCCTCCATAGGGTTTAAGCGTTACATACGACTAGAAATGCATTGGGTTATTATATTCACCGTTAGATGACTATACACGCATAATATGTTTTTTAAAATTTTATTATTCTCTCACATCATAGACGTGTATTTAATTATTTATTGTTATTGGTCTGCTTCTTTATCAATTTGTTATCAGAAAGTTAGTTTAAAAAGGAATTGCTATTACATGATAGGTGTCCCGAAAACTAAAACTTTGTTATTGATCTGCTTGTTTATCAATGTGTTATCAGAAAGTTTGTTTAAAAAGGAATTGCTATTACATGATAGGTGTCGCGAAAACCAGAACTTTGTTATTGGTCTGCTTGTTTATCAATTTGTTATCAGAAAGTAAGTTTAAAAAGGAATTGCTATTACATGATAGGTGTCGCGAAAACCAGAACTTTGTTATTGGTCTGCTTGTTTATCAATTTGTTATCCGATTTAAAAAGGAATTGCTATTACATGATAGGTGTCACGAAAACCAGAACTTTGTTGTTGGTCTGTTTTTTTATCAATGTGTTATCAGAAAGTTAGTTTAAAATAACATTACTATTACATGATAGGAATCCCGAAAACCAGAACTTTATCTGCTCAATACAGACCAATATTTTAGAAAATCAGAAATTGGTCTTTAAGAAAAAATTTCTGATTTTCCTAAAAATTTGGTCATTCTTACCAAAAAATTTGCAGACCACTAACTTTCTGATTTTCTAATTTCAGATTTTTAGGGTGAAACCACTTACTTTTGATTTTACTTATCAGGAACTACTAGTAATTCCTGATAGGTAAAGAAAATAGTAAGTGGTTTCACCCCGAAAATCTGAAATTAGAAAATCAGAAAGTTAGTGGTCTGCTCACGATGGGTCATACTCACCACCAAAAATTTGCAGACCATTAACTTTCTGATAGCTGATTTCTAATTTCTGATTTTCGGGGTGAAACCACTTACTTTTTATTTTACGTATCAGGAACTACTAGTAATACCTGATAGGTAAAGAAAATAGTAAGTGGTTTCACCCCGAAAATCTGAAATTAGAAAATCAGAAAGTTAGTGGTCTGCTCACGATGGGTAATACTCACCACCAAAAATTTGCAGACCACTGACTTTCTGATAGCTGATTTCTAATTTCTGATTTTCGGGGTGAAACCACTTACTTTTTATTTTACGTATCAGGAACTACTAGTAATACCTGATAGGTAAAGAAAATAGTAAGTGGTTTCATCCCGAAAGTCAGAAATTAGAAATTCACAAATTTTCTATCAGAAAGTTAGTGGTCTGCTCACGAAGGGTCATACTCACCAAAAAATTTGCAGACCATTAACTTTCTGTTTACAAATTTCTAATTTGCCGTTTTCGGGGTGAAAATACTTACTTTTTATTTTACCTATCAGGAATTACTACTGTGTTGGTACATATAACGCCATCTATATGTTACCAAGTAAAACATAATAATTCAAAAATAATATTTTAGTACATAGAGTGCCATCTAACGGCAAGTTAAACTATAAGAAATTTAAAAATATTTTAGTACGTAGAGTTCCATCTATGAACAACCAAGTGAACTATGGAATAATTAAAAGTTTTATTTGATATTCATAGATGTCACTCCATGTACTAAACATTAATTTTATGTTATCAAGTTTTATTTGCTAGTCAAAGATGTCACTCTATGTACTAAACATTATTTTTAAATTATCAAGTTTCATTTTCTATTCATAGATGTCACTCTATGTACTAAACATTATTTTAAATTATCAAGTTTCATTTTCTATTCACAGATGTCGCTCTATGTACTAAAACATTATTTTTAAATTATTATTAGCTTTACTTAATTCATATTCATTTCTTGGTACTTATAAAATATTCCTTCATTCATTTCACATTTATATAAAAGGATTCTTGGCTAAATCTCGAACGGTTGGTTTTAGGGCAAAAAGGACGAAACTTTTGAGGCCCTCCTGACTAATTTTCTTAGAATACTTTTCCAAATATTATCGATGAAAAATTTTCGGGAAATTCAAGAAAATTAAAAATGTTTTTTCAATATTGCATGATTTTGTTTCATTTTATCGTGTTTACTGGTTGAATAAGTACCAAAAAATTTTGCAAAAAATATTTCTGCCAGAATAATAAATCGTAGGACACCTAGTCCATACTGTACTTACCGTTAAATAGTATTGATTTGTATGCGAAATTTCGAAATCCATTTATGTGCAGTAAAACTAGGGCTATATATTCTCTGTAAAAGGTAAAAATAAAAACACAAAAAAATAAAATTGTTTATTTCTAGAAAAACTCAACAATGATATTGTAATAATAATAATAATATAGACATAGAAACGAGGGATTAAAGTTCGAAAAATTTGAGCAGTAAGTAATTGAACGCGTCCAAAGTCCAAAATTGTTACTCAGGGGTTTTCGGGGTTGCTAAACACGACTATCGTGGAAAAATTGGTCTCAGAGGTACCTGGTGCTCAGGGTAAACGATTCCTCGTCGTCTAGTGGTGTTTTCGAGAAATTCGTTATAGACTGGATGTTGGCTCCAACTATTTCGTCGTAGAGAGTTTCAAAGAGAAAGAGATAACTTTCATTGAATCTGAATGCATAGAAGAGGAGAACTTCAGCGTCTAAGACTAATTCTTAATAATTTGGAATCAAATTCGACTTACTGCTCAAATTTTTCGAACTTTGATCATGTTTAGTCCTTCGTTTATTCGTCTAATAATAACAATATATTAATTAGTGCCCAAATTTTTGGAGGCAATTTAGGAATGTACAATTTATAATGAAATTTTTTCAATCAAAATAATATTTAATATTAATTAAATCTAATAATTAAAGTCGTTGGGAAAATGGAAGGGAAAAGGAATAAGTTTGGAAGGGAGCTCTTTGCGCTTGGCGCGATACCGTGAGATATATGATATTTTTTTGTCTTCTCTCAAAATTTCCCGAATTGATTATCATAATCCAGGCAGATTTACTACCCCACTATCCTTATTTTTTGAACAAAAATTCCTTAAAAATATAAATTTATTTAACAAATACATCAATACACTCGCCACCATCAAAGTCCAAGGATTCTGGCGTATCGTTTGGATTTAATAAATCCCCATCGAATTCAAAACGTAACTTCTTAATATCACATTCTAATTCTTCGGTACATTTCGCCATCAGCACACTTAACGGTTCCGTTTTCTTGATAAACACATGTAATGGTTTTTTTCGATCACGTAATTGAACTTTTAATTGAATCATCGACGCAGCATTATTCGATTCTCGTGCGCCCCCCACCATGTCTACCACATCCTCATTTATACAACCCCCTTCGATAATATGAATCCGTTCCAATTTCAGCATATCCGGTGTATCCGTTGGATAAATTGTCTTATTATTTAATAAAAAAATTAAACGATTTAACGGGATTTTCTCTCGATTCGCATAAAAATCGAAGATTGTTTGTAATTTTTGATATTTACGAATTTTAAATTCGGTCAATTCGTTACATTGCCACCAAACCTTGATTTTATGTTCGAAATTTACATCCGAAACGATTTGTTCGGTTTGTGTGGCGTTCGTTTGTACGGAATCCTCGTTGTCGGATAAAATTATTATCGAGGAATTTTGTTGTCGGGTCCTTTTTTTACGTCCTCTACGTGGTTTTGGTGATTTTGATTGAGCTGTTCGAGTTCTTTTCGTTGATCTTCGTCGGTTACTCAACGAAATCACTTCTAATATATCCAAATCTTCGTCATCTTCGTCTACATATGTTTTTTTTGCTCGAGATCTTCGTGGTCTTTGACTTTTTACAACTTCTAAAGTCTCTTCTTTTACCTTTGATTTTTTGCTTCGGGATTTCGATCTGACTCCTTTTTTTATAACTTCAGTCTTTAGAATTTCTAAATCGTCATTTTTAATCTGTTTTGATCTTCGTCCTCTTTGTTTTGGAGCAATTTTAACTGGAGACGGTGATACAGGTACATTTTCTTTGATTTCAAAATCATCTTCGTCATTTGATTCGACATCGTTAAACTTTGCTAATTGTTTTACTGGATCCGAATAAAAATCTTCGTCTTCACTCGAAGACATTTTCAATGTTTTATCTAAAAAAACAAGTAAAAACAAACAATTGATTGAGTTAATTGTTGAAATACCATGTATAGACAGTTTTGATGACGCAATCGTTTGTTTTTTGACGTCACGTAAATAAAGAAAGATTTCCAATACATACTACAAAATTTGCACCTAATTAGCGCCCTCGTGGGTAAACAGTGATGTTTACAAGAAAATGTTTCAAACAAAAGTTGTTTATTTTTTTATAAGGAACATTTTTTACATTTAAACATTTGTTCTATCTCTAACGGTTTACAAGATGCGTCATATGGACCCAAGATCCAATTGACCTATGTTGCTCATTTACGAACTTGATCTCACTTTTTACGTCCTGAGTACGCTGTAAAAATTTCAGCTCGATATCTTTTTTCGTTTTTGAGTTATCGTGTCCACAGACGGACAGACAACCGGAAATGGACTAATTAGGGGATTTTATGAATACCTAAACCAAAATTTTTTTCGTAACATCAATATTTTTAAGCGTTACAAACTTGGGACTAAACTTAGTATACCTTGCATATTACATATATGCATGGTATAAAAATATTGAAATTTTGTCTTCTGGCAAAATTGTTCAAAATCAAAAATAACCCAAAAAACTTCGTAGAGGAAACCTAGGGGGGAAATTTTTCAAGGCAGCCTAGCGTCATTTTTACTGTATTTGTATTCAAATCGCAAAATTTTAACACGAATATGTTTTAAAATTAAATTTGTTTGTAAAAAAATACAAAATGAATTTTTATAAAAACTTCCCGCTAGTTTGAAAAATGAATAACAAAATATAAATAATTCCTTTTCATAAATTAATTAAATTAAAAAGATAACTAACCTTATATATTTAGCGATCATAAAAACTATGAAACTAACACAAAACGTAGAATGCTTCGAATAAATTGTAATATTAATTAAATAAAAAAATTCAAATTCAAAAACCGTAAATATTTTTATTTATATAAACTCAACTTGTCTGTCAATTAAAACTCAACTCGCAAACATAAGATGGCGTTCATTTCAAGTACATTTACCGCGGTTTATTCAAAATGTTTAGAATTTTATTGTAATGGTAATGGAATCAAGGCTGTTAGAGCTCAAAAATTGACAGTAACAAAAAGTATTGTATTTTTCAAATAAATTGTAATATTAATTAAATACAAAAGTCGAAATTTGAGTTTAAAAATCTAATTTGATTAGAGTAATAATCATTGAAAAATATCAAAAGGGCCAAAGACTTATTTAGTTAAATAGACCGTCAATTTTATACATGCTATTTTTTTATTTCATTTCATAACCAATAAAATCGTAAAATTTAAGCAGAAAAGTGTGTGAAAATTTGTTTTCATTTGTAATGTCTTTGATACGTTTAAAACCATTTTTACAAAGTAGTTTTTCAATTCGTACAATTTCCACAACAAAACTTTGTACGGAAAAATCTACAGAAAAAAAATCAACCACAAATACTAACGAACCTGTGGGAATATCAAAAGATCGTAGTCAAGTGATTCCCGTCGAAACGAGTATCAAATATTTAAAAAGTAACGCATACAAAGAAACATACGGCGAACAACCGGTTTGGACACAATACCGACGAAACTTTAAAGGTGCATTTGCACCGAAAAAAACACGTAAAACGTGTATTCGAAACAAAGTAATTTCCACGGGAAATCCATGTCCGATATGTCGAGATGAATATTTAGTTTTAAGTGAAAATAATCCCGAATTGTTACAACAATTTATTTGCCCACATACGGGAACGATTTTAAGCTATCAAAAAACCGGTTTATGCCAGAAAAAACATTTCGAACTGTTGGTGAGCGTTCAAAGAGCACGCGATCGAGGAATTCTAACATTTGATGTTCCATTCCGAAATTACGATTACAGTTTATATTACAAGTAAACAATGGAAACGGAAGCGGATATAGTTGTAGTGGGTGGGGGTATTGCGGGTGTGACATGTTGCGAAACTTTGGCTTTTCTTGGTCCAAATTTAAAAATAATTTTAATAACAAAATCACAATTAATTAAAACGGTTACAAATCTCGTTGCAATCACGAAAACAATCGTTAATTTCGATGTCGAAGAAAAAAATGCCGAAACTTTACACGAAAAATATTCGAATGTTACAATCATTTTTGATACACTCCTCGAAATTATTTCCCACGAAAAAACAATTCGAACTGAATCGAATCGTTGTATTAAATACAAATTTGTATGTCTTTGTATGGGAGGACAACCGAAATTAATCGATTTTAACAATAAATTCGTGTTAGGAATTCGCGATACAGATTCGGTATCGATTTTACAAGATCGAATTAAATCGTCGAGAAAAATTTTAATTGTGGGAAATGGTGGAATTGCAACCGAATTAGTTTACGAATTAAAAAATATCGAAATTATTTGGGCAGTTAAAGATAATTTTATATCATCGACATTTCTAGATCCCGGTGCTGCGGAATTTTTCCAATTTAAAATGAAAGATGCGGATGCGTCCGGGCAAGCTAAAACTATCGTGAAACGTTTACGATACTCTGAAATTGGGAATGGATCTCGTAGTGGGGGGGTTGCTTTAGGACCTGATTGGCATACGAAATTTGATATTTCGGGAACATGTTCGAAAAGTGTTTCGATAATTTATAATTCGGAAATTGAACAAGTTACGCATCTCGAAAATGAAGAATGGCCTTTATCGGTTCGATTAACAAATGGGACGTGTGTTGAATGCGATTTAATTGTTTCGGCGACGGGTGTTTTACCTTGTTCGAATATTAAAACGGATCAGGAGTTAAAATTAGCTGCGGATGGAGGTATTGAAGTTAATGGTCAAATGGAAACATCTATTTCAGGTATTTAAACGATCCCCTAAATATATTACACTCGCCAAAAAATTGGCGCACCTGGATAAAGTACCTGGATGACCGACATTTTTTTTGAGTTAAATTGAATTACCTCTCAAATGAAATAAAAAAATCTACATCGGTTCATCTGTTTAGGTGTTACGATGCCACAGGCAGACAGACACACACACACACACAGCGGTCAAACTTATAACACAACTTTTTTTTTTTGTTCGGGAGTTAAAACATTAGTTAGCCGACTCTGATTTTAAATGAATTTCCTGTACTAACCGAGAGTTTCTTAAATTTTGTAGGTGTACAGACACACACACACATAGCGGTCAAACTTATAACACAACTTTTTTTTTGGTTCGGGAGTTAAAACATTAGTTAGCCGACCCTGATTTTAAATGAATTTCCTGTACTAACCGAGAGTTTCTTAAATTTTGTAGGTGTATATGCAGCTGGAGATGTTTGCACCGCTAATTGGGAACACGCTAAACATTGGTTTCAAATGCGTTTATGGTCTCAAGCACGACAAATGGCTTCATATGCAGCTAAATCGATAATATCCCGCATACAGGATGAACAAGTGTTACAAGATTTCTGTTTTGAATTATTCTCGCATTCGACAACTTTATTCGGGTTCAAAGTAATTCTGTTGGGTCTATTTAATGGTCAAAAGTTACATAATCAATATGAATGTCTGGTTCGAATTACCCCAAACATGGAATATATTAAATTGGTTATACAAGATGGTAAAATTCAAGGAGCGATTTTAATTGGTGATACCGATTTGGAAGAAACCATGGAAAATTTAATTTTAAATCAATTAGATGTGAGTGTTTATGGGGAGGATTTATTGAATCCTGATATTGATATCGAGGACTATTTTGATTAAAAAATTTATAATAAATAGTGAATTATTAAAAAGGGTTTTTTTTAATTTTAAATTTCCTGCCAATTTCCAGATAATTTTCAGTACCAATAATTCCCCTATTTTCTGGGTTTTATCGATCTTGAACACAAATTTTTTATACAGGATACCTTTTAATGAGGAATAAGGACTCTTTTAATTTGCATTTCCCATTCTTTTGAAAAAAAAAAGGGAAATTAATAGTATTTTGTGTGGAATGATTTGAAATTAAAATCCATGAAAGAATGATTTTGATTGGACTAACAAAAAATATATTTATTTGAAAGTTATAAAATAAAAAAATTAAATATTTATTTTAAAAAATAAGTAGAAATCAGATCAGATCAGATCAATAAATACCTCAACCTTCACTTCCAATCACTCCAAGATCCAGGTCAGACCCAGACAGATCGTGAGGTATCTCATTTTCCGACTTTTATCTCCGAGGAACTTGAAAACTACAAACATTTTTGGCTAAAGGTGTCTTCGAGATAAAAGCGAGAAAATTCGAACACCCAGATCTCACACGGGCGGTGGTGGTCTAAATGGAATGGATACTTATTTCTTGTACTGTTTAATATTGGTAACGATTTCGTCCAACAACATGGAAGCAATCATGATCTTCTCACAATTCACCGTTAAATTCATTTGATCCTGTGTTTTACTTATATTCAACAGGAGCAACGACGCAGACGATAATGTCCTTCCTGTGTATCTGTAAAGGAAAATACAAGAAAACGCGTTACTTGAGATAACAAATGATACCTAATGCTCCCTAAAAGTAAATATAACCAACCTTAAAATTTGATCGGTGCTCTCGATTGCTGAGACATTGGCAGCTTTATAAATGAGCTCATCCAAATTAAACTCATTTGTTGGAGTTAAATGAATCTTGGCTGTATGTTCGTACATTCCACGTAAACGATTTAATTCAATTGCAAAATTACTTTCGGACATCGTTACCGCTTGAATTAGTTCACCAACGGGACATCGTAAATTTACTAAGGAGCTACCTGCAAATTATTTTTACAAACATTTATACTGCAATTTAAATTATTTACGTCCTGGGGGAGACGTTTTAGGGATGTACTTGTTTGTTACCTGCGGAAGAAACAATTTCAAAACTAATCGGTTGTGTGGAATCATTAAAATTAACTCCTAACGTTCCTGGCAAACTGCTATCGGGATGTAAAACTCCAATTGTTGCAAAATCATGAATAAATGTTCCAACTGGCAGATGCTGAAAATTTCAAATCACAATCCATTACTTTACAATTATAAATGAGCTTTTTGGAGCAAAAAGCTAAATTAAAAGGTAAATTTTGCTGTAAACAAAAGTTTCGACGTACCTTTTGACCCACATGAATATCAGTAATTTCCTGATTTGATCCATTCGTAAAGATCAATTCAACCGAAGCCATTTGTGGTGAAAATAAATGTGGTGATCTTGTAAATCGATACGTTACACTCAATCCATTCCCTTTGATACGATTTAATAATTCATGCGTGGTTTGTGGCACACATTTGGGCGCTACTGTTTGTATAATATTTTGTACGTCAGCCGTCGCTGTTTTATTCGGCATAATGGTTGATTGTATCGGTGATAGAAATCCACCAATCGACGGCGTCATTACGGGAGCTACTTCTGAATTAAAATCGAGATCAAGTAATAAATCTAAATTGTTTTTCGGTTCTGGACTTTTGGATTTTTTTCGGGTCGTTTTTTTGGATGCTGGTGGAATGGTTGTGTTGTTGGGTTCTTCGTCTGTGGATGGAGCTGAATATTTTTCTTCGCTTGATGTTGCATCGCTGTCTGATTCACTGTCGTTATCTGATTCATCTGAACTGCCTTCTTCCGATGAATTCGATCTAGAATTGCAAAATAAAAATTAACATTTTCCAAAACATATTTTATTTCATCTTTTTCATACCCAGACTTTTCTTCGCCGCTATTTGATCCTTTGTTTTCACTGTCATCACTATCACTCTCTCCAGAATTACTTCCCTCTTCATCTTCTTCCTCGTCACTGTCCGAATCTTTGCTGCTATTATATTCGGCTGCCGAACTTGCTTCTTCAGTGTCAGAATAAAATATTTTTTTCTATAAATCAAAAAGAAATTAAATATTGTAAACTCTGATAAAAAATCCGATTCATGAATCGGAAATTTCCAATTCAATCAATCGGAATGAATAAGCTTCAATTGTAAAAAAAGTTTCGATTGATTCCAATATAAACCAATTATAACTTTGAAATTTAATTGAAATGAATTGGGTTTATTTGGATAAAATTTTCCGATTGAATTCCGATTCAATCCAATAGAACAAATCGGAATAACAAATAAATTTACTTGTTTTGTATGCGTTGAAGTATTTTCCGTGGATGATGTATCAACTTCTCGTAGTGCACTAGACGTAGGTGTCGTCGCAAATGGTGGCAATTCACGATATCCAGCAGCTGGTGCATTTATATAATGTGATAAAGAGCCCAATTGAAATTGTTCCCGATCTGTTTAGAAAAAGAAAATGGTTAAGTGATCGTAGCTTAATGAGAACATACCGGACAAAAGCTCCAAATTTTTATAGTCTTTCAATTTTTGACAAGAACCAATTCTCTTTTTGAGTTTAATGTCGGCCATTATAAAAGTAGGAATTGCACATTTGGGACATTTACACTAATAAACTTAAAATGGCCGCTCTAAAATTCAAGATGGCTGATGAAGAAGTTAATTCCTATCAAAAAATTGAAAGCTAACTAGCTACTAAAACGAATTTGGTGCTTTTCTCTGGTGTGTACAAGTTGCCTAAGTCCTTAAAAATTTTATTATAATATAATTCCAAAATCTCAATAACTGACCTTTAAATGTAGAATTCAATTGAGGTGCTGCTTTTGTTTGTAAAAATATTTCTGGTGCATGTGTGGGCAGTATTTTCCCTTCGGCCAGCACAGTGAAATGTCGTAAAAATCGTGCTCGATCACGAATATCATAACTTTGGTCGTATCGTGCTAAACTAAACACATACTGACATAGTAATGCAGTTTGTTCACGATTTGTAAGCCATAATTTTACGGCTAAATTTAATACTTGTAATTTGACAATGTCATGCTGAAAATAAATAAAAAAAATTTAAGCGTTGTCTTGCCATTTTCCTCTCAATTAAAAAAGTAAGTTTTCTACCCTAATTTTAAATCAAACCTAACGCTTACATTTTCGAGTAAATCCGGGGAAAATTTAAATGATTGGAAATCTTAAAATTTTTTTTCTCAAATTTCAAAAAAGCGGTTTGCTGATGCACAGTTTTTTGTTTCTTGGCTTGTTTTCTTCTATAACAACGTATTTCTTGTTTTCTGATAACAATTTTGTCATCCTTTTCGCAGATTGATTGGATTAAATATTAAATATTTTTTTACAATACATAAACAGTCAGTAAGGAAATATTTATATCAGACAAACTATATTAACTAACATGAAGGTTGGTACCACAAAAAAACTAAAAATAACTCCCTAGAATTTGACGTTTGTAACTAACTAATCGAATAGTAAATATTTTTGACAAGTAAACCGATTACCGATATCCAAAACTGGAACACAAGTAAAAATACCAAAAAATATTAATTTAAAAAGTAAAAACAATTAAATGAGATGGGTGGTTTCCGTTGTTCATACAGAAATTGTAATTTGAGTGCATCGACCGATGAGAAAATACGTTACTTTCATTTTCCGATCAAAGATCGAAAACGATGCGAACAATGGATAATAAACGCACAAAAAGCACATTTCCATACGTTACCAATCGAAAAGCTACGCAACAAAGTCGTCTGCCAGTTTCATTTCGAGCCAAAATGTTTTACGAATGAACGTCACGATCGTTTAACATTTTGTGCCATACCCACACTTGATCCAACCGAAATTAAATTGAATTTAAGTGACGTACAAGTTGTGCCGATCGAAACAACACAAAACGATAGTTTTGCAGTGGTTACACCGAAAAGTGAAACTTTAAAAAATCCACCAAAACAATCGTTATCGAATACGCTCGATTTAACGAAAACCTCAACGTTAGATGAACTATCGTTGATACCAGTGAGTCGTGATAAGTGTACATTTCGTATTTCGAGTTCACCGCCAGTGAAAAAAGTTAAGCTTAATGTGAAAAATATTGTAACGCCATTTCCACGAATCCCGAAAGATGAAGTCGAATTATCGCATGAGAATTACGACGAGTATGCGACAATTGTTCCAATGGAATCGGATGAATCGAATAACTTCACATATACAGTCACCGAAAATGGTGAATTAAATTTAATTTCGAATCAAACAAGATCGAAAATGCCGTTATCTGGGAATAATATTAAATTAGAACAATTATCAGGGGATTCGTATTCGATATGTATCGATTCAGATGAAACAAATGAAAAGCGTGTTGATTTCGAATTTGTTGCATTCGATGAAAATGTCGATGAAGAAATTTCGAAGAAAAAAACTCAATATATTACACCGAAAAAGTTATCGACACTGTTAGCGACAGAAACGACGGAAACGGAACAAACAAGTAAAAGCAATGAAGTGAAATGTAAACGAAATTCACGTCGTGAAATTATTTTTAAACATTTATCGAAAGAGATAAATCCTGTCCTAGCGGCCGCACTTAAAATGGAATTATTTAAAAAATCAGATTGGGATGATTCAGAAAAACAATTAGCGATGAGTTTATATAATTCTACACCAGAGGGCTACAAATGTTTGGTGGAACAATGGGGATTTAAATTACCACCAGAGGATTTTGTTAAAAAATGGTTGGAACAAGATGGCGGTGAAGAACAAAATGGCGATCAAGATTTGATGACTAAACAAGAAGTTTAAAAACGAATTGTTTTTTTGGATGATTTTCCTTCCACGTTTTCGTGATTTAATTTAAATATTTTAATTAAATAATTTAAATAATTATTTATTTTATAATTCTTAGCATTTATTTTTTAAATAAATTCAATGAAAATGTTTCAAACAAGTCTTTTAACTCATTTTAATCCTCGATTTTTGCCCCAATTTTCTAGATCAGTTTTTTGTATTTTATAAATACGTATTTTCGACTACCAAGTAGTCATCATCAGTAAGAATTAGCTATTGTTTACTCTTATTATGAAAGTTACTCTTTGCTAATTTGGTGGCGGACTGCACAATGATTGTGCAGTTCTTCAGAAAACCATTTTGGAAAACACATTTTGTCAAATATCTCGTGAACCGTGCATCTTACGACAAAAATAGTACGAATCATTCTTGTAGATAAAAACATTTTCTACAACTTTTACTAGAAACTTTTTTCTGTATAATGCATAGTTTTTTATTTATAAGAGAGGGAAGTATATCGAAATTCTAACTTCGGGGGATCAAGCTAGTATATTTATAATGTGAGAAACTAAAAAATCCAAAAACACAAACTTACCTCATCCACAAAACTTTTTGCCAGTTTTCGTAACACATCCGGTGCAATTTTTTTCACATTTGATGAATTTTCTCCCAACAACCATAAAATAGCCGCTCTCGCTTGTGGTATTGTAATCGAATCCAATAATCGTGCCATGTGCGTGATAATATCACCTGGTTCTGCCGCTTGTGATTGTAATAAACGTTTTATAACGACCACACTCTCTGCTACAATTGCTTCTACAGACCCAAAAAAAAAAAAATACAAGATTAAATCTAAATCGGTCAAATAATGGATCTGGGGCGATCACAAAAATTGGTTCTGGAGAACTACGTACCATCTTTGCTGGACAAGAGTGAAACCAAACCATTTAAACAGGTATCGGTGATCTCTTGAATGTTACAAGCACAACGACCAATCGCTTGAATTGCCGCAGCCACAAATTTTTTATCACTACTTGAAATGTATGTTTGGAGTTCACATAAAATCATGGACACGTTACCCTCCGTCGCCAAATTTGTTAGTATTTCCAATTTTAAAAGTTTAATATGCGTTAAATCACTGGTTCGGACGAAGAAGCTTTTTAAATATGGTTCAAACATTCCCTAAAACAAAATTAGAAAAATAACATTAGGTAAGGTTAGAGTGGCTGTCCTGGGGTGGGACACACTTAGACCATAGGGTCCGTTGTGATACCGTAAATGGGTTGGCCCATCCCCGGCCACTACTCCATGAACCATTTGGAGCTGTTTAATAACAGCAGGAGGGCTTTGACGTCGACTGACTTTGAGAGGACTCCTAGGTCTAGGCTGTTCTAGACCCACTTGTATTATTATTACCTTTCGTTGTACGCTTATCGAAACGATAGCATTCAAAACAATTGATTGTACTTCTGGATAGGAGCGTAATAAACGTATCAACGCTTTAATTGCAACGGAAACTTCTTGTCGTGGGGCACAATGATGGTACAACTGCACAACGGCCATCACCACCGAAGCGTTACGACTCTGGAGTAATGGACGTGTTGTACGTAACAGCAAACGATGATCGGAATCCATTGTTATCACATTGGTTTGTTTACCAGTAGTAGTGCTTCCATCACCAGCCCCTCCCGCACCGGTTGAATCTTCATTATCTGATGAGTCGTCATCATCACTTGTATCGTAAAATGATTTGGCATCTTCCATTTTATCCTAATTAATAATTAGATGATCTTTTATACAGCACCCAGTTTGATCTATTGTACATGATGTTCCAAATACTTACATGCAAGTTTGGATCCACAAATTGAGTGCGGGCATATCGCGTTAGCATGTTTATAATGACCACTTGACCCCATTCGTCCACATCAACTAACAATGAACATAATTTACGATAATTTCGATGGATCAGATCAATACGATCCGGGCAAACTTCTTCGAAAGCCATTACAGCAGATCCAACCACTAAAGTTGTTCGATCACCTAATAATCGTTCGATTACATCGACTAATTCAATTTTTTGTTCAGGATCCAAACTAGAACAAACATAGGAACACTCAGGTGTGACAAAGTAGTCATGCTTGACGCTAACCCAACCGAAGCTCAATTTGGAGACTTTAATGGAATCCCCACCCCGTTCAATAACCCATACTGTAGCATCCCCTCCTTATTTGTAGTCCCGTTGAATATATCTATACTTCCGGGGGTGGGGGGCGCGAATAAGACTTAAAATTAATAGAGTTCTTCCCTTTGGTGATCTCCCCTGGTTTAGCTTAATGTTATTTTAGCTTCCTTACAACCTTTTCCAAACTGAGCTGATTTTGAAGATCAATGCCAATTTTTTAGTCTTTTTCGGGTACGGAACCCTAGATTCGTACTAGAAACATAGCTAAGAGCACTCTCCACTAAATTACCTTTCAAACGAAACAAAAAATCAAAATCGGTTCATCCGTTTAGACAGACAGACACACACACACCCTTTTTTATAGTTGGGGGGTTAAAAATGTCTTGATATAAGGACACTGGACATACCTGTATAATTTGGGAATAGCATGAGCTGCAGTTTTCCGCACGTACGGGGACATATCTACAGAAGCATCACGAATCGCTAACATCACAATTGGTACAATCATTGAAACACGAATACTGGATAACACACGTAAAGCTCCCGCACGAATCAATTGATTTGGATCCTTTAAAGCTCGCTGGAATGTTGAGATACATAAAAGTGCTAAATCTTGTTGCTCCTCGGCATAACGCACTAAATACACGTAAACTAATTTCTTAACTTCAATATTTTTCGATACCACATTTTTCACAACAGCTGGAAATAATTCGGATGCATCTCGACCTTTTGCAATCATCTAGAACAAAAATTTTCGATAAAAGTTCTTACAATATTGGTTTTTCGGTTTATTTTACCCCAATAATTCGTTTCATAGCTTCCAATTTTAAACTATCCTTATTTGAGTCCAACATTTCTTTGAGATCATCATGCCTGCAACAAAAATTATAATTCGATATAAAATTTCGAGAAGAAAATACTTAGAAAACGGGAATTACTTTTTATAATCTGAACTAAAAAAACTTCCAGTTACTGTTGGATCTTGGCCATATTCCAGTTCGGCAGAACTAGAATTTCGATCATTTCCATAAGATGCACCATTATTATTTGCCATTGTACCTAGAGAAAGCATTTCTTTCCAAACTAGACCGTGTTTGGATAGAAAATTTTTGTTCAAACACGAGTGCTTGATTTGTGAAAGACCGCACACGTCAAAATTTATTTTGACATATTTATTTATTTTTTATTGTGTCGTGTGTACCAACCAAAAAGGTAGAAAGTAATATTTGTCAAAACATATTCGTATTTTACATCACAAATTGTGTTTTGTACCTATTAGAAGGGCAACATTGAACTTGTAATAACTTCAAAAATATTTATTTTAGAAAAAAAGTTTGAAGTAAAAGATGTAGGAAATTTATGGAATAAAAAGTTAAGTAATTAGCATTTTATTGTTCAAGCAAGTACTACAAAAGATATCGGTTGAAAAGTCAATTATTGAATCGTAAAGATGTGATTTCATGATGCTGCTTGACGCTGGCTTTGAACGACAAATTAAGATTTCACCTTGCTGAAAAAATAGAACTATGTGCAGTGCAGCGTCAAATTTAAAAGATGCAAGTCCATAGTGACGCTTGACACTGGCTTTGAGCGACAAATTAGGAATCCACCTAGCTGAAAAAAATAGAACTATGTGCAGCGTCAAATTCTAAAAAGGAGCGACAAAAAACAAAAAAGTTTATTAATCCATAATCTTATTTTTAATAAGACCTATGGTAATGATATCCATAATGGGTGGTGAATATGGATTTTATGGAAAAGCTACAGATTGTTTAGTTTTTTACGAGTCACAGCGCCAAGCGTCATTATGAGAATACACCTTAAGAGATAAAAGCGTAATTTTTGCTGTTTCGAAGAAAATATGAGTAAAAAATCTCACCGTATTGTTTTTGTAGAAGCAGTCATCGCTATATTTTCTGATGAACATGAAACAACATTTTCCTGTGTTGCTAAACTTATTGTCGACATAATTAATTATATTTTTCACAAAATTTACAAATTCACAAATTTACAAACTCACAAAACACCAATATAACATAAATAATAAATTGTTGTTAATATTAATAAATATTTTTAAAAGTTATTTTGAGTTTTGAGAGTAAATAAATAAATACAAATATTTTGAAAATAATTTTTATTAAATAACTTGTCAATTTATAACAATTATTTTTAATAACTAATAAATGTATTCAATCTATAAAAAAAATATATTCATATCAATCAATTTTTAATCTGTGAATTACTACTCTTCATTATTATCTTAACTTTTTATTAGTTTATTTATTTATGAATAATAGGAGTTTGTAGGTCAAAATTAAGCATCTTTTATAGATTTGTTTTTAAAACAAGCTGTTCATGTGAGTGGCAACCTTATCGTCACTTATATGGAAATCGTTCCTTCTCAAATTTAACATTTATCTAATCAGATTTTTGAGAGGAACGACACATTTGGTTACTTCAAGAAGACTAGAAAAGAAAGAGAGTTAACTATGGATCTCGAGATGAGTCCATATACGTCTGGCACTTGTTAATTCGTTAATCTGAATTTGGAGGCGCTGATTGTATCTCACTTTCTTTTAACTCTTATGGGTTACTTAAATTTTTCTAGTCTTCTTGCAAGGGTGTTGCCAGCCGATGGCAAATAGGGGTGCAAGTTATTTTATGGAGAAAAGGGAAGCTGCCCCAACCTGGCCCCCCTTGGTGTTGCCCATGTTTCTATATTTTAAACAAGAAATAAAAAAAATTAAAACCATAGATTTATTAATTCAGAAAATAATACAATTTAAAAAATAATATTCGACTTTTTAGAATCACTAAACGGCATACAAATCAGCCAAAAATTTTTAACATATTTTCTAAGGGATGTTCCACAATTAACGAACACACTTTTTGATCTCATGGTCTCTGTTCAGAGAAGTTGACCAATCCGGGACATTTTAAATAATTTGTATAAAAAATCCAAAAACATTCATTTTATTGTTTCTTTGGACGGTTTTCGAGATATGCTTGAATAAACCATGTTGTGATTAAAACACTTGAAATAATTGTAAATGTATGCATTGTATATGTATCATTCTTAAAATAATCTGCTATGGAACCTGCAAAAATAATTTGGGGTAAGTTTTATTAACATTGATTGAAAAAACTAAAGAGGTGAAGCAATTCGTGTATACAAATAAAATAGAAGCAAGGAAGTATCATGGTTAATATTGTGAATGTAAAATGAGTTTCATGTTTGAAAATATTCCAAGCATATAATAAATTTGAACAACTTACCAATAAAAGCTCCCAAAAAAATATTTGTAAAACCACACGTAACTGAATATAATCCCCAGGCAGCTGGAAATCGTTCAATACTGTAACGTTCAGTGAATAAAATTGGAATTGGTGTAAGGATTAAGCTTCGACCAAATCCAGTTACGAAAAATAAACCTAACATTAATTTTTGGGACATTTCAATCAGAAACACTAAAAAAAAAAACAAGTTTTCCTCAAATTAAAATAAACTTAAAATTAAGCTAGATGTACTTTGAGAGGTGTAATTTTCTATGACAGCACTTGCTGGCGGATACCCAATCGATTACTTTCTAAATAATGTAAAAATTTTTTACCATTTCGACAAATAAACGTAATTAAACTGCCAGCAAAATAAATATACCAATATTTGAATCGGATATATTTACTAAATGCGGTCAAAACAAAACGGCCAACAAAGTCACCAATACCAGCTGACGTCACACACCAAGCCACTTGTTTTGGATCGAATCCACGTCGAATTAGAAACATTGGTGATAATGTTAGAAAGTTTAAATCTAGATAGAAAAACATGGCCATACCAATTACCAAATTTATAAATTTCCATTCATGAAGTAACGTTAAATCAAACATGTGGATTATTTGCTGCCTAGAAAAAAAAAGTGCAATGATAATGTCAATTTTAATCATATTTGTAGAGTTTTTACGGACGATGTGACGTCTTCACATCCGTTGAGGCTGGAATATTTTAAAAATAAGTTGAGAGACAAACCATTTATCATCTTGGATGTTGTTTTGTCATTTACCCGTGTGGTGGCGTTACTAAAGCGATATATTGACGTCACTCAAATTTACAAATCATTCTCAATTGTTAAATTAAAAGAAAAATCAATTTTCAAAGTTTTTAATCAATTAAAAAAATTTTTAGTAAATTTTCGTAAAAAAATAAACTAAAAAAATAAAAATTTTACAAACCATATTCCAGATTGGTCATTATTGGGAGCAATTTCATTTTCTCTTGGATTTATTATAGAATTATTTGTGTCTTCAGTTAATTTGGAACTTTCATCGAAAACTTTTATTTCAAT
Organism: Chrysoperla carnea; assembly: GCF_905475395.1. Classification (NCBI taxonomy): domain Eukaryota; kingdom Metazoa; phylum Arthropoda; class Insecta; order Neuroptera; family Chrysopidae; genus Chrysoperla; species Chrysoperla carnea. The sequence goes on along the minus strand of NC_058338.1, from coordinate 923,640 downwards.
TCCTGTGTTTTCATCATTTACTTTTGGTTCATTTTCCAGATTTTCATCATGCACTTTTGTTTCATTTTCTGTATTTTCAACACTTAATTGTGTTTCATTTTCCGTTTTTTCCAGATCTCCATCATTTGTTTTTGTTTCCTTTTCAATATTTTTCCCATTAACCGCCACTATAAAATGAAAATCGCGATCAAATATTCTTAATTATATAATTATTTGGAGTAAAAAGGATCCCAAAAACATAAAAAAAAGCTCTAATGACGTTTAGACGAGTATTTTTCGCCATATCTCCAGAATTACCCAGAAATAAAAGCATTTCTTATGAAATTTGGTCCATTCGACGATTGAACAAGTAATTTTAGGAATACCTCTTAAATCTTTTCGAAGAGTAATTTCAATCCCTTTGATACTGGCCCAGCGCCCTGGAATCGATGGAAGGTCCAGCCTACCTACCAAAAAATCATTCTTTGCAGCCGTCGTTACCTTTCTACGCATTAAGTACGCGATTTAATGACCAAAATAATTGATTTACAAACTACAATTAAACAATGATAGAAATTTGATTTACCAACTTAATTAGCACACTAATTAAGTCGAAAAACTTATTCAGGCTAAACTAAATTCTAATATTTTGTATTTCGTTTCAGAAAAATGAGACTCTGATACAAAGAGTTAGCCTGCCTAAACATAGACATAGAAGATGAAATGCGTTCTAGATCTTCCTGCCAAAAGAAGTCTTCCAAAAAAAGGAGGATCCGTGATTTTTACGTGCACAGGATCTGTAAAAAGTTAAAAACGACCCCGACCATACCTGTAACTAATTCGTATTCTTTCTGAGCATGTTTTTCCACTGGTGACAAGACAATAGCTGCTATAAACATATTTGCTTCGAATGCACATAATATGGCAACTGTACCACGAAATCCATAATTTTCCAAGGAATATTGAAAACATACTGGTAGTGCAATATAAAGTGGACATAATCCTAAATGTGCTAAACTATTCATGAATGCACGACGTTTATTAAAATAACTGTTGAAACTTGTTAGCACACATGGTAAAACTATTCCAATTCCCATACCTATTTTAAAAAAAAAAGTTTATTGATCTTTTCTTTCTCGATCTCTTCGAAATGTTTTTACTAATACTGACCAGATAAAATTCCAAATGTAACAATTAAATGCCAGGTTTTTGTCACAAAAATATTCAATACTGCACCAGACATAAACAGCATTGTACCAAACAAACTTATGGTCCTTAATGGAAATCTTTGGATTAATGGATTTGCCAAGACTCCTGTGGTAAAATTTTTGATAAAATACTTTAATATTTATATTAAGGACGAATTAATATGGCAATAGAAATATTTATGAAGCAATTTGTACGAAACTTATATGGTCCACTCTGTATATATGGTTTATCATGGTCCTATCATGACAAAAAGTTGTGTCCCACCGATTTTTAATATATAAAGTCAATAGGCAACTCAAAACTTGACCAAAATATCTTGTCACATCTGTAAAAAACAAAAAAATTCTGGCAAAAAATATTTCTGCCAGTAAACCTCCTGGCAAACCTAGTCCATATTGTTTCTATTGCTAAATAGTATTGATTTATATGCGAAATTTCGAAATCTGTAAAGGTAAGTACAGTTTTACTGTCACGGACTCAGACCTATTAGGAATCAAAAAAAGTTTACTTAAACCAAAAAAAGCTCTCACCTGTAAATGTGAAACACATAGCAAAAACACTGGTAACAGTTGCCACAGAACTGGGACCATCTCCAATTTCACTTAGAAAATTACCAAAAATGATTGAAAATAATACTTGTAACGGAGCGATTCCTGTACCCTTCAAAAAATAATTATTTCAATTTCATAATCAAAAATAAAATTTCATAAAGTTTTTATTTAAAGCTTATTCAAACTTACAATAGCCAAAGTTACACCAAGTACCACCAGATTACCCCAACCCCCATCTGGGGGTATTATTTTCGTTTTTTTACGTATCATTTTGTAATTAAATTCATATATGAATTAAATTTAAAATGCAGGAAACATATTTTTGTTTTAAATTTATTAAAATAAATTGTAAATTTAAATGGCTTAGATTTAGGACAATGCCAGTTATTGTCTCCAAATATTCTTTCCTTTTTTTTAAAAAGTTTTTTACTTATTTATTTTAGATTACGCAATTCCATTTATAAGCAGATATCAAAGTTATAATTCTTAACTAACAAAAAGCATGTGTGGCTCCCACTCAAGAAAAGCTTACGAGGATGCCATACCAAGAAGGTCTTAACAGATTAGAAAATAATCTGAAAAACCAACAATTAAAGGCATGGACCAGCTACGAGGGAAGACGAATCGCCAAAAGCCTGTTGAGTGGAGGAAACTCGCTCGGTAACAGAGCCGAGGAGATCTTGGAACTAAACAGAGCTGATATTAGAGTCATCGTAGAGTTACTCACAGGGCATGATAACCTGAACAAGTTCCAACATCAGATTGGAAAAAGACAATCTCCCGCGTGTGATAGATGCGGAGAAAATTCAGAAGAAACATCGATCCACTTTCTCTGTTACTGCCCGGCGCTCATACAGCAGCGAAGGAAATGGTTTGGTCCGGCCATAGTCGAACCAGAAGAAATTAGGAAACTCAGCGCTAGGCAAATCCTGGGTTTCAGTACATCAGTTGGTTATTATAGCCACTGAAATGTGTAGCGGGGATAGAGTACAAGGATCTATTTGGCTAGGTGCTCTGAACCATTGCTTCGAAAAATTTTGTTTATTATAGCTGTAATTTTAGTTTTATAACTGCAGAATTTTAATTACTGATCTTCATTCCAAACCCAAGTTAAATAAGTATAGAAATATTCGAAATTCAGACACCTCGCAAGCTCTAGTACCAAATTAAGCTTACTCGTAACAGTTAAATTTATTATAAAATGGAATGAATAACTTTTTTTTATTAAAAATGAATTAAATTTTATCATAGAATGTGTTAATGTTTGCATTTAGTAATGATTTAATTTATTTCAATGCTAATGAGATTTATTTATCATCGTAACGTACTTACTAACTACTGTTATCATTCAGCGTTATAAATCTTATCTTTTAGACGAATTAAAAATCTAATAAGACACCAAGTTCTATCTCCCCTACGCGACGTCCCTCATTCACATAGCTATCAGTAGGTTTATCTTGGATAACAAAGATACATCATAATAAGTACACCGGCCAATAAAATTTTACCAACTTTGCAATAGTATACCATGTGTGTTTGTATCATTTAGGCATATACATATCTGTAGTATGACAGAATACATCCGTTTAGTTATGGATCTAAGCGAGAGGTATTATATACATGTGTTGTCAGACTACAGATACGATACGACAGACCTTTTGTTGTATGCTTGCAGAGAGTGGGAGTTTTGATGTACTTAATAGTTATCTGTAACTATAATACCTCTCGCTTAGATGCATTACTAAACGGATGTATTCTGTGATACTACAGATATGTATATGCCTAGATGGTACAAACACACATGGTACAATACAAAAATGAACTTCTACCGATTCTTGAACGAGACAGATTCCAGTGTGTCTACTTAAGTTGGTTACATATGGAAAACGTTTCTATTAAAACATATCCAAATAACAGTTATTCTTTATAAAAATGCTTGCTTTCGACTAACATTAACATTCGGCTATTTACTTTTAACATCGAATAAACTGGGAGTCCACAAATTTAAAAAGTTCGATAGGAATGTTAATGGTCGTTTAGAAATGTGGGTTATTATAGAACAGATAATGAGAAAAACGGTTCAAGAAATCACTTTTGAGATATGTAGGAGTGTATCTAAGCAATTTTTTAAAAGAGCAATTACCTGTATGGAACGCGAAGGTGGATTCGTTGACGCAAAAACAAAAATTACGTCAATAATAAAAATTGTAACGTAATGTATGAAAAGTAATTGTTTAACAGCAAATAAACATTTTAATTACGATGACTGGCTAATTTTGATAACAGATATAACGTGTTTTATAAATATGATTTGCAAAATTTCATTTAAAATTGTAAACTCACACCTTCGAATGCTTCCATCTCCAGCGAAATTTTTACTCAAAGAGAAAAAACATAGAAAAACAAGTAGGTCATTTTCAAAGATCTGATCCAACTATTCTCCATCATTCGGTTTGTCCAAAAAGAAAAAATTTGCTGTTTTATGATATGATAGTCAGGTATCGGTGCAGGAGTTTTTGTAAAGTTACTCTTCTTGAGCGCTCTATGAAATAAGAGTGAATTTTTATGATGTGCGCGTACAGGTTGACATGTAAACTACATGTTGAAGTTAGTTATAGTTGTTTAACACTATGAAGTTTGTCGATAAACGAAATATCACTCACAATAAACAAAGATAGATAGATGACAGAATAAGTGTCATGTCAATATGAACACAATATCGAATCTCTAAGTGCATTCATCCTTTTGTCCCAGGGGATTACTCTATAAAGGTATTCTCATAAATTTTCAATTTTCATAATTTTGGCTTGATCCTTTATATTTGGGGTTGTTTAAGATTGTCCCTCCCATTCCTTTTCGGTTCTTAATTTATAAAATAAAACACAGGACAAATAAAATCAATTTTATTAAAAATAATAATTTTTTGTTTTATAAAAAGAAAAAGGTTATTTTTATTGAGATTTCGATATAGAAAAAAATTTATTTAATAAACTTTCAAAGTTGAGGCTTTGTGTCTTAAATCTAAACGTTTTTTTTTTGCATATAATCACAGAATAGTATAAAGTCGAATTTTGACTTTCTTTAAAAAACAAAAAAAATATCTTTGAAAAAAGGAGGTTTTCAAGGAAGTATAGATTTCCTATACTCGATAATCTATTGTTTCTTTGGGCGGTTTTCGAGATATGCTTGAATAAACCATGTTGTGATTAAAACACTTGAAATTATTGTAAATGTGTGCATTGTATATGTATCATTCTTAAAATAATCTGCTACGGAACCTGCAAAAATAATTTGGAAGTATAAATATTAACAACATTCGACTAACGAAGAGAAATTGAAACTTTCAGGTTAAATTTTGGGCTTTGACAAGGGGGAAAATTATGTGTAGAAGGAAGTACTCAGTCAGATATCAGTTTATTGCATCCCTGAATCCAAATTTGCAACAAATTTGCAAGCCAAAGCCCATTAGCAGGAGACTGTTGAAATTTTCTATTTTGGACTATTTTTGGACAGGTAAGAGTTTTATAAGGAGACCTAATTATCTGGTCAAAAGTAAATCTGAATGTCTTACCTATACAAACCCCTAATATTATATTTACAAAGCCAGATGCAACTGAATATAATCCCCAAACAGCTGGAAATCGTTCAATATTGTAACGTTCTGTGAATAAAATTGGAACTGGAGTATGTACATAGCTTCGACTAAATCCAGTTACGAAAAATAATCCCAACATTAACGTGTACGACATTTCAATCATAAACACTACAAAATATCAAAAATTTAATGATGTCAAAAAGTCTTGGAATAAGTCTTGAGTATAAGATCAACCTTCTACCATCTGCCAACCAGATGAGATATATTTTTTAGGAAATTTAGTGATTGATAGCTTGTCTCAATCAATCAATAAAATTTCACAAAAAATATGTCCCATCTAGTTATCAAAAGGTTGACCTTATACCGTATCTTAAACTATCTGAGTAGTTTTGGCGGAAAATTACGAAAAAAAAATCGATTTACCAATACGTAATAGAAACATCAGAAAACTGGCAAAGAGTACAACAAACCAAAACTTAAATGGTACATGTTTACTTATTAAGGTCAAAGTAAATCGTCCACAAAAGTCTCCAAGTCCAGCTGTGGTCACACAAAATGCTACCTGATTTGGATCAAATCCACGGCGCAATAAAAACATTGGTGACATTGTTAGGTAATAAACATCTAAATTAAAAAACATTGCCATGCCAAAGATCAAATTAACGAATTTCCAATCGTGGAGCAATGTTAAATCAAACATATGAATAATTCGTTGCCTAAATAAACAAAAATATTGTATTAATTATCGCAGACATGGTCTCGGAATAATAATTCCTGAATTTCTGGAATAAAGAATTTCATTGAAAAACTTCTCTTAGCAATTAAATTATTCATCGTAAAGTTAAATTAATGTAATTAAATTTAACGAACCATAGTCCAAATTTATTATTGAGAGCTTCTTCTAATTTCGGGTTTATTGTACAATTATCTTTATCTTCGGTTAATTTTGAGTTTTCATCGATTACTTTTGTTTCTTTTTCCATATTTTCATTTACGATTTTCGTAACACTTTCCAAAGTTTTCCCATTTATATTCACTGTAAAAAATTATAGACTACTTTAGGAATTGCTGTTTTCTCATCAAATTAAAATCGAGGGGTTTTCTCACATTTCTCTCGCTTCATTCGAAAACAGATTAGAAAATAATCAAAGAAGTAGATAGTGAAAAGAAGAAGGAGAACAGAGTGGGGTCGGAATCGAAACGGTACACAAGTTTTGTAACATACCAATGTGATGACGTCACTTTTTTTACCGATCCACTCTCTGTATTTTTTTTAATTCAGAGAAACATTTTACTTGTATTCATCAATATATATCAAGTACATACCTGTGACTAGTTCATATTCCTTCCGTGCATGGTTTTCCACGGGTGCCATTACAGCCACTGCTATAAACATGTTTGCTGAATACGCAGCCAATATGGCAACTGTACCACGGAATCCAAAATGTTCCATAAAATATTGAAAACACATTGGCAGTGCAATAAATAGTGGACAAGTGCCCAATTGTGCTAAACTATTCATGGTCGCACGTTTTTTATCAAAATAACTATTTATACTTGTTAGAATACATGGTAAGATAATTCCGAATCCCGTACCTGAAAAAAGAAAATCGTTTATTGATTGGAGAGCCATAAAAATAAAACTATAACTTTGTGATACCGACCAGATAAAATTCCATAAGTAACAACTAAATGCCATGTTTTAGTCACAAATATATTCAATAAGGCTCCAATTACAAACAGTGTTGCTCCAAAGAAGCTTATTGTTCTCAGTGGAAACTTTTGGATTAATGGATTTGCCAAGACTCCTGTTTTAAAATTTAAAGAAATTACGTTTAATGAAATTAAGAGTAAAAATATTTGCTAAGCTTTTGGGCGAATTTCACCTGTAAATGTGAAGCACAAAGAAAAAACACTGGTAACAGTTGCAACTGAACTTGGTCCATCTCCAATTTCACTTAGAAATTTACCAAAAATTATTGAAAAACTTGAATGCAACGGGGATACTGCTGTGCCCTTAAAAATTATAAGTTCAAATTAAGAGAAAAACTTAAGATTCAAGAATTCCTTGCACTTACCAATACACATGTAAAACCAAATACAATCATATAACCCCAACCTCCATCGGGCGCAATCAATACCGCCTTTTTCGATATCATTTTAATATGAATAGAATGATTCAAAATTGCAAAACAAGCCTTTTTTTTTGAAAATTAAATATCGAATAAAATCTGATAAGACAGATTTTCACAATGCGTTATTGTTTTGGATTATTTTTTAAGTTTCTTAACTGATTTATTTGTTTTTAGTTTAAGGAATTCCATTTGTAAGAAGTTTAGTCAGTTACGAAAATGGATTGTAAAAACAATTAAAAATTGCAGTTTTATTAATTGTAAAAGTTGTTATTTAATGTAATTGAATTATCAACTTATAAAGAACAGTTGGAGATTTAATTACAACAAAATTAATTGTCCACGACAATAAAGTGATTTAATTGTAATTAAATTGAATTTTAATGGTCCCAAAATTGTTTAACTTCTGCAGGTGTATCCATAAATTTTTGGTAGTTTATAAATAAATGGAATCACTTGGAATTTGAATAGAATTTTATCAAATGTGCTAATATTTGCGTTAAATAACAATTTAATTTCAATGTTAATTATGTTTAACGTAATAAGATGCTGTAATCTAAATAATTGTAAATCTTAATTTTACACACTGGAAATAAAAAATTGTAAATCTAATCATAGTAAATAGCGTCCGGCGCGTTCGTCTCTATAAAAATAGATTATCTACGTACTCACCTCTTCGAATAATATGTTTTATATTTTAAGGGTGTGTTAGTTTCTGGAAAATTTAAAGTCTTGAGCAGTTAAAAGAAAATTAAATAGTTCCAAATTATGTGGATTTACGTCTCAGAACGACTGAAAATTTGAGCAAGTAAAACCGATGGTGGTCCATTTCGTGGGCATGCGTAAAAAAAATGCCAGACAAAAAGGCAACTCTACTTGTACACAAATACCCCTCCCAACATTTAAAATCGTTTTGTTAAATACGAATCGTTTTGCCCAATATTTTTAGGATGTTGAGTGTCAGATAAAATGATTTTCGAAAAGAAAAATTGCTTTTCCATTACACTATTTCTTATTTCTCCCCCGATTTAAGTGATAACATCTTTTGGGACAATGTGTTCTCTCTCATTTAAGTTCTAACATCTTATTGCACAACCTTGTATTATTTTTCCAAGACAAGTATTTTTTATAGCTGCCGTGACTTTCATGGAACCCGTGTTGTCATAATTTATTCGCATTTCCTGATGCAAGAAATTTTTTTGTGAAGCGGCGATGTCAATGAATTTTTATGTATGTGACTGTGACCTGCAGTGTGTGAAACTGAAAAAGGCCTTGTTTACAAAAAATTGATAATAAAAATTAAAAAAAAATATTAAAATAATGAATAAATAATTTATATTTTATTGTTTTAAGTAAAAAAGTTAAAAATAATAATTTTTACAAAAAGTAATTTATTTTTTGTGAATCCAAAAAACAGGTTTGGATTCAAGCAATTTAGCATGCATGCAAGTTTAAAATAAATTACAATTCCAAATTCCAGAAAATTCGTTTGTTATTGGATACGTAGGTCAAAAATATTTTAAATTTGCCCAAGAAAAAAAACAGAAACGGTATCACTGAGATCCCGATCGTAACGAAAAACATCATCTTCTTGAAGCTATAAAAAATATTTCTGATAGAGAATTGAATATTTCAGATACCCGCTCGCTTTACTGGGAAATTTCAACTGTATAAAAACAAAGGCTACCGTGTTATAGTCCTTATTTTCGTTGACCTCACTTATTCTCCCTTTTGTTCACAATTTTATGCCCTCGTTTTAAAAAGCCCTCGTTTTAGTCCACATTTCTACAAAATTTGTTGTTTTTAGCCAAGGGGAAAGGGTAGTTACGGGTTACGAATTCCGCCCGGGTCGACTTAGTTAATATTAATATCGTTCAAACGTTTTTATCATAATCCTGCATTAATCATCAGACAAAGCTCTCTATTATTTTTTGAATTAATTTAAATTAATTTGCTTATCTCTTAAAAATCTTTTCAATTAAATTAATTCTAAATAAATTTATTTAAATAATTTTTGGGTTTTAATATTTTATCATGAGTCATTAATCAAATAATGTTTAAAAATAAATTAACATCTTTCTAATCGAAAAGATTTAGGGAAAATTTATTTAATAAAAAAATAATCAGCACCTTAAGCGTTGCGGTACTGTTTTTTAAAATTGAATAATAAGTTTGCTAGCAAATTTTTTTTCTCCTCCAAAGTTTATGATAATTGTCTTTTGTTTTTGCTATCAAATTTTTTTGCATATATCTTTAAAATAAAGATAATTTTTGATAGAAATTAGTTAAGGTACATCCAATTACTTCCATACTCATACAATAGGATTTGGAATGTTCACAGGGTTGTTTGGTGAGATGTTACCACTTATATGTATACTTAATGTCACAAAAAATGCTCGTTTTACATATAATATTATATGTAAAACGAGCATTTTTTGTGACATTAAGTATACTTTTGTTTAATACTAATTTTGTTTAAAGTTGTTCGGATAAAGATTCTGTTGTTTATGCCAGTTTATTTCTCGGGGAATCATTTAATTATATTATTGAAGTTAAAATAAGGAAAAAGAATAAAAACTTTATAATATTTAATAATTGATAAAAATGAGATATCGGAACTAATTTGAATAAGTAGATATTTGATATTTAATTGAAGATTCACGAATATCTTTATAAATAACCAATTATTTGCCCTAAAGACGAAAAAAAAAATTTAAAAAATGTTCATTACCAAGGTTAGGCGGATGAAATAATCATTGATCGATCATATTTACAAAAGATACGATGTACCTTATTGTGATTGACTAGCTAAAAAATTAACTAAAATACTCATATCACTTTCATGAATATATAGAGAATCAGAGATGTGTCATCAATTATACGAAGAATTTTAGAAGCCTCGGATAGAAGTTGATGAATGAAAAATAAGAAGCAAAAGATTGGATATCGACCTAGTGATTCTTATTTCTCGTTAATCTTGCATAAGATCGCCTGGCTTTCATCCGGTAATATAAGCGAGATGGTAACCCTGGTCCTATTGATCTTGTATAAGATCAAAAAGAAATATAAAATCACCGATTGACTAATAATACACATCCGTGATAACTGGCAGTTTCAAAAATCAACGTTGCCAGAGTGAGATTTGCATAGGCAAACCGCTTAGGTGAATCCACCAAAAATCAAAAAACTTCTGTGGGCTAGAAATAGAAGAAAAGTGGATCGAAGTAGGCAAATTTTTGGTCAAGGGGCGCCCGATTAGGGTCCCAGGTAGACTTACAAAGACTAAAAACAGGCTTGTACACAAAATCCACCTAGGGGTAAATGCGGCGTTGGAAACTTACCACTTTTCAAGGAACTGTAACCTCACGTTTCTTCTTGGGAAATTGAGCCGAACATTAAGAAATTGAGACGTGTTAATCTTGTCTTAATCAATTGATCGCTCTAAATAATCTTTTTTATGGCTGTTTTTTTTAGTTTCGAAAAATTTTTCTAGAAAATTGCTAAAACCTCCATAAAACTATATGAGAGTTAAGAATAGCCATCTTGATGTAACTGCAAGAAGCCGGATTTCTTACAAAATTGGAATGACGTAGATTCTTCTGTAAAGGATAAGGTGATGATTTAATCAACATTTATTATTTAAACTTTGCTAGGTATTATTTATTAATTTTTTGCATAAAAATTTAAAATGCGTTCTAATTAAAACTAAAGGTTCATAATTTTTTAACCGACGAAAAAGGGGGGACGTTCTCAATTCAGGTGTATGATCACGCTTGGGTTTTTACTGAGTCGTCCGATTTCGATAAACCTCTTTAAGCTTCTTAATATTATCGAAAAAATATTATTTTTTATTTTTTTGATCGCATTTAGTGACGCACTATCAAGTGTAATATTTAAATAAAATATTGATGATTCATTATAATCGTCCAAAAAGTCGAAGGTCTTTCTTTCTATTTTTAATCGATATTATAATATATTGATGAGTTTTTGGAAATTGACTAAGAAAAATTTATTTACAAGACACAAAAAAAAACTTACAAAACATCTTTTTTTTGGTTGATTTTTATTTTAATTTTGTGAATATTTAATTTTTAGAAGAATTATTGACATTTGAAAGTTCATCTAATCACTAAAAGTAGTTTTAATAGAAGTGATGCATTCGGCTGTCCAGTGACGAGTCAACAAGGCAAATTGTATGACGTAAATGTACGAAAATGCTCTAAAAAATATCGTAAACTAGGCAATTTGTATGACGTAGGCGTAAAAATATTGTCTAAAATATCGAAAAAGCGTTAAAAACCAATCACTGATTAATTTTTGTACAATAAACATTATTTTGAGTTCTTCCATAAAGTACTTTGTTAAAAAATCACAATTTCAAAATGAAATCATTCAAAATTTTGTCTCGCAAGAGGCCCCAAAATTGTGTTTATTGTGATCAAGAGACTTTGAAATAAATTATTTATTAACTTAGGAAATGGATAAAATTACGGAAGATGTAATTTTTTAAGTACTTATTGACAATTTTATTGAACACAGGGTCATTTTTATAAATAATAAATATTGTCGAGTTCAAGATGAAGTAATTTTGATGTTAAGTAAAATTTACCAAAGATCACAGGCAAAATGAAATGATTTTTAAATTTCATTGAACTTTTTAAAAAAAAAATTGAAAAAATTCGATTTGTCATCGATTTAGATACGAATCATTTCCTTAGATAATCTAGACCCTGTGAAAATATTGTTTAAATTAATGCCAGAATAATAGTTTTTGAGATAACGCGTCTACATTACCTGTAGAACTTGTAGAATCCACAATTGTGGGTTCAAAATGGATTCCTCCAATTTTTATGGCCACCTAAAATGAGATGAAAGCAATAAAATTATTTGACTAAAGTGAATTCGCATTAATTTTTTGTTTTGTGTCCAAAATCATAAAAAAATTATTGCTACTTTTATTTGTAAGCAATCAAAAAATGTTTATTAGTTTTTGAATTGCTTAAAAAATTTTGAAATTCAATTTTGGAAAATTACTTGGATATAATTCTACATAAAATATTCAATATCTATTTTGAAATTAGCAAATTATATCCGGCACAAAATTTTTTTTTGCCACAACGTATTCAAATTTGGCAATTAAGACAATTTAAAATTTAAAAAAAACTTGCCTTTCTTATAACTTCCTGTTAAAAATTTGTTTAAGAGGAAAAGTTTTTTTAGGGGCTTTTGTTTCTTGGGAAAATTTTATATTTTATTTTTTGTGAAATCTTATGATTTATGAGAGACCTTTCTTAAATGATGAGTAATTATTATCCTCGGAAGACGAAAGAAAAAAAAAAATAAATTCGTTAAGCGTGTTTGAAAGTGTAACTGTGTTTGTATTTGTTTTGGTTAATACATAAAATTTACAACGATGTTGTATCTTGTATTTGTTTAATTAAAAACAATAAACAGGTTCGCTTTGCTAGGTAAATCAATAGTGCCCCAAAGTTGATTTAGTTCAATTGACTGATTTTAAAATATGTTTTAGTTACATTATTAAACACTAGAGATTTGGATTCGATACTGGTTTCAGTTTTGGGAACTAAGGCAGAATGTGGTTCTTCGCGCCAGGCATATTGGTCACAACCTGAAGTGAGCAACTTATATCGTAACCAGTATCGTAATATTATCGTACATAAAGACTCGGATTTTCGAATAATTAAACGCTATCGATCTAAGGCATTTGTCTAGCTGTTTAATTGAATGGCTGAATATAATAAAGCCGTTAGTTGAACGGCACTGTTTAGTAAGAAGGCTAGGCTGTTAATTGAATGGCTAATTAAGGTAGTTGGCTGCAATAGAAACACACACACGTGTAAAGCCCCGTGTTTATTCGTTACTATAGTAGTAAATACTGTAGTATTAAGTAAGAATAGTAAAAATAAACACAATCAATACATGAAGAATAGCCACCAGTATAGTTATTAAAAATATGATGAATAAATTATGAATTTTTAATTAGTAAACACAAACGTACGTATGTAACAAAACAAAATTTTATAAACATAAAAAGGATCTATTAACTTCCTTGTACGGTTCTCATACAGAAGTTGTAATAAATTCATGTATCAATGAAAGAATTAAGTATTTTTTTATTAATCTGTATATATAAAAATAAATTGCTGTGCGTTAGTCTCGCTAAAACTCAAAAACGGCTGGACCGATTTTCAAAATTTTTGTTTGTTTTGTTCGCTATAGTTCAGGGATGGTTTAGAAAAAAAATCATTTTCATTTTAAAAATTGATTACCTTTTGTTTCGGACAATTTCTTAAAAAACTAATGTAATAAAATGAATAACAAATATCTTGGGTCTTTGTCCAACTTATTACTGTGTGTCCGAAACAGTAATGAATCGTAATTGAAATGAAAAGGACAATTTCGGAATAATTAGATTCAATGCGGAATAATTTCAGAGACTGAACGGAATGAAAATGTTGGCTCTACAGTCAGATTCATAAAATATCTCGAAAATTACTCATTTAATGGTCAAATAAACAATTTTTCAAACAAAAAAATTTTTGTAATTTTCGGGTCAAAGTTACCTTATAAACTTAGTTTTATCGAAATCGGAAACAAAAACTTTTTTTACACTTTTTGCAATTTGTAAAAATCGAAAAAATCATAAAAAATTCAAAAAAACACAATTTTTGTAATTTAGGTTGGGTTAGGTTGGGTTAGGTTGGGTTAGGCTGGGTTAGGCTGGGTTAGGCTGGGTTAGGCTGGGTTAGGTTTTGTTGGGTTGGGTTGAGTGTGGGTGTAGGTGTAGGTGTGGGTGTGGGTGTGGGTGTGGGTGTAGGTGTGGGGGTGGGTGTGGATGTGGGTGTGGGTGTGGGTGTGGGTGTGGGTGTGGGTGTGGGTGTGGGTGTGGGTGTGGGTGTGGGTGTGGGTGTGGGTGTGGGTGTGGGTGTGGGTGTGGGTGGGCGTGGGTGTGGGTTTTTTTTTTCAATTTTATTGATCTGTATATATAAAAATAGTAAAGTTTTCACAATTTCTGAAGGATTTGAAAAAAAAATTTTTTTTAAACTGTAAAAATCTAGAAAAATAAATTCATAGTTCAAACAGCGATAAAATTAAATAAAAATAGAAAAAGTTTCAAGCACATATACCATTTGAAAATTCTCTTAATTGGACATTTTCATTTCGAAAAATTCATGATACATTGCACCAAATTATTTCCACAATCACAAAATTCTTGATTTACCTACTTTTTATAAACAAGGAAGTAAAAACACGTTTTTAAAATAGTTGATAATGATTGGTTAAAAAATGAAAATTAATAATTATGATTGGTTAATATTTATAATTTTAAGTATATATATGAGTTTCATCTCAAATACTTATTTAGTCAATTTTTGATTTTCCATCTCAAATAATAATTATTTAATAATTTATTTATTATAAACAATCATTTTTATTTATTAATAAGTTTTTTTTAAATATGAAGTTAATATTTTTATTGGTGAGTTATTTTAAATTATTATAAAATTTATTTATTTAATAATCATGGTAAAAGAGCATTAAATAATCTTTTAATAATTATACGTTTCTATAATAAAGTAAATGAAAAACACGATAGTTTTAAATTTTCCATGGATGCTTTTGAAAATATTATTGTAATAAACAAAACTTGCTTTTAGTTTTTTAACTTTGGAAAGAATTAGGGATTCTCACATGAAAATTGGGTCATTTCGCATAAACATTTTTGGTGTTCTTAAAATAATAATAAATTATATTAAATAATAATTCTTACTTTTATTTGTAATTAATCAAAAAATATTTATTCGTTTTTTGATTTCCACAAAAATATGTCGTTCTTCAATATCTATTTTGAAATTAGTAAATTATATTCGAAATAAAAGTTTTTTTCACCAAATAGCTAAAGTATGACCTTTGTAATTGTTAAACTTTAGCTATTTCTAGGTTTTGAGTCCCTAGCTATTCCTATGTTTTAACACATTTACAAAATAATAGCCTGATGCTTATCATCTTGAAAAAACCTGGTTTCTGTCTTTCAGGCTAAATCGTTTGCTCCATCTTATAAAAAATACATAACTCAATACGCACTGTGTATTTAAACAATCTATTCTCTTAGTTGTTGTATTGTATTTGTTGTTGGAAACTGGAATCCTTGTGGTTGTGAAAACTTTAAAATGTTGACCAATAGCGTACCCAGTTTTTGGCCTAAGAGGGGGAGGTAAAAGTGGAAAAATAAATGGTCCACTCAAGATCTTCCTTATTCCACTATCAAATAAAATAGACGCACGGTCTAAAAATGAACCGCTTAGGAAAATACAAGCTAGAGAAATAATATTAGGATTAAATTTTATTCATTATATAATTTATATATCATATCTGTAATAAAATTGCCTATATAACAAGAAAGAAAATTACAATCACATTATTTTGATGATGGTGGTAAATCCCGATTCAGAGGAGCCTCCCCCCTCCCCTCGATACGGCCATGTGTCAAACACTAATTTCACATGTACCTATATAACTAATTAATTAAATACTCAGTTGCTAATGGAAGTAAATAAAGTTTATTTACACTTCATTGTTTATGGATTGTAAAATAAATTGAACTTGGATAAGTAATAATAAAAAAAGATTGATCTACGTACGATTTTTAATTGATTCTACGCAATTAACAAATTGAAGATGTTCAGGGATAACAACTTTATAAGATTACAAAGATTTTGTTGAATACGTACTTTACTTACAGAGAACTCAGAACTTGTTAGTGATGTTGTAACCTTGACAGATTCACATCATAAATGCTTTGTGAATCTTCTATTTTTAAAATAACAAAATTAACAAAAATAAAAAATTTATTATTTTATTACAATATTTGCATAATCGACTTTCATATACACATACCTACCGATGTGTGAGAAAGTTCAAAATCAAAAGTTTCAATCGTTTGAGTTTGAATAATACGTACTGTACATAAATGAGCAAGCACGGATGCAAAAAATCTTTTGGAGGCGTCAGTAAGAACTGTTCCATTAAATAATAATTTTAGTTCGTGTTTTTTACCTTCGAAGATCGGACCTTAGTTACTTGAAAAACAAGCCGTGGACCAGACTCTAGTGCGACCCTTCAGTTAAGTTATAAAAATTGAAGAAAAAAAAACTCAGCTGACTCGATCGAATGTTATGAAATTCTTTTCGGATCATATTGCCTTTAATACGTATCGATCGCCACCTCATCGAAGTCGAAATAATTTTTTGTTCGCGCGATATCGAAGACGAAAAAAAAGTCTACAGACAAACGTACTTCTTCTCAAAATTATGTTAAGCCTGTATCAGGATTATTCTAGAGATTTCTCAAAAAATGCTATTCGTCGAATGATCTAGATTTTAAATTTTTTTGTTGGTAAAAATGTCATACATTATATGAAAGTAATATGAGGGTCTTTGCTTCAACATAATATAATAATGGTGCTTCTTTTTTAGCTGTTATAAAACAAGTTAAAATTACAATTATTTTTCTAAAATTAAAATTATGGTAATCAATTTTAAACGGACTCGTCTGTTTTTACAAAGGTCATATAAGGTGTGTCATTTGAACCGGAACTATAAATTTTAGGGTTCCTTATCAAAAGGAATACTGTCTACTAGCTTTTGTTATTCATTGTAGTAGGTCCAGGGTGCCTACAATTGGATTGAGCCAAATTCTTTCGATTAATTTTCTATTTGAGCCTCCATATTGCTAAGCGTTTCAAACTTGGGACTCAATTTAATTTACCTTCATATATATTTCATTTATACAGGATTTAACTCGCATTTATTCCAATTTTCATTTGATTTCAGGTTGGTGCGCTTTGCATACATGCAAATGCTCAACAAGACCCAAACTCAAATATCGAAATCCATTTGGATTTAAAACCAGAAGAAGCCGCACAATATATTGCCAATCAAAATACAAATTTAAAGTTTGCACCATTTCTTGGCACTGTACCAGTTGCACGAACATCACCAGAAGAACCAGAAAAAGTAGAAGACGTATATGATGTGTCACAATTTCATGGACAAGATGGTTTAGGTGGATATTTGTACGGTTACTCAAATCCCGCTGATGCAAAAGTTGAATCGAAGAATGCATACTCACAACATGTTAAAGGCGCCTACAATTGGATTGAGCCAAATGGTCGTGTGATCAAAGTGAAATATTGGGATACTGGTAATGGATTCCATCAAGAGGATAATATTCCTAAAGTTGTGCTTAAACCTGTTGAAGAGACACCAGCTTTACGGGCGGCTCGTTTAGCACATGAAAAAGCGTGGAAAGAAGCCGCTGAAGCTAATAAAGTTAGCCCATCACAATACAGGTACGTCTATCAATTTTTACTTGTTCGCAGTCACTAAGATATTTCACCCTCGCGAAATATGGGAAATGATCAGTTGACTTGAAATTTGGTCAGGAAGTAGTAAATAGCCCAAGAAAGAAAAGTGATATTGTGTCAATATGCGCTTTGCCCCATGGGGGATGTCATCCTATCTAGGAGGTGAAAATTATGACATTCGAAATAAGTACGGATATCGACAGAGGTCGATAGAGGTACTGTTAAGGAAGCCTGGAGTTTTTAAATTTCTTGTAACGCTTCTTTTCAGACTTATATACAACGATGACCCAAAACCTGACATAGCTCGTTGGCCAAACTATGATGTAGCCGCTGCAAGTCAAAATTATCAACCAGCCGCCACCAATAAATATTACCAAACAATTCCCAGTGGTCAAAACTACCAAGCAGCAGCCAGTAATCAAAATTACCAAACAGTTCCCCTTCCACAAGCTGCGGCCAGCAATCAAAATTATCAAGCAGCCGCCAGTGCAGAAGAATCCGTATATGTACGACCAGAAGGTGAAGATGATGGTACATGGGATCCAGCTAAATATGGTGAAGATGGTGTCACTTCAGAGCCACGTGGATTCTTCTATGCTTTCAACCATCCAGCCGGAATTAAATACGACAAAAATGAATATGAAGCGAAACGATTACCTACACCTGATGATGTTGCGTCCCTTGAAGGTCCTTTGGAACCATAAACATTTGGATACAATCCTTTTGATCAATACAAGCTAGTATAAAATCTGAACCAAATTTCCTTAACTATCTTTAATATATTTTGAAAAGTCTGTTTTAAGAAATAAATTCTTTTGAATAGCGCGCGATTTATTATTTTTTTTAAGGGATAAGGACTTTTGGGAAAGATTGTTCCATGTTCCAGAAAAAAAAAACTGTTATGTGATTTTGTTTCAAATACGCTTTATCAAAATTTATTTATAAATAAAAAAAATTTAGCTTTTTTTTTTTAGGAAAACATTGTTTTCCAATAAAAAATGCATATTCATAAAAAGAATTGTAAAAAATATTTATACGTAAATAAATTATTAAAACTATTTAAGTTAACTTTTTTAATTAGTCATATTTCGAATGCTTCTACAATTTTTGTTGTTGTACCCAAAACGTTTTTTGAATCCCTTGGTCAAATTTTTGGAACTTCTTTAGTTATGGTCAAATTCCATATATGCAATTCGATTTATCCAAAATTATTGTGAATAGTTCTAAATTTAGAGGTCTTGGTGAACTGAACTAAGAAAATAATGATAATTATTAAGATATTATCAAATCAAACCAAGGTACTTTCGATGACAAAAAGATAATAACTATATTTATTAAAGTAATATTCGATTTTCTTTTAATTGTGACCTTACCTTTTGAAATAACTGTTATTAATAAAATCAACTTAGCGTCACTTCATGATATGCACTGTTTATAGGGAAGGTTGCCATAAAGAACCCTTTACAAAACTAATAATTCTTTATAAGAAAAATTATGTTACTACTATTTTCTATACAAAAATTGCACAGTTATGTCATGTGTGTTGCCTACAGAAATTTATATTTAAAAAATTAGTACATAATCACATTTTTTTTATAAAATTAATCAGCATAGGCAATAAACATTACATTTGTGTATATATTTTTGTATAGAAAATTGTTTAAAGGTCGTAAAATATTGTACCTAAAAAATCGAACGGGATTTTGGGAAGGTTGAACATTGTTTGTCGCAAATTTATTACAATAATTTTTTTTAATAAATAAAATAAAAAATAACACGCTTGTAAAAGTTACTGAAAGAAACTTCGAATTTGTTCGTACAAAATTTGAATTGTTCGAATATTTGATATAAAAATCCAAAATGTCTAGTTTTGATGGAATGGATACAATCCATAGCCCCCACCACGAATAAACCCAAAATCATTATTATCTCGTACATTTGTATCCAAATACGTGGGCATTATTGGTTCTGGCACAATTAATCGATTCCCATGTATTCCATTTTTAAAGAGTTTATTATGTTCTTTCACTCTTTCCAAATATTCCATTAACACTTTATTCGCTTCGATATCTTCTGGTTCCACCAAATCATTTTTTGTTGTACAATTTTGATTATTTTTTTCACCAATAATTTTCTTTGTATCTTCGCCTTGAATTTTTCCGGGCGTTTCTTTGGGAACTTCCGTTGGTTTCTTTTTCTTTGGTTTATATTTCAAATCTTGAAATGGTAAATGTAATCCTAAAAATTTTTCCATTAATTGATCATGTTTTTGTGGTTGAATTTCTGGATGTCCCATTGGTAACAAAATAAATAGATTTGGATAGGGTCGTGGTTCTGTTCCAGTTATCCATCGATTAATTAATGGAAATCGTTGAGCTGCACCCACTGCTCCGTTGTAGATAGTATTTATAGTGTCAGGAACGTTAATTTCGATTGGTAAAAACGAGGCGGATTGTATAAAGGTGCCTAATTGATCAAAAAATATTCGATTCGGCGCTCGTATATCGGTATTTAAGGACGGTGGCAAGCTGTAAAACATGAAAAGAAGTAGAACTATAAAGAACTCGCCACAAAAACCCAATAAATCAATCAAATGTAAACTAGTCACATAAATTTTGTCAATTAAAAAAAAAAACTTACCCAATCGGTATAAATTGTATTGGTGTGGTCCCATATTGGTGCTGTGGTAATGGCAAAGCCCAAACACTTTTTAACACACCACAAACAAAGCCGATAACCAATAAAAAACGAAACATTTTTGCATAAATTAACATAATCTTGTTTTATAACATTTCTAATTTTATTGCAAAATATTTAGCAATAAAAAAAATTACTGCCACTTATTTTTTATTTAAATTAGTTGTAATTAATTTAAATGACGATTTTACGACTATTTTTTAATAAAATGTTTTGATTTGTGTGCGATTCCGTAAGATTGTTCGTTTATAAAAAACAGAAGGTGTTATTGACTGCATAAAAAACTGATATTGAACTTGATAAACTTGTTTCAAAGATTATTGGCGACCTGCTGTTGCGTTGTTGTTACAATGTTAAAAGGTCTGTGGGGCTAATGTGGAGGAAGGAATGGTGATTTTTACCCAATAGTGAACCTTATGATAATCGATTTATAAATATGCGTACGATAAAAGACCATTTATGGCACTTACCATATAAGTGTGAATCTTCACTGGGTGATTCATTAATTCAAAGGAGCCATCCAATTTATTTTATCTCATCTAGAACCGGAGATATTGATCAAAATGCGTTTGGAGCTACCCTGGGCCCAATATTGAGCCTAGAAAAAACTTTAAAATATGGGAGGAAGACTTAGGCACCCTTAGTTTAAATCCATATTTGAAGATGCGTTTCAAAATCAGTGATAACAGCGACAAATGAACGCGCCTTTTCAACTTTGCTTCACCTTAAAATATACCTTAGTTTGACAATCTCTGAAGATCTTCTAAACGATCGATACACACCGAGTTTTGGAAAAGAGTTTTTCTGTAACATGAAAAACAAAAGTTTATACCACCCCCTCTTTATAATTACCGCGTACGGACCTGAATTTACTAGATTATCCTTGAAAGAGACATTTACCTCAATTTCTCCTCTCTAGATCTGTGCTTTTGGTGTGTACTGTACACATTTACACAATATTCAACCTTTACCTACTTTACTAAAATGAATCACACAGTACTTACTTATAGTACACACATAAATAACTAACTGTACTTTTTTGACACGAAATATTTTTGAATGAAGAATTATTTTTTATTATTCAGAAGTCATTAAATTAATATTCAAATCAAGTTTACACTTTTCAATATTAATTTTATTTATTTATAAATAATTTATAAATTTAGAACAAATCCATTAATTTTTATAAATTAATGAAGTGCAGAAAATACAATTTAGTAAATCTTTTCTGTTGACAAGTTTTTTTTTTTGATTAGAATTAATTAATTTTTTATTATTATGCAATTATAAACTCTCCGTGACTTTGAAGTTCATCTTTATAAGTTCATTTGTTATTATGGTATAGGCAATTTGTTAAGCTGTTAGGTAATACAAGTTGTCTATACTATTATAAAATTAATTTTTCTAAATAAATTATGATATCTGACAAAATTCACTGGTAACATAAGGAGGACATTTTATCGTTTTTGGAAGACACTTTCCGAAAGTTTATAGAAAAACGTATTATAAACTTTCTTTTTGCTATTTGTTCGGACTTTCGGACTGTCTATAGCTCGAAACTGAACCATAGTCAAATGAAGCACTTTTTTTACTTATTTAAGCTTGTCTGTGTCTAGAGCGGTAGTTATTCGATGCGATTAGCTTAAATTTGATAAATAATGTTGCTTACTAATAATTTATTAATAATATTTGATCGATAAAAATAATATTTAGAAATTAGTAAACTTTAGTAAAATTGACGAGTTTTATGCGTGTTGCATTTTTAAACGTAAAAGTAGGTTTAATTTAAATCACTTTCTCTAAATTAAAATTTATGATTTTATTTTTCTTATTACAAAATTTCTTTTAATTTTAATAAAATTTCCATTAATTTTCTTAATAAATAAAAATAAATTATATTTTAAATAAATTTGAATTTTTTTAAAATTTTCCATCATAAATCACAAAATGTCTTAAAATGTTCAAATAACTTACAACATAACAAATGACTTACATGTCGGTAAATATCGATTTTTGTAACAGTAATTTGTATATGAATAAATTTAGCCACTGACGATGGTTCCGTTGCAATCGAAATATTGATATTTAACGAAATGTATGTTGTATGTGTTTTAATTATATTTTTTAAATAATATTCCTTAAAATATAATTTTATTTCGAGTATCGTGATATTTATTTCACTAGTCGAAATCGGTTATTATGAGCTATCCTATATTCGTAATTCACTACAAAAGTTACATTTCTACAATTTACTTCTACGTTTATTATATTTTAATATCGATATTTTATCATCATGAAATTTTCCATTTGCGAATACAAATACTCGCGTTACATTTTTTCGTGATTCAATTTGATTCATTTCCGTGGTCACATTTTTACTATCCAAATTATTATCGTTATTTAAAATGAGCGTGGGTGATGTTACATCCAAATTTAAACCCGTTGAATCCATATTTTGATTTTTATCATACAGAACCGTAATATTATTTTCAGCTGGAATTGTGGTTTCATTTAAAATATTTAAAATCATTTCATCATTTGTAATCAAAGTTATATTCTTTTTATTTTGATCGTAATTAATTACAATACTACTCAAATTTGGATAAATCGGATCCTCTTCGGGTTTACTCATGTCTCCAAATGATTGAACGAGCTGTTGTGATGGACTATCCCACGCTGGTGGACGACTTAAATCCTCGTAAATATACACCGAAAAATAACTTTGAACACGTTGCAATAAAAATTCCAAAATTGGTGGTAATCGTGTCATACCAAATAACTTAATTTGGAAATGTTGCGGCGTTGGAGATGGTTGTCGTAAAACTGGCATTAAAAATGGTGGTAAATATGGTCGACGTCGATTTGCTGCATTATTTATTGCAAAAATTCGATAAATCGGTGATTTTTTAATCATTTTCTCTGGATTAAAACTTAAATAATTTTTATTTAATTTATCACGTAAAATTGATGTTTCATTTTCGTAAATTAAAAATATCAAAAATAGTAGAAATATTTTTTTTAACATTTTGGACGCAGCCCAAAATTAATACACACCACGAATTCTTAGAAAAACAACAGAGAACACTCACAAAAAGGGATGCTTTCGATAAATCGAAAATTTTTATTAAAATATTCACTCGTTTTTAATTATCCGAATACAAAAACTATAATTGTTAAATCAATTTTTTATTGTTGAATAAAAAAAAAGATAAAGTTGATCGTCAAAAGAGATTAATTTGCTCTCTAATTAAGAATGGAGTTGTCGATGGCTTCAATGATAAACTGAATATGATTTTTATGATTGCAAATTATTGTAAACAAATGAATGCCCTCTCATCAGTAAATAAAGTTTTTGGTCTGTACGATCTCTCTGTAGGTCATGGCGTGTTTTGATTTGATGGGAATCAGGAATAAAAATTGTTGTTTAGCAAGATTTTTAAAATTGTCTTTTTTTGGGTTTTTTTTTTTAAAAAATAAATCGGATATGTTTCATTATTGATACTGATATTAGTTACTGTAAACACTATGTGCAAAAAGTTTGGGAACTTATTTTATTTTGAAATTTTTGTATGTAGTTTTAGAATGGTACCTGTTTAGCTCAAAAAATGAGTTGATAATATCAATGTCTGGTTGGAACGGTAATGAGAGAGCAGACAAGCTAGCCAAACTGGGAACCACCATGGCTCCCACTCAAGAAAAGCTTGCGATGATGCCATACCAAGAAGGTCTTAACAGATTAGGAGATAATCTGAAAAACCAACAATTAAAGGCATGGACCAGCTACGAGGGAGGGCGAATCGCCAAAAGCCTGTTGGGTGAAGAAAACTCGCTCGGTAACAGAGCCGAGGAGATCTTGAAACTAAACAGAGCTGATATTAGAGTCATCGTAGAGTTACTCACAGGGCATGATAACCTGAACAAGTTCCAACATCAGATTGGAAAAAGACAAACTCCCGCGTGTGACAAATGCGGCGAAAATTCAGAAGCAACATCGATCCACTTTCTCTGTTACTGCCTGGCACTCATACAGCAGCGAAGGAAATGGTTTGGTCCGGCCATAGTCGAACCAGAAGAAGTTAGGAAACTCAGTGCTAGGCAAATCCTGGGTTTCAGTACATCAGTTGGTTATAATAGCCACTGAAAAGCGTAGCGGGGATAGAGTACAAGGGTCTACTTGGCTAGGTGCTCTGAACCATTGTTTCGAGGCGCGATCCTCGAGCATGGCCCGCTAACCTTCATATCCATGCCCAATGTATTTATTTACTTCTTCGAAACTGAAAAAATTGGATTAATATATATAAATTTTCAATTAAATTAGCCTTTATTAAAAAATAATTTATTTTGATTTATTTACAATACTTTAAGTTGTGGATTGTTGTGAATTTAATAAATTATCACCATGAGTCATTGTCAAATCAAATTGTATTAATATTATCAGATAAGTTGTGACAGCTCCAACAATCTAAAAACAATTTAAAAAAAAAAACATTATTTCCCAGAGCTACAAGTTTTGGATGTCTCATGAAACCACTTACAGTTTGTAATAGCGTACAATCCACATTAAAAAATCCAAAAGCTGTTATACTAATCGATTGATGCATTAGTTGTAATGAAAATTCTTGAACCTGGCGAAAAAAATGTGTATTATTCAAAATTTTTATATGAAGTTGGACTAAGCCTTAATCAAATCTGAAAATTTTAGGGGAGGAAGGATTGCCCGATTATTTTAAATAAATAAATTCTTCAAAAGTGGGTAACATTGGTTTAATGGGAAAACGGTAATTGGGTGATTTCTTCTAACTAGTCCGTGGAAATATATTTCGAAAATCTAGGCGGATATCGAAAAAATTTTATTCTTATTTTTCGTCTACATTCATGAAGTTATAACAAAATTCATCATCAAAGTTGAAAATAAGATAAAAATAATTTCAACCCTGATTCTAAAATTACCTTGGTGTTCGTATTAGTTTAGAAGCAGATATAGTGATTTAAAGAACTTTATATTTTATTAGCCGTGTGTATTAAATTATATAAAAGTATAAAATTGTAGGCGCCAACTAGAAATGTGTAAGTCGTGAACTAGTAAACAATATTCCTCCTTATTTTATTAATTAAATATTGTAGAAATAGCTCTAGAGCGTGGCGTAGCAGTGTTTTCAGCAATTCGTAGAATTGCGCAAACAGTCAGAATTTTATGCAGTTCTAATCAGAAATTTTAAAAGTGATTAATATTTTATATAAATTATTATTTATATTCGAAAGCATTATTATTTATATGAAGTCAAAACTATCGATTTCTGGCAGAAAATCAAAGCAGCCAGCTTTTACGCTCTCACGGGTAAACAGTGTTGTTTACGAAAAAATGTTTCAAACAAAAGTTGTTTATGTGGCTTATTTACGAACTTGACCATACTTTTTACGTCTTGAACACGCTCACCTCGATATCTCTTTTCGTTTTTGAATTTCACTTGTTTAAGAAAGATTTGGAGACGCCAAAAATTGTAGACAGTTTTAAATTATCCGGGCAGAAATATAGCCTGGCTCTAGATTTATATGATTCAATGGGCAGTTACACAGATATGTAGTCCATTCTACATACAAACAAACAAACTTAACTATCTGGTGGGTAATTATTAAATTCACTGATAAAGATTCATTTCCTTGCTACCTATAAATATCACATCGTGACACGTTCACCTCAATTTGATTCCTATAGTATTTAGTCCAGTCAATGCATCATTTAACTTGGGTAATTATAATAATATTGTAAAAGATACCAAACTGGGTCCCTAGCATCTAGACCAAAGGACAACCTGCCACTCGAAGGTCTTCGGGTAAGAGGTACTATTTTAGACAGATAAAGCTGTATGATTCTCTTGAGGCAAACACCACACAGAAAGCTTACAACTGCTCAGCCGGGCTTGCTCCCAGGATCGAAGGTTGCAAACCCGGTGGATTGATTGATGGATTGATCAAAGTTTTGGACCCAAATACCTCACAACTTGCAGATTTCTACAAGGCTCAAAAAACATGCATGGAAGTTTCTTCTTCCTCAATACCGGCCCTACATGTGACATCATCAGGGAAGATAACCAGACATGTACTCGACTATTCAGAGCCCCGATAAATTTTTCGGGTTAGGGACTATTGTAGGATAACATACAGGGAGGAGGGAGGACTTGTAGTTTTTGTAAGTATGATCGGAAATCATTTTAATTAATATCTAAATAAGGTAAAAAATAAATTGTTTTGATTTAATGAACATGCCCTAAAATGATTTGTACTCAATCTTCTTCTAGAGCCGTAGCCGCCTAACAAATAAACATGTTAATAATATAATATCACGGATCGTTAATTAAAAACTATGTACCGCATTAATAAAAATATTATTCAACCATAAAAATAAATAAATATTATAAAATTCTAAAAATTAAATATCATGCTAAATTGAATAAAAAAATCTGCTGAGAACTATTCCAGTTTTAATTTTAGTCTTTATGTTGCTGTATTGTCCGATTACGGTTATTAGAAAGCATCTTTGGTAATGTATAATAATATTTTTATGTCATCTGTATTGATTGTAATGTTATTTATAATTTGTAAAAGAGGTAAAACTTTCATGTAAGAACAGAACATGCACTAAATTACTAAAATTATAATTAATGGCAAAATTTTTACCTACATTCGAACTGAATTCCATGACACAAACTTGCATAAGATTAAGGTTGATCGGATATTACATTAAGGCAATGTAAAGATTGATAAAAAATTCGACGAAGAATTACTCTAGCAAGTTTTTTTCTGCTCTAGTCTTATCTCTTCACTCTTCATTTTCAAGCTTATAATGTCTAGGTTTGACGCAAAATAATAAATGAAAATGAGAGTTTCCTTTGCTATGTTTCAAGTGCGAGCTTGGGATTCCGTAACCAAAAAAAGTTGTCTTCTTCACTTGTTTTATAAAAGTGTAACAAACCTTTTCGACTTAAAAATGGCCACAAAAAAATCCTCAACGATAAAAATAAACCACTTACCATATCCTTAATTTGCCGTTGTTGTGTTGTCAACGAAATTTTCTGTATTATCGAACCAGTCAACCTCGATTCACCAACCATATTTTCACATGAGAACACCATTAATAACAATTTCAAAATCGCAACACTCAATACAACAAATGGTAGAAAGAAATATTTAATATTTGTTCGATCGGTAATTTGACCGTTGACCACATATCCAAATAAACATCCATAGACCGAACAAAATATCACCACAAATGCATTGCCAAATGTGAATAATAATTGTAATGAGAATGCACGATTTAATTGCCGTGAATTATCGCATAAACGATCGTATAATTGTCGTAAAATTATGAAAGTTTTTATATCAATCGATGATGTTCCACCACTTGGAATGGGTGTTGTTAGTTGGGCCCAATTTTGTCGAATCACTTTTGGCTTGTGATGATTTTGAGTCTCATAAATAGCCAGAAGTTTTTCATTAATTGCCTTAAAAAATATATTAGTGCAGGCTATTTATGCAAAATCAGGGTCGAATATCTAATTTTGTTTGAGGACAGTATGATTAAGGATGTATGAGCATGGTAGTGGGGGCACAAATTTAAAAATAGATATTTTCAATTTTGATGATAAATTTATATTATAACTTGACGATATAAGACGAAAAGTAAGAATACAATTTTTCGATATCTGGCTTAATTTTCAAAATATCGAAAATTGAAAATTTTGTTTAATTATTTAGCTTTCGATATTTCGAAAACCAAGACACATATCGAAAAATTTTATTCTTATTTTTCGTCTACATTCATGAAGTTATAACAAAATTCATCATCAAAGTTGAAAATAAGATAAAAATAATTTCAACCCTTAATCTACCCTGCTCTTACATCCCTTATATGGACGGTGGCACTTAGTTTTTTTCTTTTCTAATTCATTGCTAATATGTTTACTTTCTATTAAAAAGTTTTTTTTAAATTTGTTTTCATTCATTCCAAATGAAAATTATCAAAAACTTCCAAAATACGTCGTTTTTTGAGATTCCTCCATAAGAGCCAATGTATTTTATATCGATTTTTAATGACTTTTTTCTTAAAAATTTGCACGGATACCTATGCTGAAATTTTAACCACATATTCTTTGAGTAAAATACTACCTACAAACAAATTCTGAGCCTTTAAATCAAACATTGTTGTCCTGCTCATACATCCTTAAGGAGGACGGGAAGAGTATGAATAGTAGATACAAGTAAAAATATCGTTTCGCTGAAAAGTGATATACCTTAAAAAAGATTGTAACGGTGATAATTAAACTTGAAAACTGAAGCACATGTAAGTGACTAACATACGTGGACATATAATACGCATATAAAAACATAAAACAACGACCTCGTTCCAGCGTACATAAAACTAAAACATAATAAAATCCAAAAAAGATCCAAATAATCGTTGCCAAAATCATTTGACTCCAAATAAATCGATTTAAATTACGATAATTAATTTGTGTATTTAAATCATTCTTAAAAATTTGTTCACATTTAATAAATTGTCTTATTGTATTTTGTAGTAAATTTTTACTCAAAAAATTCCCAATCACATCACATACAAAGAGCAATAAATTTGAGTAAACAACTCCAACATCCGCA
Organism: Chrysoperla carnea; assembly: GCF_905475395.1. NCBI lineage: Eukaryota > Metazoa > Arthropoda > Insecta > Neuroptera > Chrysopidae > Chrysoperla > Chrysoperla carnea. Next base: position 894,435 of record NC_058338.1, on the reverse strand, counting down.
ACTTGTATGATAATATTTAAATCGCGTATCAGATTATATTTCGTAATCATAAAAAAAATCACAATTAAAATTGTTAAAAATGTAAATGTATAAATGATAATAAATTTTTTAAATCGTGTTGATTTTTGTTTCGATAATGTATTAGAATTTTCTAATTCGAAATCAATTCGATCCGCGTATAATCCAAATATTTGACAAATAATCAATAATATTTTAATGGTTGATAGAAAATTTGTTTTTGTATTCCATTTTAAACACATTTTTGTGTATGTTTTTATTTTGTTTTTGTTTTATGATTGACGCGTAAATACAAGAAAAAAAAATCGTTCGGTTTTTTTTAATGATGTATTTGTTGTAATAACACGACCTCGTCGTTCTTTGCCACCCAATTACGCACCGCATGTATTGTTTCTTTTATTAATATTGTATCATTTTCTTCAATATACGCTGTACAATTTTGTTTGTCCAGATTTTGCTTTGGACAATTTCATCCCAAAGTTGGTAGTTTCATATTGAAATAAAGTAAAAATACTCTCAAACAAATTCCTAATGATTGGAACAGTGGGCCATGAATATACCTAAATACGTAGTTAATTTTTCAACTAGTTATCTTGAATATTATTTTATTATGTTGACATGATAAATCATTAAGTTTTCATATTTAAATACTTCAAGTTTTCTACAATCATGAAAAAAAAATATTATTAATATTAGAATATTATATGCTTCAATATCTACACACTTTGAAGTATCGGCCTACGTTATTTATTATTAATTATTATTAATAACTTTTATTTTATTTTATTTATAATGCGGCTGGGAGCAAAGGGTAGGTTATGCAGTGTGAGGATTTGTCATACTATACAAGGTGATCTTTGTTTGACTCTGCAAAACTTTACTTCGAGATTAAGCTCATCGAGACGAACGAAAAAGTTCTTTACCAAATTTCGAACTGATACGTAATTTCCGAGATATTTCCAGATATCTTTCATCCAATCATAAAGCAGTTAGAGTCAAGACGTGAGTAATCAAATGTAATTTTATATTAAGTTGATGAATAATTTTTAAGAAGGACTGTGTGGACTGGTGAAAAACATACTTACGGTCTAAAAATGTTCGATTAGGGAAAACATAGGCTAGAAAAATAATTTTAACGAAAAAATTTAAATAAATAAGTGTATTAGGCAAACATAACTGTAAAGATATTTTAAATTAAACTATTTTTAAAATATGTTCCCGTAATATTAATTAACTTCTAATTATTTTCCCCACTTTTTACGAAATTTGTAGGTGTTTCGACGCGTACAGTTAATGCACGGGTTACAGTAGCCACGGGAGCGAAATTCTACATGGGTCGTGCTCGTTAACTGAAAAAAGTATGTAAATGTAATAAAAATATGATTTTTACATGCGTTGGGCATTATAGCGGATATGTGGGCTTAAAATTAAAATGAATATTGGTCACTATAACCGATTGGTCGTTATATCCGCTATTTTTATAGCCGATAACATTCATGTATATGATTTGATTCAAATTTAAAAGTTCTTAAATCATCTGGTACAAAATTATATTTTTTATTTACATACATTGAATGAAATATGTGATAAAATGACGAGTTTTAGAAAATAACGAGTAATTACGATTAGTTGAAATTATAGGTGTACGCAACGGGGGGAGAGTGGGAGTGAAGCTATGATTGTATCAAACAACAATAGTGATTTAATCGAATTTGATATTAACACGAAACTAAATATTGGTACTAATTACATGTAATTACAAGTATACAAGTATATTGTACAAGTATAACGGGTAATCAGATAAGAGTTAAACTACTATTTAAATTCGAAGCAAAACAAAACGGTATGAGATATCAATATGAATTCATTTTAAGTTTAGACATTGAATTATATTTCTATCACAATTTTTTTTAATTTACTGAGTACGACTTATATTAAACTAACGAAAATACACTAACAGGTCCGAAAATTTTCGAAAGTAATTTGTTTGTCTCTTGTCTTTTGATGATAGAAATTCTCACAATGTCGGAAGCGAGTGCTGACGGATTAAACATTCTATCCAGTAATATTAATTGGTACAAATTGACCCCATTCGATCACCTTATACAAGTAAATATGTATCTTGTTTTTTAATCAGACATGCAATACTAGAAATACAATTTAATATTTTTAAAAACTAAATCGATCATTTTATCGTGCAGAGGATAGAGATGAGGAGGCTCACCGAAGTTGAGCAACATAAGGATCACTTAGTTTTAGAGTTGGTAATCGTTTCAAAATTTTAAGTCCGAGCTTTGGATTCCGTACCTGGAAAATTTATCGGGGGTTTTTTTAATATTGTAAATTTCACGAGTTTTTTTTATTCATACTATAATTAGGTGATTAAAAAAAACACAGTTATTCAAAAGTTTTCATAGATTCTATCATAAAAAAAACTCCAAATATTTCCACATGTATAGTCTTTATTGCAATTATAATAAAAATAACATAAATTGATATTTTGTATTTTTTTTTTATCCATTTAGAAATAATTTTACAATGATTACAGTTTTCTTCTTTACCACCATTTCTTTTTATTTTGAGTTGTTCGTTTACAATATTTATTTTATTATTTTATTTATTAATTTTTTTTTATTATTTATTAAACATACAAAAATTAAAAAAACTAAAACACATAATTGTTTTTTTTTTTTTTGCTAAAAATGTGCGTCGTATTTATTTATTTATTTTATTTATTTTTATTATTACAAAAACCAAAGGACCCGACACAAAATCAAGGTAGAATTGAATTCTTAATTCTTTGTAAGATAGTTTATATGATTCTAAATAAAGGTTGCTATTATTGGCATATTAAAAAATAATTACCTGTTTATGAATTAGTTGATTTTCAAATTGAGTCATTTCGTGACAATAAAACGCTTTTCTTTACAAAAATCATACATTAATGCAATGTATATTGCCTATAATCATTTGAAATTAGAAAATAGAATATATCAATGTATCAATTTTTTGAAATATTAATCAATTTAGGCAGCACATACTACAGGAGTGTATGATTTTTGTGTTAAAAAATCGTTCTGATGCTGTGAAAAATTTCAACTTGAAAGTCGCGTTCCTCTAAAACGGGTCCTTATCTCTCGTTGGCCAATGGTCACTATTAGAATGATAATTGATGGGATTTTTAAGCTTTTTTTTAAATTTTGTGTTGGGTTCTTTTTTGCAAATTTTTTTTTTTATAATAAATTTTCTTTCTATTTGAGCATTTTGTTTTGTATTCGAATAAGTTTAGTTAAGGTGAAAAGTGCTTAATGAAATTTTTAATTGAATTTTTTGTTTAAAAGATGACACAAACACGTTAAAAAATTTTGTTTTTAGAAAAGTTTGGCTATAGTAAAATCCTTTTTCGATAAAACTAAAATTTGTTCTTAAAAAAGCAAAAGGTTCTTAAATTTTCACAAAAATTAGCTTCTTTTTACGATGTTAGACCCTATTTCTAGGGTTGTATAAAGTCCTACGCCTCTTTAAATACCGTAAATAAAAATTTAACTCTAGTATTATAAATACCATCGGTCTTTTTATTAGATTTATACATTTCTAAAAACAATTCTAAAAATAATTTAGCTAAGAAACGAACCAAAACTAAATAAAACCGTGCGATTTTTTGATGTAACCTCATTTTTTTTTTTGGATATACATAATTCGGGTACAGTAAAACGCGTATTATATAATTATGTATATAATTTTTTTAAATATTTTTTTTTTTTAGGTAATATTTCTACGGATTAAAAACATGAATATTCGGACCAAATTTTATATTTTTTTCGTTTTACACTTTTCTCAATAATACTCAATAATTTTTTCTATATATATATATTTTTATTTATTTATAATATTTATAAATTTTTATATATTTTCACCAACAAATTTTTCATCTTAATGTTTAATGAGATTAAAATATTTTTTTTTAATACGGGATTAAAAAGTGCATTCGAGTAGTGTTAGTTAGGGATATATAGAAGTAGGGAAATAGGTTATGGGGCCCAGTATAGATAGATAAGTATTTAGTACCCGCGTGTATGTATATTCGATAAATTTCTTTTTTTTTTACTAGATTTTATTTACAAATTTTTTCGACGTCAAGTTTGAAGGGAAAGGAAATTGTTTCATTATTTCAAAAGTGATTTTTTTAATTTCTTATCAGATCAAACATTTGGTATACTAGACGCTGAGTGGGTTTCGTATGCATTTACAGGTCTCACCGAACAAGGAGTGTGTATTTCGACGTAATTTGACTCGCTGAATCCAAAGTTTTATATAATGCACATGAAAATACGTTTCATGCAATAGCAAAGAAGCTAGAACGGTTGTAAGTATTAAGTTTCAAATTTTCCCCCATTCTGAGTGATGAGGAAGTTGAAAATTCGGATTTAGCGGGTCAAAATATGTCGAAATACAATCCTTGTTCGGAAGGACCGCATACGAAACCCACTAAGCGCCTACATTATTAAGACCAAATTGAAGTTTATAAAAATTAATTTTAAATTTTTCCTACCTCTCAAACTTGACATCTTATTTCTAAACCTGAACAAAAATAATGAATAAAATAAATTATAAAAAATAATTGTTTAATAATTTTAATAAAAATTAAAAAAATAATAATTAATTTTACCCTTATTAAAATTAGTTTTATTTAATTTTTTGTTCAATTGATATTCGTAGAATAATATATTTACAAAATATAACATTTTTTTTATTTACATTTTAATTATTAATTTATTTTAATTTAAAAATGAGTATTTCCTTTTTATTCATTTATTAATATTTTTCTTTTTTTTGGTGTTATAATATGTTTTTCATTGAGAGTTTCCGAGCCTTAAACTTAAATTTTTTAATTTTAAAATTTTTTGTTATTAGAAAGAGTATTTCTTCATACCTTTGAAATTATTGTTTAAGTTTAAAATATGGACACACTTAATGGAAAACCTTTTATATATAAAGTGTTTTAAAGTAATCTACATTATCGATAATAAATACTGACACTGTAAATGGATATTAATACTGATTTTTTATTATATTTAAAAAAAGAAAAAAAACACTTTAGATATAAAAATCGAAAATTTCTTTATGAATATTAAAAAATATATTTTTGAAAATTAATTTTAATAAAAATTAAAATTTATTGTGACTGTGTCTATACACGCGCTATCTTGATCAGTATTTTAAAAAAATAATTCCATGTTCAAATTGTTCATTCTTTTCTGAATTCAGTCGAATTTGTTTTAAGACGTCGCAAAATCGTGGATAATTACAAGGTTCTGCGTAAATCTACTCATGGGCGTCACCGTTATCTCCTATATTTTTACTTGTACCTACAATTCATACTTTTCCCATTCTCCATAAATTAACTTGTACCTCAGCCATCGGCTGGTCATCTTTGCCATCGGCTGGCGACGCCCTTGGTACAAAAGACGAATAGCAATTAGCCCGGACGACCAGCAACGACCAAAATTGAAGCAAATAACTCTAAAAACTGTCGTACTTAAAACAATTTCAACATGGAAATATTTTTGAAAATTAATCTCGATTTATCGAGTATGAGACACATATTGATTTTCCTATGAAAATAAAATTTCGATATAACACTGAATTTTTACATTTCGTGATCTCGAAGATTTATTAGAAACTTCGAGAGTAGTTTATTTGACATCGTACGCACTAAAAAAATTTCTTTACCAAAAAAAAAAAAGTTTTAAGCCCAAAAAACCATGCTAAAATTTTTTTTCCTCAATTATTTTACAAAGAACATTCATAATAAATTATTATAAAGCACTGTCTACAATGAACCGTTACGAACAAAGCGTTGATGTCTCATTGTAGATGTAGCTTACATTTTTTACCTAATTTATGTGCAATCTTTTTAGTTTTTTTTTATTGGATTATTTTAATAAATACATGTTTTGGATTATTTACACCGCCCAAATTTTTCTGAAATTAACAAATTGGGCATTTTAAATTTCCAAAAATACTACTAAGACACCCATTTTTATTCCAATTGAGATAAAACACTTTCCCAAAAAATCTTTTTCTTGAATTTGGGTGGGATAAGATTTGGATGCTCCTTTTCTTCTTTCTACATTAGGACACTACTGAAAACAGTGTATTCCTTTTTTCTGGGCAATAATTTGCTTTTTTGAAGAAGTGTCGGTTTTTAGGAATTCAAAACCTACAATTTTAACCGACCCACCAATGCAGAAGTCACAAAATTTTCACTTTACGGTCAATCAAAGTGCAAAAATTTGAATGGTGTAATTAATTGTAATAAATTATTAATCAAAAAATATTCTACTAAAATAATTTAAATAATTTTTTTTTACAATATTTTTTTGGGTAACAATTTTTTCATATTTATTTATATTTAAAACAATGTGATAAATATTATTTAAAATATTAATAATTAATAAGTAAAAATATTAAATTAATTATAATAAAAATGATTTCTTTAATTAATTTACTAATTGTTAAGAAAAAATAACAAATATTAACACTTTTTTGTTTAATAATTATAAAAAATCTATTCATATAGGCCTTTATTTATAATTATTTTATTTTATTTTAAATTAAAATAATTTTTTATTTATTGTTTTTTTCTGGTGAATTTTGACACAAACGAACCAAGATCTCAAGCATAGTATTTGATAATCATTTTAACACGATTGGAAATTTAAGAGGTCTTTTCGGGATTTTTTTCATCTTTGATGCCGGATCTCTAAACAAATCATTTTATTCGAAACTCGAAAGAACGAGATAATTATTAAATACTACGTAATTGGCTCAAACACCCAAATTTTATCATTAATTTAAAAACCATAAATCCCACTTTCTTTGCTAGTTTTTGGTTATTTTTTTAACGTGTTAATTAATTTTCTCCAAAACTTCAAAATCAAATCACTTAAAATCAATTAATATTATGAGTAATTAAAGCAAATTTTTCAAAATGTTTTTTTACTGTACGAAATACTGTATTATTTTTAAAATGTTAAATCCGTTAGTAAATTCATCGAATATTGAAACAAAAATTAAGAGAGACCTTTAGAATATACGAAAGAGGAAATTTTGATAATGGAGAAGTTCCATGGTTTTTAATTTAATTTTTTTTTTCGAAAGTTTACTAAAAGAAATTAAAATTCATTTTTCATGCAATTTTACAAGTTAAAATATCGCTTTAGTAACGTCACCATACGGAGAAATGATAAAATAACATGCACATGATTGTGATGATAAATAGTTTGTCTCTCAACTTGTTTTCTCTATTATTTTAAGATAACTTTTCATGGAAACAAGCCAAAAAATGTTAATTTAACGTGATTCCAATTGGAAGTAGTTTATTAGATAAGTTGTAAAAAATCAATTAGTTAATAATTTATGACTTGATCATTTTTTCTGTTAAACTAAGATTTACAGAAATATAAAGGTCGCATTCGATGAATTTACGTCTCTGGCAGCCTGTTTTTTCTCTAATAAAATGTGTAATAATAATAAGTCAGGTTGTTTTTATTTATCTATAAATAGCTGTTTGATTGGTTTACCGTAATAATTAATTTTTACATATTTAAATAATTATAAATTACTGTTAATTATTTCTGCAGGGTTGTTCAATATCATATTACCACTTACGAATGAGAGACACTTTGTACAAAGCGAAGTTTTAATCGCTAACGGTTCGTCTTGTCGACGAACACCAAAGGGCTTTTGTTCTTAAAGTTTCTGAAATACGTCACCGTTACTGTTTAGTTTATTAATACTTTTTTTGGACAAAATGTCTTCACATTTACGTGGTAACATCTTATTGAACATCCCTGTATAAATTGTTTGGTGTAGGCAAATTAGCTTGTTCTCTAACTTTTCAACTTAATTTTTACTTTTCATTAAATTTGTAACACGTTGTCGATATCTCAAAAATACACCATTTTAAGATTTTGAACCAAATTTTTTTTGACAAAAATGTAAAGATCATAATTTATAACAAAACATTTTTTACTTATTTTTAATTTTTTCAAGATAATTTTAAAGTTACAGACAGTTTTAAGAGAACTTTTCAAAAGAGAAACGAAAACGCCTGACTAAAAAAATGTTCGTAAAAGATCGTGTTACGTCATAATGTTAATTGAATAGTATACATTATATACAATTATTAATTAACATTATGACGTTGACACGATTTCTTACGAATTTTTTTTTGTTGGGCGTTTTCGTTTCTCTTTTGAAAAGTTCTCTTAAAACTGTCTGTAACTTTAAAATTATTATGAAAAAATAAAAAATAAAAACAGTTTTGCTATAAAACTTATATATGATCTTTTTTCCATTTTTGTCAAAAATCAGTTGAATGAATTTATCAGATGTCCTCCAGGATATCACACTCGACAAAACAAGACCCAAAATCCAAAAGAAGAGAACAAGCCAAAAGAAAAATAAAATAAATACATTAAAAAAATTCAAATAAAAACTATTGAATTTATTTTGTTATTTTATTTAGTTTATAAAATTTACCCTATATTTTTTGGTTTTTTTTAAATATTTTACAAATATTTTATGAAAAAATGAAAGATTTGTATTTTTATATTTTTTGTAAGTACGAAATGTATATGAATTGTTGTAGGGGGAGGGGGCAGATTAAATATAATATTTATATACTTTTTTTTTTTTATAAAATTGCATCATTTTTTTATGACATGGATAGTACAGTAATGTGTTTTTCTTTAGAGTCCCTCCAATGTAGAGTTGGGACAACAACTTCACTATATAAGAGAAACTCTAACATCTATTCAATTAGTTGAGACAAGTTTACCAAAATTTTTGTATAGATTTTTATTTCAAGTTTAAATAATTAAATTCGTAGCTCATGGCATTGGTTTTCACTTTCACCCGTATAAAATTTGTTTCTTCTATTCCCTACAGCTACTGGATAGGCGGCAGCCACACTAAAGAACTGGGCTTACCAGAGGGCAGCATAATCTTCTTGGTCGCTATCCAGCTCTTGCCATGAGGAGAAGGAAAAGGACCTGTCGTAACTAAAGTCGGTTTATGTCAAAGCACTGATGGGCTAGTATTCGCAGATGGATCAACCCTTTTTCGGTATCAAAACAGACCCATTGGTGTGCTTGTGTCCCACTCCAGGGCAGCCACTCTAACCTAATATATTCCCTTTGATAATATAATTCTAAAATCTTAAATTTGTCCACTCCTTAAATCTGACCTACCGATAAATCCAGCAGTGAAGGATTATTAGAGGCTGAAGTTACGCAATCTTGAACGTTTTCCTGTATAATACGAAAAACCTGCAAATTTGTAAAACTTAGAAGGCTAAGTTTTGGAATTCCAATGACACGAATATCAAACTAGAAAGATCGGAAATCCCAAAAATTGAACATATTTGGATCGTATCTTCGGATCGTACTCCTGGCAAGCTTGTCTCCACTAAAAATGATGGATCTAAAACTCTAATTCATTTAATTAATAATTATTAATACATGATAATTTGGCAAATATTTGTAATTCGAAGATAATAAAAATATCTAATAGCTGCATGGGGTCACAGGATATCAGTTTCATACACTTTACTCGTTGTGCTAGCGCCAGTGGATTGTTGTGTGGAGTTCTCATTGGACACGGGTACCGTACTTAGATTACCATTATTATTCGCTAGATGGGTCAAAGATCCCGTATTAATTTGTGGCGATGCTGTCATCATATTTAAACCCATTTTTTGTAAGATATTCGATTCGCTACCAGTTTTCTTTAATAAAATATCGGGAGTGGGTGGAACAACAGTTAAAGCATTATTACCACGCTGTAATTGTTGTAGCCGTGCGTATTGCTCCTGGAGTGCTTTTTGTTTCTTTAATAATTCTTGATGTCGCATTTCCAGTTGTTCCTGACGATTGTTTTTCTTTGCACCTTCTTGAGAGTTAACCGATTCACAACTACTGCTGTTACTCGCTGTAAGCATCATCATATTGTTATCGATTTCGGTTTGTTGTTGTTGGGTATGCACTTGCAGATTGGAACCAATATTTCGTGGTAACGTTTGTGAACGTTCCTTTAAACTTGACCGCCCGGGAACGTTTCGCCGTAGAGTTCCACCCAAACCTAAATTCTCTCTGGCCGCATCAAACTGTGACTGTGTTGTGTTTTCATTCTGCGCCATATTTTGAACATTTTGTATATGTTGCAAAGTAGACGGGGTGTTATTACGTGGGGGTATACCTGGGGATGTTGGTGACGCTAATGGTGATCGGGAACTTGTTCTAGGCGGTGGTGGGGGCGGTACACGACGGCCAGCTAACGCTTGCAACAGTTCAGCGTTTCGTTCGGGTAACGGTGGTTTAACGCCAATATTCGCTGCTCGTGGAGCGGGTTGAATCGGTGGACTGTTATCCGTATCGGAACCACTTGGATATGAATGTAAACGACGTAGACTGCCTGTTCCACTACCCGTACTTACTGTTAGTGCATGTGAATCCATGCTACCTTTTCGTCCAATTTCGCCCATTGATGGTGCATGTGTTGTGGATTGTTGTTGGGGCAACGCATGTGAGGGGGGTGGTGCTGAATTGTGTGGCCTTGAAAATGTTTGCAGTTCATCTAACAGAGCGTCGAGTGCGTTCTCCGGACGCTGGCTGGATTCGGAGTCGATGGAATCTCCCCCGATGCCGCCCGGGCCCACGTTAGGACGCGATGTGGGTATGTTGGAATTGGGCTAGATATAGATACATAATTTTTATTAGAAATGATATTACTCAAAATTGCAATTAACATTAATTTTATGGTCAAAAAAAAAACTTGCAAGTAACCAAAAAAGAGAACCAAAAATCTTACATCAAATTCGAATTTAAAATGTTCGGTTCAATAATCGTTTATCCAAATATTATGGGAATGTGCATGATCACGTAATGCGCTGCGTTGCAAACGATTATTGAGCTTAACATTATCGTACTTGTAAAACATTTACCTTCAACAATCGTGCTAAACGTTTCAAAATAAATGAATTTTGACAGTGAAAACCTAAAATTTGTTCATAGTTTCGAGTTCAGTGCCATGATACATATTTTGGGAGAATTTATGTTAGTCGTTCCGATAAGTGAGATGATTTCACGATTTCTGAAAAACTGCCAAATGATTTTTATAGAATTTGATTAGTTCTAGATTTAATCCTTAATTTTTATTTTTACAATTTGATCCTTCGAAACAAAAAAAAATCATTTGACGATTCTTTAGAAATCGTAGTCGAGTTCCTTTGAGAATTTGGAATCAGTTATTAGGACATTGGATATCGTGGATTTGTCCAAGAATGTCAGTCCGATAGTGAGACGTCTCTAATGAAATTCGTCTCGAAATATTTGGAAATCACAAATATTTTTGTTTGAATTTTCTTTTCAAAATAACAGGGAGAAAAATAATATTCTAACTATTCTAAGGCACACGCGGACCAATCTTCTCATACGAGGTATTTTTCTCCGTGTATATTTTTAAAAGCTCTGCGTATTTTCTAAAACAGCTAAAATTAATTTCATAAAGTCTATTCGAAACTAAACAAAAAAATATTAAAAAATTTGAAATTCCAGAATATTTATTTCTGGCCTGCGTTTTTAAGCAGCAAAATTCCTATAGCGAAAAAGTTAAATCTATCAAAAAAAACACCAAAAAAACTGCTATTGAACCAACTTGTGGATGAAACCTGTCAAATTATGAATTTAAATGAATTCTGAAAAGGATTTTAATCGAGGAAAGGAACGCATTGGTGACTTAAAAGTTGAACGAAATTGAAAAGGCTCCATTTATAAGAGTTGAGACAATTATATTTCGAGTATCGTGGTATTTATTTCAATAACTTGATTTCACTTAATTTTATTAAACTAGAAAAATTTTAGAAATTATGGCTTTTCTTCTGCATCCATTTCCCCGACTATTTATGCTATCTCGAAATGGAAAATGAAATGATGAGCTTTTTTCGATGAAAATGAAAGACAGTATGCAATCTTCATTCTGAGACTTTTTGAGTCTCGCAAGTATTCACGATGATATCGGATGGGAATCATGAGTGCGTTTATACTTTAAACACAAATTTTGAACGATTTTTATTTTATTTTTAGTGGGAATTACTTGACAATATAAAAAGGAAAGTAAGAATACAATTTTTCCATATCTGGAGTAATTTTCAAAATATCCAAAATTGCAAATTTTGTTTAATTATTTGGATTTCGATATTTCGAAAGCTAAGGCAGATATCAAAAAGTTGTATTCTTATTTTTCATCTGCATTCATGAACTTTCACCAGGTTTACGCAAAAACTGAGCGGTTTATTTCATTTTTCGTAATCTATTACAACTTTGACTGTACTATAAAACGATTTTGAATAATTTTGGCTTAACATCTACAGGTAATTTGGGATTATGGGTTGTTGTAATATTGTTTTGCGTATCACCCCAAAGGCAAGGAGGTTTATGGTCGAAGAACCCAAAATCCTATTATTATTTCGACTTATGCCGACGATAATTTGAATCACCAAAACTCAGACCATTTGATAATTTGGGTCTTTTGTGGTCAAAACTTATCCTTTGACATTTTTCAAATACTATCCTTTGGCAACTCGAAAATTGCGCAAAAAATACAAACGCACTTAAATGAAAAGACTTATTTAAAATGTATGACAATGAAAAAACGATTAGAAAATAATGACACCACATGCAAAAATTTTCCCTCATAGTAAGGTAATTTAAAAAAAAAAATTTGGCTAGCCAAAAATTTTGGATATGAAAATTTTGTTTTTGAGATTTAAATAAATGATATTGATGCAAGTACACAACATGAGTGCTGACTGACGACTCTTTGGAAAGTTTTCATGATTTTAAGAAAATGGAAAATCTCGTTTACAATGACAAAATATTCACAGGCTGCACTGAGAGTTAGTCAGTTAAGCAGTCTTTAATCAAAAACGTCTTAAAACCTTTTCTCAGGAGATGTTTAAAGTGTGGTTAACAAATTTCCCGTAATCAAAAACTTCTTTTAAAGTTTTATTCACAAGCGGATTGAAAAAAGAATGAGATTTTTAGTGCCTTTTCTCCCCAAGATAATATTACTCAAGATATACACGCTCCTGTAAAGATGTTTAAATTTTGATCCGAAATATCTCAAAAACACGAGTTTCAATATGGGTGACAGACCCATACTGACTTATGAAATCCACAATACTTCTGACGAATAGTACTATTGGACACTGTAATGTCTCTGATGATGAATATTTATTAAAATGACAAAATAGGTTAAAAATAATAGAGTGACGAGCAGTGTGACAGCGTTTACATCTATACTGAATAGGATCGTAGTTCAATCATGCGTATGGATAAATGCGCCAAAAAGCATAGCGAGAAAAACAAGTAGTATTGCGACATCTACAATGTAGTATGGGATTCGAGCCCTACTGTCGAGTTGGGCTTATGTTTTACTAATGTAAGCGGCGCCAAAGTTTTGATACCATACAGTATTGTAAATAACGCCACAGTTAGAGATCATACGGAATTATCACTCCTTACATAAAAGTTATCATTGTAAACGAAATTTTAGACGAAGAAGGGGGGAATAGAAAGAGAGAGAGAGAGAGAGAGAGAGAGAGAGTAATACATTACCTTTGAATAATATGATTCAATTTGATGTTGAGATTGTTGGTAAGAAAATTTAATGCGAATCGTACATTTTGATAAGAAAATATTTTAGGATAAATTTCGTGAGAGCCCTTATTATACGGTTATATAGATTTGGCATTGGCTGGAGGGCAAACGCCGAAAAAGGTAGAAGTCTAAAGGAAAATGGAGATATTTTGTTTGTTAACTTAATAAATTCGAAACATATTTCTAAGTTTTCATCTGAATTCTTCGGACCTGAAGGGTTAAGATCAAATTCAAGAACACTTTCAATTTTAAGAACACTGTAAAATGTCACACTCCGTATATTTTCGAAAGGTGCAAAATGGTAAGGGGGCGCAGATCATTCAATTAGCGATTCCAACCAGGATTAAAAAGCTCTTCTCGAGTATTCTTGTATCTGACAATTAATAATAAAAATAATCTATAAAATGGGAATACCGCAAGTTGGTTTCTAGCACCTAGACCAAGGGATCCACTGTGCGCTCCTTGAAAATAATCGGTCGCCCGAAGACGAGACATTTCCATGTAGCAAGTGCTATTTTAATCAGACACCAAACAGAAAGCTCAGAGCTTTTCTATTGGGATTTCTCTCTGGCGTTATGAGTCCAAGGTTACGAACCGAAAAATTCTATATCTTTTCTTTCATCGTCCTCCATACGATTGGGGATCATCAGAGATTCCCAAGTTATGAAGATGATGTGTTTCAGCCTAGAACCACCCTTTTCCACAGTGTGTTTTAGCCCAAAACAGTCGAATGATTTAGCTGTGGTTATACACAGTTTGACCTATCTCCCCATTAATTGACTCTTCGCAGCCTCAGGCTCAGGTATAAAGAATGATAGAGACGACCTGTCTCATCCCAAGGAGTTCGCTGCTACATTCCATTTAACTGCCTTTTTAAGCATTAGCTCCCACCAATGTCAAACGTTCGTATATCATAGTCTTATAGTTCGTTTAAAAATACGAAAGACATAAGGTCAAATAATTTTTCGAAAAAAAGACCACAGTAGATTTAAGAGTAAAGCAACTTCATAGTTTTTTATTATTTTTTAAGTTGTAAATAAAATTGTTTGATCAAATTTCTTTTCTATTTTCAACGAGCTATACTTGTAAAATTTCTGAAAAAATTAAATCTTATCAAAATGAACGAGAAGCTGTAAACTCTTTACATGCTAAATTTTGTGTAAAAAATTTATATGAAAATTTCAATTATCTAAGAAAATGCGAAAATAATTATATTGTGAAAATTACATGCGCAATTTTTATATAATTTAGTCAGATTAATAAGCACAATTTTAAGAGAAGAAGAAAATTTTGTTTTGGTTAAATGTAAAACTCATTTTTAACAGTGTACTTGCAGTGATTAAAAAGAAAATAAAAAATAAAAAAAATAAGACTACAATACTTTCTAATTAAGAATTTTTCTTTAATAAAAAAAGAAGCTTTTCTACAATTAATAAAAAAAATAATAACAAAAAAATACTCTCTAATTTAATAATTTAATAATATTAAAAATTAATTTTTATAATTTTTTGTAAATCGATGCAAAATCTTTATATTTTAATACGATCTAGTTTTCATAGAAACGAGACAAAAAAACTTTTTACCAATTTTAAGATTTTGCAATCGATTTGTCTTTTAAAAAACTGTTATACAATTTTCTTTTTAAAAAAAAAAAAAAATAATTGGTAGGATTTGAAATAAAAATATTTTTTAAAAAGTGCTCAAGTGTTTGTGAATTTGAAAAAAGAAGGAAAAACTTGGAATAATAAAAATCTTGTTTGATTTTGAATATTAAAAAGAATGCCAATTCGTGTGTTATAACATTTCCAATGACACCTTACTATAAGGAAAAAAGTATTCACAAAGCCGGTCATTCAAAAAAATAAATCATAAAACTTGTTGTTTTTCTTTTTTGGAAAAATTTGTAAAAAAATCAGTTTTGTTTATTCGTAAAAATACTTGAAAAGTATTGAAATTTCTTTAGACACACTTTCTGGATGTAAATCAAATCTGAACAGACTTGACATCAATTTCATACAGCAGGGTATAATCAAGAGCCACGCATCTTGATTGGTTATAAATTATGGCGAATGTTAGAATTTTTTATTAAAATCTGAGCACCCTGATTTACTACGATCGCCTGGTATTAATTTATTTTACTTCAGATAATAGACTTGGAGACATTGACACGAAATTTCAAACCACTTTACTAGCATGACAAGGTAGTACAGGGCTGCCGAATGTTGTTAAACGAGCTGGCGAAACAAATGAATGTAGACCTAGTATGGATACCTGGACACAGGCACATTTCGAAAAATTGTGAATCCTACGAGTTTGCTAGAAATGGCACAATGCTGCCTTGCACAAGCATCAATTCACATCTGGGAGTTCCATGCAGTTCCGAACTGAAAGTTGCTCCTAAAAGAGGATATTTTAAAGAAAGTAAAGAGTCTGCGTGGATCTTTTATCCCCAGAATTAGAATTTCTTTAAAATTAAATGTCGTTCCCGAAGTAATTTATCATTGCTGGTGATTTAGCAAGACATAAAAAGTGCTTCTTTTTTCCTTCCTCTCTTCATGGCTCTAGGAAAGCAGCCATTATCTCCAAATCTATGTCATATAAAACTTGGCAGCACAAATAAACCACGCTAGTTACTAAAACTGATTTTTTTTTCTGTTGGATGTTTTGTTGAAAGTTTGTATCGAATAATAATAAAACAAAAAAAAAAGATGTTTTCGCAAGCCAAACTTTGAATGAAACAGCTCATGATCTCAAACATGTCACGTACGAATCAATAAAAATCAATCAATATAATAAATATTGAGAATTTTATATTTATATTAATAATAATGCAAGCATAATTATTTGATAAAACTGTAAGGTTTGTGTTTACTCATTAGTGGTAATTGCGTCCTTGAAGTTAGAACTCCATTTCCAGCCGTACTAAATTGGGAATAAATTAAAAAAAACGTTTTAACAGAGACTGTTTCATTTATTTATCAAAGTCAATCAGAAATTATCTAATTTTGATAAAAAAAGGACCTGTTTTTATTTAATTTTTTATTTTCATTATAAAAACTACTTTTTTCTACAAAGATTTTATAACCTTTAAATATTTCTCAAATTTGACAGTTAGTGAATGACAGTTATTTATACAACTATGACGTCATTATATCGTATGTCAAAATATTATCTTAACCTCATATTTGAGAAACATTTAAATTGATTTATGAATTTCGTTATCATTAAAATTTGTTTAAAAAATTTAAAAAAGACATTTAAAAAAAAATAGACGGTACACAAAACGAGACAGTCCACCACTGAAACACTCTAGCAGAGGACAAATAACTGAAATTAGGTGTAAGGGATTTTTTTTTTGTTTTTACGTAACATCTAACATTTAGGTTATAATTTTAAAAAAACAGAACAAAACAATAAAAAGGGCTTACTTCTTTTTATTTTTCTATTAATGTTCGGATAGAAAATTAATTAGCTTTCTAACATTAATAGAAAAAAATTTAAGCAATTAGAAACCAAAAAAAAAAGTATAAATTTGAGGAAATCAAAAACAAGGGGGTACATGAACTTTGAAGTATTTTTGTAGCTTTGTAAAAACCAAAATAAAGAGTGCGAATTTTAAACAGTGCCTAAATTGTTGAAAACTGAAAAAAAACTTTTGTTTTACAAGATGCGATTGCTATAATTTAGGGACTATATGGCAGACTAACACAGAAAAATAAATTATTTTTTCATATTTTTTTTTAAATGAAAATTAAAACTTATAGCTAAGGTTAACATTGGAAATGCGTTCAACTCCTAAGAAAAACAAAATTGTAATTTAGTAGGGCAATCAGAGTGAGACAGACTATATCATCCATTCACACGGAAAATATCATATATTGTATGAGTTGGAAATTTTCTAGAAATACCCACACAAAAATGGTACCCAATCGATTTCATGAAAATAAAAATTATATAAAATCCCATCCGTTTATTCAAATAGAAAATATAAAATTATTCGATTTAAGAGCTTTATTATGTCTATTTACGAGGTAACGCTTAAAAAAATTGTTTACACGTTAAAATTAATTTGTGGACCCGATTGAATCATGGCTATCATCCAGTGGTTAATTCAAGACTGATCGAGTTTTGGTTTTTCAATATTGGATCGATTGCTATTTTATCCGTGCGACTATTGCAAACGACTTTCGTACTTGTAACCTGAGATCAAAAAAGATAACTTCTGAGAATGAAAGAAAGCCCTCGCAATGAAAACAATTTCGAGAAAAGTAATACTTACAGTCTTTAAGAGATATTTGCGTGGAAGTATTAAATCAGGACATCTAAAACTTCAATTTATTGATAAATGGTACGCAACCTAATAGTTTAAATCGAAATTTCTGAAAACGGGTCCACTTCTTGTTTTAATTAGTACGAATTGTTACCACCAGTTGACGAGTTGAAATTCTCAGTTATCTATAAGAGAAACATCTTGGAAAATAAGGACAATTGAGCTTTCTAACCAGGAAATTTTTAATTTCACGGGCTTTCCGAAGAGAGGTTAGCTGTCCTAAGCATGGCTAAGTATTTATGCTTACGCCCTTTCCTCTTGGACCGAAAACTGGACACATTTATGCCATATTGTACTCCCCACTTAAAAACTTCCCAAAAGTTTCAGAAAATTTGACTGAAGGCCTTTTCCATAATCAGAATACTTCAACAGGTTTGTACGTGTAAATAATTTTATACATATGTTAGCGTGAAAATAGACACTGTGTCAAAAAATTGAAACAAAACAAATAATTTATTTTATTTTTTAAGTGAGTTTAAAAAATTTATTTTCAAAATGAAAAACTTTGCACTCAAAAAACACAATAAATAATAAAGCTACTTTTTAATTGCCCTCAGAACTTTTTAATAAAACTTTTTCTTATTAAAGTATTATAAATAATTAATTGAATCTAATTAAATTACAATTATTATTATAAACAAAACAAAATAAAATTATAATCATGCTTAAAGCCATTTTAATTTAAGTTTAAAAAAATAAAAACAATTAAAGAAAAGTTTTTAAAAACTCCTATTCATGTAATAAAAAAAATCGAGAAAATTTCTACGATTCGTGGTTTTTCTTCGGCATGATATGTAAGACCAAGTTGAATTATCGATGGATATTCGTTCTTTTTGGTTATTCTTAAACAGGGATGGTGATCTTTTATGTATTATTACTGTGCCATTTTATTACAAGGCCATAGACGGTACCGTTAAATAATTTTGACTCCGTGATTATTGGGCAAACCTGTATCTAACTGTAATTGGGATTTTGAACCAGATTTTTGTTTTGGAGATACTATCAATTCTATAATTACCCATTCACGAAAAAAATTGCTTATGCCCATATCTTCAAGAAAAATGAGGTTTCTACGTTGATGGGTATTTAATCTCAAGTTAGATGATCCCCGAAAAAAAACAAAAATACAACGATTCTTTCCTTTACTAATTGATTTTATTTTTTGCCTCAATATCGGAGAACAGAAATTGAAGCGTTCTCAAGAAGCTATCACGGTTTTTAATAAGATGAGAAATTACAATTTCAACGAGAAATATTATGTTAGCTTTGAATAATTTGAATAAATAAATTTTTAGGCCTTAAAATTAACGCCTTAAACTTATCCTCTCACACAAAGGTTTACGAAAATATTACAAAAGTCGCATTTTGTTTCTGATCAAAGCAAACTTTTTCCAAACCTGGGGTCCCACTAAAATCCTGTCAGGGTTGAACCAGAATTTTTATTTATTAAAGTTATAGTACTGTCTCGAGCGGATTTGATTTTGATTCCAAATATGAAAGTAGTTTTGGGTATTTTTGTAGGCACCTTTTTTTTTTAAAGAATTTTAAAAATATTCAAATACCTCACAAATCCAAGAGTTTGAAAAAAGAATTTTTAAGGTTTAGAAAAATAGGAAAAATTGGACAAAAATTATATCAAAAATAAAATTTGTAAATTTTATTTGTCAAAATTATATATATTTCTATTATTTACAACTTTTTTTTTCTGCCACAACTTCCCCACCAATTATCAAATTTGCATGTCATAGGCGTCAAATTAAAGTGTAAATAATTTATGTTTTAGAAATGAAAATTTAGAAAGGCACGGTTTGTGAAAATCTAAGTGCATTCTAAAAAAAAAAAAAATAAGACGTAGTCCAAATGGCGGTTTTATGGTATCGTTTTACTGAGGATACATTCTAAAACAGATTTTTTCAACTATTTTGAAATTGAAACAAACGCAACCAAAGAGATTGTAAAGGTACGAGTGACTTCTTCTCGCCTTACTTCAAAAAATTCTGGCTTATTTTATTTTGATTACGCAAACGATACTTTTTTAAAATAGTCACTCTTAGGTATCCACAGTCGTGTATATATAACACGACTGAGGAGTCACACTCGCATAATTTATAAGGGACATTTTTTGCACTTAAAATTTTGTTCCATCTCTAACAAGTTTACAGGATGGGTCCCAAAATGACCCATCTTGCTCATCTACGAACTTAACCTCACTTTTTACGTCCTGAACAATTTCAGCATGATATATCTTTTCATTTTTTAGTTTTCGTGTCCACAGATAGACGGACAGACAACCAGAAATGGACAAATTAGATGATTCACAGTTCGGGAAGTCACAGTCTGAAAAAGGAAACTGTCGCCATTGCGACATTTCCTCTCTAGACAAAAATATGGCTAGTCTTTATTTTGCTGAAGATTCTTGCTCCTTGGTTTATCGAAAGAATGTAATTACACAAACAGTACCTCCTATAAAAATAATTTAAGTTGACGCCTGTGACATGTCTCCTACATAATTATATTAAATACAAAAATAATTAATACGGCATCAAACAAAAAAGAAAATTTTTGGAAAACAAAAGAAACAAACAAAAATAATTAAAAACACAAACAAAATGTCTAGTTTTGCGTGCAAGGGTCAAAATAAAAATGAATTCAAGGCCATACGATTATAATAGCGAAAAAAACTTGCACTATTTATTTGGAAGTATTCAACCACTTACTTTTCCATGTTGAGCTGATGTGGGTGTGACAGGTGGTGTTTCGTCTGTCGATGGTGATAGACGACCATCACCTGTTGGATTACCCGGACACGGAAGTCGTTGTTCTTGTACACTGGCTAGGCTATAAAATTAGGGCGAAAACTTTAATTATTTTTTGTTGATACAAATATATTGAAGGTTATAATGAGTAAAATTAAATAGGCGAAAAATTTATCACCTAAAAATTATAGGCAATTTCATTACAGATATGATATACAAATTACATAATGACAAAATTATATATTAATGTTACTTCTATAGCTTGTTTTTTCCTAAGCGGTACATGTTTAGAACTTGAAACTTAAGATTTTCTATATATCAAGAGTGACGCCGAATAACAAAGCCCTTAATTCTGATAATACCAACTTATAAAATTACTCACCGTTTTAATGTGACTAAAGTTCCAGTTAATTTCTTACATCGACGCAATGCACTCTCTAAGCGTTCAGGCTCTTCTTTTAAAAATTTTTCCTCTCGTACAACTTTTTCCATTTCAGATGTTAACATTCCTTTAAGCCCTTCTTGTAAACTTGGAAACCTATTTTGGAATTAATGTATTAGTAAATGAAACTGCAAAAACATTTATGTAACTAATATAAATAACATTTCCAAATATTTGCAGATTTTATTGAAAACAAGGGAAATGGACTATCCCTTCCTGTTGTGCCAATGGCGTTTTATAATCTTATACCTTATTCTTAGAACCAGAAAGTGGCAAAAGTCATTTAAAGCATTTCTTAGTTAAATGACACGTTATTAATTTTGGATAGCTATAAAATTATAGACCAATTGAATTGAGGACTCATATTTTATAAATCAAAGTAGCATGTAGAAAACACCTATAAATTAAATAGAACTTCTAATTTACTTTCGTAGACAACATGAAAAAGAAGTGTAAGGAATCGTATTCCTGGCTAAGGTCCATCGAACGCACCTTAAAAAAAAATTATTTCTTTTGAGACAATTTCCTGAATGTTTACTTACCGTACTTTAAGATCCGCAACAGTTTTAGAGCTTTTACTTAAAATTAATGCCATATTCTCAACATCGGACATATTAACTCGTGTTTTTCGATTAATAACATTGCCACGTAATTCTTCCACAGTAGATTCCAAATCTGATAAATCTTTTTCCAAACGAATCATTTCTTGTTTATAAAGATCCTCTTCTCTGCTTAAACGAACTCGTTCTTGATCCATTCCTGTATTACATAAAAAAAAGAAGTTTTACATGCCCTTATACACCGACTACAACTGGCGAATTTAGAAAGGAACGGGGACATAAAAGGTGCTTGGCGAGTCTATGAAGCAATATTTCTTTGGCCACCCTCTCTAAGCACGTCTGAGTTCTAATCCGATTAAAAGCCTTACCTGCTTGCCAGGCTTGTTCTCCGCCAACCAGTAACATGGTGCGTATCTTTATAAATGTATCCCGTATAGTTTCACGCACAGAATGCGCTTGTGCTTGAGACATACGCCGTAAGTTACGCACTTCTGCACGTAAATCTTTTGCTTTCTTCTGTAATCCACGTAGCTGATTGTACATTTCTGGTGTTAATTGTAGGTCACGATATAAATGTCGACTGCTATCGTACTGGACAGCTAATGCAGCCGGTTTTGGAGGTGGTGCTGGTTTTAAGCGATCCCGTTCTGTATAAAAATAATATTAATATGTTAATTGTTACGCTAGTTTGAACTTTTTGGATGTTTGTCAAAATTATTGAGATGAAAATTTACTCAGAATATGTAACATATTTCGCCGAAAATTGTTTTTGAGGGGGTTTTCAGGACCGCTGAACATGAATATCACTACGAAAATGGCGCACGAGGTACCTTTTCCTCAAGGCGGGCAGTATACACCTCGCCTCTTGGACGCTTTTTCACTTATCAATATGAAAGAAATTTTCCAGTATTTTGGGGATTTTCATAAAAAATAAGATCAATAATTTTGACAATATTTAAACTAAACATTATTTATTAATAAATAATTAAAAATATTTGAAGAATAATAAATGATTAATAATTAAAATTCTCACCTTGCGAAGATGTTCGAGGCAATGTAGAGGATTTTATGGCCGGCTTTGGGGGTTTAGTATCCGCTACGCAAGCAAAAAAAAAACACACACCAAAAGAAAATGTCACCAGTTAAAAAATGGAAAAATATTTTTCTTGTACAACGCATGCATTTTTTCATAAAAGATACCAAAAAAAAGTAATTAAATTTTTTTAAAGAACAAATTTCTAACTACGAAATTATGCAAAATTTGTGATTAATTAATTCGAGATTAAAAGAAGATTTAATTTAAAAGAAATTTTATTTTATCTTAAAGCCTATAATAGTAGAAAAGCCGATCGTGGTAAGCTCTTTCTGATAACACTCGGAAGTTCCAATTTCTATACTTTTAGCACAACAAAATTTATGAAAATTGACTTGAATGGTATCAACGAGAGTCTATAACGATTAGCTTTTGGACAAAGTTGACTTTGATTTTGGACGATAAGAGTACCAAAGGTTTAATTTATTTTTGTTTTCTGTTTCTGTTCTTTTAAATAAACGGGAAAAAAGATAACAAAGGTAATTATCTACTGATAAAAATCTGACCCCTGTTGACTTTTTAATCCACCCTTCGTTTAAGTTTAATTTTTTAAGGCATGTAAAAACTAAAAAAAAAATTAAAAAAGCATGATTAGAAAAAAAAAATTAGAACTAAGTTTTAGAAAACTTTTTTATCGAAATATGATCATCCTACTTTTCCATAAAAGTTCTGTGGCATAAAAAAAATTGGATTAAAAAAAACTTGATAATAATAATGCCCTAACGGTGATAGAAAATGATTGGTACTCTTATTATTAGAAAAAATAAAAAAATAAAAATGGTGGCGATTAAATCGTGTAATTTTCACAAATTGTGTATAAATAAATCGCACCTGTATGCTGTGGCGAATGTTGTTTTGGTGAATTCATGTCTGGTGGTTCGTCGCTGAATGAAACTGATTTCTCAAATGAAACGGATTTGTCTGTAAAAATTAAATACAAAAAATATTTGTGCCAATTCTATCAAAATTATTATTTTTTTCTTTTAAAACAAAAAAAATTTGAACAAAAAGTTTACAATTTGAAATTTTTTTAATCAATTTTTTTTTTTAAATAAAACATAAAAAAATTCTGATAATGGAATGAAAATGCTTTATGAAAAATGAATTTTTGATGTTTCAACTTGAAAATTGTGTCTTCCTAGCAATTATCGATTTTCTATACTTAATTTGGATGAAAGTTTGCTGATACAACTGATTTCTCAGATACAATAATGGGATTTTTCTGAAAGGTATTAATAGACTTAGATAGTCACTGATTTGATTGCTTCATATTTGTCAATTTTTGGAAAGAAGATATGGGATATTCTGAATCGATTTTTGACGATATCTTGAAAACTGCCCGTTCAAATGTTGTAACAGATCTAACTTCGATTATTGATATTTTCGATTAGCAGATGGTTTCTAAAATACTTATAGAAGAGTGCAATGTTTTCTGAAAAAATGAGATCTTATTTTAACTCTTTTACCACATGTAGCGGCTTTTGGCTTTCCAAATATCATATAAACCACGCAGAAACCTCGTAAATATTCTCTTATTCGAGTAAAAGCTAAAATACCTTTCAGAAACACGAAAATTCGATATTTCCAGTGCCAAAAAATATAGAGGCGTTACTTAAACCCCTTCTCTCATTTTTTGGAACTGGCAACATTCACTATGATTGCTTTGGGTCTGATTAGCCCAAACTGGAAATATTATTTTCACAGACTATAAAATAGTTGAAGGGTCCCTGCACAAATCATATAGAATTTGCACATTGGTCAATTTATTTGCGAATATATCTCAAAGATGTAAGATTTGTGCAGAGAACAAAAAATTACAAAATAATTTTTAAATGAAAATTCAACGATTGTTTTTACACAAATTTTTCTTAATATGTTAATAAAATTGATTTTTGAACAAAAAATAAAAAATAAAAAAATGCAAACATGGAAATTTTTGAACCCATGCAAAACAAACGAGAAACGTTTCAAAAAGGCAAAAATAAAGCAAGGCATTTGAAAAGAAAAGGAATCAACTGATCTACACTATTTTAGAGAAGAGTTCTACAAGGTTTTTTTGTTTTCAAGACGTAGAAAGTTATAGAACGATTTTTAATAATAAAAGTGTGTGCTTTAAGGCCATAATAATTACTTCGACTGTGAAAACTTTTAAAATTACATAAGCAAAGATTTTGGAAGGAAATTTGAAGCTTTCTAAATAATTCTTACCGTGAGTGATTACTTTATTATATAAATTCCTAATCTAAAATACTTTTAGGAACTTTAAAAAAAGAGAGAGCCTTCAAATTTGGAAGACTTGCTAGAAATTTGAGGAACATAAGTTTTTGTATGGGATTAGGCATTAATATTTTTTAAGAACCACAATTATTGGAAGTTTACAAAAAAGACATGCACAAAATTTACAATTTTTTGATTCCAAGAGTGAAAAAATGGTTTTACATTTCAAATTTTGGAAGAAATATATAAATTATATAATTTTAAACAATATCATGCAGATTAACTCAACAAAAGATATTCAAAACATGATCAAAATTTGACCAAAAAATGAATTTTGAGATTCAAAACCAATTCATTAAGTTTTTGTTTTGAAAACGAAATTATTTTTGGGTAAATAACAGCATGCATTTGGAAAAATTATTTATCGAAAACTTACGACAGCCAGATTTGCCTAGTTTTGGGGTCTTAGTATCGGAACGCAGGTAGCTATCATCTGGAGATTTAATATAAAAAATTTCTTATTAAATTTAGAATAGAAAAAAAAAAACTAAAAACAAAAGTAGTAATTCGAAAATTTCAAAAATAATATATATAAAATTCGAATAAGGATCAAAGTTATTCGCGATTTTGGAACTTTTTGATTTCGGGTACTAACCTGGTAATGATGTCGAACTAGAACTTGAATTTTTATCAAATTCATCTCCTGTTGAAATGTAACAGAAAAGAAAGGTTTTAATGTTTTTTTTTTTTTGGCCACAATATTTGTGTTTCAAAATCTAGAATCATAGATTCTTTTTTAAAATGGATTATTTTTCCCAATCATAATGTGATTTCAATTTTAGAAAAAAAATCTATTATTAATGCCTAAGGTGACTAAAACTTCCCATTAGCAGTACATTTTTTTTCGAAAAATCATTTTGTTTACTATCTACATTTCTAGAAGTCTTTCTAAGTTGTCTAAAATGACAATAAAAAGAAATGAAATCGAAGGAAAACTACGAAAGTTAATCTCTGCTCATTAAGAAAAATGTCATTTGATTTTCACATCGAAAAGTTTTCTATATAAATCTACTATAATCCCCCCATCCCTTCCATTCTCGCATCGGATTATAAATGAATGACAGCAAGGAAACCACAAATTTTCACGTTTTTCTAATAAAATTAATTATTTAATCCAAATCGACCACCTTTTATAATTTATTGGAAAAGGAAATTAATCAAATTTATTATATTTGCTTATGTAATTGATTTGAGGATTAACCTAGAATTACAAAGCTCTCAGAATATTTATTTTTAATACAGGGTGTACAAGGCTTCTTGTAATGTTAAAATAATGCCACCAGTAGTGATATTTGCAACTGTTTAAATCGAAATGGTAATGTAAAGCTATCCATTGGGTAATTTGGTTCTTAGGACATAGAGGCTAGAGACTTCTATGCCCTAGAGTTTTTAGATTTTAGTAAGCAATTCAAGGTTTTTATTCGGGGTTGGTGTACCGACTAATGCTAGAAATCCAGCGCAAGATCAAAATTTGGCAACCATGAATTCCAGAATTGATAAATCTTTTTTATTTCATTCAAATAACATTAATAGCGATTACGAATACCTATTATTCAAATTAAATAGGTGATGGTAGTTTCTGTTACACCCTGTTTTAAATATATTTACTAAATTTAAGGATACAGTCGACAAGGTTTTCACAAATAACTTAATTTGACGAAAGTGGGAGAGCTTTTCATAATTTGTCTGTAAAGCTCTTGATTATTGAGAAAGTCATTAATTTTATTTGGAAAGCATTTTGTTTCTTCAAATAAGTATTTGTTTACACGCTAACGTTAAATCTTTTTGGAATTAGCGTGTAAATAGTAACTAAAACGTGTAAAATTTTCGAAAAAAATAGGTAGCCTAAAACATAAACGGTTCTTGTTTTTTGATAATTATAGAATTTTCATTATGGAAAACTGACATGAAAAATCATTCACATAAATGAAAGAAAAACATTTAAAATGAACATTTCAAAAATTTTCTTTGAAACATTTAAAAATGAAATTTTTTATAATCGATTAAGGTCGTATATTTAAATAATTTTTTTTAAATTAAATATTAATGAAATCGACTTATGGTTGATTGTGACGTCTTCATATCTGTTGTGGCTGGGAGCCAATCGAAACCACGCAAAATTCATATTTTTTGGCTTGTTTCCATGTTAAATTATGTTATAATACTTATATTTTAATTAGTTGAGAGACAAACCATTTACCATTCTGCATGTTTATTTATCATTTCTCCGTGCGGTGGCGTTACTAAAGCGATATGTTGACGTCACTGGGGTTTGAATTTACAGTTTAGAAAAATCAATTTTTAGTAAACATGCAACTTCTCTATTGGTTTAACAATTCATTTTTGCAGCAAACCGATTAAATTTCTTATCGAAAACTTACGGCCTTAATCGACGAGGATGATTTAAAAATGGACATTGCAAACACAAGAAAAACAAAAAAACAAACACATTGCTTAATTCCACAATCAAACCCACCGACCTTGAGACATTTGATCTGCTATTCTAAATAAGCTTAAAATTAAATTTTATGATTTTGAGCTGCGCAAAATAAAATTATTTTATCCCAAAGGAAGAAAAAAAATTATTTAATCATAATTTAGTATTAAAAAAAAATACCTGAGCGAAAACTGTCTCTCCCAGGCGGTATTAAGAAATCCCTGGGTGCTGTTGGTGCCTGAGTTAATGCCTTTTGAACCAATCCAGTTAAATTTGCTAATTGACGTTCCATATGTTCCACTCGAATTCTACAAAATAAAATTTTAATAAATTTAAATATTATATAAATTTTAATTAAATTTTTTATCGAATTTTACTGTTAAAACTTTCAAATAGCAATCAATCAAAGCAATTTGGGAAAAATTAAATTTTTTTTTGTATATTTAAAATAGAGGTTTTACAAAGTCTACGGTTTTCGTAGCATCGGCAATCAATTTGCCCCGGATTCAAATGTGGTAATGCCACGAGAACCGTAGACTTCATGATCATGACTTTTAAGCTGAAACATTTTATTATTATGTTTTTTTGAGTTAGTTAGAATTAAACAAGCAAAGATTTGCGCATGCAAAAAAATAAAGTGCGGTTTAGTAGAAAACATACCGTGTAGTATCATATGGAACTGCGGCAGGTGTAGGAAACTGTGATCGAGGCGCTGGCACGGCACGTGGCCCTCCTGAAGGTATTTTTGCGCCATACAGAGAGTACGATTCATCAAGCAATTCAGTATCACTGTTTTAGATATGCAACCAAAATCACAAAACAGAAAAAAAAATACTTCATTTACGACCACAAAAAGTAACAAAATCAAAATTCATGGATTTTTATTTTGTTGGTATTAAAATTATGAAATTTTCTGGGTAGAATTTTTCTCAGCATATACAGGGTATCTAGTCTAAGGAAAACTTTTTTATTATAAGGAAAGGAATGTTAATGGCCGTTCAAGAAATCACTCCCAAGATATGTAGGAGTGTATTTAAACAATCGGGAGTGATGTCTTGAACCTTTGCCATTATTATCTGTGCAAAATGGTTTACATTTCTAAACGACCATGAACATTCCTATTAAATTTTCTCAATTTGTGACCACTCTGTATATTCGATGTCAAAAATGAACAGCTGAATGTTAAAATTTTTGGAAGCAGAGCTTTTTATAGAGAATAAGCTTTTTTCGTAGACCTTATAATAAAAGTTATCCATTTGTAGCCAACTTAGCTTTACATCCTGTACTTGTAACAAGTGAATTAAAAAAGTGACAACTCCTATTTAAGGCAAGTGAAATGGATAATTTAAAAAAAGAAAAATGAATGGTGATATCCTAAAAAGTACATAATAAAGATTATCCATGTAGATTGTAGGTTTCAACTTGTATCTTTGTATCTCTGGTATCAATTTACGCAAATAAAGGATGTAAGTGTCTTTTTAAAACAAGTTTGATATTACATATAAATATTATTCCTACGGGAATAAGAACATCAGATACATACATAAAGGTACATGAATATTTTTTTTTTAAATAAATGTTTATATTTACGGGGCGACATTGGACAGGGGGTTCAGTTTTACTCAAATAGTCATGAGACATAAATGAAGCCGTACATTATTCATTGAAGAATATTACTACAAAGTAAACAAACGAATGCGTTTACAGGTCCTACTGAATAGGTAAGGCCAGGCGTCAGCTTTTTATTCGTCTGATATGACCAATAGAACCGAGGATATGTTTAAAACGTTCTTAGATTGGCCAATAAATAATATTTTGATACTTTAAGGTACCAACCCAACCCAACCCAGCATGTTTGTGTGTTACTAAACCATTTTTGAAGTAGTTTCGGCTCGCATTTGACTCAACTTTTTTTTTGCGTGTGTATACCATGTGTGTTTGTACCATCTAGGCATATACATATCTGTAGTATGACAGAATACATCCGTTTAGTAATGCATCTAAGCGAGAGGTATTATAGACATGTGTTGTAAGACTACAGATACGATACGACAGATCTTCTGTTGTATGCATACAGAGAGTGGGAGTTTTGTTGCATACAAATATTATTAATTGATTTGAAAACTCCCACTCTCCAAGCGTCTTCCAACTAATGTTCAATACATGTATATAATACCTCTTGCTTAAATGCATTAGGTACTAAACGAATGTATTCTGTCATACTACTGATATATATATGCCTAGATGGTACAAACACACATGGTATAATATCGGATAAAATATGTTATTATATTAAATATTATATAACATTTTATTCTCAGTTTTCATGAAGCTTTTAAAAGATAACATTTTTATTTTCATTTTACAATTTTTATGAGATCTTTTTATTCTCAGAGCGTGGGTTAAACATAGACGAGTACATAATTTCTGATATGAGTTGGGAATATGAAAGTTTAAATTTCTAATCGAAATGATTTAGATATTTTTTTTTTATGTTTCTATATCAATGTTTCTGAATTGTAAATTTTACTGCAATTTTGTACCCGGTATTTTCCGATTTACTTAATCGGTGTTAAATATCCTTAAATCAGTTCCTTAAAACTCGTTATTGGCGAAAATAAATTACGACTTCTTATTGTGGTTCGGGTCAAAAATCTTCGCTTCGTTTCCTACCCTAAATATATTTACAAAATTAATGGCAAAAAAATTGATATTTAAAGCTTGATTTGGGGGGATATAAAAATATACTAATCTTGCTAACATATAAAAAGCAATGTATAATAACACAGATTGCCTATATTTATCTAAAAATGTACTTGCAAAAATTTGTTTGGTAATGCAAAAATGCAATGAGAAATCAAATTCAAACTTCAACTAAAAAGTTTCACTAGCCTAGCGTGTTGTACCGAATGATCTAACATAGTTCACATACAGTTTTGTTAAAATTTATGATTAATTTGAGACACACAAAAAAAAGTAAAAGAAATTTTGCAAGTGATTCAAAAAAATTTCGCAATTTCGGAAAAATGTTTAAGAAAACGATATTTTTTTCTTAATTAGTATTTTTTAACCCTTAAATGGTATAGTGGAATCATTATATAAAAAAAATTCTTTAAAATTTGGCCAAAAACTGCTTCCAAATGAAGTTTTGGTTGGAAAATGTTCAATTATTGCAAAGTGTTTATCATGTAAGGCATGTTTACTTTTACTCTCTAATTTTAGATTCCACTTGATCCAAAACAATATTTACTGATACCAATTAAAGGTTAAATGATTAGTGAGTTAAAAGAGTGTTAAAGAAAATCGGTTTTTATTTCTTATATGTTAAAGACATCCACAATTCAGGCAAAATATTTCCAAAAAAAACTATTACAGAAAATGAATGAAAACAAACCTGGCTTCTTCATCGATTACTGGTGTTATGGAACCGGAACGTGGCGCAAATTGTGAATAATATGGATCTTCATATTGACCACGTGTACTCCGTTCTGGAGAAGACATATAACCATCAGTACGCATTCGATCTGAAATGTTACGGGGGTTTTTGGTTTTTGTTGGTATTTCGCAAAAAATAAAAAGGGAATTGTGTATGGTGCAGGTCTTTGATAAGAGCACTAGAAATATATTTATTTGAGTGGAAAAGATCGACGCTAATTTAATTCCAACTTTCGATTATGCCTCGAAGGGAACGAAAGAGTTCAAGTTTTAGTAGTATATAAATTTGTGCTCCAAAGATAATTGCATTTTCTTTGGAAGCGCTTAATGGTGGAATCAATGGTTAATATTTTTCTAGTGCCTTAAATTTTTGTGTAAAATAGTTAATTTTGTATATTTACCTGTTTGACCCGGTAATGATTTAATTCGATCAGCTGGAATCGGTGGCGCCCCACCTATGGCTGGTGAATATGTTCGTAATAATGGACCCCCACGTGGCAGTGTACTTGTTGTGGATGCTAAATAATATGGAGGCGCTGCTTTGGCACTTGACTGGAAGTAAGAAACAAAAAAAAAAACATAATTATTCGAGAAATATTCGAACTATGAGTGAATGAATTCCAATAAAAGACGTGAGCGGTGTCCAGATCAGAATTTCGCCTTATTTTTCTGGATAGGGACTGATTCAAGACCTGCCACCTAATGATGCATTACACAACCAGTGTACACTTCATTTACAGTCCATTAACCACGGTAGCGAAGTGTTAAAATGATGTCGTCAATATATTATTTTAATAGTGTTCACTTCTTGTTTTCTCTCTTTCTCTAACATGTATTAAAATATATAATTAAATGACAAAGATAGACTGAGAAACAAGTGTGTAAGTAAATTATAAATGTCGTTAGTCTGGCAGCTAAGGGATAAAATTAATTATTTTGAGTTTTTTTTATAACGAAATTGATCGTTGTTGTTGGAAAACCCGTGCTTTTTCGATTTAAAACATGTTTCTACGATCGAAACACATGTAGTAATCACATGACAGTCTCGATTTAATCTCCAAAATCATTATTATATTCGAAAAGCATGTCAAATCCAAACACAAATTATAGAGAGCCATTTTTAAGTGCGTAAATTCAAAAGCAAGGCTCGGTCATCCAGGTACTTTTAACTTTACCAGCCATTTGATAAAGAGATTCTAGCGTCTGAACTATTTGTTTTGTATGTCAAAAAATAAAGTACTCCACCGTGTGAGCGTCTGTCTGCCCGTCTGTTCGTCAACACTGCGTGGATGAGTGTTTGTTGATGGTCAATGAAAGAAGTTAAAGAACTTCTCTCATTTACAATTAAATGCATGGTCAAGCGGTTAACAGCAAAACAAGAACCAAAACATTTAACTTATTTTTGTGGCTAAAGTTCGTTCGAAATTATTATCTTGGAAGTTTGTTTTATTTTTGAGTGAATTAATGAAATAATGTGTTGAAAATAGTGCTAAAGTGAAAAAAGGTAACGTTTTTGTATAATTTATTTTTGGAACTTATTTTGGATTAAAAACTTTTTTGGGCAGAAGTGAGAGGCAATAGTTTTAAGCTCTCCATAATAGATTCACCATTTAATACTTCTATTTTTTTTTAATTATTGGGCTAAAAAATGCTCAAAATAGCCTAAAATCTCATCACTTTTTGGATTTAGACAGTTGACCTCAGATAGAAACATATTTGGGTGGCTCATTTTTGTGCTTCTGTTCTTCAGGAAATTGGAAAAAATAACGAAAATTGTCATATTCTTTCGCAAACACTCAGGTACTTATTGCAGCCCTTTTAGACAAATGCTATAGCCAAAATAAGCGTATCTATTTCGAAAACGATTTGGAAATTTCGCTTCATTTAACATATTTCACTTGACGATTGTGAGGCATCCGTTGTTCGGAAACAGGAAGGTACACCAATATATCACATTTATAAAATGCAACTTTCAAAATCCACGGTCGAACTTCCGGAAGGAAGTTATATCTGTTCCTATCATAAAAACGAATGACAAATATTAACGTATCAACTTTTTTTTTATTCCGGTTTTTCTTTTTTTCCCATAAACCTGAAGATATCCTTTTTAACTTTTCCCCTTCTGGAATTACATTCCAAAACTGAACCTTTCTTTGATGTTAATATTTAGTATTCACACGATATTTAAACCATTAACTGCATTGATTCTTACATTTCTAATAATTATATTCCAATTTTTGGACAAAACCACAAGTACGCCGTCATTTGGAAAATGTAATAATTTGTTAATAAAACTTATTATTTTTTTAAATCAATTTTTATATTTCCGTGAAAGTTGATTTCCAGGTATTTAACGATTAAATCGTTTTCATTACCGCAGCAATACATTTACATTATTTAGTATTCCGTACCAAAATAATTTCTCATATTGTTCGAAACTTTGAAAAGACACTTCGTCCCAAAATCGATAGCTAAGAACGTTCCTAAGGAAGGTTAAATTTTTAATATACCTAACGGTGTTAAATTTACATATTTGAGTTGTTAAAGTTGGTGTTGAACTGTTTGAAGGCTAATTTTCTTAAGAAAAATTTGGAAAAGTAATATTGATTAGTTAAGAGCTTGACGAATTTTTTCCTATAAAGAAAATTATAACAAGCGACAGTCGTTTTTTCATAAAATACATTTGAAGTGAAAAAATGTGTTATTTCTTCTAAAAGTGATTTCCTATAAATCCTTAGGCATCAATATTTCAAAAACGTTGAATATCAAAAAATTTTACTCTTAATTTTCGTCTAATTTTGCCAAGTTCTAAGAGAATTTATAAATAAAATTCGAAACAGGAGTCGAAAAAGACTAAGAATATAATAATTCAGCGTCTTTTCACAAGTAGATGAGTATTTATGGCTGTAGGTTTCACAGAGGTTTAAGAAAATTGCCAAAAATTGGGATAATAGTTCTTGCCTCTGATTTGGATAAAAACGTAGAATTCAATTTTCGACTTCTCGTTCGTTCAATTCAAGTGACCATATTGAATGTAGGTACTTGACTTGTTTCACGCTTTATTTAAAATTTGAAAACTATGCATGCGTGATGAAGTATTTATAAATGTTTTTACTCAAAATACTTTTTCTTAAAAAGTATTTAAAAAATAAAAATAAATAAAATATAAGTAGGTAATGTTACTTATAATTTGATTCAATTAAATGTTTTTATCGCATGTTTTCAATAATAAATACTTACAGATTATCTGACAAGCGCGCATCCAAAGATGGGCAATCGGGTACCCACTAAATACCTCCCAAATTTCATCGAATTTCGAAACAAAAACGTTTAAAGTTTTTTTGCAATTTTTTCTAAGATTTTTTCTCTTATTTAATAAATATCACTTTCTATAGAGTGAGTTCTTTCTGAGATGTTTCGAAGGGCAATATTAAAAAATAGAATTTCGTGTAAGTTAAGGGTCTAATAACACAATGTTTATCAGTGGCTCGCATTCTCCTCTTATCAACAATTTTATGGATACGCTCCTGTACGAGCTATAATAAGAAAACTAAAGAAATAAAGAAAGACTTTCATAAGTCAGTGTTTAAGTATAAACATTTTATTAAATAAAATTAGCTCCTTTAACTCCTAACACCTTCAGTTTATACTCTTTCGGCAAGTCCGGTGAATGATCATTTTCTTTTTTGGGGTAAATGATTTGATTACAATAAACGCAGTTTTGGAGCCTTACAGGACAAAAGTTTTAATTATTTCATTTTAAAATTGTGATTTTTACACAGCACCTAAGCGAAGAACTCACAAAAATGTTAATTGTACAAAAATAAATCGATGAATGAGTTTCAAAAAATTTTATGATATGTTTAGATCATTTTCTTACTTTTACGTCATACAAATTGCCTAGTTTACTAGTTCACTAGTCACGTGATGGTTAAACCACTTTAATAAAAATTGTTATAGACAAAATTCTATGAATTTACCTACTTCCAATCCAAAACCAGTAGTTCCTAAACAGTTTTGAACAAATCTATTTTTAATGATCTAAATCTAAATAATAAGCAGGAAATGTAAATTAATTATGTAAGTGATGATCCAATTGTTTTTTAAAATAAATGTTTAGATTATTTATTATTTACAACAACACTATTAAGTAAGAATATTAAATGAGATTTAGTTATAGATCCCTCAAAGCGATATTTTTTGGCAGAATAATAACAACATAATTCATATTCATATATTCAATTTATTGATTCAATCATGTAATAAATAGGGCAGTAAATGTATATTATTAGTTATTATTTAGAAAGTAAATTGGGCACTTTTTAAACGAAAATAGTTTTCAATCAAAGAAAGCTTTACACTAATCTCATTGAATTTTGAATCTTAGTCAAGTTTGAACATCTTAAAATGTTTGCAGAACCTGGCTTGTTGATTAAAAAGCACAAATCTTAATAAGTTGATGGTCAAAATGCAAATCTGTTTTTAGGTATGGACGTTGGAGCGTTGGCAAATTTTCCCGAGACTTATTTCCACTAAATTAGAGTTCACTGACATTTTTTGAAAGTTCATTTATTTGAGTCTGATGAAAATAAAAAAAATGGGCAAAAAATATGGGCTTAGATTTTTTTATCTAGTATTTTTCCTCATAGAATTTCAATCTCGAAAACTATAGAAAAGTTTTGGATGGTTTTTAAATTTTCAATAGTTGATAGATTAAAAAGTTTCGAAAATTCCATTTATTTAGACTCCTAGATAAATATTTTCTAAGAAATTACCTAAAATCGATCCGTATTAAGAATTTTTTTATTCGATATGTCTGAAATTCTGCATTTTGTTATTAAATAAAATTGAAGAAACAAATTTTTTTTCAATTTTAGTAATTTTCATAAAGGTGAGGCACTTTTGACCCTTTTTATTACCGACTAAAAGTTCCTGTGAAAAGATTTTTCTGGAATTGATTGCTTGTAAATAATGCAAAATTTACGTACGTGCAAGCACTTATTACATGTTTAAGAAAAAAAAACATAAAAATAAAAATAAAAATTTTTAAAACAGATTAACACTTTCTTTCTTAAATGAAATGTTGTCATATCTTTCAAGTCATTTTTTTTTTGTAATCTTTTAATTAAAATTATTGGTTTCATTACTTAATATTACTTTTAAGTTATTTCACTTTATAAACTAAACTTTATATAAGAACAAGTGAAAACAAACAATTGACTGAGTTAATTGTTGAAATACCATGCATAGTCAGTGTTGATTTCTTTATCACATTACACATACAAACATGTGACACATACATAACTGATAATCAAGTATAGTACATATTATAAAATTTCCGCCTAATTGGCGCTCTCACGGGTAAACAGTGATGTTTACGAAAAAATATTTCAAACAAAAGTTGTTTAATTTTTGATAAGGAACATTTTTTACATTTAATTTTTTGTACTATCTCTAACGGTTTACAAGATGGGTCCTACAGACCCAAGACCCAATTGACCTATGATGCTCATTTACGAACTTGACCTCACTTTTTATGTCCTGAGTACGCTGTACAAATTTCAGCTCGATATCTTTTTTCGTTTCGGTTTTCGACGGACAACCGGAAATGGACTAATTAGGTGATTTTATGAACACCTATGACAAAATTTTTTTCCTAGCATCATTATTTTTAAGCGTTACAAACTTGGGACTAAACTTAATATACTATGTATATTTCATATATGCATGGTATAACAACGTGATGAAATCGAAACACAGTATTTTTAGATTGTTTGGGATATTACAGTCCTGACTTTAGTCCGATAAATGAACACAGGACTCTGATCCCGGTGTTACTTACATGAATTTTTAGATTTCTTTCAAAAAGCATTCCTTGTCAACTATGATAATTTTCCGTATGTCTTCGTAATTACATGCCTTATTGGCCGCCTGAGTTGTTTTTTAACTTCCTTCTTCTTTTCATTTTTGGTAAAAGTTCACATCGCCAGCACTTGTATCAATAATATTAGTATTATCATTCGATTTTCGTGGTGAATATAAAAACCTTGCTATCGTAAACTAACTATCGTAAAAAAATGATATATTTTTGATATTTTTAATGGAATTTAGATGTAAGTGTAACCAGAGATTTGTAATTAAAATAAAAAATCTTCTAATTTAATGATTTTAATTTTCTTTTTTTTAAAGAGCAGCCATTTATTTTGTAATACTCTCTTTCTTTTAAATCATAATTTTATTTTAGGATTCAGTATCAATTTTTCAAACTTTCTTACGGGATTTCCTCTAAAAAATAAATTAAATTTGCACTTGATTAAATTATCTTTCAAACGAAACAAAAAAAAAATCCAAATCGGTTCATCCGCTTAGCCACTACGATGCTACGATGCCACAGACAGACACACAGACACACACACATAGCGATCAAACTAATAGCACCCATTTTCTTGGTTCGGGGGTTAAAAATTGAGAAGTTTATATCAAAAATTCTTAGAATTTAATATGAATAAAGAACTGCCCTGTAAGCATTTAGCTATTTCTAAGCAACTTAAAATAGTTAGAAAAAATCGTGTAAATTACGCATATCAATGATTTATAATATTTACATATTCAGTTTAGAACCATTTTAGAATCAACTACCACACACTTAATTATATTAAAACAAGATGAACATTACTTTTTTTAAAAACATTAATTTATTATTCTCATTCCATAATATTTATTAATTAATAAAAATTTATTATTTATAATTTTTTTTTTTATTACATGTATACAGAGTGTTTCAGATATATTGGTAGTAGGTATATACCGAGAAAAATAATACACAGACTTGGGAAGAGAAGAAGTGTTGCGTCTGCCTAGGCAAAGTTTTGAAAACATTCACCACAAGCAGTAGTTTCTTGAGCACTCTCTTTTTCAGTACTTTCGATACTTCAATTGTGACCGAATGAGTGACTGGAAAAAAAATGGGATATATGAAAGGAAAACAAGACCAAATGACATCAGTACTTTAGTTTTCTTAACTTCTTTTCAATGTATACAATTTAAGTGACCAATCCTTCTGATACACTCTGTAAGAATTATTATTACATCTGTTTAATGTGATCTCTTTTTATTTTTATTTCTAAAATTTATTTTTTGAAAAGAGAAATTATAATGTTTTTATTTACGCTTTAAAAAATTAAAAATTCCAAAAACACACATTTTAGAAAATTAACCTTAAGGTGATCAGATTATTAATTTAATTAATTAGGTTTGGTGGTACCTGTCTAACGTATGTGAATCTAAAAAATATTTCTTGCTATGGCTACACAGTCCAGGTCATGGACCTTTAAATTTTTTAGATTTTATAAAAATTATTCGCTTTAATGCTTCTCATTATTTGAAATAAGTTCCTTAAATTTTTATTACAAAATTACAGAAAGTTTTCTAAAATTTTCCCAAATTTGAGACGCATAAATTGTGGAATTAATTGACCGATGTGGAACTTACGACACATGAAAGCGATTTACCGAATTTAATGAGCATTTTCGAAAAATATCAGCGAAAATTAATTTTAAAATCATTCTTTTAAAGATCACTTTTCATGTCCGTTAATTGCCAGAAAGTTTTGTCGCTGCTATCACTACGGCAGATATAATTCAAATTTAAAATTGACCAACTTTGTTCTCGACAAAATCCACGAAATCCTTTAATTTTCCTTTTTTTCTCCAAAAAATCTTTTCTTAGTATTAAATTAAAAAAATTTTTTTTTTTAATTTTCAGATTAAAAATGTTTGGTGCAAAAATTATTCTATGGTTTTGTGGATTATCATTAATAAATGGAAATTTATTCGATTATTCAAAAAATGGCAATCGAAGACCAGCAAAATTGAATGCATACAAAGTTGCTTTAACTCAACTCGGATATATTCAAGTAAGTTGGAATTGGTTTTTTATAGAAAAGTGGAAAAATCCTGCCGAATATATCGAGTATTTATTCAATTAGTTCTTTCAACCTCACTTTGATTCCATAACGGACAAATATTTGATGAACGCTTTAAATTAGAAAGTTATTCTTTATAAAATTTTGGATCTTTATTAGGTGATATTGTTCAGTGAATTATGGGCCCCAAACAGGATTATTTTCTAACTGATTATAAATCCACAAACGATAGGCATACACACTGGTATAAAGTGACAGACCAGAAACACACTGACTTTGGTAATTAATTGCGATACCATATACATAACCATTTTGGACCAACGGTCCACCCAGATCACCTGCACATGGCGTTGATTGAAAATAAGAACTGGACGCACATATCACATTATTTAAATTCGTTAAATTGAAAGCGTCACGACAGTGTTCTGTGAAATCGATGAATGTACGGCCTAATTTTAATTGATTCGAGAGCATATCATGTTCCTGTAAACATTAGTTAATTAATATTTTGCTAATTTCCCCTTAAACTCTTTCAGGTATATAAAATTTCTTACATCCACACCCCATCCAGAAATTTCTGCTGATGAACTGATTTTGATTTCTTCATTTGGCAAAAGAATTCTACGAATTGCTTTCGAATATCTCAATCGTTGTTTAAGAATTAATACAGCAATATTATCGTGGTTTGCGTTTATATCAAATCTTTCATGTACAATTTTTTTATCCACTGTTATAGTTAATCCTTCATTACGCATCACTGAGCCTACAGTCACTGTTAAGTCGCCATTCTGTAAATAATGCACACAATGTGCAGCTGTTAACACAGCAGCTTGGCTAATAATCGAGCCCCCACAGTAGGTCGTATCTTGGGTGCAAGCGTCATCCACAAGTGCTTGATATGAGACATGCTCTTTTTTTACATATTCGCCTTGATAGATTCTTTCTTTTATCAGCGATCTTTTACCAGAGTTATCTTAAATTTTAAAGGTTGTTAGTTGACATAGCAGGCCAAGACATAAATAATGGACAAAGTTATTAAATTTTGTCAAAATGACTCCACCGGCCTACCTTGGTTGTATTGACATTGAAATTCTTGACCGGTGCAAGTCATCCAAAATTCCATTGTTATTAAAAATACACAAGTCATAATTATTTTCATTTTTACAATTTTTATTAAATTTTTTATTTTAATAAAAAATGAAAAAATATTTTGAATTTACAAAAATTTTGAAATAAATTGTTTTATTTTTGTTTCAATTTTATTTAAAGTATAGTCCAGCCGCCACGTGACTAGTAAACTAGTCATCTAGGCAATTTGTATGATGTAAATGTAATAAAATGCTCTAATGTAATGGTCATCATATGGGAAATATTTTATAAAAAGCAAAGTTATAAGGAAATAAAGTTTACTCTAATATATCATCAGGACAGGGTGTACTCTTATAATCTTGTGGTTCCACTTGAATTTTATTCATTGTAGATTGAATCCATGGTTGAAAATACCAAACGCTTGTAAACAATGAGAGACCATCGATACAATCACCATCTTTATTTTGGTAACCATAAAGTGAAATTCCATACAAAGTTCCATGATGGGTTAATGGTCCACCACTGTCCCCAGCGCATAGTTTGGACCCCAAATTGAGACTTTTGGAGCATATCATGGTATCTAATGCAAAGAAATTATATGAAAAACGTTTTCTTTTCAAGGAAATCAAATCAAGAACTTGAGATTCAGAATTCGACAAAGAGTGTGATAATATTCAATATTTTATGGTGTCTTATCTTACTCAGATAACCTTAGGACTGTCATACCTAAAGATAATATTGAATCTCACGTCGAATACATAAGAATGGGTCGAGACCAAAAAATGGGTCGAGATCTGGATTCGCTCTCAGATGAAATATATATCAAGATATACTAGTTTTAGTCCCAAGTTTGTATCCCAACCGAAGCTCCAAAAAAAATGTTCAAATTCAGACGCCATTTATCAGTTTTATTTCAGTTTTTTAGAAGCGATTTTCGAAAGTTAGTCCCGACCTATTTCTTGGGCTAGGAACTGATCTATTAGTTTTACAACTCCAAGAAACTAACCTTGTTTTGTATCAAAAACTTTTTTGCAGTGGTCTAAATGAGTGATGAGTGTACGACCTTTTTGTAACGTGGATGAAAGCTGTCCTTTGCTGTTTTCCTACAATAAAAAGAAACAAAAGTTTGTCTGTCCGAAATTTGATCGGTAAAGATAGTCGATAAAAGTGTATTTGGCTCATTTTTTGCCTTTCTTAGCCAAAGTTGGGATTGATACTTTATGCGGAAAAATAATCCCAGAATGGTAAAGTTTCGAAAGGGAAGCAAACTACTCTTGTTCTTATATTTTCAGTTTGCAAAAAGCAAAACAACGTGGTTCTTTGTTTTTTCATTCAACTTTTCCCGCAACCCCAAAAAAAACTAGTTAATTTTAGAATCATTTTAAGACAATTATCCAAATCGGCATTTTCTCATTGCCATACATCGCAATAAAACGCATTTCCAGCACAATTCCCTCCCGAAATGTTTGTATTATTTTGAATTGAAACTTAGATTATATTTCTTACTCGCTTGCCCCAACCACTAATCGTCGCCCATGTATCATACATAATTTCACGTTCTGGTAATCGAATACTAAAAATTTCTCTTGAAAAATCATATTTTTCATCGAGGATCAATAAAGCTATATTAGCAAAACTTGATGACATATTAAAATAATTATGAGGTATTTTCCTAGAAACTGTACGTTTTAAGCCACCTCTGAGGAAACTAGATCCAGCCTGTACTGTTAAATTTCCAACATTTAAATAGTAAATACAATGGGCTGCTGTTAAAACAACATCGCGACCAATTAGGGCTCCGCCACAAATGAAATTATCCATATCACAAGCGTCATCGATTAATACTTGAAAAGGAAATTCTTCAATTCTTGCATCGACACCTTGAAAGATTCTCCGTTGATTAGCCCTATTATTAAGTAGGACAGTGTATGGGCCTTAAATTTGAAAGAACGACAATGGATTAGTTTATGGAAGTGATAATAGAGCAGCCCCTGGCTCGAAAAAGGGGTCGGCTATATTTCGAATGTAACAATTTTTAAAGATGTTCTCCTAATACTATTTTTTTTAGCTTCGGGTACAGGATATCCACCTACCTGATTTATTCAGGCGTGAATGAAAATTTTTGGAGTGTGCAAGAAATATATTTTGAAGGATTTCACACAATAGTTCCGTTTTATTTTTCGGAGCCGGGACTTTTCTATATATCATTCATTCAAATGACCTTATGACCTTACCTTGTTCTTTTCGACACATCTCGAATGCGTCTACACTACAAATTAACCAAAATTGGATTGTTGAAATAAATAGATTAAGAAATATTTTCATTGTAATCAAAATTTGTTAAATAAGGCTGTGATTTAAAAATGAAAGTTTTTTTTTAATTAAAAAAATTTAGATAAAAGTAAAATTGTTTTTTTTTTATTTAATTGGCTAATTAGTCTCAGAACCGACACAATTACAAAGTCATCCAAAAAAAAAAGCTTTGTTTTTGAAACTTTTCTATTAGTAGATCTTCAGGAGAAGAAGAAGTCCAGGAATCAACACCTAGCCCAAGTCTTTTTGTATTAAAAATAAAAATTTGTAAAGATGACTCGAGCAAAAGGTTTGCATATTTAGAAGAGAAGGGACATTTTGGGGGACCTTGTTGAAAGTTTGAAGAAAAATTTTTTTGAGAAATTAATACAGAATATTAAAAAAAATGTTTTGACCGATCTACAGGCCTTTTTTCTTAGTTTTATGTACTAAAAATTTGATCCAATTGATTGACAATCCATCCACGATATGCGAACACACTGATATATAACGAGAGTCCATCGGAACAATCATTCGGTTGTTTTTGGTAACCATATAATTGGATTCCATACAACACACCTTTGAAAACCAGTGGTCCACCAGAGTCCCCAGCACACACTGACGAACTGCCTAGACTTTTTGAACATAACATTTTACCAGGACTAACATCAAAAACTTTTTTACAATAATCCAAAAGTACGATCCGTGTTTGACCTTTTAATAATATTTGTGAATACTGTTGATTTTCCTAAAAAAGCACAACAATTTCGAACTCGTTCGTTTTTTAAAGACCAAATAATGTGTGGTGTCTGAAGTCTCGGTTCATTCGGCCTTTAGATTTAATATTTTGGCAAAAATAAAAGAAACGAATAAAAAAATCGCGAAATGATCCCCTTTTAAAACGAAAACATAGACGTATCTATGTCAAAAACAACCGCTGAAAATAATTCTTAGGGAAACAAATTATGTTTTCTAGCAGAATTGAATAGGTTAATAGCAATTATTTACAGGGTCGGTTGTTTTTAGTCGCAAAAGGGCAAGGTTTTCTTGGATTAATTTCCTTAAGCAAAACATTGGACTTCTAATTTTAGAAAAGTGGCTTACATTCATACCGAATCCAACAATATCCGCTACTAATCCGGTTGGGATTTCATGATTCGGTAAATTTATACTATGAATGCTCTTCGAAAACGGCAACGAATCTTCAAGAACTAATATCGCTATATTGTCATCACTTGACTTTATATTA
The DNA here is from genome assembly GCF_905475395.1 of Chrysoperla carnea. Classification (NCBI taxonomy): domain Eukaryota; kingdom Metazoa; phylum Arthropoda; class Insecta; order Neuroptera; family Chrysopidae; genus Chrysoperla; species Chrysoperla carnea. The sequence goes on along the minus strand of NC_058338.1, from coordinate 850,809 downwards.
AAATTCTCATGAGGAATTCTTTTAACTACTGTTTTCTTTGCTCCAGCAATATCAATTCTTTCGGAGCCTGCGGTCACCGTTAATGGTCCAATATTTAAATAATACAAACAGTGAGCTGCTGTTAGCACCACAGTTCTACCAATAATCACTCCCCCACATATTAGATTATCATCTTCACAAGCGTCATCGATTCGAACTAGAAACGCATGATTCTCAATTTTGACAGGCGTTCCTTTATAAATTCTTCGAGTTTCATTCATGTTTGTCACCGGATAGAAACCGTCAGCTTTAAAACAAATCTTTTATTAATGCCTGTCCAAATCGCTTATAACAACAGTGTTGGGATCAACAATTTTTGTCATTATAACCAATACTCGTTATAACGACAAGAACTTCTTTTTTATTTAGAGATTCAAAAATTGATATGAGTGATATTCATATCAGAGTGTCGACCCATTTTTTGGGGGTAAATACCAATCCAGTAGTAATAACCCGATAAATCGAAATTATTCTATGAACTTACTTTCTGGTATACCTTTTTTATTCTTACACTGTCCCAACTTCGGTACAAAACCAGTACAAGCTAACCAAAATTGCATTATTATTAAAAATACATAATTCATTATTTTCATTGCAATAATTTTTATTAAATTTATTGATTTATTAAAAATATTTAAAATAAAACGAAAAAATTTTTAAATAAATTGTTTTATTTATTTAGTATTTTGTAAAAACACAAATTTAATCAGCACTAATTGCTAATTAAAACATTACATCCTGGGTACAGAATGATTCAAGTTGTAACAGGACTTGCGTCAGTGATGTGACAAATATGCGCATTAATTCGCCAGAAATTAAAGTGGTTTGGATATTTGAGCAAGTACGGTATGTTAATTTTTGGGGTAAACTATAGTTCGATGTCCCTTCAAAAAAGTTTTCATCTTGAGGAAAATTACCTTACATCGTTTTCCAAAAAGAAAACATAAAAAAAACTTTGGTTCTGACGCTTTTACGATATTTTTAGAGCATATTTTTACATTTACGTCATACAAATTGCCAAGTTGACTAGTCACAGCCGAATCACTTGCAACTAGTACTTTTTTTTACAGTGTACTCTTCTTTTTTTTTGAGGCAACTGTGCAAGTACCGTCAAACAATTCGCAACATATTTTCAATTGATTATGAACAATACAAATATCATTAATCAATTTTAACCAACACAAAAATCAATCAAACACATGGCATGAAGCGGCGTTGGATTTAAAAAACATAAACCTACAAACAATCTGACTGACACTGAATGACCTAAATTTGAACAAGACAAAACAACAGAGTATTAAAATACCGGAAAGGTCGTTGTGAAACCGGTTCTTAATGTTTTTCATAAATAACATTTTTACAATTATTGCAAAAAAAAAATACAATCATAAATTAATTATTTAAATCACACAATTCAAATGAAAACCGTTGAAAAACTAAATGTAGACTTCTCCCTTGAATCTATACTGCTTTTTCTATTACCTCTTCACAGAGCTTGTCTCGAATTTCAGCTAGTTAAGTCGCTAATGACTCCAGATCATATCAACATATTATTTTATCAGACAAATCAAGAAAGGAGATCTGAGATATTATCTATAAGGAAGTGCCGACAGACAAAGGTTGACTCAGCCCTGTCAGTAGAAAAGATGTGCATTTATTTTGGCGACCCTTGCATGATACAACCCCTTGCCTCTCCCTCGTTACACCACTAGGAGCTGGTGGATGAAATATTAAACATCGGTCTCGGACTGCTGACTTAGTCTTCGTACATTGCACATTTTTAATCTAATTCAAAAATTTTCTAGTTTAAAATCATAATTTGTTTGGATTAATGCCAAGTTCTAGATTTCTTTATTTAATAGTTTTTTTTTTTTTTTTTTAAATAATTTCACACCAGCAACGTTAACGTTGAATGAATATTAAAATAGCGTGACCACTAACTGAGTTTGTTTATTTATTTACATGGTTTATTGTGTTCGTTGCATTTACCAACGAAAGTGACCATGACGGAAGTTCAAGTTCATGTCTTAGAAAAAATAAATTACCGCACAATTTAATTTTTATTACTAACTAGTTGAAACTAATCAAAGAGTGGCAGAATAAAATGTTGTCTATTCGAAATTTTGATGATTAAATTGCATGTGAAAGTAATTTATGGTTCAAAATGATGATCATAGATGGAGCAGTTAATAAATATTTATAGCATAAATTATAGCCCATGTGTTATTCTGATGTATGGCTATATTAATGTACAGTTTCATTCAAATCCGTTCGGTAGTTTTTGCGTGAAATCGTAACAAACAAACTAATGTATAGAGACAAAGATTTATAGTCACAAATCAATTTACCCGGTCTTTAAAGTCCTTATTAATCATGGCTTGAAAATTTTTTAATAAACCATTCATCTTTCTCTTATAGTTTTTACGCTACGAACTCGATGTACCAGAAATCAATGAGTTCACCTATTGTATTTGGATGAAAAGTACCAATTTATCACATCCGCATCCGTTGCTGTCATATTCATGTAAGTTCTCCAAAAAAAATAAAAATCAAAATAAAAAGTTAACCAAATTTTAAATATCAAAACTTATAATTTCTAGATCATGAACAGGACCGGTTAATTCGTGGTTGGATTAGTGATCGTGGAACAAAAATTAATTTAGCAATTCTGGAAGAGATTGCATACAAAATTCCAGTATTGCTGAAAGAACATGTTTGGTACCATATTTGTCAATCGTGGGATACATATACTGGTTACTCGAGTTTACATTTAAATGGAAAATTACTTCATTCGGCGTATAATAAGAGGGTAAGGACTTAGTCAACAGGGTCGTAAGACGCAGGGCCGAAACATTTTTTTTTGCTCTATCACATCCAAATTTTATCCAATTTTGATCAATCAAGTACGTAATCCTACTAAATTTGGGTCATACTTTTTAAATTTGTGATCAAAATTAACCTAGCACTAATAGGTTTCAAGAATCTAGAGTCCTGGTCCAGGAATTATACACATAAGTGATAGCTAGCCAAAAACTGACATCGCAGCTGAAACGAATGACCCAAAATTAGTTGGTTTCAAAAAAATTGCCAATTAGATCGAATTAAATTTGCCTGTGTAATCAAAAAAATAAAATTTTTTAACTTAATGACGTCATCAGAATCCAAAAAATTTAATTTTGCTCTATCACATCCAAATTTTATCCAATTTTGATAAACCAAGTATGTAATCCTACTATATTTGGGTCATACTTTTCAAATTTGTGATCGAAATTAACCTAGCACTAATAGGTTTCAAGAATGTGGAGCCCTAGTCCCGGAATTAAGCACATCAGTGATAGTTAGCGAAAAGAATGACCCAAAATTAGTGGGTTTCAAAAAAAACTCCAATAACTCATTAATTTTGTAAAATTTACAGGTTCATAAGATAATTGTTCCAGCCCACGGAGACATTGTTATCGGTCAAGAGTACACCGATTTTGATAAAGGTTTGGAAGATGGTATTGAAGGATCTGTGTATGGTTTTAATATGATACTGGAATCGATTTTTATGAAACCAAATGTGGTTGTTCCAGAACCACCCACAGCAAAAATAAAACCTGGCTACAATGATTTAATATCTGTATCCAGAATACCATCGTTACCAATAAGTCACAATGAACTATCTACGTATGGTTTACGAAAAGATCCAACAAAACATTTTGGACCGATTTACGATCATGAATTGAATTTATTACGTAGAAATCATGTTGTCCATAAACCACCATCAAATGTAATGGAAATGATGACGAATTTAAGACCTCCAAGACCACAAAGAGTATTTATTCGAGACTTAAAACATAATATGACGACTTTATCGCGTGGGAAAAGATTTGTTAGTGAAGCAACTGTTCTTGAATCGTTACCACTGGGAGTGCAACTTATTGAAATGGGTTATAAGAATTGTCTGAAAGGTCGAGGCGGGCCCTTAACTGGTGACAAGGTTTTGATCAATTGGAGTATGACAACTGTACGTGTCTTTGGTGGTGCCATATTGAAACCGGTTAAAGCTGCTTGTGGGAATTTTTAAAACACGGGCATTTCATTTCAATTTATGCCATATTCATCCTGGAAAAAGTTATTTCCCCTTGAGGGAAGGAACTTTTTTGAAAAACTGGCAGAAAACTGTTAACTAGTCATAAAAATGAGCAAAATAATTTATTTTTCACCACTTTAAGGGTATCGAAGCTCGATTCATTAAACAAACGTTAAATTGATAATACAAGCAGATAGATTGTCCCGAGAAAGGAATAAAAAGAAAAAAAAAAGGGTTCGTTTGCAAGTTAGTTGCCTCAGAGTTATATTTTAGCTTCTCAGCTATAAATAAAAGACAAAATATTCTAAGGAAGCCCTTCAAATTGCCTCATTTTTATCAGATGGCGATCACCATCCTTTTCCTGTTTAATTTCGAGTTCGTACAACCTTAATTAAATTATATTTTTTTAAATATTGTTTTTTTTTAATAAAAATATTAAAAATTAAATGAAATTCATTTTTATTTCTAGTCCTTCCATATTTAAAAGTTTAGGAATATTGTAAAGTTAATTTTTTAACTGTTTTATATAAAAAATAATGAATTACTTTCAAAACTGTAAAATCGTTTGCATAGCTTCAACTAAAAACAACGAATTACAAGATTAAAGTGGAGCTGTGTACTCATACATTGTCAGTACAAATTAAATGGTTAAAACTTAGCTAAAACCAAGGTTTTTTTTTACATACAGTGTGTCCCAAAGTATGGAAACCCTGGATGCTCTCGCAGAGTCAGTGGGAAAAAAAGAATTATCAGAATTGTCCCTTTTACCTCGACCCTAAAAGGTCATGATCAGAGTCGAATAAAAACGTAAAATATTTTGCTCTTTTCAAATCCGCGAATAAATAGGAGTTTTCATTTGAATTTGATCGATTTTTGGTTAGCTGTTGTTGTAAGGCTATGTTCCAGGTCAAATAAAAGATTACCATTGGATTTCTCGCCAAAAATTACTGCTAGAGTCTGCGTCTGCGACATCTCGAGGAGTTTGCATACTTTTGTTACACCCTGTTTATATAAAATTAAATTGGAACGAAGAACATTGCAATAAGGACACTTCAAAAAAGGCATTAATTATTTATAAAATGGTTTTGTACCAAAAATAAATATATGTAATATTTTACATTCGAAAATACCAAAAAAACTGGCCACAGATTACGACCATACACAGATAAAGGATTTCTTAGATAAAGGATTTCACAGATAAACCAAAAACACACTAAAATTCAGCTCAGTTAGGAAAATTTAGCCTCGAAATATCCTCTAGATTTGCGTAGAAATATAAATTCGATTTCGTAGACCGATTGGGAATCGCGAAATTGGGAACAAAAATATGTACTCCTTTTTTTGAAGCATTAGAGTTGAAGTGAACTTTTAATGTTCATTCTATCTAGAATTATCTTCTTTCTAGAATCTTCGAAATAATAAAAACGCGAGTTCGCTTAACCGATCAACTAACATATACTTTTGTAATATAACGCTCATCTGAAGTACAGAGTGTTTGAGGAAAATATACAAAAAAAAATGTAATAAATAAACAGTAATTCAAGTAAAAAATTTACGATTCACTTTTGTTTTTCATTTCTGCAAAGCTTTTAAACTGCAAAGAGGCTGGATCATTTTTGTCCAGACAAACATTCAATGTCAACATCTCCGAAAATAAACAAATATAGAAAATTTTTGCAGTAAATTGAGTAAATTGATTTATCTATTGCCTTCAATTTCAAAACATTTTGAAGGTAATCGAAAAATAATGTTCTCCTCTCCGAGTGGAAAGTGTCAACTTTCGTCTCGCTATGGTAAACAAAGATTATTGAAAAATGGTATACACGAGAACAAGTAGATGTTTTATGTTTGTCACAATGAACATGAGATCTGAATTCTTTACTTTTGCTCTCTTGATTTTTAAATACTATTTTTAGCTATGGACAAATTTGCCAAAATTCGTTTCAGAGGGTACGTCACGTTATCATGATATCCACTTATCTTTATATTATATCAACAAAGAAAAAACTTGGAATCAAATTATACTCGCAACTGATAATTTGTTTAACTTAACGACTTGTTGTATTTTTGCATAGCATTAACCAGACATTCTGTACTAAAATACATATAATATACATAACTAAAGTTTAAACGATAAAAAGATTGTAGACTTGATTAAGATCAAAGACTAACTTCACAATATTGTTTTAATTAACAATTCCATTAACTTGAAAAAGAAAAAATAACTCAAAGTGAAAAAATACACTCATTAGTCATTATTAAGGGAAGTTCATCTAGGTGGGATATTTAAAAAAATTACTTACTAAAAAAGTGACCATTTTTATGTTACGTTATTCGGGTTTTGTAAAATCTGATTACCTTGGCGTTAAAAATGGTGCGATTTTGGGATACATAAAAGCCTTTGGAATAATTTTAAGGTATTTCTAACGACAGGCGTCTAAAAAGAGTTTTGCATGAAAAATTCCAAATATGTGGCGTTGTGGCGTTGGCAGATTCACGGTAGATGATTCTTTGAATACAACACTATGAGCTTCGAAAAAAAACTCATTACCGATAGAAATAAGTAAATTCCCAGATGGCTAAGAACATAATAAAAAATTGGAATGGGTTAATCTAGACAGCGGGTTCACCTGGACAACTTTCCCCTATTATTCATTAGTTCGTTTGGTATTCGCTCGTTGCTCGCATTTGCTCATATTAAGAAGAACAATAAAAAAAAATGTTAAGTTTAATATCGTTTTGTTAAAATAAAAACTAAATTAAAAAAATTACCATACAATTATTATTAAAATTCACAGCGCACATCGTTCAGCCAGCTCTAAGACTCGACTCTTTCTTAATGATTAATTAATAATGTAATTAAAAAAAAACTTGAAGTGGATACCATATGACTACCATGTACGCTTACAAATGAGTTCAATTAAATTCAAGGGGAGTTTAAAAGGAAAAATTTACAACTAGATTTTACAACAGTCTGATTTCCTAAATTATTTTTAATATTCTACCACTTATAGTCTCAGGTATTATGAAATTTATGGACTTGGATAAACGAGAAAACTCTCTATTCCTAAGTGATAGTAATTACCCCAGACCCCGTCATTTTAAGAGAGAGTCAGTTTTCGTTCTTTTCCCTAGTTAGATCTTATAACAGAGACTTTTTAATTTCGTGGAACTAATTTAACATTTATGAAAAAGCACTTGTATTTTCTGTATAACCGAGAACCTGGTGTGATACATAAACAAAAAAGAGATTGCGGTCCCTTGAACTTTCGCTTAGCTAGAAGAAATTTCAAACAATTTTATATATTTTCTAGAACTAATAATTTAAAAGAAAGAAAAAAAATGTTGTTTGAACGAATAGAAATTTACTTGTGGTAAGAAAAGTTTTTTTAATTAGAAACTTTTTCTTATCGAAAATTTGCGTTTTATTTTAATTATATTGGTCTAAGAAAACCATTTTTGCATTTACTTTCCAGTATCACGTATTGAGAGGTAAGTGCGCAAAATCTTTACAAAAACAAAGAGAGCGGAAGTGCCTCCATTTTAAGGAAAACCATTTTTGTCTTATTTAGTACGTGATATACTCTGTATTAATACTGAAAATGGAAGTTTTCGATGAAAACTAACGAAATTTATTACGATTACGCAATGTTTTCGTTACTTAAAGTACAAGGAAGTAAAAAAAATACAAATGCAATTAAATTTGTTTTTTTTTTTTAAATAATTTTTTTGCACAAAAAAATGAAATTCTTGTGAAAAAATTCAATGCACAATTATTCATGTTAGGTCAATTGTTTTGACTTGAAGTTTTTGACTTTTGTTGAAAAAATTTAATTCACAGGATCTCATTATTTGTTTAAAAAAGCAAATTTACAGAAAATATAAGGTTTCCAATAACAAAGAAAAGTTTCGATTCAAAATTTCAGAATATAAAGTTTTAGGTCTCTTAAAATATAAAAAAAAGCATATTGAACATAAATTTAAAAACGTAAGAACATATAAATGGTAATAAATTTTATTTTAAAAACTTTTTGTTATTACAAAAATTTCAATTGAACGTGAGAGCGAAAAAATCGGAAGTGAATACTCAAGAGGACGCAAAAAGAGCGGAAGTAAACACGATTCTTTTTTCAATTTCAAATGATCAGTAATTATTATTGAATCTGATAAAAAATAACATCTCGTGAGCAAATTAATTTTGATTTTAATTTTAGATAATTTAATTAATTTGTTTAATTTATCTATAATTTAATAATACGATTAATACATACATTATTATATTGAAATTATAGTACAGAGTTGGTGAACAAACCGTAGGAAAAATTTAAGAAAATCTAAAAAGTCAAAGAAATCATTTTGTTTCTTAATTTATCGAAAATTATATAAAAGCAAAGGAATTAAAGCCGTATAAGTTAAAAAAGTTAAAAAAACTTTTGGTTTTGGATTTGATATCCAAAAAAAAAAAAAAAAGATTTTTTGACCATAACGCACAAAGGAAAAAAGAATTTTCTTTCTTTACTTGGCCAGACTTTCTTGACACAAATGCCTTATGAAAAATTGTCATTTTTCGTTTAATATTCTTGAACCATGAATACAATTTTTTCTGTGCATACTTTTCAAGTTATCGTCTAAACTTGGATGAGAAATCAGAAAACTTTGAAAATAAAATATTATAGTGACACCCTATACCTATTATTTTAAAGAATATAACAACTTCCTAAGCAGAGCGAGCCAACAGGTCTATAATCCATTATTTTTCAAAATAATAGTGATTTAATAAATTGCAATAAAATCTTTTTATTATTTATGTATTTATTTCTATTTTTTGATTTGATATTTTTTATAATTATTTAATTATTTAGAAAGTAAAATTGTAATTTTTCATATTTTATTAAATCATTTTTAATAATAATAATAATAATATCAATAATTAGTTATTTCATTTATTAAAATACCAAAAATAAATCGATTAATAAAAATATACATCTGTATATATAAAAATAAATTGCTGTGCGTTAGTCTCGCTAAAACTCAAAAACGGCTGGACCGATTTTCAAAATTTTTTTGTTTGTTTTGTTCGCTATAGTTCAGGGATGGTTTAGAAAAAAAATCATTTTCATTTTAAGAATTGATTACCTTTTGTTTCGGACAGTTTCTTAAAAAACTAATGTAATAAAATGAATAACAAATATCTTGGGTCTTTGTCCAACTTATTACTGTGTGTCCGAAACAGTAATGAATCGTAATTGAAATGAAAAGGACAATTTCGGAATAATTGGGTGTGGGTGTGGGTGTGGGTGTGGTGTAATGTTTGTCATTACTTTTATATAAAAAAATTTTGTTGTATATTTTAATCCCTTTTAAGCAAAAAAACACTTTTGTGATTTTTTCTATAGACGCTTAGTTTTCGAAATAAAAATTCTTGAAAAATTAAAAATGCAATATTCAATTTTAAAAAAATGTCTTATATTTCTATGCAGAAATTCGTTTAGCTAACGCAGCTCCCGCGCTCCGAATTCCCCATGATTGACTTTTTTTGACTGAGTGTATGAAATCTAATGAATCATCCTGTACGAAGATGAAAACATAAAAATATGTTGTTGAATTGAATTTTTTATTTTTGTTTTGTTAAATTTTTACAAAAAAAGATAAAGCAGCTTATTAATTAAATTCTCATTAATTATTATTTAATTTGTTAAATTCATAACAATAATAAAACAATTCACTCATCATTATTTTATTTCAGAATATTAAAAAAAAAGTTCACATTTTTGTTTAAATAAATAAAGTGAATGTTTTCATTAAACAAACTTAAAAAAATTTTTAATTCTTCGCTTTCATTCTATTAATTTTAAAGTAGCCAAATCTACCAACCCTACTCTACTAGCAAATATTATTTAAATTAAAAATTATATAATTATTAATAATTATTAAATATATACAATTATTTTTTTATTATAATAATAATTAATAAAAACAGGGCGTTTTATGTTAAAAAAATTGTTATATAAGTAAAAATATATTAAATAAATATATTAAAAAAAAAAACCCGACTGTGTTAAATAAAATTTGAAAAGAACGAAACAAGTCCAACAAGTCGGGGGTTTTTAAAATATTGTACATTTAACTTGTCGATATTTTTAAAATTACGAAAGATTTTCGTCTATATAACAAAATTCACCATTAAAATTGAAAATTTATATTTTTTAAATCCGTGCCCCCACTACCGTGATCATACATCCTTAAAATGTGACATCCTATGAATTAAATTGTTTAAAAATATTTAAAATAAATATATAATTAAATTTAATTCTCGGTTGATGAGCATATGAATTAAAAAATTTAAATAAATGAATTGAATTTTGTAATAAAATAAAAATGTGTAAACTTGTAAATAAAAGTTAACAAAGTGTGATAATTATTAGCTTCATTCAGATCATATCGAATTAACTATTTTGTTTGTTTGTGATTTATAACTTAATTAGCTAACTAAGTCAGGTCTACGTCACATACATTAATATTACGTCATCATATTTAAGTAGGTATTGTTTTAAATTACAGATGGATTTCATCAATGTAGTAAGAAAATAGTGTAACCATGACAAACCTAATAGCCCTACAATATGGACTAGGTGTGCCAAGGTATATCTTGGCAGAAATATCTTTGCTAGAATTTTTTATATTTTTTACATATTTTGGTCAAGTTTTGAGCTCAAAGCAAACAAATTAAAAACAAGTGAAAACAAACAATTGACTGAGTTAATTGTTGAAATACCATGCATAGTCAGTGTTGATTTCTTTATTACACATACAAACATGTGACACATACATAACTGATAATCAAGTATAGTACATATTATAAAATTTCCGCCTAATTGGCGCCCTCACGGGTAAACAGTGATGTTTACGAAAAAATGTTTCAAACAAAAGTTGTTTAATTTTTGATAAGAAACATTTTTTACATTTAAACTTTTGTTCTATCTCTAACGGTTTACAAGATGGGTCCTACGGACCCATGACCCAATTGACCTATGATGCTCATTTACGAACTTGACTTCACTTTTAACGTCCTGAGTACGCTGTAAAAATTTTAGCTCGATATCTTTTTTCGTTTTTGATGGACAACCGAAATTGGACTAATTAGGTGATTCTATGAACACCTATGACAAAATTTTTTTCCTAGCATCATTATTTTTAAGCGTTACAAACTTGGGACTAAACTTAATATACTATGTATATTTCATATATACATGGTATAAAAAGTAAATTTAATTTTCACTTGGTTTTGTAAAATTTATAATTTTACAAAAGATTCTTTTAAAAATTTATTATAATTTGACTAAAAACTTTTAAGATTCGAATCAAAAGATTTATATTTTGAATGGAGTTGATTGATTGAATCAGTCTCAAATGATTAATTGATTAAAATGACTTCAATCCAAAACTATTATTTAGTTTTGATTGAGTATTGAAGTATTCTTTTTTAAAAGAAATCATTTCTATTTAATAAAATATTTTAAATAATATTTATTATATGTATAAGCTGAGTAATTATAATTATAGTGAAAGGTATTCTTAATTGAATTCCATTATATTTTAAAACTCTACTAGAGTCCATATTATCTGTATAGATTATAGAATGAATGCAATGAGTTAATAAGACTCGTCTTACGAATGATTCCACAGAGCTATACACTAATTTGTTTTGAAATAAATTATTACCAACTCAGAAAAATTGATTTATTAAACAGGTATTTTCTAAGTTGTACATAAGCTTGAAACACGATTAAAAAATTTAATCGAAGAAAATGCTTAGTACTAAAAATATAAGTTTCAAAGGGACACATCATATACAGGCATCAAATTCGATCAACCCAACCCAAATTTGAGCAAATTTATGTAAAAATATACTTAAATATTCTGATTTCGAGTCATAAAAGCACATTTTTCTTTTCAAATATTAAAATTAAAAATCGTAATTTTTAAACTGTATATCACGTGACCTAAAACGTGGGTAAGCCCTGCTGTGATGTCATAGCAGTATGAGTCATAGACCATGAGTTAGTTCAGTGAAGACAGCTGGGTATAATATATACATAGATAATAAGTATTTATATTTATTAGAATTAGTTGTCTATGAATATATCTGTCAAACTTATTTGTGTTATTTCGTATAGTGATACAAATATTACGTCATCAAATTAGATGCCCACGTTTTTGACAGTTTAAAAAAGGTTTAAAATTTAAGTTTTTGGCAAGAAAGTTTGTGTATTTTTCCGAAATAAATTTTTGGTGGCTTTTTATTAGCAAAATAAACATTTTAAAGTAGTTTTTCAAAAATAGTGGGATACTCTATTTTCAAACTACTCTTCTGGTTCGATTATAATAGCTTCTATTCTATCGTTTTTTTTATACAAAATATATGAATAAAAGTTATTATAGATATTAAAATAATAATTGTACATAACACAAATAGATAGATATAGATATAATATTCATAATTGACTTGACTATAGATATAATGTTATGTAAGAACCTTAGATATATCTCTAAGATACCTAGGTTCTTAGGTTCTTATTATATTTTTATATTTATATAGTAAATAGATATAGTGGAGTCAAATTACACAAATAATATAAAAACCGGATATTAAAATTAATAATTATTATATAATAGTTCATTTTAATTGGAAGTCAAATTAAGCAACTGGTTTTTTGTGATTAACTTTTAAATTATTTTATTTTTATTTTTTAATTTCATTTTTTGAAAATTATTTACGATTTTTGGGGAGTCCTGGGTAATATTTATTAGGCTCGTTTCAGAATGGTTTGAAAACCATTCCATTTTTAACGTTTTTTTTAACATAAATAGTGAAATTTTTGAAGAAAACATTTCAAGAAATTTGAAACTTACCATAGTAAAATGTTAACAAATTTGAAACTCACCTGAAACAAAAAAATTATTTTTAGTAAATAAAGACTTTTTGAAGACCCTGTAAAACTTTTCTTTCTGTCTGCCACTAAGGATAAGCCAGACATAAACGTATACTTGAAAAGAGCTTCGATAAAACTGAATATTGATTTGCTTTTCTATTAAATGTGCTTTAGAACTTGGAAGGAAATTGATTTCATGTGATTTAATTAACTTATATTACAGCTTTATCTGTCTTTGTATCTACAGCATCTCTGTGCTTATTTCTATTTATTGGACTAACCAAAGAAGAAGTGTTATAAAGTCGTCTAATTTATATCCTTTAAATATCTACTCAGGAGTTCAAATACTTTACAATTTTAGTGTCAATGCATTTTTAAGCTTCAAAAACAGCGTTTTATTCGTCTATACTAGAAACTATTATTGAGGTAAAAACAAAAAATGTGCAACAATTTAAAACGACCCCAAAATCCGAAAATATGTTACCTAGGAAACTAAAACTTTTTCCAAAAAGAATTCAGCTTGCCCTGAATTTTGAGAATATTTTGAAAATAATTTACAATCTGTTAATTTATATTTCTACCAGCAGAAGTTAAAGATAATAGAGATAATTGAAAGTAAGAACAAGGAAATTTTATGTTATGTCATAATAAATATCTTGATTAAGCCAAATGAAGGTAATGTACGCACATATTGGGTTGACTACTAAATCAGAAGTATGTCTTATATATTTATTTAAATTTAATAAAACTTTATATTTGATTAAATCATTCAACTTTCTTCTTTTGACTTTCTTACAACAAAACTTTTTTCAAAAATTTATTATGATTATTGTTTTGACTTATTAATTAAGGTGTGCATTGCAATTAGTTGCAAGGTGATTAAGTAATAATTAGCAAAGCTAATAAAGTAGAACTCATGTACAGGCAACATATCTGTAGCTAGCTATATAATTAATTATGTGTGGGTCCCACAATAATTAATATGTGATCGCTACGCTGCCAGGTGAACTGGTTTTTTTAAGAATATTTTGACAGTAATTATGAATTAATCGTCTAATAAAAACTAACAGAATTATTAAATAATAAGAAATTAATAATTTAGTAGAAAGTAATTGCATCGTTAATAAACAAATTTTGCACATGAATTTGATAGTAATGGAACGGTACATTCCATATCTAGAGAGAAAAAAATCCATGTTTACTAATTTTCTGCTCGGCAGAGGCGAAAAGTGGCAATTTCGATATAAATATTCTCTATCCAATTTGTTTATGATTTTTTTTTTAAATTTATGAATTTACGTACGATTTAATAATTTTATTACTTCTAAAAACATATTCTGAACAGCTGTATATTTGAAACATAAATATTTTTGTGTTTTTATTTTGGCCACATATGTTTTACAAATTTTATTTTGGATTAAAAAAAAAAACACAAAAATATTTACAAATACCTTCGCCAAAGACAACACATCAAAATACTATAAAATTTTAGAAAAAATTCAAATAATTGATATTATTTATGTTTTTTTTTAAACCAATAAACATATTTCCAGTACTTAATTCGAAACTTACTCGGATATTATATCAGAAATAGTGGAAATAATAGTGTATCGAAAGTTACTCCAATCAAGATCCGATAAATATGGGAAAAAAATTGGTTGTTTTAATATTTTTGTATTAATAAATCTCTTTTCATTTTTATCCTTTCTTTCAAGACCTTCAAAGAAAATTTATTACAGTTTGAATTTTGAATGAAAATGAATCGGAGTCATAACATATTATACCATATATATATGAAATATACATATTATACCATGTATATATGAAATATACATAGTATTATAAGTTTAGTCCCAAGTTTGTAACGCCTAAAAATATTGATGCTACACAAAAAAAATTGGTATAGGTGTTCATAAAATCACCTAATTAATCCATTTCCGGTTGACCGTCCGTCCGTCCGTCCGGCCGTCCGGCCGTCCGTCCGTCTGTGGTCACGATTACTCAAAAACGAAAAGAGATATCAAGCTGAAATTTTTACAGCGTGCTTAGGACGTAAAAAGTGAGGTCAAGTTCGTAAATGAGCAACATGGGTCAATTGGGTCATGGGTCCGTAGTACCCATCTTGTAAACCGTTAGAGATAGAATAAAAGTTTAAATGTAAAAAATGTTCCTTACAAAAAAATAAACAACTTTTGTTTGAAACATTTTTTTGTAAACATCACTGTTTACCCACGAGGGCGTTAATTAGGTACAAATTTTATAGTATGTATTAATATAGGAATATCAAAGTGAATATCTTTTGTTATTTACATGACGTCAAAAAAAACAAACGATTGCGCATCAACACTTGCGCATTATATGAGAATATCAGTTAAATATGTCAGATATGTATGTATGTGAAATGTGACAGAGTTATCAACACTGCCTATACATGGTATTTCAACAATTAACTCAGTCAATTGTTTGTTTTCACTTGTTTTATGTTAAATTTAATTGACTGTTTAATCAATCAATAACATAAAATCAATCAATCAATCAAGAAATCAATTGTTTATCATTAGTCAATATTTATTTTAATTAATTAATTGAAATTAATTCTAATTATATTATTATTAATATATGTTTTTGTTAATTTAAATTAATGTTGAACATTATCGTTTGAAATCAATAAAATCAGGATTTATTTATGGGACAGAATTTAACTACAGTATGTCCCAAAAGGAGTTTGTAGCCATCCTTTATTAAGCTCTTTATTCAAAGGTCAATCAGATACAGAAAAATTTTTCAACCAAAAATTGTTCGAATCAAAGTTGTTCCTTTTATAACAAGTCGAGTACAAGTCACACTAAATAGTTTAAAAAATATGGACAGAAGAAAAAAGCACAAAATGATTGAACTTGTGCATAATGAATCGTTCAAAGATACGTTAGGAGCATAGTTCCTACCGGGTATTCCATGTATTTACAATTGAAGCTACCGAGCGAAGCAGGTGAGTAACTGCCAGTAATAATTAATAAAAATACTTGTACCATGAAATATTGAGCGATAGTATTTCACACACAAAGGTCTACTATAGCAGACCTTTTACATTGAATTGACTCCCATCATTATATTTACTTACTTACTTCCAGTCTACAATCTACAACTTAGTTAAGTTTTAAGAAACAACTTAAAAAGTAAGTAAAGAGAAATTATTTATTTATTTTATATTTTATTTAAACTTAAAAACAACATCACTAAGTCAGTTGTGTTTGTGACGTGTGGTTGAAGACCAGCCAGCTTTAGTGTTCAAAAAAATAATATTTATTATAAAAAAATAATTTTTTTATTATTAATAAAAAATCAGTTGTTAATAATTAAATAAAATTGTAATAATTTTTTTTTTTTAAATCAAATGTAAATAATAAATTAAATAGTTAAAACAAAACATTTTTTTTAACAATAAACAGGTGAATAAATTATATTTATTATTTATTTATTTATTTTAATTTTATGTTAAGTTATTTATTAATTTTATTATATTTTAAATGTTTTCTAACATTTTGTAATTGGGTGTTATTCACGGATCAAATCTTATAGATTTGATTTTTATTCCATTTTAAAGATATTCGAATTCAAAAAATAACAAAAGTTGTAATGTTTCATGGTTCTAGAATTATCTAAAATAAACAAATAAATACGACCTCATCAAATATATACAAGGTGTTCTGTTATTAACTGCAGAAACCTAACTTCCCAAAATAAGCTCATCAAGAGCAACAAAAAATCTCTTTTCCAAATTTGCATCTGAGCCCTAATTTGGGAGCTACAGGTATGACAAAAATTGATAAATTTGATTTTTCACAGACTATCATTCGATAACCAGTAGCCAATGATAATCAGAAGATATTAGTAAATTTTTTTAAATAATATTCAACTGAGGTAGGGATTTTTAAAAATTATAACATGATTTAATTGGATTATATTATTTTGCAAAACATTAAATTATTGTATGTAAACAAACAAACTATGTGACAATGGGTGTGGTTTGTTTGCTTGGTCCAATGATAAATTGTTTACTTATAATTATTATTATTTCTTCTAGCTACCCCTTCTAGGGGTTGGAAAATTTTATGTTGAAAATGACAACGGGAATCGATATAGAATGCATTCTAAGCAAAAAAGTGTAATTGTAACATATTTCGAAAAATCAATACCTTCGATTTATTGGCGAGAGTATTTAGGGTCAAATAATAGAAAAATTTAACGTTTTTTGAAAAAAGTATATCGATATACACCACAGTTTTTGAAAAATTGATGCCTAAAGATTTAGAGAAAATCACTTAGAGAAGAAATAACACACAAATGCCATTCATTTCATCAATTTAAATCAAATTTGTGGAAAAACGAATTCCGCTCATTAGAATTTTTTTTATAGGAAAATATTTGTCATGCCGATAACTTATGAAATATTAGTTTTCCTACATAATCCTTAAAAAAGTTATCCTTGTGAAAATAAAACACATACCTTTAACAACACGTCAAATCTATAAATTTAGCATCGTAAGGAGTAATCAAAAATTTTTCTGCTTAAAAAAGGCATTAATGAGAATGGATATACACGATTAAAAGATGATGCTAAACAAACGTGTTTTTTTTGGAACTTCCTTAAAGGTGATATCTACCACAAATTTTCTCCAAAAAAATTGTTAAAATTATATAAAAAGCACCTAAAAATTTTGTTCAAATTAGAATCAGTGAACTATTAATAATTTATAATTTGTTAAAATAAATATTAAATGAAATCATATTTTTTAATAATTTTATTATTATTATAATTCCATTTATGATAATTTTAATTAATTAAAATAATTTTTGATTACTTTGTTAACATTCACAAATATTTTGGTTTTAAAACATTTCAAATATTATTTTTTATAAATTCTAAATTTAACGGTTTGGTGACTTTTTAATTAACATTATTAAATATTCTAATTTTTAATTAATAATAATTGTGAAAAATGAAATAATTTCATTTTATTTTCATATAAACAAAGATCAGAGATCCGTTCAAAATTAACGTTTTAAAATTTGTCATTTCAATTTTTTGATTCACTTTATTAAAGTGGTTCGGCTGTCACGTGACTAATCAACTAGGCAATTTGTATGCCGGAAATGTAAGAAAATGCTCTAAAAATAACGAATAAGCATCCATTGATCGACTTTGAACTATCATTTATCAGTTTATCACTCTATCATTAATCAGTTTATCAGTTTTAGTTTTTATGAAAAAACTTTTCTACGAAATTTATTGTTTAGTGTTTTTAGCCACGGGTACAGGGTGTTCATGAGTTACGGTAACCACAACAGTGGATTTCCATACGGGCCGAGCTAGTTAATTGTATATTTTGATGAGATGAAGATGAGATTTTTGTAAAGATTAAAAACTGTTATGCAAATTAAATTGTGGTAAATCTATAAAAATAAAAATAATAATAATAAAAATAAAAACAATATTGTTAGTTGTGTTTTTATGTTCATTGTTCTGTAACAATAGGAACAAGGAAGTATTGTTGTATATTCTTGTAAACATATATCAAAAACAAGATAATAATAAGTACAAGAAATTTCACATCAAAACTGAAATTTGAAGCGACATGACCGATAGACGGATGGACGGACGAACGGACGATAATAAAAAAAAATTATAAACAAATATAGGAAATGAAAAAAAAATCAGTTTTATTACGTTTTGTAGACGAGTAAGAAAAACAGGAGCGGATCAGATGACACGAAAAGTTTTTGTTCCAAAAAAATATTGAATTTAGATTAAATAGTTGAAGAAAAGGACTTTTTTTTGAAAAGGGACATAAATTTTATGGGTTCTTTAAGTTTTTACTCTACGAAAACTTTTACGATTATTCTGAGAAAATAATAATAATTATAAGTAAACAACTTATCATTGGACCTAAGCAAACAAACCACACCTATTGTCACATAGTTTGTTTGTTTACGTACAATAATTTAATGTTTTTGCAAAATAATATAATCCAATTGAATCATGTTATAATTTTTAAAAATCCCTACCTCAGTTGAATATTATTAAAAAAAATTTACAAATATCTTCTGATTATCATTGGCTACTGGTTATCGAATGATAGTCAGTGAATCATAAAATTTATCAACTTTTGTCATACCTGTAGCTCCCAAATTAAGGCTCAGATCCAAATTTGGAAAAGAGTTTTTTTGTTGCTCTTGATGAGCTTATTTTGGGAAGTTAGGTTTCTGCAGTTAATAACAGAACACGTTGTTTTTTCATCAAGCCTAAAAATTTTTCGTTAAACTATTTAAATTGACTAATCTCCCCCTGTTCGCCATCCAGATTAATTCCTTTATAGATCCACGCCTGATAAAGGAAGAATTTTTTCTTTTTTAAACATTATAAATAATATATTTATAAAAGTATGTACATAATTAATAAACGATGCATGTCATTTGACATATATTTATTTATTTATTTTATTTATTTATAAAAAATATTGTTATGCGTGAAACATCTTGAAAAAAAAAACACAAGTGAAAATATCAACTAATTGTGTTAATTGTTTAAATATACGTATGTATATACTGAATTGTGGTTAAATGTTTAAAAATGGTGTACGATTTAGCTTAAGGATATACGGGCGCCAGAGCAATGTTGGGTAAAAGGCTAGATTTTTTTAATAGGAAGTTGAACTAAGCCTAAATCTATCCTGAATATTTTAGAGGGAATTGTCTAATTATTTAAATAAATAAATGACTTGACAAAATGAGGATACAAATTTAAAAATATATATAACTTGAAGATATAAGACGAAAAGTAAGAATAAAACATTTCGATATCTGAAGTAATTTTCAAAATATCGAAAATTGAAAATTTTATTTGAATATATAGCTTTCGATATTTCGAAAACTAAGGAAGATATCGAAAAATGAAGTTAAAACAAAATTCACCATCAAAGTTGAAAATAAGTTACATATAATTTAAAGTCCGAACTTTCCCTGACGCTTATACTACCTTAAGAGATAAATGATTTAGTTAAATACTTCAATTATTTATGTTAACTCATAACAATATAAATTTTCTATTTTTGTATATCTCTAATTTTAAAGAATTATTTCACATAATATTTATTTCATTTCATAACAATTTGATAATTATTTAATAATTATAATTATTTATTGAAAGCTATAAAATACCAAAAAAAAAACAACTTCTTAGACAAACTATTTGCCAGACAACAAACAAGAAATAACAGATTTGGCATACTTATTAAATATTTTATAACAAATAATAATAATAGAGGTATAGGTTAATCAACTGCAAAAATTTAACAACAACAAAAAAAAACATGTGTTTGACTTTTAAGAAATTTTAATCGTGAACCATGCGATTAATTTTATTTATTGAATTTAATTTAGATTTGGTCACACTAAATTATTGAATTTTTTTCACATATTAAATTTAGAGTCATTTTTATGAAGATGGAAGAAGGCCTTTTTTGGAATTTTCTCCAAGAAGTTCCATTAAAGTTTCTAGATCCAATGTAGCACATTAATCAGACATGGGTGATTTCATTCTAACTGTGATTTTTTATGTCTAGTATTATTGGTTCTCATTAATTAACAATTTATTAATGACATTCTCGTGTTAATTAGTTGTACCTGGTTGACCGGACTTTTTACCGACAAATTTTACCACTTTGAATGTCTCGGTAATGTATTTTTAGTTTGTTAAATACGATATACGTAAATAACACCAGCTATCTAACAATCAAAACTGACATAGCCAAACGGCCCGCACACTATATACAATGCAAACGAAATGATCCACGTACAATGTATATACTCGCCAATAGAAGTCATATTTTGAAGTTTATGTTTCAGTTTTTCCTGAAAACATGGATAAAACCGACGTTTTCTCAAAATAAAACAGCATAAAAATAAAAATCGTTGGGTGCCGTTTTCGAGATTCCAAATATATATATTGTTATAGCTAACTAGTTGTTTCATTAATCTCGAGGTAGATGGCCCACGAATTATAAAAATTCAAATTTAATTTCAAACTTTGATGTTACCAAAATTCCCAGCACATACGCTTTAATTCGACCGTGGCATCAAAATTTCTTAAATTAATTACTTCAATGATTGAATATTTTGATATACATTTTGTCTTAATTTAAAGGTAATTATCTTTATTTTTTATTATTTATTGAAATAAAAAAGATTAATTTAATTGTGTAGCCTTCAATTAAGTTTTTTTTTAATAAAATTGATTTTTATTGAATTTAAAAGATTTAAACAAAAAAAAAAAAAAACAAAAAATTATGAAATAAAAAAAATTTGAGCAATTTTAAAAAATATATTATTTTTCAATTAAATTACGAAATACAAAATTAATAATGGAGCAAATTATTTATAAATAAAAGTGAAATTTTTATATTGAGCAAGAAACAATATTAAAACAATTCAAATATTAAAAAAAAATCAATTGACCGTGGTAAGGTTCGAACTGAGTACCATTGAATTACAAGTTAGATATGAAAACAAATCACTTATCACATCGTTAATTTTAATAGCATTGATTCATATGCGAAATTTCGAAATCCGTGCTATAATAATGCAGCTTCATAAAAAATAAATCACAGACAGCACTCCTATCTTTTCTGATGATACCTTTTCAATTAAAGAAAGTTATAAATATGATCGATCCACTCCTCTGAATTTTTAATATTACTTATGAATAAAATTTAAATTGATTTCAAGGCTACATTTCACACCAAATTACTTAATATTCTAATCTGGTAATTATCTAATATTCATTTATTGAAAATGAATAATAAAAAAATAAAGAAATTATAAATAAAAAATAAAAAATAAAAATCAATAAAATGAATAATTTAAAAAAAATTATGTTAAAAATAAAAATTAATCGTTTTCTAATCAAACGAAAAAAAAGTTGTGAGAAAGTGTTGTTTATTTTTAAAAATTATTTAATAAAATTAATGTATTTGAAAGAGATTACTTTACTTTTACGTCGAGCAACCGCTTTTGTTAAAATCGAATAAGCTTGATGTTAAAAATATATAATTTTTTTAACAGTTCATATTTTTGTAAAATAAAGGATTTAATTGGATCTCTCTAAAACTTGGCAATTTTATCGTAAACCGTACAAAGAATCGGATTGAAGGTTATACAGAAGATGAATTAAATATTTATCGCTTTGAGAACGATTTAAACACAGTATTTCATAAACTGTTGCCCACTGCCAATTTAGTTCACTTATGCCATCTGTTGGTGCATAAGTGAACTAAATCGTTCATTATTAGATATACCCACTAACGCCATCTGTTAGGGATAGAAATATCCTCTTATGCATTATAACCAGGTATTTTTTCTAATTTCTTTTTATCTTTTCGTTTTGTTCCAGATAAAAGACTGAATAAATCATGAAACAACTCAACAAAACCCCAATCTTATTACTATGTATATTAATTGTATGTCCATCGATCAACTGTTGGAAACCAATTGTGGGCACAACGAATTTAGATAATCATTATCCAGCCTTAGAGACATCCATCTCATATCATGGTAAAATTAAAGCACCAACGTCCACACTGATCCATCACGGACCAGATAGTTCAAGTTTTCATCAACAACATGTGTTACATCATACACCAAATGTTGTAATACAAGCGACAGATCCACTATTGGCGTCACATCATCATTCTAGTGGTTTGACACCAGCGGCAGATCCATGTGGCAATTATAAAGTGGGCTTTATACAAGATTTATATTTTCAATATATTCAATACAAACATGAGATTCCGGAGATGAAAGAGTTCACGTTATGTATGTGGACCAAGTTTACGAACCACAGTAACGATCATCCATTATTCTCATATGCAGGTTAGTTTACTTTTATTTACGAGGTTATGTACCCAGTGCCATTTTGAATCTGTATACTTATTTAAAATGGCGGAATGACAATAACTATTCCTTAACAATTACTGGATCGTTTTTGATGAAATTAAATTTGTTTAAACGCTAATGATTAAACTTGAAAATTGAGCTTTATTTTGATGGAAATCCGAGATATAACGATGCAACCACCTTTTCTCATAATTCATAAGAAATATTTGAAATACATTCGTTTAAAACTAACGTTGCCGATATAAAAAGTTTAATAATAGTAATTATTTTACATATTTACTTAAAATAAATTACTATTAACTGTAATTAGGGCGAAAGTATATCAGTATTTTTATCCGGAAGTATCTTTAAAAAAAAGTGTTTAAAAAGTAGCAAGCAACAGTTTTATAACACAAATACATCATTATATCATTTTGTGAACTTATATTATTTTTAAATATTGATTTATGAGAAAGTTATTTTAATTTTTTTTTTTATTAAAAATTAAATAATTAATTAACATAATAATAATTTAATAATTAATTAATTTACATACTTGTGATATAAATTTTTTTTTAATAACAATAATAATTATTTAATAATTTATCTTTAATCTATCAAAAATCAATAATTAGTCAATCAGTCAGAGTCGAGTGGTTTTAGTTTTTAGTTGCAATGCTTCTGATTGGCTGCTTAATTTAATTAGGTAATAGCTAATTATCCTTGCGTAGGATTCAAAATTGAAAAAAGGACTTTTCGTCTTAGAATTTTATTTTCTTTCTGATGCAATAAACGCGTGCGGTACTTATGAGACACTCTGTATAATCGTGTAATCATAAATATAATGAAAACAATTTAAAATGTTAATGACACTAACACCACTTTAAAACTGTTTTATGTAATGTCTGACATGACACCACAAAACATAATAAATACATAAATATTATGTTGTATTACATAACTTTACATTATATTTTACACGATTTTTGGTTTTGGTTTCTGACATTCAAATATCAACTTAAACTTTTTATTATAACAATTATTATTTATGTAATAATGAATAATTAAATATAATACAGGGTGTTTTAAAATGGCATGGCACTGGATCGACATGTGTATTCTTTAGCTTTAAATAAGCAAAAAAGTTTATATGAACATATGCCCGAAAATACTTTGTTAGTGAGATATTAGAGTAACAAGATATTTCTTTAACACGATTATATTCAAAGAAATTGTTTAAAGTAGCCGCCATTTTGTTAAATAAAGCATTCAGTTAAAGTCTTAGAAGGTCATTAAAGTCTTAGAAGGAGAAAAAATATAGTAAGAGTATAACTATTTCTAATCGTGTGGCGTTAGAAATACCTTTATACAGTCTCAAGACGTTTATTTATAGTTGTTGAGACATTCACATATTTACTAATACACCCTGTAAAAATACTATAAACTTTGATAGGAATGTCATTTTCATATAATAATCTTTTAATTACTTCAAACAGGAATATAAGGATCAAAACACTTAAGGCATACAATTTATATTTTAAATGGGTGGGAGTGAACTGGAATGGGCGTGAGCGTATAGTAAAATTATATTTTATGAATTCCATTGTTTTATGATCTTGAAAATTAAAACAAAATTTACTACTTTTTAACCAACTTCTTATTTACCTACCGGCTGCGCCAATTAATAATTTTCAAGTGAAAATTCTTTAATAATGAAACTGTGAAGTTAATTAATAGAGAAAAAAAATTGTCATGCAAGAGCTACGTAGGCTTAATAAATTTTTATAGTGAAATCGAAATAATTTGGCTATTCTGTTTGAATTTATTTAAAAAATGAAAAAGTTGAAAATTGCAGAAGTGAATCACGGGCTCCAGGACTATTTTTAAAGTTCATTTAACTTAAAATGAATGACTCTTTTAAAGTGAAATGACATTTGATTGATTATCAAACCCAAACAATATCATTTTATTTGTAGGTATGCCTACAAGGTTATAATTACCTACTTTACGCTTAGTTTGATTTGATAATGACTTTGTAAAAACATTGATTTGTTATTAGTAGATAAGTGATTGTATGTTTGACTGACTTATCTTAAGTTGACTTATCATGAACTGTAAGTGACTAAGCATTGTAAATAATTGAAAGGACACACTTCTGTCTGGTCTACTCTGTCTATCATTATTTATTTTTACTTTCACTTTAAATCAATTGTTATTAAATTATTTTATTTATTAAAAAAATTTAAGTTTTTTTTTATAAAAACAATCAATTTAAATCAAACTGTTCATGTGAATGTGACCTTTATGATGCACATCATTAACTTCCCACATAACAAATATTAATTATTGTAATAAAGGTGTGTAGCATAGAGGCTTTCACACACTGGTCATATTTCCAAAATTACTTATCCGATTGTTAAATGAACCTGATTTTTGGATTTCTTGGGTCATATTTACCTTATAAACCAAGTTTTATCCAATTCTGAGAGTACAACGTGAGAGTACAACAATGAGAGTACAACTGAGAGTGAACAATTTTTTCGGTTTTTTCGATTTTTTTGAAGGGGTACTTAAGAAAATTGCAAAAAAATGAGAAAAAAATATTATTTCCGATTTTGACAAAACTCAGTTTATAAGCTAATTTTGACCCAAAAAATTCAAAAATCACGTTAAATTCGCAATTGGGACGGTAGTTTTGGAGATATTGCAAATTCGCCCAATATTTCTGGCTATATTTCCAAAATTACTTATCCGATTGTTAAATGAACCCGATTTTTGGTTTTCTTGGGTCATATTTACTTTATAAACCAAGTTTTATCCAATTCTGAGAGTAAACAATTTTTTCGGTTTTTTCGATTTTTTTGAAGGGGTACCCCTTAAGAAAATTGCAAAAAAATGAGAAAAAATTATTATTTCCGATTTTGACAAAACTCAGTTTATAAGCTAATTTTGACCCAAAAAATTCAAAAATCACGTTAAATTCGCAATTGGGACGGTAGTTTTGGAGATATTGCAAATTCGCCCAATATTTCTGGCCATATTTCCATAATTACTTATCCGATTGTTAAATGAACCCGGTTTTTGGATTTTTTTGGATCAAAAATAATTTATAAACTAAATTTTTTCCACTCGGAGGGGAGAAAACGTATATTTATGGTTGAAGCTAGTGGTCTGACTTCTACAACCCACACCCAAGCACGTAAATTTGTTAAATCTTGTTGACCATGACAGAAAACAATGATATGTAATTTGGATTTGAAGTGAAATAAGTGTGTCTGATGTAATCTTTGATTTCGATAAGAATGAAACCTATAATTTTCAACGCTTTCAAAATTTTGGTATTCAACATACGTTTAGAATTGTCGTCATAACAACATATGATCTAGATTCAAATATTAAATTATATATATTTATGGATACAACTCTTTTAGCACATCATTAAAATAGACCTTCATTAGTCCTCTGGTGCATGAAAATAAAAAATTTATCAGCTACAGACTTTCATCGCTAACTAAAGTCATATTTTCCCACTCATTGAATACTTTTCATTGCTAGAGCGTTTTTTATTTTGGAAATAAAAAATTAGTACTTAAATTAAATTAATAATAAATGGTTACTTTGATGTCTAAATTGTGATTAATTACTTAACACTTATTTAAGTAAGTAAGTTATTAATGTTATGCTACTTAACTCTAGATCCAGATTAATGAATTAACATCCGTTCTGCTCATCTAAACATTTTTAATTTCGTCAAAATTAGTAAAAATATCTCAGAAAAGGATTTTAATCTGACAAATTATCATACTCCAATAAAATGAAGATTTAAACTACTATCAAAACGGAAGCATTTTTAAATTTAAGTTCGTTTTGACATAAATTTGAAAACGGACAATTGTCCGTCTTGCCAAAAATATGCCTACGTATGTGATATTCGCACGATTAGTTACGCGATTAGCTACCAAGAAACGTAGTGTAGGTTTTAATGGGTTAGTTTTTATAATAACAAAAGTAGCCAAATAGAGTTTTTTTGTAATAATTTTGCATTTAGAGACGCCTTCCACTTTGATCAAACACATCCTCTCTTTAAGTAGTGTTTTATTGGTTTCATTCAAAATGTTATTGAACTGTGATTCGCTAAAGATATATTAATTTATTTTGGTAATTATCTCGAAAAGTAGGCCTCAGATCCAAAAGTGGAAAATAACTTTTTCCTTCGTCTTTATGAGCTTATTCTGTAGGATAACGATCTGCAGTCAATAACAGAACGCCCTATATATAAAAACATTAAAAACTACCCTCAAAATCACTTTTTTAGAAATATCTCGAAAACATACGAAGATATAGAAAAAGTTATTAATAAAAAATGAAGATATCAAAATTTTCTATAAAATCATTTCTAATCACTTTTGACGTATTTGCAATAGAAACGGAGATATTTGCAATAAACAAATTGAATTTATCGCTCAGAATATTTATAAAATCTAGCATAAGAAGCATTGATTGTTTTGTGTTTACAGTTGATGGAACTCCACGTGCTATTTACGCATGGATAGCAAACACAAATCGTTCCAGTTATTACAGTTTATCCGTATCAGGTCATACATTCTTCCGTTTAAATTATCCAATACGATTGAATCGTTGGTATCATCAGTGCTACAGTTGGAATGGGAAAACTGGTGAATGGCAATTATGGGTTAATGCAGAGCGAGTTGGACGTGGTTTCCATAATCGAGTAAGTATTATCCCGATTCAAATCCTATAAACGAGATTTCATATTTACGACTGTAAACAGAGTCCAGGAAAATAACAGGACACCCGGTAGCAAATAAATTGTATCAATTTAATAACAAAATTAACCGGTTTTTTAAAGAAAGTGAAATTATTTAAATCAATCTTGATTTTTAGATTTAATGTATGTAATTATTTAGATTGACATTTGTACAAATCAAATCTCAATATGTTCAGATCAATATTCTCTGATACTCTTTCCATTCATGGCAATTAGCTGTGTTGAATATGACTTTTAGAAGCAAAATTCATAACTTACATTAAACAAGCTATTTTCGTTTCCGTTTCTCTTTTGGAAAGTTCTTTTAAAACTGCCTGTAACTTTAAAATTATCATGAAAATTACAAGTTATTTATGTTTTAAGCCGAACGTGAGAAAAATACTCATAACACGAGTACTGACGGGTTAGACATGATAAAAGCTTCTCAAATTTCGTCTTCTCTAAAATGATTCATGATATAAAGTTGTAGATTTCGTTTTTCGGTTCTTAAACAATAAACTTACTATTAGGAAGTAGACAGACATAAAAAAACACATTTTAAATAAAAACTTGTTTATAAATTAATTAAGAACGTGACAATATGGAAATTTGATCCCCAGAGATAAAATTTATTACATAATACCGATATCTATTAATTAATATGAATACCAACCATACTGTTGATCAATCGATACACGATACACGATACACGCACGATATTATGAAATATTTCATTTAATTTACTTTAAATCGTTTGGTTATGATTCATTCACACGATAATAAATATTATTTACACGTTAATTGTGTCTTTTTTCGATTGATTTTCTTTCTCGTGAAGATACCCCTGCGCTGAAGAAGTCTTTCAGAAATTTTAAGAATTTCTCTTATCACAAGAGTAAAGGTGTAAGCAAGAAAATATAAATTACGGAAATTTTTGGTAATGTTCGTACTGTACTTTCGCTGGTTAATATACTAATGTAAAAAAATTTCCAGCAATATCCTTTTACTGTGTAAATAGTTAAAGTGTAATTATTTTTCACGTTATCGTGTAAACAAACACATCGTATTTAGTTTTATTTTCATAAAATTTATTATTATTTTTTTTTTTTTGTAAATCGTCACACATGAAAAGAGAAAGTTCCACACGGGAAAGATTCGACATGGAAATTTTAAAAAATTCACACACAAAAAAACAAACTGGTCTGAAAATAAGACAGCCTCCATGTTTATGAATCAAGTGCCTATATATAGAGGTTATTACACCAAATTTAGGCCGGAAATACTATTTCTAAATCACTATCGTAATAATTCTGATTCTCCGATCTAGAAAAATTTGTAGAAGAGACAGAACTTGTTCCCTTTTCGCGTATTTTGAGTAGTGGTTAATAATTGAAAGGGGTTCGGCGGTCACGTGACTAGACAACTATCGAAAAAGCATCAATAACCGAAGTTTTTTCTTTGCCGAACCACTTAGCGGGTGCACGCACCAAATTTTTTTCCTCTGAATGCTCGCTTGGGTATGCATATGGAAGTCAAAATACAGTATGGTCTTGACTTTCACTGCGACAATTTTTTGTAATTTATTGGACGCCTAAATGATTTAATAGATCTGTTTTTTTACTACAAAACTAGA
This sequence comes from Chrysoperla carnea, assembly GCF_905475395.1. NCBI lineage: Eukaryota > Metazoa > Arthropoda > Insecta > Neuroptera > Chrysopidae > Chrysoperla > Chrysoperla carnea. The sequence goes on along the minus strand of NC_058338.1, from coordinate 821,434 downwards.
TAACTTTGGATGCAAAGTTAATTACTTTTTTTTCTAAATTTTAAGCTTGTGGGACATGTGATTCCATCAGGAGGTATTGCAATTTCTGGCCAGGAACAAAGACAGCCAGGTGGTGGATTTTTAGAAGGTCATGAAGCTCCTAAAGGTATAATTTAATAAAAAAAAAAAACATTATACTCCTTTTTTGAAGGTCAAATAAAATTTTTTATTTTTTATTTTAGGCTCTGGTGGAATGTTAGGAGAACTAACAATGGTTCAATTATACAAAATCGCCTTAACTGCAGGCAAAGCACATCGAAATCATAAACACCACCATGCACATAAATTTTTACACGAAGGTGTCCCGACTACACCCGAAACACCCTCGTCAACAGCCGCTCCAGCCCCAACACCCCAACAGAATTTGTTCCTAACTGGAGGTCAATTAAATCCAATGTTACAACTTAATTATGCCGGGGGTCAACCTCAAGAAGATCAAGGTCAATTGTTAAATGGGCAATTATTTAATCAGCTATTAGCTTCGGCTACGAATAATGGAGATTCGAATCGTATCCAATTAGTTCATCCACAATTGGTTAACTCTGGCAATGTACAATTTATAAGCGATACGTCTGACAACGGTGGTCACATATTCAAACGTGACAACAGTCAAACGGAAGGAACTAAAGTGAAACGAGAAGTGACACCAGATAATAAACACACAAAGCGAGGATTGTTCTTGGTTGGCGATGCAATCTACGAAGATGGTGCAATGGATGGTTTGGCGGGACTAACACACGGTACAATGAATTTACCCGAAATTCTTTCGGGTTTAGCCACTTTCGATCACAATCAACCAATTATTGATGAACAACAAAAGAGTGAAGATCGTGAACCGGCCGAGGCTGAAGTGAAAGCAATTATGAATATGTGTACGGGATGTGATGAGGAACCATTTGAGAAAGCGTTAGTGTTCGGTTGGCGAACGGTTGCTAAGAAATTGTATTCAGGTGCATTTTATACGCCTGCGTCTCCCGAATGTAAAGCGTTTTAAGTACAAAGCACCCAAAAATTTTATTACAGCCCAAAAACACAGTTTGCAGGGTGTCTCGTTCTCTCAGTCTGTTCTTTGGCGTAAAATATTAAAACTTGCCCAAAAAGTAGTTTTCTGAATTCAATTTCTAATCATTTTTCTTATCCATAGAAAAAGAGAAATTTGTGATCTCAATTATGTGAAACCTTGTACCTTCGAAAATCATTAAAAAAAAAAAAGTTAAACGCTAAAAATTTATTTCAAAGGAAATATTAAACTCAAATTGTCAGAAAACTTTCGTTGAAAATTGAAAACTCACATCATAAAAACTCTCTCTTGATAAATAATTTATATATAAAAAAAAAAGTTTACCGTTTCACTATAAAATACAACTCATATCCTGTGAGTTGAGGGCGTTAGGTATTCGACATTCACTTACAGTATGTTACACACATATATAATAAGTACAGCATGTCCCAATCTATCGATAAAAGAGCTGGCTAATATACTGTATGTCTTAAAAGTACCAAAACTAACCGCATTATCGTTTTTTATGTAAACAATTTCTCGAAAAATATTAGGTAATGTAAAATATTTATAATTAACAAAGTTGTAGAAAATAAAGTTAACTATAATTTATCATCAGGTTCTTTTTCCGGCAAAGTGAGTATTCACAAAGAAATTTGAACTTAAACCTCTGCAATTTTGTATTTCAGAACTCAGTAATTATTAAACTTAGTAAAAATTTCTCGATAATGTTTCTCGAAGGATTCAAGGAAGAAATGTACAAGAAACTTTCTTGTTCAAATATTAATATGCGATAATTTTGAGACACCTTGTAAATACACAGATGTGTATCATACGGCCGAACATTCTTGGGCTGCACGTAACGGATATAAAAACATCAACATCACAAACTAACAAAGAATCTCATAAATAAAAAATCGTAAATTGAAAATGGTGATTTTAACGTCAGCGCGCGACCGAGGGATTCACAGCATGTGAACACATTATACTTTTTTCGAAAACTTTAATTAATTTAAGTCGCCCATAGACGTACAGTTTTTACTCTTAATCTTCCATTTATATTTTCACACTTTTATAGATGAGTTTTTTTAACTTTAACTTTAAATTAAGTTGGTGCTCCAGTAAAAAATGTACAAAAGAATTGAACGTCTATAGGATGCTTTAGATATGTTATTAATATTATTATTTTTGTAAATATTTATTTGTAATATAAGATTGTATTTTTTCTTATAATTTTTTTAAAAAATAAACAAAAAATTGGAAAAAAATTGGTGTCCCTGCTATTTTAGTTTTACAGCAGACAGTTTTCGGGTTTTTAGAAATGGGCGCGAGGATTGCAGGTTACAATTTTCATTAAATAATAAAATATATCTATGATATCAGAAAGACTCGGATTCTAGAACTTCTTTAGTTAAAACTCGCTTACCTTGCTTTTATGTATATGCTGATGTTGATATTCAGAATCGAATTCCGGTTCAGAGAAATAACTTTGATCTTCAAAATGTCCAACACCACCGGATATCCCTTGACCAGCAACGGGTAAACCACCAGAGATGTCCGTTGATTCAAACAAACGTAGCACTGATCGATCGCGGATATCACGTAAATGTGACCTAGAAGGATCACTTATGAATCAAAACATTACAAATTTTTGCCATCAATTTTTGGACTATACTACAAAATAATCTTTTTTTTTTCAAATTTTCTTTTGTAACCAGAAAAATGTGTTTGCGTCTTGCTTAAAAATAGTTCGAGATACCATCTAGAAATAAATATAGTCGATCTGAGAGACCGTTAATGTCTGAAATATATGCGGCAATGTTTTACATCGTGTGCCAGCAGTTTGTAGTTCTCCATTCACATCTCAAACTAGGCAAAAAATCATTTTGAAGAAAAATAACTTCTTTCTATCAATTTTTGTGTTGAAAGAGACGGTTTTCGAAAACTTTCGAATTCTATTCATTTTTCTGATTACAAAATACAAAATAATCATTGGAAATAATTATGTTTTACCTTAAATCCTCAAGTTCGTAGAACATATCCTTGGATGAATCATGAATATAAATTTTGACCAATGGTGAATCCAAATATTCCATCGTTAGCTGTTTTGGAAATGATCGTACAAATAATGCTTTTACGGTATCGATTGATGTGATTTCATTTGGTAACAATGCACGTTTTGTTTCGTTTCTATATTGTAGAAACACCAAACCTGAAATATCCAAAGATCCCAATCAATAATGTCCAGAAATAACAATTCCAAAAGTATTGCGATATTATCAAAAAGACGTCACAAGAATCAAAGAGTCGATTTTCGAAGACGAGAAGTAAAATAATCCTAGATTTGGCACAAAGGAATGCAAAACAGGATTTTTGATCCAGAAGGGAGACATTATTTTGGCAGAAACACATACATAACCAACTATATCTAAATTCAGGGAAGGGTCAGTTGCCCTAACTTAAGTCAATCAAATTCATGGCAGTAGATTAAGACTGGATAATCCACAGATTCGACTTGATTGTATGTACTTTAAGATTTCCTGCCCGCGTAAGATTTGACAATCCGTTTTACTAAAATTTCTCTTCCCAACTTGTATTTCTCTTCCCAATTTGAGTAAAAATGATTGAACAAATAAAACTTACCAAGTGGCCTTTCCAATGTTTTACTGGGTGTTCGTACAACTGGCAATGAACTTCGTTGTTTACCACCTCTTCGAAAACCTGTCGAACTTGTTTCGACTTCGGACATAATACCAGGATCATCATCGAATAACATTGCATTTGGCGGTGGATAGCCACGTGGCAATGAACTCTGAAACAATTCAAGAAAATCAAATTTTTAATATCAAAAGAATATATATCTAAAACGGAAGCGGAATTCTTCACGGGTCAAGCTAGTAGGTAATTATGTAGTTGTTATTTGTTATTTTTCATATGAATTACAAAACAAATAAATTTACGTTACAGGATATATTTAAAATATTAAATTCCAACAAAATAAAATTTGGCACAGTTTCCAAAAGTGTTTTGTGTTGGTAATGCAAGCAAATATTTATTTATAAAATTATGTGGATTAGGTTTGTGTTATTAATAGAACACTAAATATTAATAAAGTTGTTAATTAGGTCACCAACTAATTATTTATAGACCATCATTTATAGTTGTAGTAGGTCTGTTTTAACTTATACACAAGTACAAGTGGTTAAACTTTAAATAGATTGACTGTCAGATGGTTATGATCTCCTTTGTATGCTTCTCTCTTCGCGTCGAAGGGAATCAAAAAATGTATGAATAACATTTCAAAAAAAATTATTTCGTTTTTTCAAGCTTTGGCCATGTCTGTGCCAATATTTTTTTTTAGCCATCCAAGATACCGCAGGCTTGCAAAGATTTCTAAAATTTTTATCTCCCATGGCTAAGTTGTAGCTGTTTCCAAAAATGGAAACAATTCAAATTGGTTTATTTTTCGGCACTTTATTATTGGTTTATTTCGAACCGGAGGAGCGAATTAATTCCTAGTCTTAATACGTAGCAGATTAGCCATTTAGGAAAAGTAGCAAATTCTACAGGCTTCCACTTTTGAAAGCACCCACAAGGACCCTCGAAGACTAATAATATATGGAAAATTGGTAAAATAGAAGAAAAATGAAAGGAAGTAGATGAAGAAACAGAAGAAAAGTGGAAGGAAGTAGACAAATTTTTTGGACACCCTTCCATAGACCTAAAAAACTCCCGTTGATTGAATTTGCTACAGACCCCCAGCTGGCTTGATCCGGCACTGATTAAAAGATGGAGATACAGTTTAGTAGACTAGATAAATACATTGCGTGCATCACCCCGTATTTAAAGCTTGAACAGCTAAATGAATGACCATTCATGTTTATTTACGCTTATGCACGCTCATTTAATGCTTTTGTTCACAGCAGTAGGATAACAAATTTATAATATTATAAAATCGACTAATACGGAAAACTGTAGTACCTCGGATCAAATTTTACATTTTTTATGATTTTTTAAAACTATACGTTTATAGCAGCATTCTTATTCCTACAATCTGCGTATGGTCATGTTCCTTGAATCAAACAACGTTTTGTACCACTGATCGTTAATAAAAAGTAGAACGGTTATCATGCATAGGATAGCGTAGTAAAAAAGAAAAAACAGCAAGATTTCTACGCATTAGATACTATTTTAAAGGCTGGTGATCTCATTTATCCCCGAGCAAAGAGAATGCCTGATAGAGGAACTTAAGCATTTTAGTGTTTCAATTTCATACATTTTTTTAATGATTATTGTTGAAAGTAAGGCTGATTCAAGATACACCATTTTACCCAATAATATATTTTATAATCTAATAATATTATTTATTAAAAAAAAAAAAATATGGCTGAACAAATTTTAATTAAATTATTTTTAATTCACTAAACAGCAAACAAACCTTCTTCCATCTCATCATCTCATTATAAATAACTTCTCTGTCTTTGTCTCTCATAGTTTTATTAAAAAAAAAAAAAAAAAAAATCAACTTCATGGAGACGAAAATATCACATTTTTAATTATTGGAAAAATGTGTGTTTTGAGGTCACCGAATACAAAGTACATGCATTAATTTTATGCGTAAAAATGTTTTTTACTTTTTTTTTTCCTTTCCTGACGCTATAACTCCAGAACGCACGAACCAATTTCCACGATTTTGCATTCGTTGGAAAGGTCTCGGGCTCCGTGAGGCCATAGCAAAGAAAATTCAACAGAAAAGCGGGAATATCTTTTTTCACATACAGCGTCATATTACTGGTGGAAACGCATATAAATAATGCATTATATTAGATGTTACTATGTTATATGTATTTATTTGCGCTCCCACCATATTTATCTAGAATTATGAATAGGAAGGTATTTGAATAGGATTGAGGTATTATTTATAATTATTCAAGAGATAGTAGTAAAGTTTGAGTTTAGCGGGCGAGCTAAGCAGAAGACGGGCTTACGGGTTGCCTTAGCGGATGGACTGAGCTTAGTATAGCTATTAATGAATTGGATCTGCAGATTAGTTAAAATTAATAATCGTTTATCAATAGTTACAATTAAATGAATTGTAGGTGAAACGAGGCTTCACGAGTCATCTAGAGGTATCGATATCGAATTCAATATTCATAGTTAAGACAGAACAACGTCTGTCGAGTCAGCTAGTCAGTGATAAATAGATATATATATAACTCTTTTGTAAAAACTTCTGGACTGCAGGGGGTCTTAGACAGTTCTATAATTTGACAAATTCGATAGTCCGACATTGCCCTGCAGAACGTTTGTCGGATTACCGGTGGTCCATTGTAAATGCTATGGATTCAAAATATTATCCAGTCCAATTTAGAAATCTGAATTGTATTCGATGAATGTTTATTTAATTTTTAATGGTATCAAGTGGTCATAGTGTCCGAAAAATTCCTTGCTGCGTTTTTTTCAAATGGATAGCTTAAAAATGACGTCGAGAAAGGAGGTGTATACTGCCAAATAGCAGAGTACATCGACTGACCCCAGTTCTCCTATTTTTTCCTTTTCTTGTTTGCTCCATAAAGTAAAGCTTCTACTACTACAGCTATATGACGTCATAGTACTATCACAATCCATAATTCTCTTATGTACCATAATTTCTAAATTTACTGGCTGCAATGATGGTGATAATAGTAATGGATCTGGTAGCCTCTCGCCACTTTACAGACATCATGTTATATTTCATTGTTGGAACACTAACAATGTTGTTTTTATCATTTACTATTACTTTACTTGTTGTTTTATTATTATTCCCTCCATTATTACGTATAAACCCCAACCCCACCCCCACCACCATATCGTCGTCATCAGTATTAATGTTACACTTGGGAACTTTTTTTACAGAGAACAGCAGTCGTAGCACTTTTAATAGCATTTACATTACGTTTATTGTTACGTAACATATTTCAATGATTGTACACTTTGTATTTATATTTTATCTTTACAGGGTGATTCACGTTAATAACAGGGTGATTCACGTTAACAACATTTCATCAAATGATAGATAACGTTGAAATTATAACTAGAAATGCATTTTTTTTTTAAATGTAGGTGTTGAAATTTTGGAAGAAAAATTATATTTTTGTGAATATTGTCCAAATTGGAAATTTGGTAGATAATTCCCCCTAGCACGGCAGTATTGTTTAATGGTATTTGTAAGAAAGTTAGTGACGCTAGAACTTTCATTTTCGGTCAAAGGATCCCGCAGGGAAATTGCTTCCGGTGAAACGTTTTCAAACCGTTCTGATCAAAAGTTTTCACGGCCATAAATACTTGCAGAATACCTTCCCCGACTTATTCGTGGGCGCACCAGACCGGAAAAACAAAAAAATAAAATAAATTTTCTCAGTGAACGGTCTGGTATGAACACCCTGTCAATTCCAATTTGATAAATTCGTTAAAGTGCTGAACAATTTAAATTTAAATAAATGATGTCAAAAGAAAAACTGGTACCATATGATACAAAATAGTTAAAACCACCAAAAAGTTACTTTCAAAAGTGCGAACCATGTGTGGCTGCTTTTTAATAGGGGTTACAAATTGTGGCACATACATTAAATATCATAAACCACCAAAAAAACAAGAAGAGGGTTGTTCAACATTCATTATTTATCGTTTAAATAATTCAGGTGTGTGTCAGTGGAAAATAGAGAATAAGGTTTATGAAAAAAAAAAAACATGATAATTTTAAAGTTACAAACAGTTTTAAAATAACTTTTCAAAAAGAAAACGAAAACGCTCGACAAAAAAATGTTCGTAAAAGATCGTGTAACGTCATAATGTTAATTAATTATTGTATACAATGTATACTATTCAATTAACATTATTACGTCACAACGATGTTTTACGAAAAATTTCTATTGTCGAGCGTTTTCGTTTCTCTTTTGAAAAGTTCTTTTAAAATTGTGAATTCTTTTGAAATTGCAAGTGCTGACAGGTAAGTCATAATTGTAACAAATGAATGGAAATTTTTTGTTAGTGTAAAATATTTTACGCCTGAATTTGTTAATAAAATTTACGGACGATTTAAAATCTATTTACATTTTTTGTTTTTAAAATAATTTAAAAACAAATCAAATTAAATACTGAAATGTTTTTTTTTTTTATAAACTATGCACACAAATTATTTTTATACATTAAAACCTCCTCCCCCCCAGCCCCAAAAAAAAACCTCTGTATTTAATACAATCGTAAATTATTGAAGTGAAACAGTTTTTTTTGAAACGTTGGTTCGTTGCACTGCACTGTATTGTTTACAAAACGATATCAAAATATAAATTATTAAAGCGATAGTGATGAATTCAAATAATTGTAAAATTACTACATTTTTTATAAATTAAATAAATTAATTACTTCCTGAAAGGAAATTATTGTTTTATGTCTCGAAAAACGAAATCGAATGATTTGAGATATCTACAATGTTAGAATGTTCATACGATAACTTAATTACGAAAAACGCTAACAATCAAGGAAAGTGAGTTTGAGTTCGTACCTAAATGTGCAGCAGAGGCCAATCGGGTCTTGAGTCCCTAGTGCCTATTTTGTTAACCGTTAGAGATAGAACAAAAGTTTAAATATAAAAAATATTTTTTATAAAAAAATAAACAACTTTTGGTTGGAACATTTTTTCGTAAGCATCACTGTTTATCCGTGAGAGAGCAAATTAGAACAAAATTTTGGAGTCCATTTTCTCCACTGTCTATGATAATTACTCATAATAATGGATTCAATGCTCAATGTTACTCATATTTTTGCTATTTTTGAATGATATTAAAGATAAAATTAACTCTGGAATTAGTTTAGTTTAGTTAATAAAGCTAACATTATTATTACTTTAATGTATTAAAATCATGTCAATAAAGTTAGCAATATACTTCAATAAACGAGTATTAAACCTCTAAATCCTTCCTTTAGATCCAATTGACCTGATCATTTAACGGTAAGATAAGACTTAAAAGTTATATGATGCCAAGTGGTGTATTTGCCCAATTGGGCGAAAATTTATGTTGAAAATGATAACGGGAATCGATCGAATAATGCAAAAAGTGTCATTTAAGTATATTTTGGAGTATTTTACGTCAAATAATTAAACAATTTGACGTTTTTTTTGATCGTACACTTTTTAAAGTACCATAAAAAAAATCTTGAAAATGAAAAAAGATTCAAGTCATTTGCACGCTTCTCGTACCTTTTTTATGTTCTATTCAGTACAAAAAGTGATGAATAGACCTTTTTATCATGTCTTAAGCGCAAGTGCAGAGTTTATTTTTTCGTACTGACAGCAATAAATAGGACTAAGACAGAAGATATTTGTTATTCATTTTATCAAATTGGTTATAAATCATTTAGTACGAAACAAATGTGAATCGTGATTTTAAAATGAAAAGCCCTATTTACCATGGGAACTAAAACTAATGCTCACCGCTATCCAATTTACTCTATTTAAGTCCTGACAACAAGCTCAAAAAGTTCCGGCAATTTTTGGTATATAGTTTTCAAAATATTGCAATTTAAATACAAAAAACAAAAAATGTCATTATCGTTAAATAGCTCGAAAAATAAGTGTCAATTTTTTGTTGTTGCTAACTTTAAAGACAGATCGTTAAAATGTAATATCTATCCATGTATATAAATAAATACTGTCATAGCATACCGGACATTGACGTAATAACATGATGTCATGATAGTACATACATAGACAGAATAGACTACACCGGTAGTGTCACTAGATCTATGTTTATTTGTCTGTCTGTCATTGACAAATGAATTATTTTTAATAATGTTTGGCTGCTAGCGACTGTACTATACTAGGCTATGTAATGTAATGCTGGTTGTCTACTATAAAATGTTTTAAAACAATCAACTTGATGTTAAAGAATGATTACAAATTGGGTTTATACATTTATTGTAGAGTAGAAATAAAAACAAAACGGTATCAGATATCAATATGATTTAATTTAAGGGTTTTCGCTACCAAAAAAATGAAACTATTGAAGTCATTTGTATGCGTAATCCTTAATTTTGGTAAGATTTTAAAGCTTAAAACTTGAGGAATATTGATAAAAGTTTTTTATGTAAATGGTAAAACATTTTCTAAAAGAAGCACTTGACTAAAATACCAACATTTATTACGACTTCGGTCGGAAAGTCGGTATATGTAAGATCTACCATATCGTCAATTAGTGGTGGGTGAAAAGACTTATCTATCCATGTACAAGTTAGGGCCGTATCCAAGATACAATTATTGTCATTTCAAAACGAAAATTGTTACTATTTTAAATCAAAAGAAGCAAATATATTCATACACAATTTTTAGAAGTATAAAAATTTGCTAAAATATAAATTCCAAGCTTGGAATCGATTACGATAAAATTTGTGCGTGATCTTTAAAAAAAATTTGATATCTTATACCGTTTTGTTTTTTTTCAAATTTTAACATGTATAATCACCCTTTACCCATGTAGGTACTAGTTAGAGTATGTGGCACGCTGCCTGGTTAGTTTATCTATTTACCATTCGACTCACTAACTCTTTTTAGCCGTATCTATGACAACATAGACTGCTGATATGACTATTGATTTTAGAAAGAAAGTGATGACACTTAACAATAGTTTGTATGTCTGTCATTAAAGTCCACTGACTGACTGACTGCAACTGTAAAGTATGACGGTTGTCTGTCTAGTGTCTAGAATACAATCGAATATATGGGTGACATGAAAGGTCAACATTTGGATTCGTAAAGAAACAATTGATCAGACAGGCATTCCTTGTCGGTTATTTAGAAGTATAAAGGCTGTCTCAAAAAAATTAAATATTAAGAATTAAAAGGCAAAGACAGCGAAGACAACTTGGAGTTTAGAGTTTTTCAAAAGGATTGGCTGATACATCACGCAATTTTCGTAAAAACTATGGAATTAATAACCGGGAGCCACAACACGCCAACTGGCGATAGAAATTCGAACTAATTCCAAGATGATCGAGCCAGTTTTTTTAGACTAACAGGTGATAAAATAATCGAATAACATTGGCCAAAGATAATCACACGTGAGCGATGACGTCACCATTATGTTAGATTCTTAAAATTAATCAAGCGATTTTTGAGATATTTTTTTGGTTTGTATATAATAATTCTTAAGAAAAAAAAAAAAGGATTACTTACTTCAAGATCCATTGTCCGTAGTATTCCACCAGGAGTACCACCAGGCTGATATAGATGTTGATCTCCTGACAATGTATGCCGCCGTGGATCGTCTCTTCGGGCACTACGCCCCGATCGACTGCCTCTCAGCTCACCATCGCTAACTACACCACCTAAAATTAAAAAAAAAAAGAAATATTTTAAAATTTATTGATTACAGCATCAAAGCAAAAATAGATTAAGACAAATTGATTGACGTAAGAATCATTAAAATCGGCTCACGAGCTTGATCTCTGGAGTGCCGAAAAAGAAACCTACATACATACATACATATATTACATAACGTAGACGGACAAATACATGCCCCTTCTTTACGTCACGCAGTCGGATAAAAAAGCCTGTTTTCAATTAAAATTGAAACAAATTTCTGGAAAATGTCAATAGCACTTATTTAGAATGTTGTTTTAAACTATGATTACAAGAATTAAATAAACAAGCATTTGTTAAATAGAAATATGTTTGTAAAGGTTGATTCACACTATTATAAGATCGTAGGAAGATTAATTCATTCTGCCTTCTTTTGTACCCAGAACAACTAAAAAATAGGTACTAATCTTCAAAATTAATTCAGTTTGGAGAGATTGATTCTACATTTATCTCTCTGTTGTAAAAATTGGCTCACAAAACTTTATGATATATGATTTATTTATTTAAGACAATGCAAATGTGACTGACACTACATGCAAAAAGAAATTAAATTCGACACTGTTTTTAAACTTTGAATATCATTCTCTAGGCAGGGTTAATGATTTTAAGTTGTATCTGGGGCCAAAATATAAAAAACAAATAATTTGTAAATGTTAAAATCAAGAATTTTAGTATTTTAGAATCTTTATTAGAAAAATAAGTAGTGACTGACACTATCGCCAATTGCAAAATATTTGTATTTTAAAAGAAAATTTAGAAATTTGTATTACAGGGCACAAGATAAGAACTTCAAAATCATTTTAAAATTATAAAATTGTACTAAAATGCAATTTTTGAGTACAATTAATAAGAATTTTTAAAAGTCACAAATAATTAGAATTCGATGTGAAATGACTGAAAACTTAACATTTACGAAAAAAAATAATTTATTATTTAGATACTTTAGATACTGAAAGATAAAATTTTTTTACCACCAAAAACAGTAATATTTTTTTTCCATTCATGGTACTCTTTTTAATCGATAATAATAGTTCGATCATTATTAATTTAATATATATATATGTAAGGTATTTACTCAGATAGTAATTAATTTCAGCTATTTAAATAAAATATTTATTTATTTTTTGATAAATGACCTTCGCATATTTATTTCACTAAAAAATGATATTTTTGTATTTTAAAATTAATTTTTACATCAAAATAATTGAACTGGTAAAAACAAATCTTCAATTATGTAATTCATTATTTTATCAAAATAAATAAAATTGTACACCTTATTTAAATACCAAGCTATTTATTAATCTGTATATATAAAAATAAATTGCTGTGCGTTAGTCTCGCTAAAACTCAAAAACGGCTGGACCGATTTTCAAAATTTTTGTTGTTGTTTTGTTCGCTATAGTTCAGGGATGGTTTAGAAAAAAAAAATCATTTTCATTTTAAAAATTGATTACCTTTTGTTTCGGACAGTTTCTTAAAAAACTAATGTAATAAAATGAATAACAAATATCTTGGGTCTTTGTCCAACTTGAAAATGTTGGTTCTACAGTCAGATTCATAAAATATCTCGAAAATTACTCATTTAATGGTCAAATAAACACGATTTTTGTAATTTTCGGGTCAAAATTACCTTATAAACTTAGTTTTATCGAAATCGGAAACAAAAACTTTTTTTACACTTTTTGCAATTTGTAAAAATCGAAAAAATCATAAAAAATTCAAAAAAACACAATTTTTGTAATTTTTGGTTGGGTTGGGTTGGGTTAGGTTGGGTTGGGTTGGGTTGGGTTAGGTTGGGTTAGGTTGGGTTAGGTTGGGTTAGGCTGGGTTAGGCTGGGTTAGGTTGGGTTAGGCCGGGTTGGGTTGGGTTGGGTTGAGTGTGGGTGTGGGTGTGGGAGGTGGGTGTGGGTGTGGGTGTGGGTGTGGGTGTGGGTGTGGGTGTGGGTGTGGGTGTGGGTGTGGGTTTTGGTGTTGGTGTTGGTGTTGGTGTTGGTGTTGGTGTGGGTGTGGGTGTGGGTGTGGGTGTGGGTGTGGGTGTGGGTGTGGGTGTGGGTGTGGGTGTGGGTGTGGGTGTGGGTTGAGTTTTTTTTTCAATTTTATTTATCTGTACACATCTTATTAGCGATTATAGAATTCAATTTAAGTTTTCCGCATAAGTTAAAACTTCTCTAATTCATAGCTTTTAAAACCCTTTAAGAAACTCCATATCATAGCTTTTTAATCATAACGCAAAGTTATAATCACTGGGCCTAGAAGCATGAAATTTTGAACAAATTTTCTTTAAAGACACAAGTGAAGAAGGGATTTTTGGTAATTCGTCGCCTAAGAGTTTAAATAAGAGTTGAAACTTTGTCATTTTTTAAGTACTTGTATATGAGTTTAATTTTGAAGTTATCTAGCGAAGCAGATGAGTAACTGCTAAGTTATGTATAAATAAAATATCAATATTTAGATTAACTTTTTAATATTTGTCATCGCAGTATTCGAAAAACTTTAAAATAACATCATTTATATGTAAACAAGATGGAGAAAATATTACTTTTAAAATTAACTGACAAGAATTTGTTTTGTAAATACTATTATAGTCCAGGGTCGGGGTATGTAGATCCAGAAATTGGTATTAACTCACTCTGATTTTTCATTCAACATAAATTGTTGAGATTTCTTTAAATAACAATTCAAGGCAACTTTGATAATTCATGATTCATATTTACGTCGAAAAAAAACTTTTTTTAAATCTTTTTCCTCGAAAATGTAAGCTTATTTACTGTATCAAAGGTCGTCCTTGAACCTCGTCCTTGTTTTTTCACAGTTTTTTTAAGATTTTACACCATCAAATTAAACTAAAACAATGACTTCAGTTAAACTTTTGGCTTGTCTTAAATCTATTTTCGCTTTTTTAGTCGCCGTTTAGTCCTCTGAATGAAAATGTCTTTAGAAAATTTAAATATCATTTATTTCGATAATCTATTTTAGAAAATGATGTTCGAAGTAGATTTTAAAATAGATCATTATTTTTATAGACGCAACCTCAAACTCCCCTTAATTAACAACAAATTGATTTTCCCATAAAATAAAATTAGATTGTTAAATATAAAATTATCATTTAATATGTTTTCCGTTCCAGAATCCCTACTCTTACCTTTAAAACATTAAAAGGATATTATTATTAATAAACCTTATTATTATCCTATATCCTATATAATATTGGTAGGTACAAGATGTAACAGAGGGCAAAGATTTGAATTCAAAACATTCAAGTCTTGTATTTTAGGTTTGATTTACATTATTATTTTTTAAATCTACTTATTTTACCTGCCAAAATTCGATGTTAATGGAAATAAAGTATGAAAGATAGGCCCCTAACCTGAAAAATTGGTCAAATCTGTGCTCTGAACAATAAATTATTGGTATCAAATCCACAAATGAACAAATAAGACTGAAAATCTTGTAAAAGAAAATTAATTTTTCGACACGTTTGCTCCAAATATAATCGTGCAGGAATTCGAATTTCTAAATTTTGAATTGAACTAAGTTATAATTCTCTCCGAATTTGGCAAATGAGGGATGTTTCAATAAATTTGATAAGGGTAGGACAGAAAAAATTGCCAGAGTAATAATATTTTGGACCAAATGTTTTCATTTTTTAACTCATTTTTTTGGGAACGTCCTTTGGGAAGGTAATAAGTATAGCCAGTCAAAATAGTAGAAAGTAGTCCTTTCTCTTTGTATACTAAATCACTGTACACACCTTATTAGAACACCGTGTATATCATTAAAAATCAATATTTGAAGTCAACAAGCTCTTTTTTTATTAAAAATAAAAACACAAGTTTATCCTTTTTATAAACTTATTATTCACAAACAAACACACAAATGTCAACGAATGGGAAGGGGGAACGGGGGGATGGTATCAGAACATGCAACAAGAAAGATAAAAAAGGGTGGTTTTATGTGATCGAATTATGTACAAGGGATGATTTAGAATCGACCTCTATACATACACACGCACGCATCCAAATAGAAAGTATATAATATACCTGAATACATAAAATCAGTTGTAAATATGGCACTTTTAACTAAAATATAAATAAAATATGGTGGTGGTGTAGGAAAATTGATTTTTTGTTTGGGACTATATATTATTAACTTTATGATAGGAAGTTTTTGTTTTCATCCTAAAAATAGAAATCAAAAACTATAAGATATCCCTATATTTCTGTTTGAGGTTTCATCTAAAAGGAATTGAGATTTTAAATCAAATTTAAAAATAAAAAATAAAAATAAAAAATATTCGTAAAAGATCGTGTAACGTCATAATGTTAATTAATTATTGTATATACAGTGTATACGATTCAATTAACATTATTACGTCACAACGATGATTTCCGACCATTTGTTTTGTCGGGCTGTTCGTTATATATCTTTCCTTTTTTGTCAAAAAAAATTTGGTTCAAAATCCTAATTGATAAACGAATGAAAAGTAATTTACTGGAATTTATCACCATGGCAAGGTATCTCAAAAGGTTGTATCCACCAAAATTTATTTTTACGTGGTATTTGTGGGTACGAAAATAAGGAATGAAGAATGAACTTTCACTCACATCCCTTTCCATAGACTTCACCACCGCCCACCCCCTAATGTTTGTTTTTACAAATTTTTTTTTTTGTACTTAATAAAACACGATATACAGAAAAGACCGTAAGCCTATAATAAAATGAAACTTCGATAATACTTTTAAGGATATTGTTAAAGGTATGATCGGATACAAAGGTTATTGCTTTGACTAATTTCTATTTTTTCGATTTTCGTGTTTTTCTACGATTTACAGTTTATGATCGCCGAGAAAAGTAGTCTTTTAGGGTTCCGTACCCGAAGTTGTTTATGAGACTACATCTTATAAACCACATAAAAAGACAGAGAAACAGGTGGACAAAAAGAATGATGAAAGTTCCACTTGATTGTGGACACACGGTCTGAGTAAGTAAGTCAATCGTTGAATATTAATGAGGTTTGGTGTTTTTTTTTTTGTCTTTTCGTTTAGGGAATTTAAATGGTTTCCAATATTAAGTATTGTTATTACATTCAAAGTATTAGGGATCGAATTACGTCTTCAGACATGCTTGGATTTCATTTTTATACCTTGATATATATGAAATATATATCAAGGTATACTAATTTTAGTCCGAAAATTGTAACGCTTAGAAATATTGATGATACGATTTACATAATGAATAACATAACATATCAGGGAATATTTTGGTATAGGTGTTCATATAATCATCTAGTTAGTCCATTTCCGGTTACCTGTCTATCAGATTGTCAGCACGAAAACTCAAACCGGAATGCTATATCAAGCTGAAATTTTTATAGCGTGCTTAGGACGTAAAACGTGAATTTGATTTCATAAATAAGTAAAGTCAATTATGTCTTGTAAACCGTAACAGACAGAAAAAAGTTTAAATATAAAAAAATAAACAACTTTTGTTTGAAACATTTTTTCGTAAACACCCTGTATGCCATCTTGATCCTGTATATGCATAATAAACAATTATATAATGATTCAATCAAAATAGTTTAATAAAATAATGAGTCACACTAATATTATAAATGCGAAAGTTTATTTGTCTGTCTGTTTGGTATGTTAAGCTTTTACGGTTAAACGATCAAGTCTACTTTGATAAAATTTGGTGTGCGAATACGTTAAACTCTGATGATGAATCTTAAGTGCTTTGTTTTAGAGAATACAATCTCTAAAAAAGGGGTGAAATGATGTTACTGGAGCGAAGAAAGTTTTTCTGTGAAAAATCTGAATAAATATTTTAAAAAACTTGAGAATATTGAATTAAAGTTGGAATAAATATAAAAGTTGAAATCGTATTCGATGCAAGTGAGTAGCGGCTAGTTATACAATAAATATAAAATTGATAACTTCAGCATTTTAATTATTTATTTAATGTCTTAATTACATCTTTTATTAGAACGCACCCACTGGCGTAGCTAGAGATTTTTGCTAAGGTAAGCCACAAAACATTCTCAGCGGCCCCCAAAATATTCTCAGTAACTTTAGAAAACGAATCTTTGGACCAATAATTTTCTTGATATTTTTAACTTAAAATTTCGAATTTTCAAGCGAAGATAATGGAACTGCGTAGGATGCTCTACTCCTGACCCATGCTAGATACGCCAATGAACCCAACGACGAAATCAAAATGACCAAAGACGAAGATACAGATACCCCAACAAATTGATAGTTTATGTGAAATAAATTATTTATGACTTTTTGCTATGAAAACCAATGCTTTATATCTCTCAGTCCGTGTTTCCATCTATTTATGTCCGTGTTAGCTGCAGTAAATACAAAATTCAATCACTTTTTAATGGGTGCCAATCGATCAATGTGTTTTTTTATTCTCTTAAAATACTTTTCAAATTATATTAATAAGGACATTTACACGATACCGTGCTCGATCGTTTCAAATATTTTTCCCGTTTTTACGAGTCTACTTTAACTGTGAACACAAGGTAATCGAAATATATTTTGCCAACGTAACACAAGTGGATTAATTTCGTCGGCATAAAAATTAAGTACTCGAGATTCGATGAACACGACGAAAGCCGTTTTAGCCTGAAGTGCTTGAAAAGATAGTAGTCAATTGGCGAGAGATCTGAGAGTATGCTGGGTGAGATAGAACTTCGACACTCAATTCTGTTAATTTTTGGACGGTGATTTGTAAAACGAATTGATCATCGAAGTTTTGCCTCACTCACCATACTCCCCAAACCTCTCGCCAACCGACTATCATCTTTTGAAGCACTTCGATAGTTTTCTCACCGGTAGAACCTTTGCCAAATAAAACCAGGCAAATCGGAAAATAATCGACTTTTGTTACGTTGAAAGATTTCTTTCTTTTCGTCGCAAGGGAAATATTGTGGAAAGACAGCACTTATTTTGCAATGAGTACAATTATTTTGTGTGTTATCATGTAAACAGACATTGCTTCCGTTGAACGTGTTAATAAAGTTGTAAAAAAAAAAACGAAACATTCAAGTGGTTTTTTTCTGAATCGAATAAAGCGAACGGTACCATATGACTCTCTTTAATTTATTTCAAAACTTTTTTATTTTTAAATGAAAAGTTTCATAATAAATTCAACTCTCGAAAAAAACAGTTAGAATCGATAATTGAATTCAAAATATACTTCGATTACATACAATCTTGCACTTTAGGACGTTTTGCAACGAAACCGAAATATATTTGGCTGAGAATGGTGACCTTGCCTTAACTTTTCCTTGAGAAACTCTACTTAGAGTAGTCAGGCCGTCACGTGACTAGTCAATTAGGCAATTCGTATGACGTAAATGTAATAAAATGCTCTAAAAACATCGTAAAAGAAAATCACACCAATTACAGAATTAGCCTCGCTTAGCTCCCGTACTATAAATCGTTAAAAAATGTAAATATACAAAAAGAAAAATGTTTATCTTGAGGCACGAAAAAAAAAAGCTTAAAATATGTTAATAGGTCTATCATGGGTGATGCCAATACGAGAGCAAAAGATCCTTAAATAAACTGACACTAATAAATATGAATTATTCAAAATAAATTTCTACTTCTCATGCTGTTTCTACATCTTCTAACATCTTCTACATCGAATTAATATTTATGACTATGAAAATAATATGACATGACGCTGACGTGACGTGACGATATAGTCAGATCATTTTCAACTTACAAATTGTTTGGGTTGGATGAAGAGCATCACTTATTAACTTTTATACTATAAACGTAGACCGGTAGCTTGGTTTAAGTAAATGAGTGATATCATCCATGTGTAGGCAACACTCGTATTATACCACCAAGAACTAAACCAGTCAGCATTCGGTGCAGGCTAGATTTGTAGACTTTGATGTGGACGCCTCTGGCTTTAATTGTTAGAGTGAAAATGAGTCAGTAGCACTCGGACCAAGGGGTTCTGTACCTCTTTTGAGAACAACCGGTTACCCAAAGGCATAAGAATTCTGGCGACGCCAGACACCATGCATAAAGCTCAGATTCTCCCCCAGAATTTATCCCAGGATTAATGGGTTCAAGGTTTAGGACCTTAAAGTTCTAATTCTGACACGCTTCAGGTTTTTGAAGTGAAAATAATATGCATGTAGGTTTCATAATCCTCCATACAATCCCTGCAAGTGGGTTCATCAGAGATACCCGTGTTAAGAAGATGGTAGTTCAATCGATGGTGTCCTGTCAAGTGAGTCTCACCATCCTTAGCAACTGTGCTCTTGTGAAATTCAGACGAGCACAGTTTAATAGCCAAACTACGGGCTTGTCGTAGCCATTCCTTGATTCGGTAGCATCTTGGACGGTAGCAGGTGCAAGGGACGTTTGAGACGACCTTCATTACCTTTAACGCCAAATTGACCAAGTACCCAGATCAGCTTGACTTTGTTATGCAATACCGTAGGCGTTCATTCAAATTTACTGCGAAAATTTTAAGCATTTTCCGAACTGATATAATTCTTATTCCTAGAACTTACAACTTGAACTTGTCATTAATGGCCGTCAAGACTAAATATTCGGGCTAGATATCGGTCTATTATTTGAACTTGTATATTTGAATTTTTTATTACATTTTATACAAAAGAAAATGGGTTTCTCTTCAAGCACTCACAACGTGTGGGAGTGAGAAATGTGAAAAGGTTAAATGGAAAAATATTGCATTGATGTTCTTAAATCTTAGCAAATATTTTATCCAAGTGAAAATTAATTGTTAGGTAATAACTTTTATATCGGGCAAAGCATGGTCACTTCAAATTCAACAGTTGTAACAAGCTGTGGTGTATATGACCTTTAGAGCTCTGGTCTATAGTTTACCGATTTATTTACTCACTTTTGCTAACAATTTTGGCTAATAATAATCGAGAAAATTTTGTGTTTGAGCCTTGAGTCCAGAACTTTTTAAATCTTGAATCTAGTTTTCTTCTACTCCAATACTGACAGTAGAAAAACCATTTTTTGGGAAATTACCATAAAATTAGTTATCTTGAGCCTTTAATGTTTTTTTGGGCTGAATTTACCAAATAGAGATTTTAACTTTTTTGCCGTAAAGTTGGGCGAAAATTCAACAGTAATAAAGTTCATTTAACGACAAGTCGAAACATATTAGAATGAATCTAAAATCGTTTTTCGCTTTTTACTTTTTTTTCCAAATTCGCCTTGAATTATGGTAACTGACCAGATTTTAAAGCTTTTGAACCTTTCGATAATGTCTTTTTATTTGGAAATAAAAATACTCTGAGAACTAGACATTTAATTAAGAAACTGTAAAATGAAAATTTTTAGATTTAAAAATATATCACGTGGATAAAACAAAACTTAGAAAAAAAACCACACAAAAATTGCATACCATTATAAAATTGTCGAATCGAAATTTAAAATATCACACAATATCGCACAAAACAAAATTTCTCACAAAAGAAAACCTTTAAACACATACACTTCGAAACTTCGAACACTAATCAGAAAACTGATCACTTCGAACAAAAACACACCACACTTAAAAAACCGAGAAAAAAAATTTAATAACGGAAAACGAAAATGAAAGTGGAAAAACAAAAACGTTAAAAAAAAACAACCGGCGAATGGAAAAACACGTTCGGATTTGTGAAAACACCCTAAATAGCTATTCGATAACGAATATGTGCCCTCCGATGAACATTAAGGCTGTTGGAACTAGACAACAGACATATTCATACTCATTTATTGAATGCCATGAACATGATGTCAAGATATTGTGTGCGCCTCGCACGCTGTTCACGACGTCCGTCGCATCACGCCGCGCCGTCCGTCCGTCGATCGCACTGTATTTAGATTTCACATGCTCTCTCCGCTAGTTCGCCGTTTTAAATAATATGTCATCTACACGTCCGCACTTCCATTATTGTTACTTGCTGACGATCCAGCAATCTACTGCACTTCCTGGCAGTCGAAACATATTTCAAGCTACCTACAGCCTCGCTTATCTACGTTTGAAAAGGATTTCAAGAAGTGGAAAATCAAAGTTCAGTCTATGAAGACTCAGTCCATCTTATTCACAAAGAAGACTAAATTTCTAACGGTTGATTGTAGAGACCTGAAACATGGAGGGTATTTTCTTTGTACGACGTAGGCATGCACGATTAGAAAAGATTTTTGAAATTCTTCCCCTAAGAGGCCGAAAAACGGAAGCAAAGAGAGAACAAAGCGGGTGGATATCAGGCTAGTAATCTATAATTAAAAACTAAATTTTGATTTCAATTAAAATCGAAACAAATGTCGAAAATGATGTCCAAGGCATTATCAAATCAAAACAGTCAAATTTCATAAATTAGACAAAAAAATATTTCATTGAAATGTGAATTCGATCTATATATTTAGTTAATAGAAGTAAGTGTGATGTATTTTATACAACACATTTGATTATGTTTAGTTATGAGTGAGATAAAACTATATCGGGTGTCACAAAAGTAACGGAACTATAGAAAAACTTTTTTGAGAAGCATTTTTTTTGCATGGTTCAAACAAAAGATTCAAGGCCTAAAAAATTCAAACTTTGCAACTTTTATTCAAGTTATTTTTTGACTGGTTAACTACAAACCGAGATATTTAAGTGTATATATTAGAACGACAAATTTTTCTGGTATGGAACCCTTAAATCGCCTCAACATATCTCAAAACATTTCCCTTTAAATTATCTTTTTCTTCAAGCCCTTTTCCAAACAGAATCGATTTTCAAGATCATCGCAAATTTTTTAGTTTTTCTAGAACTTTTCTAGTACCCTAAACTCGCACTTGAAACATTGCTAAGAACACTCTCCACTAAATTACCTTTCAAACGAAACAAAAATATCGTAGTCGGTTCAACCGTTTAGGCGCTGCTTATAACACCCCTTTTTAAGTCCAGGGGTTAAAAATAGCCCACTTTGGATAAATATCCCACAAATGAGTCCACAAAATCGATTTTTTTAAACACTTATGCTTCTTGGATCACGACCCGTTACTTTTGTAACACCTTGTATAATTGTACCTAATAGGCAGTAGTTGAAAAACAGTGGTAAGCGGGTTTCAAGTTGATAATATTGTCACGTTATGTATTTGTTCCATAATTATTAGAACTAGCTCGACCCGAAAGGAATTCCATTCCCGTAGTGACCGTAAAACGTGGCTACCCTGTACCTGTGGATAAAAACATCAAACAACAAAATTTTGTGGACAAGTGGTGAAAAACGTCTATAAATTAATATTAGAAGAACATGTATTAAAAGTAGAAATTATATGTCTAGAGTATTCGGAGAGCATCTGTAAAAACTAACATGTTTGCCTAATAAACATTTAATTAAATTATCTCTCTAGCGGGTTTTTTCCTAAGCGGTATATGTTTAGACAGAGAATATATTTTTCGTCAAAGCTAGACATAATAAGCTTGAAAATGAGGGGAGAATCATGGAATTTGATAACGGAATAAGGAAGATAAGGGTAGGACAGAAAAAAACTTGCTAGAGTAATAGTATATGATACTTTTTAACAAACACACATCTACAAACAATTCAATGTTTTTAACAGATTCTTGTTGATATGAGTCACATCCGTCCAGAATACATACAGTATAATATGACTCATTTTGAAAAATTCTGTTTGTTTGTATAGTTAGACTTTATGTATATATATCATCCATTTAGTAGCGCACGCGGATTGTTAGACAGGCGTGTGTGGCGCCTTTGTGTAGGGTTAGGAAGGATTCATCACTCATACAATATGCGACCGATTGAATGTAATTCAAGAAAGTTATAGAAAGTCTAGACAGTCTATATAATAGCGTAAAACAAATCACTTTATACACGCTATTCATTATCTTTTTAAAGAGGCTTGGCTGTCACGTGACTTATCTACTAGTCAACTAGGCAATTTGTATGACATAAATGTAAAAAAAATGATATAAAAATATCGAAAAATATTTTCCTATTGCAAAGCGCTGTTTTTTTCTTTGCATAAACAGAATCTGTGACAAATTTTCTTCAAGATGAAAACTTTTTTGAATTTTTTGATACAGTTATAGTTTTAGTCAATACATTAATTGACTGTTTCCATTTCGCTTGTCACTCTAACTCTCATCAGATTACTCTGATGATCACAGTCAAGTGTGTGATGATGAGATACAAAACTAAATCACTGCTCATCAAACATCAAATAATAACTCAATTCATTTCATGGCCGATGCGATGTTCGAATTGAGTGTTTGTTTGAGTATTATTGACATTTTAATCAATATATAATAAATACAGGATGATTCGTTATTTAAGTTTCATACTAGTTCAAATTTTGTGTTCTGTATTACATAATTTATTCCCCCCTGCCCCGTACCTACAATAATATATAATTTGATACCTCCCACATCTTACTGGCTATTGGTGTTTTATATTTTTGTTTTCTTTATAAATAATAACAACAAAATATTTTTTTTAGTATTCACTACCCAATTAAATCAATGATTGTTTTATGATAGTCTCCTCTAAGTGACACCTACTAATTTAATGAATTTGATAGGTTTGTGAATTCATAAATCTTTCTATTTTCCCATAGGCACATCTCTCAAATCTGGCCTCAGATCGAAATTTGGTAAAGAGCTTTTTTGTTCGTCTTTATGAGCTTATTCTGTAGGCCAACGATCTGCAGTTAATAACAGAACGCCCTGTATAAGATATAATGAGGGAGGAACAATGATTTTAGTGATGAAACTGTTCACGTGTTTTTTTTTCTTCTAGTTTACAAGAAACTTTTCGTACCATCTTATTATTTCGTTTTCTCAGCAATTTTACCCAAATCACTTGTTCATATAAACTTTAAAAACTTATATTGTGCACAATCTAACAAGAAATTATCACTTTTATCTAGAAAGTATTATTAATTTGCTGGTAGAAGGTTGCTGTTTTTATTCCGAAAATCGATATCAATATTTGTATTCGCATCCAATAAAGGTTTGGGTTGTTTAATTTTTGCAGAACGGTTGCATAAAGATAGATAGCATGATAAGCGTAAAAAGTGACTTTGAATTCATAAATGAGCCCCACATAGATCATGCCCATTAGGTCTTGGGCATTACCCATTCTGTAAAATATAAGAGATATAAAAAATAGTTTAAGTAGAAAAGTTGTTCCTCATAATGGTCATATTCACCATTAAAAGAGTTTTCCTTTTGATTTGTAGCCTGTCATGCCAGCCAGCTATTCCATCATAATCTCTGTCTTGTCACTAGAACTGTTATCAAGTTGATTTGGTAACAACTTTTCTTGCTTTGTGATCAAAAAGTTTGCTTCATTAGTTTTTCACTAAAACTAAAGAAGAAGAACTTTTTTCACAGAGAAGTGTTTCTTTATAAAATCATATGTCTTGATACGTTTCAAGTTAATCATTTCCCTTCTTCAAGAATTGGGAAACAAATTTATAGTCAAAATCGATTATAACGACATGAACTATAACTGATTTTTTCGATTTTTCGGCCTAGAGACTGGATCTATTAAAATTGCAACCGTTTAAAAAATTGAAAGCCACAATACGTTATAATTAAAATTAATAAATATATCAATAAAATGATTAGTCAGACATTTTAAATAAAAAAAATACTTTACAGTATTCAATTGATTATATTTATATTAATGTTATGCAATATTAAAAGATAAATAAACAAAACAGTAATAATTAATATCAACGAATGGACAGGGGGGCACACACACCATTTTATATTAAAACATCACATTTCAATTAGATTGGTGTTAATCTCAAATACTGCTAAGACTTTTTTATGTATTGTTTTTATACCCTATATATATATGAAATATATCAAGGTATACTCAGTTTAGTCCCAGGTTTAAAATTAAAGCATACAAATTTTGGCGACAGGCAAAAAACGAAAAGAGATTTCAAGCTGAAATTTTTCTTGCAGGATAAGGACATAAATAGTAAGGTGAAGTGAGTATATGTGCGTCATAGATCAATTAAAACTAGAGCACAGTTGAGAAGGGTGGTGGGACTCTTGACAGGACACTGTCGATTGAACTATCACCTTCATAATATGGGGATCTTTAATGATCGCCATGATTTACATCCATTAGCTTGATCCGATTTTATTAACGCCTCCCACCCGAAGACGTTTCTGTAAAGTTTTGATTAAATCATATTAAAAATGTGATAAGCACTACCATTTCAGAAACAGCCTGTATCATATGTAGGTAATACAGATATTGATATTGATATGGTTTGTTAGTTAGATATTTCTATTATAACCGCAAGACAATGTTTTATTATTTATTTTTATAAATATTTTATTTCATAAATAAATAAAATTATCATTATTAAATAAATATTAAAATAATAATACTTATATATTAATTTAATTATCGATATTAAATATTACACTTAGTTTATTAAGGTGGTTCGGCTGTCACATGACTAGTAAACTAGTCAACTAGGCAATTTGTGTGACGTAAATGTAAGAAAATTCTCTAAAAATATCTTAAACTATGCAATTTGTATGACGTAAATGTAAAACAATGCTATAATAATATCTAATTTCAATAAGAAAAAGAAATCAGAAAAGTGAGCTCAGTTCGTGTTTTATCACATTAATCTTTCTTTTAATAATTTTCAATTATATTAATTTCATTTTCATTTCGTTTTCTTTTTATCAATTTTCCCTATAATTCACATTATTTTCTATACTTTAGTTGAAATTTACACGGTAACACAATGAAAATATTTAAAATTTTCAAATGTTTTTATAATAGCAATCCTGGATTTAGCATGCGCCATTTATAAAAATATTTTTATAACTTTTATATATGAAATATATATCAAGGTATACCAAGTTTAGTCAAGATTGTAACGCTTAGAAATAATATCGATGCTAGCTAAAATTTTGATAAAAGTGTCTGCCTGTCTGTGATCACGATAACTAAAAGACAAAAATGGATATCAAGCTGAAACAGAGAGACGCAAAAAGTGAAGTTAAGTTTTTATATGTGCAACATTGATCAAGGACTTGGATACATAGGGCCCATTTGGTAAGCCAGTAGAGATAAAACAATAGTTTAAGTATAAAAAATGTTGCTAAAAGAAAAATAAATAACTTTTGTTTGAAACATTTTTTCGTAAACATCACTATTTATTTTTATCTCCGCTGAAACAGAAATATCTTGCTATGAGCATTTTCGTTGACAAAAAAAATTAGGCAGACGTAACCATAACAAAAATCTCTTCTCAATTTCTATTCTAAGGAAAATTAGAACTCATGAAGTACCGCGACTCGTGACCCATGAAGTAACTTATTAGCAACGACTCATTAGTTACCAAAAATTTCATTTTGCTTTCGAGTAGATATTGTTATGTAGGTAACGTTAACGTGTGAATAGCAAAACCGGTAAAATATTATTTTGTACGCGGTAACGTGTGAATAGTGAAAACCGTTTGTGTTCTTTTGTTCTTTATAATAAGAAAATTATGAAAGAATAAAAGAAACTTACCAGATTCATTACCAGAATGGCCACGACCTGATTTTCCATCAGCGTTCCACTCCTCTTCTGGAAAACAATAATTAAATATTTTCAGTATATTTATTTTTTGCTTGTTTTTCTCATTCATAGAGGCCTTATTTTCTTTTTTTTTCTCCTTAAATTAATTTTCTAACTAGAATTATTTTTATTTGATAAAAACATGCGATTGTGTGCGAGTTTTCATCGAAAAATTATTACCTACTTTATTTGAAATGATAAATTTTGTGGTTAAACATCTGTTTACTTTCTTTGTAGTCCAAGCAAATAAGACAATTGGTTTCGTTCAGTTCTGAAACGGGCAATTTTTCAACGTTAAGGTTCTATGAAAGTACGAACCACGAAAATCCTTTTCGAAACTTAAAAACCTACAAATTAACGTTGAGAAACTGCTTTTTTAAAAATTTAGGTAAAAAAATGTCTAATTTGCTTGGAGTATAAGATAATTAAAAAAAATTTGTAAAAAATAACAAAAAAAAAAAAAAAACTATACCTGAGCTTGTATCGGACGTTGGTAAAATGCAAAGTGAAACTGAAGAAATTTTTAAATTTTAGTGTTAGAAAATTCTATACAATCTATATATACAGAGTGTTCCAGTGAAAATAGATGTTAAAAAAAACATTCATAAATTAACCCGTCAGAACTCTTATTATGAGGATTTTGTTATAAGACTTCTAGACCTATGTGTACCTTACATTTTTGTCAAAAAAAAGAAAATTTTTTTTCAAAATCTCAATTCTGTTGTTTATACAGACTGACACCCGCAGTATCCGGCCGTTCTTTTTTTAAACGGCCATAAAGCGATTGTTGAACACCGTATATGTTTGCTAATGTATAATTGTTCACTTGTACACCCTGTATATAAATCTAGATTCTAGATATATTTTTTGATTTGATTGTTTTTAAATGTGACGAATATGAGAATACCTGAACACGTGTCAGAGTCTGGTATTGGCTCGTCATCATTGTTATGACAACAATTCGAACATGTTGAACACATTTTATTTAAAACTCGCGCCAGTATTTAATATTTTTAATTAATTTATTATTTAATTTTAGGACACATTTTTAATTATTATATATTAATTTTATTGATTATTATTTATAAATTTTAATTTGTAATTGGTGAGGTATCATTTCATGCTGAAAAGTTTATTTCTTAAGCATTAATATTTAGAAAGTAGACGAAAGTTGCTAAAAAGAGGCTAGAGAAATAATATACAGGGTGTCATAAGAGTAACAGACGCCTTTGACATATCAGGTGAAAATTAAAATTCAAATTCCAAGACGAAGTGACTTTCTGTTTTTAATGAATCCTAATCATTCGTGCATCGAATTAGAAAATGGAAGAGGACTTTTCGTTTTAAAATTTTATTTTCTATCTGATGCAACAAGGGCGTCCGTTACTTTCTTGACATCCTGTATTGTTATACAAAAATTTAACTTTATTTTTATTTATAGGCAACTTTATTACAGATATGATATACAAATTACATAATGAAATCGTATATACAATTTCTAATTAACTTGTTTAATCGCCCGCACGATAAGCCAAGAGGGAAAAATTTTGGAATTTGATAAAGAAATGAAGAAAATCTCGCGTGGACAGAAAAAACAGGTTAAAGAAATAATATATAAGATTTAAAAATGTTTTTTTTTTAACTTTTATTCCAAGCTTTCCCAAAAACATATTTTTATTTTTAATAGTTCCAGAAATGAGTAAGTGGTTAAAGAGGGGTTGGGGGTAAATGTTTCCACAATATCTTCACAACTATATACAGATATTTACAAAAGTTTACAAACCGGAAAAATCATTTTTATAACATTTAAACGGTACGTTTTCATTTTTTGTTGAATACAAAAGCGATCAAACTCGAAAAATCTCCCCCAAAATATACAAAAAAACAGAAATTCATAAACGAAAAACGACAAAGAAATAAACTTTCTATATTATTATTTATGACATACAGTTGGGACAGGGTGTTACAGAACAAATGGTTAGATAAATAAATTAACGGGAAAAAGTTTGGTAAGCTTCAAATTATTTTTAAACGGTTCAAGGTAAGGAGCAGAAAAAGGGCAAAAGGAATACTTTTTTTTCTTGAAAACTTTAAGTTCTACGCCTAGATCACAGTGATTTTTGTACTTTTTTAATCAAAATCACCCAAGTTGCCAATAACTTGGATAGAGAATTTTTTTCGTAGAGAATCACTCCTTAAAATAAAAAATAAATAAAAATCATGGATAGCGATAACGCCCTGTTAATTTCCGATTATTTACCACTTCAGTTTAATAGTTAGTTGCTAAATTGTCTATCTCAGTTATAAAAGGTGTTTCTTTATTTTAGGAAAAATATGCCTTAACGCACTCTGTAAATATATGTCGCATTTTATTAAAGCGTCTCAAATAAATAATACTTATTCATTCGTAAGTTCTTTTTCCTCAGATTGTTTTTTTTAGTCCAGATGCCTCCAGCATACATTGCCTTTGCAAAATAACCCTCTAACAATTTAAGTCAGGCTTATAGGTTAAGTTAGGCTAGGTAAGAATGGTTGTCCTGGGGTGGAACACACCTATACAAAGGATCCGTAATGATACCGAAAATACGATGGCCCATTCTCGGCCGGTACTCCTTGAGGAGGAGCATCAAGGAAAGGCTTGCTCAAGTAAGTCCATCTCCTCACGGCAAAGCTGAAAAGTTACAGAGAAAATGAGACATCGTTTCCTCGTCCTCCTCACTGTGGTAATTCCTACAATAGTCGTAATGTACTGTCAGGCCCTAGCGTTCAGAGTGCCTGCCGCCTAGCGAGTGTTTTGTAATAGAAGTAATGGTTTAGTTTCTTGAGACCCTTGGAGGCTATTTAAGATCATCAGATCGCCTACGATTGGTACACAGACTATATTTGCCATGTAGTACCACCATTGCATTTCTACCTCAATCCAAGATCCTAGTTTCTAAAGTATCTTCATTCAGGATCAGCTTGCAATTCGCAAACGGAGCTGCCGGATGCTTATTGATGCTTGTGTTCGGTAACATTGTCGATTTCTAACAAGCTCGTCGACTGCACTCGTGTTCCGGTGCCTATACTAGATTCTATTCATTTGTCCCGCCAGCTCATTTAAGGATCTTCTTCGAATATTGTTAATAAGTATACAATAATTTAGAATTTTCTGACACTATATCCATAGACCAGACCAGACCACTATCTTAAAAGCCACACACTAATTTCTAGAAGTATATTTATTTATCAATGACAAGGGAATCTAGACTATATTATTATGTAAGCGAAACTTTTTTTTTTAATAGAAAAGAAGTAGAAAAAGTGTGACACAATCTGGAAAAATACTTCTATTCAATTGTATATTTCTATAAAAGTGATTGTGTGTTTAGACAGCACAAATATACGAACGCACGGGCGCACTGCAAACCATCATGTCATTTACATAGCGTGATAAAAAAACTGATCACTTCCTTGTTAACTTGTAAACGAACTTGTACTATAAGGAAGTCGTACTTAATAAATGTTAGTTTTTTTAGTCAATAAGTGCTTATGAAAATGTTTAACCATCTTTTTTGTATCGAAATATTTTAATGGCGCGATTTTCATGGCGCAAAAAAAAACAATAGTTTTTCTCAACCTTTGCACTCCCAGCGCAAAGCAGTAGAGGATAATTATAACGTTTGAATTACATTTTAAAAAAGTTGGAAGTGCATACTTTCTGTACCATATAAGGTTGATATCGGATCGATTTTCTCGAAGAAACTGATTTATATGAAATTATGATAATTTAATTTAATAATTCGATTGTGACGATAATACAAATACGCCTAATCGAAACTTATCGAAAATGGATTGAGGGATAAACATTTGAGTATTCCCTTTACTTGCAGTACAAGGAAGTAAAAAATATTTTTAATTTAAAGGTAAGTTTTCTTATTAAAATTATTCAACTTTAAGTATCTGTCTGTGTATAGGCAACCTATCATACACAGTACACTTCACATCAGGGACGGAGTCATCACGAAGGATGGTATGGTATGGTATGGTATGGAGGTTAGCGGGCCATGCTCGAGCATCGCGTCTCGAAGCAATGGTTCAGAGCACCTAGCCAAATAGACCCTTGTACTCTATCTCCGCTACGCTTTTCAGTGGCTATTATAACCAACTGATGTACTGAAAATCAGGATTTGTCTAGCGCTGAGTTTCCTAATTTCTTCTGGTTCGACTATGGCCGGACCAAACCAATTCCTTCGCTGTGGTGTGAGCGCCGGGCAGTAACAGAGAAAGTGGATCGATGTTTCTTCTGAATTTTCTCCGCATCTGTCACACGTGGGAGATTGTCCTTTTCCAATCTGATGTTGGAACTTGTTCAGGTTATCATGCCCTGTGAGTAACTCTACGATGACTCTAATATCAGCTTTGTTTAGTTTCAAAATCTACTCGGCTCTGTTACCGAGCGAGTTTCCTTCACCCAACCGGCTTTTGGCGATTCGCTTTAGTGTTTACGTTTTTAATTCTTGTTTCCCCCTCACAAATAAAAGTTTTGCCATGCCTCTGATAATAATAATTACATATCTGAAGAGGTATGCTTTCTTCTTCAAATCTTCCCTCTCAACCCCTTCAAGTCGTTTTGTTCTTCTCTCCTCAAAGCTAAGTTGTTCTTAAAAAAATATTTATATAAGTATGCACATTGCTTCTTTATTAATGATGATGTTATTTTAAAAATTATATTTTCTTTTTTTCGGTTGTATGTGGTGAACAAGTTGAACCGAGCCACGTCAAGAGGATGAGTTTACAGAATGCCAGATAATGAATTGTTTTGTGTATGAAAGTAATTGGATGGTAATGGGTCCTTCAATTTTTTCTCCCCTTTCAAATATATTCTGTGTATACGGTAAGACATGTATGGCGTTTATTACAATGCTGGCTGGTATGGTATAAAACTTTGCCTCCACTTATTTTAGTAAATAGAAAGTTTAACTCGACAGTATGGAAAGATGTAAGCGCTATGTTTGTTGCCACACTGATCGCACGATAATAAATATTGCTGTTGCATGCCATTAGTAGCATCAGTGACATTAGAGTGTTAAAAAGTACTATCAGCCAGAAGTATTGTGCATATCATCAGTCAGTATGGGCCTGGCACCCATAATGATATCGGTTCATTTGCCCTAACTGTTACCGGTGTTTCGATCCAAGCTATTACCGGCCAAGTGTGAGTCTGACTTAAAATTTAAGTTGTCTTATTGGGGCAGTTTTTTGAAATACAGCTCCCTGACCCACAGATGGACGAACAGCGGAGATTTATTAAGAGGGTTCCGTTGTTTATCCTTCGGAAACGAAACACTAAAAAGTCAAAATTAGGTCAATTAAAATTCGAGTAATTTTTAAATCAAATTAAAAAAACTATTTTTAAAAACTGTTGTAAACTATCCCGTTTGAAAATAATTTGATTACAGTCAATGTTACTTGTTATCTACAGGATGATTCTTTTAAAACTTTACACCTTTATATTTCAAATCGAAATGGAACTTGTAATTAACGAAAATAAAAGTCAGAGTATTTAGTCTATTTTGTTCAGGAGTGTTTTTATGGTCGAGGCTGTCTTTTTAAATGCCTGCTTTTGTAAAAAATAATACTAGTGTTCATTTCGTTCAAAAATCGAAAGATGTATACTTTTTTTAAAATCATCCTGTTTAATGACATGAATGAAGAATTAATTAAGCAGAAAAAGGTTTTTGATGATAACAGAGCGTGCTTCATGCACAACAGACAATGGATTGGTTCGATATAGATATACATATTCTAATAGATCTAGAAATAGATAAAAATCTATTATTGTTTCTTCTAACAAAGCGTAAGATTCGATTCATTTAAAAAAACTATCCCTATTTTTTTTTTTTTTTAAATAACTACTTATTTTTACAGGAAGCACTCTCCACAAAGTTATTGACCTTTTATTAAACAATTTATTTCAAGTCTAGGGTCAAACATAGATATTTGACAGGGTTTATAAGTTTAAGTTGTATCTGGGCTCAAATTGCATAAGAAAAGTTATTGGAAAATAGTAAAATAAAGAATCTTAGTATGTAAGAATCAAATTAAAATGTGACTGACACTACCGTCACTTTGGATGGCAAAATAGTTGGATTTTAAAAGAAACCATAGAAATTAATATTACAGGGCACAAGATAAGAGCTTCAAAACCATTTTAAGGATATAAAAATGTAGTATCTGGATGACCAAGCTTTTCTCGGTATTTTTTGAATTAAAAGGCACTAATTTTAGCACTAATATAAGAACCATTTAAAACGTCTCTACGCATATACCAATTTGAATGTCCCGGTAAAATGTACTTTTTTTAGTCGCCAATAGATGTCAGAAAAAGTCATATTTTACAATCAATGTGTCATTTTTTTCCTGAAAACACGGATAAAACTCAAAAAATGAAACTAAACTAGAAAGAAGTTGTTGAATAGTTCAGTGAAGCAGACAAGAAACGGCTAGTATACAATAAAATTTGATAGAATAATAATAATATAATCTGATATGGGTCAGTGGGTCCATAAAATCACATACGTGAATATAAAATTTACCAAAAATAATTCATTGTTTTTATGATTATATTAAGAAGATGCTCTTAATATTTAATTTGAAATCCAAAACCAAAAAGAATGGAAACAATATCCATATTTTTTTATGTGTAACTTAATTTATTACATATTAAAAATGTACAACGAGTTCCTTAAATATTAATGAAGGAACTATGTTTCTTATCGCATGTTATAATTTGTTTGCTGGTTGGGATGTAAATCCAACAAACTTTTACTTTTACCTAAAACTTTTTTAATCGATTCAGGTTGCCATGAATTTTGAGAATATTTTGAAAATAATTTACAATCTGTCAATTTATATTTTTGTCCAAAGTTTTCATTCAAAAAAATGAGTTGTGAATTATCAGAAGAAGTTAAACATAATAGAGATAATTTAAAGTAAGAATAACGCAATTTTATGTTATATCAGAGTAGATTCAAATATATTTCAGTTTTACCTCAAATTAGCATAGAAATATGCAATTAGTAACGCGTAATTCTACCTTGACAATGAGTCGAACTCATTGTCTATATAAAATGGATTATGCAATGTATGTTAAAGGAAGGATATAACACAAGAGAATTATTACAAAACCTATCTCAATAAATCAATGAATTTTATTACATCGGGGTAAGATGTAGTGCCTTACAAACTTTCATATTTCATAAAAATCGGTGTGACAGACCTTTCTGCAACGATAACAGCTGTCACACCAAATTTTACTGAAAATAGATAAAATTTGCAATAAAATGGTCTCTTACAAATTAATTTCTATCAAAGTGCAAAATATTTGGGCCAGGATAAACCTTGGTACACCTAATCCATATTGTACCTATCGTTAAGTAACATTGATTCATATGCGAAATTTCGAAAACCATGTAACTACAGTTTTACTGTCATAGGGTCCCCGCTTATAAAGGTACTACATGTTCCCCTGATATTATACTGCATTTAGAGTATTTTACCTTATTCTACATAAGAATAGTGGAAGTGGTGGATTAGAGAGAGTGTAGTTAGTTAGTTGAGTGGGTGTGGGTAAGTAGTACCTACCTTATAGTTGGTAGCAGCTAACAACTAACTATATACCTAGGTAGATACCTACCTTAGTAAATAAATTATGATTATAATATTATTATGGATTTAAAAGGGAACGAACGAACGAACAGAAGACATTCCATAATAAACTTTACTTACTTACTTGCCATTTAATACTAGAACAGGCTACTACAAATGAATAATATGCTTACTTTACATGGATCTACCAGCGAATAGTTGTAAGTGTACACTTTAAATCAAATTTATTGACACTATTCGAGTATATTATTAAAACCTCAACGCTGCGATAGTAAAAAAAATGAACTTTTCATTAAGTCAACCAACTAATCGTTTTCATTGAATAAAATGATTATAGAACGATTATCGAATGCGTTGATATCTTATATATTATTACTCTAGCAAGTTTTTTTCTGCCGTACCCTTAGCTTCGTTATTCCTTTATCAAATTCCATGATTCGCTTCTCATTTTTAAGCTTATTATGTCTTAGCTTTATGAAATATATGCTTGTGGTCTCAAAACACACTAGACAAATAATTTGCACGACAAACATGTTAATTTTTACAGATGCTTTCCTAATACTCTAGATTTATAATTTCTATTTTTAATACATGTTCTCCTAATATTAATTTAAGGACTTTGGACTTTTTTCACCACTTTTCGACGAAATTTGTTATTTGTTGTTCTAGCCACAGTGTACAGGTTGGTCAAGGGTTAGGTAACTGCGAAAGCGGAACTCCGCACGGGTCGAGATAGTATATATTTATTTTGTAGAAATTTTGGTTTATTGTGTTAAAGCGTGATTTTGATTTTTGAGAGATGATTACTTTCGTTACTTAAAAATATTACTCTCTTTGACTTTTCTGATCTGATAATAGAATAGATCAGGTATTTATGATTTTCAGTGTACTTAATGTATTAGTGTACTATATAATGTAAGTGACCTCACCCACCTCCATGTACAAGTCCATGTACAAAACAAATGAATGCAATATTTATTATTAATATTGTTTTAATATTCATCAAATATTCATTATTCATATTTTGTATTCATATTCATAAAGGGCATACCTTTCTTATAATAGATACATTTCCTAAACCGCAAAATGGATTGGCATTCTAATCCAGACGTTATTTCTAGGCACATATTATTTCGGGTTATAATTCCAGGAACCCTGTCGCCTTGTTTGCTTCAAAGGATTTCTTCTCTAGATGCTTAGTTTTTGAAACAAAAATTTTTTGGTAAACTAAAAATGCAATATTCGATTTTAAGAAAAATGTGTTTTTTTTTCAATCTCCGAGGAAATTTTTTAAATTCGACTTTTTTAGATTACAGACCATCTCTTAGCACACCCTGTAAGTGTAAAAGATTAAATGCGCTTCATTATTTTGTACGCACCATGGTTAAATAATATTCGCTGATTAAAGCATTTTCGTGTATTGATCTTGAATGAATGCAAGAAGCCTTATTAGAACATAAATACATAACATCCCCAAACCCAATCCAATCCAATTCAATTTAGTTGAATTGAACACTTCAAAGTGTTATTGAATTGAATATGAAAATTATTAATATGGATTGTAATCAATAATCGTCATTCATTATTCATTACTAATTATAACCAGTTAATCCTTGTCTTTTGAACCCCCTTAACTAACCCCTATGTCCTTTTTGGTAGTTGTATGTGGGTACAAAAGGGTCAAATTGTTTTTATATAGAAATTATCGGGTGTTACAAAAATAGGGCATCAAAAAAATCTAAATATGCCTACTTTTGAAATCATTTATTTATTTAAATAATCGGGAACCCCTTCTTAAATTTTCAATTGATTTAGACTCAAAGAAAAATCAAGCTTTTTATTTAAAATTGCCTTGGCGCTCGTACGTCCTTAAAAGCATTCGTATACTTGTTACACAATATACCGCTGTCTCCACCCGCTCAATTCCATCAAATATTTGAAACCAAATCACATGTGAGACAGGGTTTGGATGTGAAAATGATGAAAAACAATATGAAATTATTTTATATTAATTGAAAAATGTAATTTGCCTGAGGTTCAATTCAAAATTCATCGATATTCAATATATATGATTGATATAGAATTCTCGATATCAATTTTATGAAAAGGGTTTGATAATCTAATTAAATTCGTTAATTTAATAATAATAATTACATCCTGATAGAAAATTTTATTTTCACATTGAAAATTGAAAAATTATTTTCATATATTCATAGGTCGGCGTTAAACAGCCGTTTCAAAACAGTTGGCAATTTGATGGGAAGGTGTAAAAATTGTGTTTAACAATTTGTTCGATTTACGAAAATTTAATAGTAGGTGATTTCGGACTTTCTGTTTTAGGAGATAATGTAAATTTACGATCACTAAACTCGCAAAAAACCTTAAAGATTGTCTTCAAAATTAGCAGGCGGAGGGTTTTTGGGGCGAAAAATCGATATAGCTTGGTTTTATTTTTAGAAAACGTCGTTTTATCCGGGTTTTCAGGGAAAACTGAAATATTGACTGCAAAATATGACTCTTCCTGACATCTATTGGTGACGAAATAAAGTATTATTACGGGGACATTTAAATTTTTATTTTGGATGGTTCTTAGTGATAAAAAAGATAGTCCGGCACTAAGGTACATTTGAAATTTCAGGGTAAAATAATGTCACCATACTTCACTCTTTCATGTCCGTTAACGCTAAGATATTGAGAATTTGTGGGCCATCTCTTTGCTTAACTAATGTACAAATCATTTTGCCCATTTTCTGCTGCTTTTCTAAAATTTTCAAGGTTTTTTCCAGCGAAAAGTAATTTTCAGTTTGATCTATCTACAATATGAAAGCACACTCGCGTACCCCATACATCACGCTACTGGTACGCGTCTCGCTACGCTCATGGCTTAAAGTTTTTGTCAGGAATAATAATAATAATAATAATGATTCACTATAGCGAGCCGTTGTATGTTTTGTTGTTCATATAATAATTCTACAAGCTCTAAATTGAAGTACCATAGGGAAAACATTGAGCTACATATACACTGAACGACATTCAAAATGGGACAACATTCTACATATAAAGATTTTAAAGTTATAAAATTTTATACAAAAGACTTAATCCGGGAGCCCGTGGTAATAAAACTACGAAATTTACCATATGAATCAATACTATTGAACGATAGATACAATATGGACTTGTTGTGCAAGGATAAACTTTGGCACACCTAGTTCATATTGTACCTATCGTTAAATAGTATTGATTCCCATGCGAAATTTCTTTCGAAATCCATGAAAGTGCAGTTTTATTATCACGGGCTGCAGGGCTAATTGTTATATGAAATCCTATTGTGGGATTTTATTACTGCCTGAGGCAAAATTTTGATAAATCTACTTTGCTGTATATGCGCATTACAGTAGAACCGCAGTAATCCCACGAAATACCCATACAGATTTTCAGATTTAAAAATGAGGATACCTCTAAAGATGATTTAGATGTAATTAAAGGTTCCTGTACCTTGAACTAATCTTCTCTTTATGATGATGTTTCATTTTCAATAGTATTCAGTGTACATTGTATATATAAATATATGTTACATTTATGAATATTAATTACTTTTTAATGTACAATTGGTGTACACAGCACAGCTAACTGTTGAATGAAT
The DNA here is from genome assembly GCF_905475395.1 of Chrysoperla carnea. Classification (NCBI taxonomy): domain Eukaryota; kingdom Metazoa; phylum Arthropoda; class Insecta; order Neuroptera; family Chrysopidae; genus Chrysoperla; species Chrysoperla carnea. The sequence goes on along the minus strand of NC_058338.1, from coordinate 783,099 downwards.
TAGATACAAGATACAAATACAAGATACAATGTATCTGAATATCTAGATACATGTGAATATGTTTCGTATCTGGAGGATGTGTGAATATGTACACAGCAGTGTGGAGGCATATAAGCACACGATTTTAATAGCTTTTTTTAACTTTTTTACTTGATCATTCCATAGGGCATCTTTTACGCGGTATCAAGACGGTGGGATTTTGGATGTTTGCCTTCAAAGTAGGAACGAGAAACGGAAGCGTCCGAAAACGAGCCAAAAAATGAAAACGAATTAACGCACACTTAAAAAGACTTAAATTATATTTATTTGTGCAGTCGGGTAAGAAAATAACGTTTGAAAAAAAAATAGGATGAGCCCTATAAATGAGCTTTATATACATATATAAAAACTTAAAGTGGTAGCTTTTTATATACATTCAAGAGTGGCTTTATTCATCTAAAACAAAGGTCTGGGGTCTGTTGTAGGATTTGACCGTCATATATGTTGTCAACTTTTTCACATACAATTATTTTCGTATCCCCCGGACTTGAAAATTTTCAAATACGTGGCAAGCCTAAGCACAGTATATTCAAATTTGATTATAACAGTTATAAATTTTAATAAAAACAAAACGGTATAAGATATCAATATTATTTTTTTTAACTTGCATGATCTAATTTCGAGAAATAAACAGAAATCTTATGGATATCTTATACCGGTTTGTTTTTATTTCCAAACTCGCTGACAAAACAAATTTTTGTATTTTAAAAATATTTTGGAGTCAATCTTGCCAACAGTTTAATTCCGTAGCCGTTCTGAAATGACTGCTTGGTCCTAGATTTATTTATTTTTTCTCTAAATAAGACGCGCTTTTAAAAACATTTAACAACTGCAGTGTGTGTGCACACACATTCCCACTCCCTTACACCTCCCCCCCCCCTCTTGACTGCCTCTTGTTTCCGTTTGCATTTTTCTATACTTTTCTGCTTTAAATGCATTCTTCACTGCAGTAAACTGTGATTTAAAAAGATTTGATTCATATAGCTCAAGAGTTTGTCTGATCAAAGTATAAGTTAAGGTAAGGTAGATAAAAAGATAAATTAATAAATTTGATAAAAAATTATTTTTTATAAATATTTCATTTTAAGGATGTATAAGCCTGACAAAAATGTGTGTTTTAAAGGCTCAAAATTTTTGTATAGTAAGATATTCAAAAATTACGAAAAATACCGAATAATTCCAAGACGGCCCAGGCTCTATAAGTTTTAAGTGAGTTTCAAACTAATAGCGCCACTTGATCAGGAATTTCGAACAGTCACACAACATACCCGAAACCCTTAGAATATATTTTGATACCACAAAAATGATTTGGGAATATGAAAGAAATTGTTTAACAAGTGAAATTTACAAAATTTTAAAATCCCCCGAGAAATTTTCGGGTACGGAACCCTAAACGTGCTCTTGAAGTATATCTGAGAACGCTCTCCATTAAATTACCTTTCTCCCTAAAGCCTTCTCTAAACTAAACCAATTTTGAGGATCATCGCCAACTTTTTAGTTATTCTGGTTACGGAACCATAAGCTCGCACTTGAAACATAGCTAAGAACACTCCCCATAAAATTACTTTTCAAACGAAGCAAAACAATCCAAATCAGTTCATCCGTTTGGGTACTACGATGCCACAGACAGACACACAGATACATAGACATAGAGAGTCCAATTTTATAACAGCCCAGTTTTTTTGGTTCGGGGATTAATAATAGTAATGAAATTTTTCAAAACTTTTAGAATAAAAATATGTGGAAGAAGTCCTATAAAATTAATGGTGAAATCAAGGTGCCTAAATAGAAAAATCGAAAACTTCAATTCGATTCTTTTTTTTTCATAATTTTTCATTAAAACCTTTTTTACGAAAAAACCACAAAAAATTTGCATACTTATTTTCACTGCAATAAAATTTTCATAACCTAGAAATTTTTCAGAAGAAAATTTTCATCTGACAAACAAAAATTTTTCGATTTTAAAATTTTTTTAGTAGAAATGATACCTCTCACTAAAAAAAAAAGAAAAAAAAACCATTTTTAAAGCACGATTTTTAGAACACTTTTTTTAGAACATTTTATCGGTTTGAACACAAAGCAACAATTATGCAACTCAAAACAAAAGTCATCACTGTGTTTTTTTCGAAAACAAATTCATCGCGTATTGCACATGATCGATAAAAAAAAAACCCCGCAGTATATTCAAAATTCAGTATGATGATTTTTCGGTCGTGTTTTTTTGATTTTCGGATCTTCGGTTTCACACAACAAAAAACACTTTGGATAACAAATAAATAAAACAATTAAATCGGTTCAGCCAACAATAAAGTAATTATTACTCGTGTTTAGAAAAAAATAAATAGAAATAAATAATAATAGATTTTTATTTTTGAGTAGTAAGAGGGAGTAAGTAGCTACAACTAATTCTATATATATATATATATATATATATACATGCATCTATATATTTATCTATATATATATATATACTAATGTGCTGTATATGGAGTTAACAGGACGACGCGTCGGGCGTCGTCGCTTCAAATGTTAGACCGTTGTTGAACGAACTAACGAATAACAACGGCAGCAGAGCAGCCACCAACGAACGAACCAAGTGTTCATCTTCTCCGCATGACAGTAGCGACTACTAGCACTATAGCACAGCATGTTTGGGTAGCTGCCACCAGGGCGCGTACCATTATTTCATTCATATTCGATTCGTAAAAGTGAGGAAGTATAATATACAGTGTCTGTCAAATCGTAGTCAAGCACATTTACACGGTGTTATTGACTGCAGATCGTGGGCCTACAGAATAAGCTCAGAAAGACGATTGAAAAAGTTATTTACCAATTTTGGATCTGAGCCCTAATTTGGGCGCTACAGGTATGACAAAAATTGATAAATTTGTTCATTCACTGAATATCATTCGATAACCAGCAGCCAATGATAATCAGTAGATATTAGTAAATTTCATTTAATAATATTCAACTTAAGAACAGATATCAACTGATTTCATTCGATTATATTATTTTGAAAAACATTTAAAAAAATTATTTCATTGGTTTTTGTCAAATCCCTACTTTTTATATTTTTATTATATTTTTGCAAGAAAACATTAGATTATTAGTAATAAATCAAATTACGTCACATAAGGCGTGTCTTTAATTTAACGTATAAGTTGAATATTATTAAATGCAATTTACTAATATCTACTGATTATCATTGGCTGCTGGTTATCGAATGATATTCAGTTAATGAACAAATTTATAAATTTTTGTCATACCTGTAGCGCCCAAATTAGGGCTCAGATCCAAAATTGGTAAATAACTTTTTCCCTCGTCTTTAGGAGCTTATTATGTAGGCCCACGATCTGCAGTTAATAACAGAACACCGTGTATATAGCTTCTTTTATCTGAAGGAAATAAATACCACGAGACTCAAAATAAAATTGACTGAGTTAACTGTTGAAATACACTGTATAGAAAGTGTTGAACATCAGTGCTTGCATAATTTTCTTTATAAATTAGAAGAGTTTAATAAACCAAAACAATTATGGCGACTTTTCAGAAGCCATTTATTCGGTTTTCAGAAATTTTGAAAATACGGGCAGACGGGCAGACAACCGGAAATGAACTATAATTAAGTGATTTTATGAACACCTATACCAAAAATTTGTTCGTATCATCAAAATTTTTGCGCGTTACAAACTAGGTACTCAAACTTTGGTTAAAGAAAAACACTTCATCACAATTTTTAAAAGAAATAATTCAAAATTTTTCCGCGAAAGAGGCCCCAAAACTGTGTCTATATTTACCGCAGAACAAAATGAACAGTCACCTACTTGCTGAAACAGGCGGGCCACTTTAAAAAGCTGAAAATAGCTTAGCAAAATATTAAATTTTCTAGAGATCGACTTGAAACACACTGTACATGTATAGTAGCTATACTATATTAAAGAATCGGTTTACCTCGGTACGTCGGTTCGATTTCCTATGCATGGCATGTGTATATGTTTGTGCCACTAAAAGTATGAATGTCTTATACAGAATGTTTCAAAATAATATTTATGGTGTATAATTTTTTTGTTTCTTCTAGAATTTCTATGGGTGTGTTTTATAGGTATCAATAAAATGGATAATTATATGGTTCTTAATGATAATGGCGAATAAACATGAAATGGTTGTTTTTTTTTACCCATTCTTAATTCGAATTAAGTATATGTTTAGACGAGAAATCGTTAGGATTTTTATATTTCGATCGTTTTATTATGTATCAGATTTCTGTGCCATTTTCTAAACTTATTAAAATTTATTGTAATAGCGAAAAATTGTTAGATACAGGGTGTGACAGGAAATTTGCTTACATTTCTGAATAGTCGCAGAATTTGAACAGTAAGTCGGATTTGAATGCGGTTTTTGGCATTCGAGGTGTTAGAGCCTCAGGAAACTCGGTTAATAGTGATGAAAATGATTTCAAACTTGTTACTCTGGAGTTTTTAGGGTCGCCGAACATTAATATTGCAACAGGATTTATCCCGAGATACCTGGTGCTCGATTCTATTGCGATATTCGTGTTTAGCGGCCTCAAAAAACCCCGAGTAACAAGTTTGGAATCATTTTCATCATTATTAACCGGATTGAATTCCTGGCGCTCTAGCGAATCGAATGGTCAAAACCGCATTCAAATCTGACTTACTGTTAAACTTTTCGAACTTCATTGCATCGTTTCTGTAGCTAAAAATGTTTCTTATGAAAGTATAATAAAAAGATTCCAACTTACAACGTTTTTCAAAAACACACAAACATCTCTGTCTCACCTTGTAAATCAGATACCATTCTGACTAGTTTCGGCATGACATTTGTTACCGTATTATCTCTTTTTTCTATCAAAATTACTTGTTGCGTTAATTTTAGGGTACCGGTTAGCCATGACCGATGGAGCAGTTGTTGAAACATTCGGTATTTGTATTGGTTTGAGAATGACTGGTAAGTAGATATTTTGTATATTATTTATTATTGTGGTAACAAAAAACTAATATATCACACATTTGCCAATAAAAGACAAATAACCGAACAGTTTCAGCAACGAACGAGCAGCGTATCAATTCGATTGCTTTACAAGCGCACAGTCCAAGCTAGATAACGCAAACACTCTCAGCTGATTTTTCATTTCATTAAAAATTTCGTAATTGTTATTTCTACCTTGTAAATAAACTAATTTCTAGGTCAATTAGAATAATTTTAAAACTTGTTTTTCCATATTTTTCTTTTTTTTTTTTTTTTTGTATGCTAATTTAGTTTAAAGTTTAAATAAAAGCCTATAATACCATATGTGGTGTACCTTTTGCAAGTCGTCCCACCCCAAAACCATCCCCATTCATAAATAATCTTTTATGTATTATTTTATGCTAATTTGTAATTTAAATTTTTTGTTCCCCGTAAAAAGGTTTAAACAATGTATTGAAAGTTTTAAGCAAAGGATAATTTATTGCTAAAAAAAAAGAATTGGAAAGGGAATAAAATTGAGATTGGCTTTTTAATAGAAAATTATTGTTTTTCTTTCATGAAAATCGAAAAAATTAAATGAGCTCATTTCAACCTCGAAAGAGCTCTGAAGAAATCATTATTACAAAATGTAGAGAATTCTACTGTACCTCTCCCAAATGTTAGGAAAGGATAGTCCTGAAAATTAGAAAAAAAGGGCCTTGAAAATTCTACTTTTATTTTTCATATAATTTTATCAATTTTTGAATCAGAAATTTTTCTTAGCAGAATCTTGTTAACACAACCATTCATGCATGAGAGACATGTTATTTTCGTCTCGCGGCAACACTAGATAGCCTCTTGAAGTAGGTAAGAAAAAAGGCCTTGAATTTGAAAAGAGTGAAATGCTTTTTTTCTAGTAAGAATAAACTTAGAATCAAATAGAATACCTACAGTCCCACTCCAGTCATAGAAATAGATATTTAATATAAAACAGTTCACATTCAAACATTTTAATCCGAATAATTTCACACATTTATGTGCATGTTTGAGCGTGAACGTATAGTAAGTATATGGCGCGCATAAATAGGCGTAGTTCATGCTACCATCAACAATGGTTGTAAAACTATTTATCTATTTAACAAGTAAAGACTTTTATAGTGGTATTCGATCCAGGAAGCACTGTTTACAATGTACGTATGTCGCAACCTTTTAAAAAATTCAAGAAAAATTCTTCGTTTCCAATTTGGATAAAGTTGGACCAAATTTAATACATACAATTCCGTCAGAATAACTAGGATAATAATATTACTCACTTTGAAATTCCACGGCGATCCCAGATCCATATATTGGGTCTCTTTCTACTTCATATGTAAATGTCTTGCAAAAGTTATTTCTGCTAATCAAGCTGTTTTGCCTTCTTTTGAAGCAGCAGAAGCTCACAGTAAAGAGCGATTATTTCGAGCTTCGTTACCAGAAAATTCGTTGTACCTCCGAAAAATTTTGAAAAATTGGTTTAAGTTCATCTTTAAAAATATACCAAAAAAAAATCGATTTCTTCAAATTACTAAACCAGAATACACAGTCTTTTGTAACTTTTGGTGTGTTCAAGTTAAATGTAAACGTAGCTTTAATCAGAACATTTTCTAAAACAAACATAAAAGCAAGCAGCAAGTCCTCCTTCAAACACTTTATTAGTGTTGTTAGAAGCTGCTGTTCAATTCGAAGTATCAGAAACAACGAATTGCACCACACTTCTTCTAGTCACTGCTCGACACTATAGTATAGCTATAGTGTTATGTCTAAATGTTCTTATACACAGGAAACGCCCAATAACAAAACAAAACACTTCTAAAAATAATTAAAAATATTTCATCAACCACGCTTTATGATTTTCTAAAATTAGAAGCTTTTTTTGTAATTTATTATTATTTAAATTTAGGTTTCAGCAATTATTTAATTGTCTAAGTACCTACATATATACATAAATAGGTATATATAGTATTTATTCAATTAGTTCTTTTAATTGATATCAATATTCAAACTTTTTTTTTTACCTATCTTATAAATAAAAATAGATACTGAACCTTCTTACAATATTTGATCAAATAAATAAAAATGAAAATTACATAACACGAGTTGTTGAAACAAGTTTGTCATTTTGATATAAAAATCATAGCAAAAACAACCAAATTTTACCAAAATGTTTTTATCAAAATAAATATTTTATATTTTATTAAAATACATTTATTTAATAATAGTGTAAAACAAATAATTGACTGAGTTAATTATTGAAATACCTTGTAGAAAAATTGTTGAATATCAGTGCTTGCATTATTTTTAATAAATTAAAAAAGTTTAAACAATATTTTGTTGTGTTAATAAACAAAACAGTGATGTTTACGAAAAAATATTTCAAAGAAAATTTGTTTATTTTTTATAAGGTAGGTATATTTTTTATATTTAAAATTTTATAAAATTTTAATGGTTTAAAGATGGATCCTACGGTCTTAAGATCTTTACATATTTTTCTTCTTTAGGAATTCAAATTTACTTTTTACGTCCTGAGCACGCTATAAAAATTTCTAAAAAATGCAATAACAGTAGTTTGATTTCTATAAAGACCATTTTTGTTTAAATTGAATGAAGAAAGACACAAAAAGCAAGATTTTTGTTATCAATTTCTGTCTAAACTATTTGGTCTACAAAAAAATGTTTCAAATAAAAAATATTAGTGTTTTTTTAAAGAACAACTTTCTAATTTAAAATGTTCATCTAATATTTGTCAGTTATGAATTAGAGGGAGATTTTAGTCGAACCGCAAAAAATAACATTAAATTAACACTGTTCCTTTGAAACATTTTCCTCGATTAAACTTATTTTTCTAGATTCATTTATATTTCAAGTTAAAAAAGAGTCATCCTGTATTTAGAGTATAATACCAACTAAAGATCAATCGTTTGTAATTTTTAAAATGTACAGGTTTTTATTTTATTCGATATAAGAGTTAGAATTGGTTTGTTAGATTCGTATATATTCTTATACGAATCACCTGTATACTATATTTTTGTGGAATCCCATGTATGTATTATTATTTAATATTATTCTGTGAGTTTGGTGAGGTTGGTATCTATAGATGTACCCAAGATACCAACCTAAATAAAGTTTAAAACTTTGTAAGCAAAGCACTAAATATAGAAGCTTCAACAGAATATTTAAATTTGTTTAAACAAAACTTATTTTCTATTGAATCACAATTTATTTAATATAAAAGCTTTTAAATTATTGTAATTAATAATTCGAAATACAATCAAAAACGTTTATAACGACGAAATTGAAAGATCTCGACTACATACATATTGGTTAAAATGACCAACGAATTCAGTGTTGGATCATTTTAATCGATTTTAATCGAGGCTAATAGCTTATTTTGTAATTAACCAACCAAAAATTTGCTTAAACAACAGTTGCAGAGTTTGCGAGGGGACATTATGTTCTGGCATGATACTATACTTTCTCATGATTCCCATAAGTTTTCGCGAAAGGTAGTAGGTACTGTCTCTACCAAAATTGGATCAGAGTGAAATTTGGATCGAAATTCGATTAGGTACAATCATTCTTCGACGACCGTTGAAGCTCAAAATCTTGAAAATGGGTTAAATTTTCCCAAGCCAAACTCAATTATGATAAGTTTTAATTTCATAAATATTAAAAAATTTAAATTTTTCCTAGAATATTTTCTCATATTTATTTATATTTTGAAAACTTTTCTATTAAAATAATTTTGTTAAAAATAATTCAAATAATAATTTATTTAAATTGAGTTAGAAAAGTTTCGCTGTTTTATCAATTTTATCAAATTAAATACTGATTTATCTAGGTCGTACGTAAAAACCCACATTTTTGGGGTTAAAAATATCTGTCTTGAGTTAACGTGCGGACAGACAGACAGACAGATGGAAATCGGAAATGGGCTAATTAGGTGATTTTATACCATCGAAATTATAATTATTTTTATCTTAATAGCTTTATAAATAAAAAAACTAACTGAGATATCAAGCTTTTAAAATTCATAAAACATAAAAAAAAAAGAAGAAGCAAATCGATTCACCCTAAGAACCCAGGAAAAAACCTTTAAATTAGAATGAATTCTATCAAAATGTATAAAAGCCAAAAAAAGCAAAGAAGAAATGTAGGTTATTTATATTTGTTTGAATGGAGAAAGAAAAAAAAAGCTCTGTTTGGTTTATGAAAAATTAAATAAAGCACACATGAAAAAATATAAGTACAATGTGTTGAACACTAGCATTCAAAAATATTACACAGCTGAAATTTAAAAATTAAAGGTTGTTCCAAAATTTACTCCTTATTTCTCCAAATAATTTTTTTATAGAGATGGAAATCAATTCGGTACGTTATTTTTGGTTCGATATGCCTTACTATACCTATTGGAAGGGATCGAATAAGTTAACACATAAATATAAACATGGCTTGTAGGATATTCGTATAAGATATTTTTTATCTGATGTGAATCGATTTTTATTGACTTGATGTGTATATAACTACCACCCCTCCCCCACCCCTCTTCGCTCTTCCCCATTAAATTATTGATTACATTGCATGATAGATATATAAATTTATTTGTAATACAAACAATAATAATCAAATATTAAATGGAGAAAAAAAATGTCATGAGATATTTTATCAAAAAAAAAAAAGAAAGAAATATTTTTGTGTTTGTTAAAACCCCATAGCTGTACAGAGTGGAACCCCCCCCCCAAAAAAAAAAAAAACTGTTACATTCAATTTATTGTCAAAGCTAAATTATTTTTGTTATTATAGTGGTTCGGCTGTCACGTGACTAGTCAACTAGTCAACTAGGCAACTTGTATGACGTATATGTTAAAAAAATCTATAAAAATACCTTAAAAGCGTGAAAAACCAAAGTTTTTTATGCTATCTTTTTGAAAAGCACCGTTAGGTCAAGTTTTTTTTTTGCTTCAACAGAATCTGCGATAAATCATTTGCTGCATAAAAAAACGGACATTAACCGTAGTTGCCCAAACAGCCGAACGAACCACTTTAATTAAACGCGAAAGGGTTTTCTTAACTCGAAAACAGAAATTTTTGTCACTTATCTAACCAGAACGGTGTACTTTATTGACTTTTTTATAAATTAATCAAGTCAGTAGGAGTGGGACTGGATTGTGGTAGTTTAATAAGCGTATAATATTCTAGTCAATGTTCAAATATTCATAATAACCTCAAAAAAATAAAATAAAAATTGTAGCTAGATATATATTTTTAAAATTGAGGTTAACTATATTTTGATGGTCTGGAAGAAGATCTGGATCAGAAGTAGCTAGCTACCAGAAGATGATATGTTGTACCATTTAAAGTATATATATATATGAAAGACGTGATAAAAATTTATCTTATTTATACGTAAGGCAAACTATTGTACCTTTGTGGTTTTGAGCACAAATTTGGAAAGTATGACTCAAATTTAGTAGGATTACATACTTGATTCATCAAAATTGGATAAAATTTGGATGTGATAGAGCAAAATTAAATTATTTGATTCTGATGACGTCATAAAGTTAAAAAATTTTATTTTTTTTATAACACAGGCAAATTTGATCCGATCTTGTTGGAATTTTTTTTGAAATCAACTAATTTTGGGTCAGTCTTTTCAACTGTGAAACGGTTTCAACGGTTTTTCGCTAGCTGTCACTTATGTGATTAATTTCGGAATCAGGACACCACATTCTTGAAACCTATTAGAGCTTGGTTAATTTTGATCACAAATTTGAAAAGTATGACTCAAATTTAGTAGCATTACACACTTGGTTCATAAAAATTGGATAAAATTTGGATGTGATAGAGCAAAATTAAAATTTTTGGATTCTGATGACGTCATAAAGTTAAAAAATTCCATTTTTTTGATAACACAAGCAAATTTGATCCGATCTTATTGGAATTCTTTTTGAAATTCGGTAATTTTGGGTCATTCTTTTCAACTGTTATGTCACTTTTTCACTGGCTAGTTTTAATGTGCTTCATTCCAGAACCAAGATTCACATTCTTGAAACCTATTAGAGCTAGGTTAGTTTTAATCACAAATTTGAAAAGTATGATCCAAATTTAGTAGAATTACATACTTGATTTATTAAAATTGGATAAACTTTGGATAAGATAGAGAAAAATTAAATTTTTTTTACCAAAAAAATGAAATCAATTGAAAAATGGCTTTAAATTTACATCCCTGGTACAACACTCTCCCATGCATAATATCTCGTATACATATTATGATGGAAGCGATAGATATATCTATAAACGTTTATTGTTTAACAATTTTAAAGAACAATAACTGGTTATTATTGTTAACGGGAAATATGTGGAAAATCATTTTACGTTTATAACAACATTTTCGTGAAACGATTTTATAAAAATTTCAAGAAATCAAGAAAGAACTATAACTCGCTCGTTGGCCGATTCGTTTGTAATCCCTATCCCTTTATATTATAAATGTGAAAGTAAGGATGTTTATTTGTTTGTTTGTTTATTACGCTTCCACCCAAAAACTAAAGAATGGATTTGAATGAAACTGTTAAAAATATGAAACTTTGCATATATTTTAGCTGTGTTAAACAATCCCTTCGAGTGTTATGGAAGGGGGATAAGTGAAATCAAGAGAGGTCGGGGCTGGAAAGCGGTGGTTTTTACAATTAAGAAAACTTAAAAAAACTAGATGGTTGCGTTGAAATGTCGAGCAGAAAATTCAACAAATCAAAAGTACAAACAAATTAGGCAAAAATCAAAAGTACAGAAAAACCTAGACGACTTTCTTATATTTGAGCTTTAAAATGAACAAACTTAGGTAGCTCCTATAACTCTGTAACCTTGTTTAAATATTATTTTGATGAATTGTTAATGAATTTATTACAACGAAGCTAGATAGATTATTGGCTTATAGTTCTGTATCTGATGTATCTGTGTATCTATTTTCATATAAATTCAATTTTCATTTTATTAATTTGAGTTCATCTCACATTTCTATTGAAAATTATCATTGTGGTACATAGAGTTTCTGAAAACATCAAGGTAGATTAGTATAGAAAAAAGTTGAATGAAAATCATCTCTTTGGATGAAAACAAACATAAACAATACGCCATATTCACATCAAAAATAGGACTCCGTTTTGGGGTCTCTTGCGGGACAAAATTTTGAAATATTTCATTTTAGAATTGTGATTTTTAACACAATACCTTATGGAAGAACTCACAATAATGTTATTTGCACAAAAGTTAATCGGTGATTGAGCTTCAAAAAAGTTTTCATCATGAAAAAAATGTACCACAAATTACAGCCTTTTTCACCAAGAAAACATAAAAAACCTTTGGTTTTTGATGCTTTTTCGATATTTTTAGAACATTTCTTAACATTTACGTCATACAAATTGCCTAGTTTACGATATTTTTAGACATTTTCTTACAGGTACGTCATACAAATTGCCTATTGGACTAGTTGACTAGTCACGTGCCAGCCGAACTACTCTAAAATGTTAAGATTTAATAAAATTTCAATTTCACTCTCACTATTTATGAAACTTTCTGTACCATATGTATAGTTTTACACATATATCGAAGGTGGATAGAGACAGGCAGCTCTAAGTAGGTGATGTTTGTAATTATCAATTAAGCATTAATTTTATACACTCATGTAGCTCATGTGACAAAATTACATATAGACATGTTTATATACCAGGTGATTCAATTTAAAAGATACAACTGCATATATAGTATAATGAAACGTCACGAATATAATTAAAGTAGGGATGAAGAGCGCCTGATACCTGGGATCGGTTACGTTAACTAGCATGCAATTCTATAAAAGTTAATTTGCCTGACAGAAATTGATCACGAGAATAAAGGTGTAATCAAAAAACTTCAGGCCTGTTCGTGTACTTTCATTAGTTTAATGATTAAATGGATCATTCGTTATTAAATACATGGATTGAGATCAGTGTTTTAGAAAAGCCTATTTTGTGCTTAAACAAACCTGATCGAACTAGAACCTAACACAACATTAACTAACTAAAGAAATGTTTGTTTCATTTTATATAAAACCTCGGTTACATTTAAGCCTATAAGTACTAGCATTATTGGCACTTTCGCAGAGCCCTTCTATCGAAGCGCAAAGATTCGGTTCGATATCATAGTGACATTGTTTATGATTACTTTTTAGCCTGTGATGAGAGATTTACTCACGCGTTCTGCACATGCATCAAATATTTCACGCTTTGAATATCCATTGACTTTGTAAATCATAACCTCTACATAATTTTAAAAATCTAACTTACTTTGATTCAGGAAATTCATTTTTGGTCACCGTGCAAAAGATTATTCTATTGAATTATATTTGTCAGTCAAGATTTTACAACCCCCTGTTCTCTTATTGTCATTCATCCACCCCCACTCTCTAACGAACCCCTCGTATTGTTATATAAACACACATATATATTGTTAGCTTTAATCAGGGTTGAAATATAAATTAGGTTACAAGTTTTACCGCTCAGGTGTGTTAGTACCGATAGTATTCATTAACCCATCTAAAATTCAAACCATGCTAATAAATTATTGTTAAAAATTTATTTTGTCAACATTTTAAGCTCTTTAGGTAGAAAGTAAATACATCTTATTTTAAAAGTAAAATATCTAGGCGTAATAATTTGCTCATTTATTTAGGTCAGTCATCTTGTTTTTGGACAATGTTTTTTTAGATTAATTTCTTAGTGATTATGGAAATTTTGTGCTTAATGAAGCACAAAAATGAAATCCGTAAAAGTTGCAGAATCTTGATCGCCGCTGAAACATTTTTAACTTGGCGCGAAAATCAATAATTACATGAAAAAAAAGGTTTTTTTTCAACCTAACTACGGTTTTTTTAAGTCTTTCAGAAATTGTGGGAATTTCTCTCATCACGCTTGATCAATTCATTTGATCGGAAGTTATCGTTGGAGAGACATCGGTATACTTATCGAATTTGTTTCTCGGGAATAAAAGCATAAACTTCCCAGAACGAAGTCAATAACATTTATTTGTAACCTAGTTTCTTTTTTTGTAACAATCGATTTTTCACTTCATTAATTAATCATAGAATTATCGATTAAAAGAAACATATTACATAAAATATGTACAGATAAAGCCACCAAATAAAGATTTTCCTCGAAGTTTCTAGGAAAAACTTTTTTAAGAGTTTTAAACAATAAATTCAAGAGAAATTTACGAAAACGAAAGTGCGAAAATCAAGTTTTTTTAACCCTCGAACTAAAAAAAGAAGTACGTTATATGTTTGATCGCTATGCTTCTGTGTTTGTCTGTCTGTCTGTGACAGATTTGAGAGATTTCGAATTTTACTTCTTGTAACTTAATTACTTTAGAAACGCTTCGATCTCATCGGATCATCGGTACGAAACATTATCACTCATAAGTAAATTTTCTAACGTTATTTTTGTTAATTTTTTTCACAGTTTTCAAATCGAAGCAAATCGTTTTACAAAATACCCTCAGACAAGAAAAAAACGTGTTTCGTATACATACCTTCCAATGAAACACAATGTCGCCATACAAACATTTTCGAACTTTAATTTTAGATAATTAGAAAAAAAATATTCTTCAAAAAAAGAAAACCAAATTCTATATAAATTTGAGCACTTTAAAAATTTATTTTTTACTATTTAATCACTAATATCACAGCTTTTTTTGTATCACAAAATACTTATTACTTATCTCAAAAACACTTAAATCACAAAAAACTTAAAATAATTATAGTTTTCTCCACGATTTCATTTAAAAAAATTTATTTTTGTCCCAAAAACTTTACAGACCACAAAAGCGAGTTTCATGAGGGAAATAAATCGCCTTTATAATTCATTTAAAGCATAATTTCTTTAAGTATATTTTTCCTGAATTCGATTCTTTTATTTTTTACTTTTTCGCTAATTAAATTTGAACAACGAACGATATGTAAATTATTAATTTAATTGATATGTATAAACTTTTGTTTTTATAATCAGCAATCAACAGTAATCAGCAAATAAGCAGCATGTTTATTATTGTAATCAGTAAATATACGGTGAGTATGTTGTTACCGTATATATAAATATAGTATTTGTATATGTGTGTGTGGTTATGCAACCCCCAACACCAAACTGTTACACTGGTTGCCTATATAGTATTACTAGCACGGGTGGAGTTATAGTACTCTCTACCTATTTGTGTGTGTTGCTTCAACACCTCTAGTGGTATACGAGCCGAAGTAAAAATTTAGAATATCGAAATTACAGAATGCCACAGAGTCACGACAATCTATAGATCTGTAGAATAGAAAAAAACCAAGAGATAGGTATGGGACATCTGGTATTGCCATTTCGTTTAAATTTACGATGGCAATTTAGTTCCGAAGCAATTTCAGTTCATACCTCCGAAAAAAGACACGAATGAATGTTCCGGTAAAGTACTTTATGCCAATAGATTTTGCAACATCGAAATATCCATTGTTTTAATCAATCCACAAAACGCATTCCCAGCCAAGAGACTGTGCACTTGAGCCTTCCGCGCGAAGCTCCTTAAGAGTGTGATAATTTTCAGTATGGCTTCGCTAAGTGATAATTTCCGAGTTACAACGATTTAAATAATTAAATTGTTAATTAATTTTGTTTGCACTACTTTACGTAAAACCGGCGCACATATTCGTAATCAACGACCTAAAAACTTTCAGAAAGCGCTACATCTACTCATCCCGGTTTTACTTCCTACGAAAACCTGCTATCCTGCGAAAGGACTAGAAAGCCAGTATGGGATTTGTTTTTGTAACAGGAAATAAAAACTTACTCTGTTTCCTGTATCATGCAGTGAATTTGCTCATAGGTTATATTGAATATAGGTACACTGTATGCGATCTCATCCATGCCTACAAAACGAGCACAGGTAACAACACACCGTCTGTTGTTGGTTCTATTCGAAAAGGTAACCCATCTAACTCTCGTACAAGCTAACATGACTCATGAGTGACTGTGACTGTGACTGTGGAGTAACGAACGAAACACGTGCGAATAAAAGATAGATATACAGGAAAGTTATCTAAATAAAAGTGAAACAAAAAATATATCGTACACATTCAACATGTAATATTATTACTAGTCTTATGTTGGTACCATACATATCTCAAAATATGTATTATTTGGATGGGTTCAAGTCGGTATCGAGCCAGATAACTGACCAGCACAAAGCGAGAAAAACCTTAATATCGATAGAATGGTAAACATGCTTGTAAACTTAGTTTGGGCAGCGTGAATTATTTTAAATGTGCATAAAAGCATTATAAACACGATCGACACAAAAAATATTCGATAAAGTTCGTGTGACGTCATAATGTTAAGTAATAATTGTCAGGAGTTTTCTTTTCTCTTTTGAAAAGTTCTTTTAAAACTGTCTGCAAATTACAATGAAACTGGTTGTTATAAAACTTGAAAATAAAATCTTCGACAAGTATTAAAGGTGAAATCTCTAAAACTATTCTAAAGGATACGTTTTTTGATTTCTATTTGGATAAAAATTATTTTCTAGAGTAATTTTGATCCAATTTTGAACGAGTAATTTGGAAGATAATGATGTAGAGTAAAATTGTATACGATTGAATTTTCTTTATCAAGTTCCCTTCGATAAGGAAAACTTTATGTTTGAAGAATCTTAAAGTGCCCACTCCATACCGACTAGTGTTCGCATTACATTAGCTAGAGTTAGAGCATCGCCATGCTGTCTTTACAATTTTTTTACTCGCGTAGATATAAAAAATACTCGGTTATAATATTTTTATAAATGACCGAGATCGTTATATATACGTTACCTTTTATCAACAAGAGAAAGAATCTAGAAATATCAACAGCCTAGAAAGAATCCTGTAGAAAAATTACTAATACAAATTTACCGGAAGTAATTAGTATGCATCTAATGAATTTCGATTAGTGAGTTAGAGTTATCACGAGCATTAGGACCATTTTTCCATAAGGCATCTGCGACATACTTAGTGGCTATAATTATTTAAATTACTATTATTGTTAGAATTGAATACCATTCAGACATTTGACATCGGATATTTCAGATAATTCGATAAGTTCAACATATTTTTTTTGGAATAATAATGGGAAAAATTTGGGAAAGACGTGTTGTTTGTTTTTATAACAATAAGTGAAGTGAAGCATAAATCACCATACGGTTTTTTTTATACATTTATGTGCAGGGTCGAATTAGGCAGAATAGGCAACTGCCTATAGCCAACGCTTCGCAAAAGGGTCCCACCCGTACACACAATGAATTGAAAATGTATCATAGAGGAAAAATTTAATTCAGAATGCTTGGAACTGCCTTCGGGCACCGACATGGTTAATACGGCCCTGTTTATATATATACTTTTAATGGGTAAATAGTGCAAAAAACAGCCCTGATAAATCCAATTCATAAATAGGATTCCCTTGTAAAAAAAAAAGTTTCGATTCATTTTAATTGATCATTCCGATTGAATTCCAATTCAACTCAATAGAACTAATCGGAATAGACATTTCAAAATGTGTTAATAATTAAAAAATATGAACATACTAAAGATAAATAAATGATTTCGATGAAAACAACCTTTCAAATTACTCCGTTCGTTGGGGTTGTTCCAACCAAAAATACTAGTTATTTGTCATAAAGTTTTCTGACAGATTAAATTGAAGAATCAATCACATTGAAATGATCTGAATGGTTTATTAGACCCATGTCATATCATTTCCATTTATGATGTGGGTTTTTTATACGTCATGTCTTTATACGAAAAATGGAAAATGTTTTTCATCTGAAAACATAACATGTGTAGACCGTAAGCTCATTATAAAGCGAAATTTCTGTGATTCATTTTATCTGTTTTTTGAAGGATTGATCAAGATATAAGCTTCGCACGGGTATAAGCTTGCTTAAATCAAAAATACTCTTAAAATATCGTAAACTAGACAATTTGTATGACGTAAATATAAAAAAATGCTCTCAAATCGAAAAAGTTCAAAACTGTGTTTCTTGTGATCAACATTCAACAGCCGAACAACTTTTTATGTCTCTGCAATCAATTCGTCCACTATAAAGTTGACAATTACTTGAAATACTCAGATGTGCTCGCATGAAATGAAGCATCCGGTATTTTATAAAAATTGTTGATTTGTGTTATGAAAAGAATTTTTCTCTACAAACAATTCAAATAAATTTTCTATAAAAACGTTTTTCACAACTTTATGAAAAGTGTTTTTAAATCCGATGGAACGGAAGTGTGAACGTGGTGTGCTACAGTGTGCTTGCTGTTCTTAAGCTTTGAAAAGCTCTGGACATTTTATTTCTGATCCTCAAAGTCTAGGGTCAGTTGTATTATTTGACAGTCATTTCAGAATCGTTGGAAATTTGAGAAGATGTTCACTAACTAAGCAATAAGCTTTGTATGCAAGTCCTGGGTTCAACACTCGTCACATTAGTTCATAAAGTCAATATTAGTTTTATAGAGAAAATTATCAAGAGATAAATTTTTGTTTAATTTATTTTCTATAATTTTATTGATTATCAAAATTTCCATTTTTTATTTTTGAAACTCCTCTCATCCCCTTCTAAATCGCCTCAATTTCTATGCGCTACTTTTGCCAATCATTTCAACATATTTTGATCTTATTGGCAACGATTAATTTCGAGATCATTATCACCTTTCGTTCACGAGAAATCGTGAACGAACAGACAGGGGTCAATCTAAAAGTGGTGTTAAAAACATTATCCTGATCTTGAAACGTAAAGATAGCTTCGATTTCGAGTTTTCGGATCGATAAGAAGAACTTCCTATGGAACTTTAATATCTGAACTCTCAGAGGTCGTACTGTATATATTTTTTTCAGTTATTCTTTTATTTCTAAGATCAATAATAGAAGAAAATATTCTCCATATCATGTCATGTATAAAATACGACCATTACCATAAGGTAGTACGTACGTACCATGTACCAAGGGCCAAATAGCTTCCTGTACCAGATCAGTACATGCTACTGTTTACTTCTTGGCTGTTATAGCTGAACTGAACAAGAAAAACTTTGTATCTTTTCTCTTATAACATATTTATTGGAATGCCACTGGGGAGGATCGAGGGTGGTGTTACAATACAAGGTGTATCATTAAAAACGGAACTGGGTCAAATCACAAATTATCAGGGCTGAGAAATGTTATTTTAGTTTTTCAGACAGAAATTAGGTCTCTTTGCTTATCTATCGTTGATAAACCCAACAGCTCAAAGGTAAGCCCCTCCCTTCACCGAGACTAGGTCTATCTAATGTCAAAGGTAACACAGGACAACCGAACGTCCTAAATAATAAAAAGGCAGCCGGGAGTTACGAACTGCCAGCTGCTCCTGGATGAGGTAATCTTAATAAAAGGCTAACCTTAGATGACGGGCTGAACGACTAGGCCTACCGGTGCATCAAGATTATTGCAGGAGTTGTGTTGGAGGAGGAAAAAACACCATCTCATCTTTTCTATCACTATCTAGCTCTTGCCATGAGTAGATGACCTTTCTTTGACGACCTCTCCAACCTGAAGGCCATTGACGTGAAAGCACTGATGCAGTACTGATCGGGAATAGGTCAATTCTCTTTTCGGTATCACAACGGACGCATTGCAACGGACGCAATTACTCTAACTTAGCCTTACCGCTCTTAGAGGCAAGACGTACTTCATTTCTACCTAAGAAAGAAATATTCGAAATTCAGGCGTCTTAAAATGAACTCACGAAATTATTTTCTTTCATTTCAAGATAATATTCGGTTTGGTTGGAACATCTTGTAGTTACATACAGTAGTGGGCGAACTATGTGTACGCACACATATTCACGCTCACTGTTGGGAATTCAAAATTGTAGGTTAAGGTAACAAACTCACATTTTTTGGTAGGTTTTTTTTTGTAAGGAGTGAAATACGTACTACAGGTACATGACGAATGTCTGAAGTCTTCATTTGTTTTATATTTTATCCTGACAGGAACAACTCGTGAGATTCTGTGAGTTTTTTTTTTTTCAAGACATTTCAAGGAATGATTGATCCATGCATTTGTAAAATGGTAGAAGATTTTATTCCCTTACGAAAAACTATGAGCTAGTTTTTGCCAAGGGAAACGAAAATTTCGATACGATACGAGATAAAATGGTCTAGAATCGAGACGAGATTTTCAAATAAAGTCATGGCGAAAGAACAGAGGGTGAATATATTAACTTCAATCTGTTAAAGAAAATAGCTTGTTTTGTAATAAAGCAATCAAAAAACAACTTAAACAAAAGTGGTAGAGTTTGATGGAGGACATCATGTTCTGACATCAAATTTTACAATCTATATCTTTGTTATTTTTGATCATCCTGTATATTATGAAATTTATTTAAAAAAAAAAAAACTTATCTTTTAAAATCAGAAACCTTTCAAACTTTAGACGATTGAAAAAAAAAAAACACTGAACAAAGTTTTTTATTTTCCCATTAAAAATTTTATGTGGTAGAAAACTTTAGTCTTTTGGTTCTGATCGCACTAATTGATGTAATATGTAAATTACTTTAGGTGCAGCATTAAAATGATAATTATTCATCATGCAGAAGCTGCGTTGACTAAGTGATTTCTCTCTGAAAATAAGTAAAGTCCTCTCATAAGTGATATGTTAAGATTTAGGCTTTAAATTTTAATTATTCCAAATATTCCCGGGGAAGGAAATTATAGGGGAAGTGATGGGTAAATTTTCATGATTCGTTTTGAAATCATCACCTCTTTTCTAGTTTTAATCGGGTACGGAATCCTAAACTCTAATTTAAAATATCCCTAAAAACAAGCTCGATTAAATTACCTTTCAAACAGAAGAAAAAATCAAAATCGGCTCATTTGTTTAGGAGCTACGATGCCAAAGACAGACACACAGATACGTTTAACTTATAACACCCCTCTTTGTTAGTCTTTAAAAAATTGCAATTTTCAAAATGTCGTTGCTTTGTCCAGCTACGAAAATCTAATTAGGCACGACCTAAATAAGAGTCTCGCAAATTTTTTACCGTTCTGAAATCATTGTCAAATATTGCGTTTGACACTAGAGTTAAATAAAGGTGGCGAAAAATTTAAAATAAAGAATAAAAAAAAGAGAAATTTGAACCAAATTTTATTTAAATAAAAAAAAATTATGTATAAAAGAAAAACACGTCAAACAAAAAAAATATATAATAAAATAAAAATCTTGCAAAAAACTAAAAATAAAATGATTTACGAAAATTTTATAAAAATTTACAACTTTCAAAAAATTCACTTTCACTTTACGGAAAACAAAACGAGATAAACGATGAAAGGATCTCGCACAAAACTGTTGTTAGCTAGCAGGAACTAAGAAGGTAGCTTTTAGAATCCTAGAAAATTTAGGGAAAAATTTTGGACATGAATATTAATTCAAGTATAACTACCATATTTTCTAGAAATGTTTCACCTCCAAAATTTGTTGGCTAGGGCCATGTGGCCTCAAAATTAAATCCAGGCTTGAGATTCCAATGAAAGTGAATTTTTTTTTTTAAATTTACGAAATCTACTATATACAGGGTGTGTACAAAATAATTATGAAGGAGTTGGCTTTTGTCACCAGTTTTCAGCCAAATCAAAAATGGTGTTGTTTATATCACAGATAAAGTTTTTTTTTTTAAATATTAGAATCCAATAAATTAAAATTTCAATTGCGTAAAAAATCCCGGTTAGTCAATTTTCATGCAAATTTCGAGAAAAAATAAAATTAAAGAACGTGCAATTTCTCTACAGTCTTAGGTAGCGCCTTTCTACTGATCTGAGAGGCAAAGCTTTATATAAAACAGATTTTCCTGATAATCAATAGCGACTTTTTCTTTCGACTAACAGAATATTTTTTCGCAGATTGATTGTTTCTACATCTAAAATGATTAAGGCTACTTTTTTAAAATACACTATAAAATGTTTTTAACGAAAATTTATACATTTTTTTTACAATTTGACACAAACTTAATAAAAAAAATGGTTTGAATTGTTTGTAAATTAAAAATTCATATGACACAACAGAAACACAGAAAATTTATCACCATACTTTGTAAAAGAGTCCCACATGTGTGTTGTCAGTCCATCCTTTTAAACGTCCTCCCTCTGTGCAGTCGAGTCCACAAGGATTATTGAAGATATTTTAAACGTATTGAAACTTACCTGAAATGAAAACAGAAAAAAACTTTATTTATTTATTCAAATTATTTCATTTAATTATAATATATCATACAGAGTGTCCCCCACCCACCCAAATGTTATAAATAGGGTGATGTAAAAAGAAAAAGAATTTCCAACGCACGAGCAGAAAAGTGAAATTGGTTTTGAAAATCTTTGGTAGTACACAAAAAAGGAACGTTTAAACTTTCTAATGAAACAAAGAAGAAGATATAGGTTAATGACGTCATCGTCCGATATCCGTCACCATAGAGACACATATAAAATGCATACGAAACTTTGTTTTGTTAAAAAGAGACGGAACAACAATCTTTGAATGCTTATAACCATGGTATCATCAATCGAATTGTCTGAGTTAAGTAAGTTTTAAGTTCTCAGTTTTTTTAACGCGATTTGAATGCGATATTTACGGGCCACCCTATAGACAAATACAATATAAGTTGTCGAAAAAATCGAAAAGATTTCATAAGCTTTTGTTTATGGTTTTTACGCAATACCCACAAAAAATATACCATATAGCGTTGTCATCCGAAATAAATTATAAAAACAACAAAATATGGACAACAAAACATAAAAATAATACCTAGAATTCGGGATAAACCATAAATTTTCGGTATTATTTATGATAGTAAATGGTACACTGTTATTCAATAAAAAGTAAACTGTAGCTGAGTAAATGATATAGTTATTCTGTATCGGTGGGTAACAACTACACTGTGTGATGTGCTCGTCAGGTTATTGTCAGTCTCAAACAAAAGAGCTTTGTCGACAGCACACAAGTATACAAGTTACACGCTTTACTAAAAAGTTAAAGGTTGCTCGGTTCTTAAAGAGTAAACTCTAAAAAAAGTTGAGAAAGCATAAAATAATTGATAAAGTGTTAGTTGAATTTTTTTGAACTGAATATCCATTTGAGTAAGCTTGTAACGACCAATGCTGATATATGAAAATATTTCAAAAGAGATTAATTTCCAATGTCAGAATAAAAACCGTCTAGTGGTAAATATAGCCTTTAGAAGCCAGACAAATAGTTTTCTTACAAGTTATGCATTGTATCCATCAAGTGTAACTCATCTGCCCCGATTTAGTACATCACATGGTTAACAGTTTCGGGGGGGGGGGGGGGGCATATATTGCACAACCAGATATCATACAATTTTTTTATTTCGATTTTCGAGATAAAAACAATTCATTTCTATTGGAAAATATAAAACACATATTTTTTTAAAGCATCATCATCATAACTCAATTAGAAATACAGATGTAATGACAGACTGACTAATATATTGATAACCCGTATTAGTCCACTCTGTACTATATTATAAATATGTCCGTCCATATAGACATAAGCTTACAGCATGTAGGTATTGAATGGTGTGTCCATACATTCACCAATTTGTTTGTCATTATCGTTGTTTGTCATAAATCTATATATACATATACTAACTGACCCGGTCACGCGTTGCTGTGGCTCAATTATAATACAATCAATTAATATTCTACTAAATTCTTCATGATACAACACTACATTTCAGCCTGAAATTGGAGCACAGTGCCATCTCTTAAATACTCATACAAAATAAAAATAAGATTGTTTGAGGGTAATTGTATACTCCCAATACCATCTATTGAAAATTTATAGAACTTAGACAACACTTTTTCTATAAAAAACCTTAAAATCACAATTAAGATAAAATTAATTAACCGAGATACAATCCTATCTTATAAGTTGGAGTAAAAAATACACATCTACAAAATTTCATTGAAACCGGTTTAGTGGTTTCGAAGCTTCGCGTAAACAAACATCGTGACATGGGATTTTTATATATATAAAGAAAGGGTGTAATACAACTCCCCACGCCTATCGTTCACCCAATCAATCAATTTACCCCGAATTTAACTTTAAAATAGCCCATTGTAATTTATTATTAATTAACTGAGCCACTTCTATTGATATACAGAATGAACTTAATTTATAAATCCTCTTTTTACCCGAATCAATAATTTAAAAAAAATGTTCCTTATGATATTGTTGTACCCTTCAGTTTTTTAAACTGAGCATATTTAGGGGTTGGTGAGTGATATAGCCGTCTCCTATAAAAATGGTTGAAAATTGGTATCCAGGAGTTTTTTGGGTCGCTGAATTAAAAGTTTATATTATTTTTAAGCTTTTTCGTATATAAGGATGGATATCCTCTAAACGGTAGCTAAAATAATTTGCAAATTGCGATTAAAATCAGTATCTAAGAGTTTTTGAGTAAATATTTGCCATAAACTCTTAAGAGACGAGTTTGGTTCAAATATCATAAGGATCTTTTTTTGTTTTAATTAGAAAAATCAGAGATTTAAGTAAATTTTTCTAGATAATTTGGCCTTATTGATTCGGGTATTTTGAATGGATAAATTCTACATAAAAAATTTACGATAAAAAAACATGAAATGAAGATTAAATACCTCCATCTCGACCAAATTTACGTTTCTTCTTGGAGCCACTCGATGATCCACTGGACTTTTGTGTCGGTGGTTTATCACTGCATTTGTCTTTGTCTTTACTTTTCCAACGTATTAACATTTTGTGTGTGTGTGATTTTACTTTTTAACACTGCGGTACCGGACAAAACAAAAATATGAACTTTTAATATAAAATGGATCTGGCAAACATTTTAATTCTTTAAATATCCTTTTTATCGTAAAAATATTCCTCATAAAGATAGGGGAATTTGATTTAGGATCACGATGGTCGAATCTTCTCTATTGGCGGTAAATATTATGCTTTTGTAACCTCCGAACTAAAAAAAAGGGTGTTATAAGTTTGACCGCTATGTGTATCTGTGGAAGAACCGATTTAGATTTTTTTCGTTTGAAAGGAAATTTAATGGAGAGTGTTTTTAGCTATGTTTCGAGTGCAAGTTTATAATTCAGTATCCAAAACACCTAGAAAATTGGCGATGATGTTCAAAGTCGGTTCAGTTAGGAAATGTATTTAAGGAAAACGATAGTTTAATGGATAGTCAATTTAATGAAACTCTATTCTAATTTCTGAGAAAATGTCGTCAGGAAATTCGTGCATAATGAATTGTTCGATCTGTTTCAAACGCAGTGATCATGGAAATTTTTCTATATTCTAGTCAAACCTCCAACTAAATGTCCTTTAAGGGAGTTTTTGGTCTCCTTTAAGGCAGAAACGAGAAACTTTAAGCACTTTAACCTCTCAACGGCTCACATTCTAAATTTTCGTTAACCCTAACAAAATTGAAGAATATTTTTATTTCTAAAAATAAATTTCGATCAAAGTCCATCTAAATTCTGCCAGATCCAATAATGAAACAAAAAATGCAGTAAATTTATTTTCTAGGATTGTTATGTCAAGATTAGAGTTGATCTGTATTCAAATTTATTTGCCCAATAAAATTGTTGTCATGTCATTTATACAAGGATTTGGAGGAGCAATCGGAAAATTGCTTCCTTCAAAAAGTAAATAAATCAAGTTTTAAAAGTAACCAAATCAAATTATAGACCGAAAACTTTTTTTTAAATTAATACTTTGATTGACAAAACTATCTAAAAATGATTTGGCAATCCAAAAAGTTTAAATATTTTGTACGAAGCTTGCAAATTAATTGTGAAAAAAATATATATAATTAAATTTTAAATGCTCAAAAAATTGATTCACAAAACTAAGCTTGGATTCAGGGCTGAAACAAAGTCAGCTGATCAAACACGATATGCCAACATGGGTGTGACACGTAATTAAGTGGCAAAGAAAAAAAACACATACAATGGGAAATAATTTGGGGGATAAAGCAAAAAAATGAATTTTGATAATTATTTTCAAGGTTAAGATAAAATTTTTAAGATAACAAATTTTCAATCCGAATAAAATTACTGCATTTTCCATTCTTAAGCCTTTTCAAACAATATGTTTGGCAGAAACGATAAGAATAGTTTTTTTTTTAAATCCTTTTGCCTCCGATAAATATGGTTCAATCTTATTTGCAAAACGAGAAAATGTTTATTTTTTCTGGTCAATTTAACTAAGAAAATTTTTGCTAATTTTTTTCTCGATAAATACAAAATAGCAAAATTTGACTAAAAATTGGACGCCGAAATATGGGAGATAAAAAAAGGATTCCAGTTTTTTTTTTTACATGCTTATCGTTTCTGCTTTTTGGGTGTATTTTGCACCCATCGCAAAATTTCTACGTGTACATACCGCCCAAAAACAAAACCGAAAAAAAGAATTCACTTCAAAACCCACACACACACATTCACACACACACACAGAACAGTAGTGACCTAACCTAACACCCGAAAAACATCGTTGCTAAACAAAAAGAAAACAACAAAAAACCAGGGAAAATAGAACGCGTGCGAAAATTGTTTGCTCTCAAAACACAAACACACACTTGAGCCCAAAAAAATAAAGCATTAGTCCAAATTTTCCAATCGGTTTTATATTTTTCGGACCAAATTTTCACATTGTGTTTATATGTATATCTGTATATATGGGGAAAACAAAAATTTGCCTACACTTGATTTTCGATATAATTAGCACACATGCTGTCCGCTCGAACTTGTATGACTGGAGCGTACAGCATCCATGATGACGTCACTATACATGATGTCGAATGACTATCAGGATAAGAAGAATAGTATGATACTATTATTAGAAAAGGATAAACATATATATATAATCGATATTATGGGAGGGAAATCTCCAGGCAAATGTTGAATATATGTCCCTTACTTACAATTCTACATTCATTGAAAATATTTTTAAAAAGAGATATAAAATATCCTAAATTCGAACTTCATAGTCAGAAAAAAAAGTGGTCAACCTCGGAATCTAACGGAATAAGCTAAATTTTTGTACAAACCTTTATTTTGGTTGTGCAAATGTTGTCCCAAAAGTCAAACATTTATGGTCAAAGGTTGCGAAAATCAGTTTTTTTTATGAATACCTCGTTTCTTTTGCCTTCAATTGAATTAAAATTTATTATAGAAGTTGTAGAGGATAAAATTTTCTACAAATTTTGTCTGAAACTTTTTTTTGTACGTTGAACCGATTTTGAAATAGAGGGCGCAGAAAATGGAGCGCTCAGCTTAATGAACTTCAGTGAAGGCAAAAGAAACGATATATTTGACCTTGAATAATTAACAATTGTACTATCAAAATAAAGGTTTGTCCAAAATTTCAGCTTATTGCATTAGATTCCGAGGGTGTAACCCTGAGATGATTGGAGTACTTTATAATTTTCGGAAAAAGTGGACATCCTTGCAAAAGCAAACTTCAAAATGCTAAAATGTATTATTCATTTTCTGGAACGGTTTTATTTATTGGTCGGATGATAGTGTTGAATTTAGATTACATAATGCATTCCCGTTCTGCTTCGATCGGCTAAAATGCATTTTAGCGTTGAGTTAAATTTACGACAAAAATGCAAAATTCGTTATCAAAAGCTGAAAGTATAGTTATTGAAATAAATACCACGATATTTCGCTAAATATCGATATTCCGATTGCAACGGGGTTGGGCGACAGTTAAAAAAAATTAAAATTGTTGGATATTGAAGAGGATTTTCACCAGGATATCCGTAAGTTGATCAAAACCCTTGAAAATTACCCTTGCATTTTTTTATATTCATTTTTATTCATTTTAGTCCAGTTCAAATCTCGAAAATTGGGTCATTCTGATTTGTAAGATCCAGTAGAAGAGAACCTTGACCATTACAAGTGATCCCAGGCTCACTTCCCTCCAAAAAAAAATTCCACATTCCAAAAACTATTGAGACATTTATTGTTCGGATTAGAAAAATTGATTACCGATTTCGATACTGTACTCTGGACTTTTTCGGGCCGATTGTAAGACATTTTTTGTAAGACAAGGATGGACGTATGTTAAATAAAATGTTAGTAAACCGAGCTTCAATATTTGAACAACAATGTGTATGTAATAGAATGCATGCGCTAGGTTTTAGAAGTTCCCGACAGAGCTATACGCAACTGTTAGGGGTGAACGCCCTAAACTTGAAAACGCTGTGAAAAGTCAATACAGTCGGGGCACACTATTACTACATGTAATACTACATTATTATTATTATTATTATTATTATTATTGTTTCTAGCCAAGAGTTTTACAACTATCATCATCAGAGAAATACTTGGTTCGAATTAAAAACTTGACAATGAATCAAGTCTAAAGCACAATTAAGGTTGATCGGACATCATTAATGGCAATGTTTAGATAGAAATATGAATTTCTCACAAATACGTATCAAATAATTTTTAGTTTTTTTAAAATCAGACAAAGATTTTTATGTAATTAATCATAGATTAAGAGTAGATTATATATTCTATAAAAATATTCTGACGAAGAGTTTTGTAAATATCTTAATTAAAAACATAAATAAGTACGAAAATCTTCGTCTGCGAAAACAATGACCCTTTGCTTTTTCACCTCGCTTTTGATATTTTTGAATATCACCACTTCCGGCGCCAAAATTCGCAATTTTTTTTTAACGGGCTCGATTTTGACTACCAGGATACTGGTTTAATATGATATATATCATGGTTTACTAAGTTTAGTCTCAAGTTTGTATTATTTTGGTATAAGTGCTCATAAAATCACCTTATAAGTCCCTTCGTGGTTGTTTGTCTGTCTGTCAGTTTGTCCGTCTGTGAAAATAACTCAAAAATGAAAAGAGTAAGCATCACTGTATATCCATGATAGCGCAAATTAGGCGCAAATTTTTTAGTATGTATATCAGTTATGTCTTTAAGATAGTTATGTGTATGTGGCTCTCTAAGAGTGGCTATTGTTTTTTCTGTAAGTACATGACAAAAAAAATAAACAATTGCGATATCAACAGTGTCTATACATGGTATTTCTACAATTAACTCAGGCAATTGTTTGTTTTCACTTGTTTTTAAATTTAATTAGAGAATGTTTCGAAATTAAATTTTTGCAACACACTTGAAGTTATTTGTATTCGTTACAAAATACTCTTACGAAACTAAAACCTTCAAATCAATCGAGTTTGATATTTTAATCCAAAGTTATTTAGTTCCGAGTAAACCCGGATTATTTAGGGCAGTTGTTTTCGTGTGGTGATTTTATCGCTGTCTACCTTGTTTAGATAGACGGTTATTTAGTTAGGAGAGTTTTATCTGCATATTTGTTAGTCTTAACTTCCTCGAAATTATAGACATCGAAAATCAAAAATCAGTTCGCTTAAGCTTAAGGTGTTTCGATACCAAAACGAAAGTGTTACCAAAAAAACTGAAACTTTGTGTGTAAGATTATTTACTTGGCGGATCAATGTTATAAAATCGATTTTTTTTTTTCAGAAATTTGGCGAGGTTGTTATTTTTTCACTTCTAGATTAGACTAAATATTTGCCAGAAATTAATTTTTGATGATTGTTTTTTCGTAAATTAAATGGTCAATTTCAAAGTAATTTTCTGTAACTAAAAATGATCAAAAAGGTCGTTCCCCCAAAGAAAAATACGGTTAAATTTGGCGACACAATCGCCACAATTTATATTTTTATTTCGATTTACAGGATACTAGCAGTGTAACTTTCCTTTAGAAAGATCAGATTTCGAAATAATTTTTTAATAAAGTTTATTTATTAAAAGATTACATTTTTTAAAATAAAACATTATAGTTTTATTTAAAATTCAATAACAACACAAATTTTCGAATTATTCGGTTGTATTGTCTTGATTACAACAATCGAATTCATTTAATAATGAGTTCATTGTTGTTGAAAGCAACATATATTGTTGGTTTGCTGGTGGTGAGCGGTGGTGAGTCTATTTCATTCTATTATGACATATAATTGGTTTTATTTTTACGAGTTGTGAAAAGGCGGAGAGGTCACAAAGGACCCCGGGCTATTAATTGTCCCTAGAATTGGAGAAAATATTCTTCTTTTGGGTTGTCTGCCTGTTTTTGTTTCGTTTGAAAAGTAATTTAATGGGGAGTGTTCTTAGCTATATTTCAAGTGCGACTTGTGGGTTCCGTACCTAAAATAATTCTCAGGAGTTTTTGTAAATTTTGAAAAATTTTACCATTTTTTTGATATTAAAGGTATCCATGTATCAAATTGTAATGATGTGTCAGTGGAAGAACGCATTCACGGAGGATATTGGGCAAGAAAGCCTGAAGATGCTCCAGGAGTGGTATATATTGACGACGCGGATGAAGCAGACCAACAATGGTGTGCTGGAGCGTTAATTTCAGCGTATTATGTGTTGTCAGCGGCTCACTGTTTTGATGCGTTCGATCACTCAACTTTATTTGTACGAGCAGGCAGTACTTATAGGTGAGTACAAGCAATCAATAAGCGACAAATCTTTGACGTACGGCTAATTAATTTTATAATTTAATAAAAGGCTTTCTCGCGCTCTTTTTACAGATACAACAGTGGCGGTTTAACACGAAGCGTCGAAGCGGTAGTTTCATATGAGAAGTATGAACAGTACAAAGATCTGCCTGAGCGTATCTTATTCAATATAGCAATGTTAAGACTTGCTGAGCCATTGGATCGAGCAGATAATGTCGGCCATTTCCAAATATCAGCCAAACAACCGGGAGTAGGATCCACCGCTAAATACGTTATTGCTGGTTGGGGTGACGCAGTAAGAATTCAATATTAATTAAATATTTTTAAAAATTTTCCAAAATACTAACTAAGGCACGGAAGAAGAAGGAAGTTGGGTTCGCACAAAAGGTGGTCGATTTTGAAAAGGTTTAACAAGTAAAATTTACTCAATTTAAAAACCCCCCGAAAAATTTTTTAAGCTCACACTTGAAACGTATCTAAGAATACTCGAAATATACTTGAATGATACTTTTTGCTAAGATTTGATCGCTCTATCGATGCCTGTTACAGAAACGAATTGAGAGGTTTAAGTCTCGTTTCCTGGAGTATTAATTGATATGACTTAAATTACAGGAAGGTGGTGATGGAACGGTGAATTTAAAAACTGGTACTGTAGAGCTTACGTCAATGCAAGCTTGTGCGAAAGTATTTCTCTTAAAAGGCATGGGTGAAAGAGATACTGCTAGTTTATTATGTTCCAAAAGTGAAGCAGGATTATGTTATGGAGATAGTGGCGGGCCTTTATATTTGAGAGATATCCTTTATGGTATTTCACTGTATTCCTACAGATTTAAGCCCCCGTACGATCAACTAGTCAACGATTGTGAGAGAAGTTACTCTGCATATCTTAATGTTTTCGCATTTAGGGGATGGATTCGTGGACAAAGAAATTATTATGACTTGAACAATGAATTTTTAAATTCCACTAAGAATAATTATCAATTTACTAATTCTTATCATGATAAATACGGATAAGAAACATTCATAATGATTCGAAAAGGGAGCGATGAGCCTTACTTCAAATTCTCACATACATAATTGTAAGTGTTATAGGGATAAAAAGAGTTTTTAGATACCCTGTATTGAATAAACATTAATTTGAAGAATAATAACAAAAAAAAAATTGATCTCCCATTTTTTCCTTCTTTTCTTAAAAAAGATCAATTCTAGATGGAGGGAGGAACGCAGTTATGGTACTAAAAGACAGATATGGTCTGAGTACAATCGTAGGTATTTCGACAGTCTGCAACGCCCAATATGGCACGATTTTCGGAATACGTGACAGAATCCGTGTAATCTGACATTGGATTCGTATTCACCGACCAAAAATATATGTTAGCAAACAATTTTAAGCCAAAATAAGTATTTCAAAAAAATTTTACTTAGTTATCTTAACAGGAAATAAAATTTTCAAATACCTGGTATAGGTTGATTTTTGGCATCCATATTCTTCATAATCCTTTGAACTTCGCCAGCTTCGGAGCCACTCTCAGATTCCGATTGAATTTGTTGTGGTAATTGATTCATTTGTGCATTTGAGTAAACATAGGTCGAACTTCGCGGTACAATCATTGACTGTGATTGTTTTTGTGGAGGCGATGGTAATGCTCTTTGTTGCAATGGATTCATTGTTTGACAATTGCTAGGTCCTTTTAATTCACCATAAATAATTCCAGACTTTTTAATTTGTCCATAAATTTGATTCGAATCGTCAGTTGTATCATGAATCTGACCATACATATCACAAACTTTATTCCGCACAATCACTTGCTTCGGTTGTGCGGTTTTACCATAAACTGCTGATGAAGTCTTTCCATAAATGGCATTTTGATTAGTACCATTGCCGTAAATGTTTTGCGGTACTTGTACGGTTTTCCCATAAATTGCTTGCCCATAAATATCTTGTCCATACATTGGAGCCAGCATTATTTGCTGATGCGTTCGTCCATAATCTTGATTATTTGGAAAGAACAACTGAGTACGATCGCAAGTTGATGGTACTTTCGTCGGTGTTTCAGAAATAAAAACATTATCGCTGCCAACACTTTCGGAACGATTATTACGTCGGGTTGGTGGACTTTGCACGTAACCATTTTTAGTTGGCCATGCGGGTGGTGAGCTTTGTTGATTTGGTTGTACAGAACTTTGGGTGGCACTTAAAAAGCTTACTTTTTTCTGCCCGGCATTACCGATATTCATATCCTCTTGTGAATTTTTTTGTAGACTTCCACGTTTGAATATCGGTGCATAAGTTTGCTCACATGATTTATTTACAGATAAGGCTTGATGTCGAAATTGTACACCAGGCACGTAATTTTCGTATATAGCATCCCCGGGATTATTATATTTTATGGCACTAATTGTACTTCGCTGAGGTGTTCTCCTATTGAAATTCGAAAGTTGATTTATGGAGGGCCCTTGTTGTACGGTAGTATATCCATAACCAGATGTATTTCCTTCTGAATTATTCGAATACAATCTGGTTGGTTCTTCAAAACTAGTATGCATATTATTCGGCTTTTCAGGTCTAATATTTCGTGGTAAACTTAAACTTCTTCGGCCTCTGTTTTGCGGTATAACCGAATGAGGTGTGTTATCTCGAGAACGCGATTGCCTTGCGTCACTTATATTGTTTCCAAATTGAGTCATTTGGGTTTGTGGCTGGAAATACATATGATTCATTTGTTCTTTCTCTTTCATTTCGCTAATTTTTTTCCAATAAAATGCTTCCACGTTTTGTAAATTTAATAGTTTTTGCGGGGAAGAATTAATTGGAACTGTTTGAGGAGAAACAGAAGATATGCGAGGATAATTCACAGGCGATGAATTGGAGCTATACGAAATGATTGCTGGAGATATTCTTGATGGTGACGGCTGCGAAAGTCTTTGATTGTTTTTATTCAAATCCTTCGAAGTAGATAAAATCTGTTGCTCACTTATATGCAAATTTTGTAGCGAAATTGGTGAGGAATTCGTACTTTGTACTCCAACCAACGGTGAAATACGTTGCGACTGTTGCGATCTTATATCAGACGACGAATTTTGGTAATATCTAGGATTTTCAATGAATTTTGGTAACATTTCACTTCTATTGGATTCATTTCTAGAGCTATTTTGTTTGTAAGACTGCAAATCAATATTTTGAATTATTTTCGATCCATTTCGTGGATCATTTGGCGAGGCATCCCTATCGTGTATTGCATTCAACTGTGAAATATCCTGGAGTCGATTGGGATTGGGTAGATTTGAAGGTGAATTTTGGTAATATCCAGAATTTTCGCTTCCTCGTGAATTGTTTGGCGATGCGTCCCTTAACGATGAATTATGTGACACTTGTTGTCCAGAAGGTGAATTTTGACAAGATGCAGAATTTCCATTGAACTTTGGTGTTATTTCACAACTATTCGATTCATTTCCAGAATTTTTTTGACTCAACGGTTGCAAATTAATGTTTTGATTTGATTTCAATCGTAAATTATTTGGCGAGCTATGCGAAAGTTGTTGATGGGATCGATTTAAGTCAGATATATTTGAAGGTGAATTCTGATAATATCCAGAATTTGGTAACATTTCACTTCTACTCGATTCATTTCTAGAACTATTTTGATTGTAAGACTGCAAATTAATATTTTGAATTACTTTCGATCCATTTCGAGAATCATTTGACGAGGCATCTCTAGCGTGTGGTGTATTCAACTGTGAAATATTTTGGAATCGATTGGGGTTGGGTTCATTTGAAGGTAAATTTTGGCAATATTCCGAATTATCGATGAATTTCGTATTGATTCCAGATTCATTTCTAGAATTGGATTGATTCACAGTTGTTTTGTGGGATCGGGCATCCCTACCGTGTAGTGTATCCAGCTGTGAAATATCCTGGAATCGATTGGGGTTCGGTAGATTTGAAGGTAAATTATAGATGGGTTTTGCATTGATTTTAGATTCATTTCTAGAAATAGGTTGATTCACAGGCTCCAAATTAATGATTTCATTGCGTTTCGTATCGTTTCGTAAATTATTTGGCGATGTTGTGTTGTGAGATCGATTAGCTGCATTTGGATAGCATCCAGAATTTTCCACAAATTCCGGTAATTTTTCAGAAGTTTTAATAGATTCAGGAATATTATTCAAATTAAAGGAATCAACATTTTGATTTAATTTAACATCCGGATAATTTTCGTATAATTGTTTTTTTGGCGAATCTTTCGATGTATTATTATTCAAATTAATTTCTGGATAATCGATTGGTATTTCTAAATTTTGATGTGAAAATTCATCAATTGTTTCATTTCGATTAAGTTTTTTACTCTTTTTATTCGATTTTATTTTCGATATCGGTGATTTTGGTGATTTAACTTCGATATCATCGAGTTCGTCATGTTTGGGGGTGGATTTTAAGCAACATTCATTATTAAAACTTTTCTGCGTTGGTGATAAACTTTTCCTCGAATTTATTATTGGTAATTTAACATCCATTTTTAAACGTTGTTCGGGGGATAAACTTCTGGTAACAATTCTTCCCTGGGGACGTACATGGCCAAAAATCGTCTCATATGGTGAATTCGATATTTTCGTTTCATATTCTAAATTGAATATCTTTTCTTGCTTCTCAATTTGTGTATTCAAATTTTGTTCCAAAGTTCCATCGTTCCAATTTTCATAATTTTCCTGTTTTTTATTATTCACATTTATATACATTGGTTCCAGGATCATACTTTCTGGAATGACGTTGTTATTTTTGTGGTAAGGATTCGGTAATGCTCGTTCGGTATTTAATGGTATTACTGCTTTTGTCGGTTCAATCAGAACGTGACGATCTTGCGAATTATCAGTTTTCTCGCAGAAGTAATTATTTTCATAATCATTTTTCGTCGATGCTTGGAGATTCATGCAAACATAATCCTCGGCGATGGTTTGGGTGGCTTGCTTGGGTAGATTACTATTTGCTCTTTCTTCTTTTTTCCCTTTTGGAATGCATGCGTCAATTGGAAGACTATATTCATCTTCCTTAAAATATGAATTCGGACTGGTAGTCCAGGCAGAGATCGGATAATTTTCGTGTTTTGTGTGTTCTTTCGAATAATTTTTACAAGAGAAATTCGTAAATGTATGTCGTTCGCGAGTATTTCGATTAAAGTATCCGGTTGATGGTTGCTCAATGCATGATGTAGAAGCCTTTTCATCTGTTTTCGGTTCAGATTTCTTTTGTAATCCAAATAATTTCGAAATCTTTCGAAAGCTATTGCTACGTTTTTTCTTTTTATTATCTTCACTCATTGTAAACTCTTTTATAAATCGAGCATATCCATCGAGTTTCTCGGGGTATTCATCGTCTAAACTTTCTAATTCTTCGGAATCGTTTGTTTCATCAGTTTCCTCAGCATTTAAATTATTTGTTTCATTCTGTGCCTCATTTATTTCAAATTTTGTTTTAAATGTAGACTGTCGTAAATGATTTTTAATCGGCGAATAATTCGATTTAATCGCGTCAATTGTTGCCGAATTTAATTTTGTTGGCAAACTATTTTGTAATTCGGATATTTTACTTTGACTCTCAGCTAATCGTGAATGAATTTCATCTACAGATGTTTCACCACTGCTTTTTTTCGAACTTCTCGAGATGTCTTCAGTAGTTTTAGAGGTTTTTAATATACCTTTTAATGATTTTGGATGAGTCTCATCCGTTTTTGTTACATTATTGCTTGGATCATTTTGAACCGATTTTGGTTGATCGTTTAAAATATTTTTCAAATTATTATTTTTTACTAAATTTGGACTTTTCAGTGTGGTTGAATTTAGAAAATCACTTTTTAGCGTACTCGATAGCGTTACGCTACTATTACTGTTGTTATTGTTCAATAAATTAACGTTTATAACGCTCTGGAATGTTGTTTTTTCATTTTCATCTTTTTCATTCGTTTCCAATTTAAACAGATCATTACAATTTTGATTTACATCTTTAGTGTATGCTGGATCATTTTGTTGTTCATCCATGATTTCTTCACGTTGTTAGCAAAAGGTTTATTGATATTCTCACAGAGAAATCCGTTGTCGATAAACGCCTGTAACATAAGAAAATTATTATTAATTTTTTAATTTTCAACAAAAAAATGTTATATTTTATAATTCTAGCAAGTTTTTTTCTGTCCTACGCTTATTTTCCTTATTCCTTTATCAATTTGAAGTTTTACCCTCATTTTCAAGTTTATTATGTCTAGGTTTCACGAAAAATATACCCACGGCCTAAAAATGTACCGCTTAGGAAAAAAAACTTTAGACCAATAATTTTTAGTAAAATCCCAATTGTTTATAACTTAAACTTTTTAGTTTATACAGCCGTATGACGTTATAATATGGCGGCTAGTATTTCATTACAACTTCTCTTAGAACACGCTGTATAGAACATATAGGATGTATAGCACTGCATTAAAGTTATGTAACAGTAATGACTAGACATCATTCATAGGACATTTCATTTAATGTTTCATAATCAAATGTTTGATGATGTAATAACATGGCTGACATAAGACCTTATCACTGTCATAAAGAATAGAATGAAATAAGTTGTTATCAACAAAATAGAAGTTCAATAGAGAGCTTTCTAACAATCCATATCAAATGAGCTTTCAATTCAGCATATTTATATTTCTCCTTCATTTAACTTGTTCAATATATGCGAACAAAAATGTAAACTAGGCACTGCTTACCCTGTGTTTTTCAAATTATTCATAGTAATATTTTTAACGATTTACGTTTACGATTAACGATTCAAAAAGAAATTACAATTAGATCAGATCAAATTTGCCTGTATTATCAAAATATTGAATTTTTTAACTTTATGACGTCATCAGAATCCAAAAATTTAATTTTGCTCTATCACATCCAAGTTTTATCCAATTTTGATAAACCAAGTATGTAATCCTACTAAATTTGGGTCATAATTTTCAAATTTGTGCTCAAAATTAACAAAGGTCTAATATATTTCAAGAATTTGGAGTCCTGATCCCGAAATTAAGCGCATGAGTGGTAGCTAGCGAAAAACTGACATCACAGCTGAAAAGAATGACCCAACAAGTTTCAAAGTGTTTAAAATATTCTTCTCTCAATTGCGAGACTGAAAATATTTAACC
Source organism: Chrysoperla carnea (assembly GCF_905475395.1). NCBI lineage: Eukaryota > Metazoa > Arthropoda > Insecta > Neuroptera > Chrysopidae > Chrysoperla > Chrysoperla carnea. The sequence goes on along the minus strand of NC_058338.1, from coordinate 745,258 downwards.
ATCTTAAAAATAACTCTCTAAAATGGTTCCAGATCCTGTACTAATTTGTACATTGATTTAGGTAAATTTAATATTAATAATTCACGTCATCTGGCTGACATTGATCTTTAATCTTTTTCAATAAACATTCATCATAATTCCGATGCAGTCTCTTCTAATTCAAATCTACAGCTCCAATTAGTCTGGTGATGGATGCAGCCTTTAGGTACAAGACCCATTTTTAAAGTTCATAAAAGGCACCCGCGCGCCGGGATTAAAAAAAATGTAGAAAAACCTAGTAATCGAATGACCTCGTGACTTTTTTGGTGCGTTTTTGATTTCTTTTATTAACCGACTTCAAACAAAAAGCAGGAGGTTATCAATTCGACTGTATTTTTTTTTTTATGTTTGCTACCACAGAACTTTCGACTGGGTGAACCGATTTTGATGATTCTTTATCTATTTGAAAGCTAGTGCTTCCGGTGTGGTCCCATTTCATTTTGATTGAGTTCTGATAACGACATCCATGAGAAAATCATAAAAGTCTTAAATTTGCATTAAGTATGCACGACAAGAGGACGAATAACTCAAAATAAAGCCAACGGATTTCGATGATCCTTTTTTTCGACTATTTTTACAAATAAATATAGTATTTCTTCATAATAAATAAATTTATTGTTTAAATAATAAAAAAAAAGTTGTATTTAAACAAAAATTATTTATTTTTTAGCGTAGTTATTTATTTATTTATTTTTCACACAAATTAATAAATATTTAAAACAGTGGCATTCAACATAACAAATATATTTATTTCATAATTATTTATTATTATTTATAATAATTTATAGTGCGACTACAAAAATTCAAATAAGTAAAAACTCACGTACGAACCCTTACAATAAATACAGACTGACACAACTGAGTCTTACACAATCAAACTAAAATTAACTCCATTTTGAAGTTAAACAAAAAAAAAAATTAAAAAAACCTTGGAAAAATTATTAAATAAATTTATAACAAATACAAATGATTTTATTTTTTTAAATCTGTATAGTACAAGAAATTATTTCATTTCACTCATAATCATTCCATTTAATGGTGAAACAATTTTTCGCTATCTGGAGTAATTTTCCAAAAATCTCAAATTTCAAAAAATATGAAACTTTGTTTAATTATTTAGCTTACGATATTTCGAAAAACAAAGCAGATATAAAAAAAATTTATTCGCATTTATCGTCTACATTCATGAAGTTATAGCAAAATTCAACATCAAAGTTGAAACTAAAGTACAAATAATTTCAACCATAAGTCTAAACTTGCCTTGGCACTCATACTACCTTAATCCAAATTTCTTGGACTATTTTTTCACTAATACAAAAAAGAAGATATTACTTATTATTGTCAACTAAAATAACAAGCCGTGATGTATATGGTTTTTAGTTGTAAGACCAATAACTTAATTAGTTGGGGATAACAAATGGACCACACTCTCTTTCACTTCGGAGGAAAGAAAGAACACCTTCACCGTAAGCAAGATTTTCGGGTGTTTCGTGAAAATGAGAAAGTTGAGCTAAGTTCTGAAACCACATCATTCGGTTTTTCGTTTGTTTTTTGGAAAGGGTTGAATGCACAAATTAGTTACTATAACATTAAGTAACTAGGTCGATCCGTGCGAAATTCTGCTCTCGTAATTACCGTAACCCGTAGCTAAAAACAACAAATTTCGTAGAAAAGTAATGAAAAAATGTTAGGAGAACATGTATTAAAAATAGTAATTAGATGTTAAGAGTATTAGGAGAACATCTGTAAAAACTAACATGTTCGCCTAATAAACTTATTATTTAACACCTGGCGTGTTTTTTCCTAAGCGGTACATTTTGAGACCGTGAGTATATTTTGCGTCAATTTTAGACATAATTAGTTTAAAATGAGAAGTGAATCATGGAATTTGATAAAGGAATAAGAAATTTTCGGGAAACTAAGCAATAATTTTCTATCAGAAAGTCAACATATCCTACAAATGTTTTATGAGTAATACAAAAATATATCTATGAATGATTTTTCTGTTTTCTAAATTCATTGTTTAGTAGATTTCCACTTTGGAATTATACAAACAAAAAAGTAGTTTTTTTTAATAATTATATGATTATACAACGTGAAGAAACCCCGTTGAAAAACTCAATGTTATCTTATAATCAATTCTTATTTAATAGAAATTTTTAAATAGCCAAATAAATACATTGATTTTTTAGATACTTTGAAAAAATCACTAAAAATCAGTGCGTTTTTGAAAAGTGGTAATAGACTACAAACCCATGATTACAAACCCAAAATTTTATTTACACCAAATTTGTTTGTGTTATTTTTTGAGTGACAGACTGTAGTTATAATATTTTTCAAATAGGAAAAAGTAGTTTTTTCTTTACTGCATAAGAATTATCAGTTTTGAAAGTGGTAAAACTACAAACCTTAAACAGTGTTTGAAGTGAAGATCATTTCTTATATCTCTGATTATGTGAGAAATAACTTTTGAACAACTTTTTGTCAGTAGTTTTTCCATAACTATGATTGAAACATGATATATTTAAAAGTACATAATTTCTGCATATTAAAAAACTATCGCTGTATAAATTTTTTTTCTTGATCGAGTGTTCTTAAAAATTATTGCCCGATCAACCTTAATGTAAACATTGAATTCAACAAGGAACTCAACAAAAAAAAAAAAAACATACTTTTAAAATTGATAAATTCAAAACAATTTTTACTGATAAGAATCCAAAAAACCTTGACACTAAATTTGTAAAAATAAATAATTTCAAATATTCTTTTTTAAGATTATTTACAATTTAATTGATCACCGCAAATATACTTTCGCTCAACAGATGATGCAAAGCTTTCAATACCTTGAGAAGCGTGATAGAAATCGTAAGGAACTTTTGAATCAAGCCAAATAAAGTCTAAATTGGGTCAACAGGTTAATTATCACAGCATAAAATTCAAAGTTGTCACCGCTCCAGATTTAATCGGGAGAGCCTCCTAATATCATCATAAATTCTCCCGTCATTTTGAGATAAATTCAATAATTTTGAGCAGCTTTTATTTTAAATAACTTTTATCTCCCAATTTCATCAAAAATCTGATTTGGACACCGTAACTAGTTCGGCTGATATTGCCAAAATTTGGATAAACTAATATGAGTCCAACTGGGGCACTCAAAGAGACAAAATTCGTTTATGCGAGATTTTGATAATACTCCCATAAATGCAATATGGGAGTGCATTCTTGATAAAACCGAATTTTTTTCGTTATACTATTTTGACTTTGCATGAGGAAGTAGAAGGGACTAAATTTTGAAGCGGTTTAGGAAGTAACTTTAGATGTAATTTTTCGCTTAAAATTTCTTGTCTATAACAATTATCCGATCAATATTGTCAACGTTATCAGTTCACAAAAATAAACAAACAATAAAAATACCTTTTTTTTCTCTTATCACTTTTATTTCCACTATCACTAATCACGACATTTTACGACACGACACGACACGACAAAAAATCCACACTCAAACACACAAATGAATCACCGATTACCTTCATCCACAAAAAAAAAAAACACACACACACACAAAACACAAAAACTTCCGAAAACATGAGCCCGAAAAATTGAAAAAACAAAGGCAAACTTTTTTTTTTGAAAGACCCGCGAGTGTTATCTACATTGCGCGCAGTGAGTTAAGCAGACCCGCTGTAGTATAGAACTGTTAAGACAGCGTGCTATGAACGGTGTGTAAGTACCTATATTAGAGTACATGCGGTATTCGGTTTTTCCACCAATCGGCTTCGCTGCTAATAATATGCTTAATCATAATAACTATTATAACTATGTTTATAAATGCATATCACTCAGTGACTTAGTCCAGGAGCTGTTACTTCTAAAACACAGCCAAAGACATGTTGTATCGAGACAAGGAGTTTGATTTAAGTTAAGTTAGGTAAGATTAGAGTGTCTGTTCTGGGGTGGGACACGCTTAGACCATAGGTTACGTTGTGATACCGAAAAAGAGTTGGCTCATTTCCGGCCACTACTCCATGAACCATTTGGAACTGTTTAAGAGCAGCAGAAGTGATTTGACGTTAACTGATTTAAGATCGGAGAGGTCGTCAAAGAAAAGTTGGTTCAAATAAGTCCACGTTCTCATCACAACAGCTGGAAAGTGACAGACGCGATGATATATGCTTCTTCTACCTTTCCACTAGATTTCCACTGCTTTCACGTCGACGGACTTTAGGTCGGAGTTTGATGTAACACCTTAATCTGGTTACAGATATCCTGAAACTTTGGAACCGTCGGAAACTTTGGAACATCAGTTTTTAAGAGATGTATATCTGTGATAAATTAAGACGACCAAAAATTATTCATCAAGTAAATAAGTTGCCAGAATATATATTGACTTTAAGCTAATCCCGAAATAGATGAGATTTTAGTTTATACCCTTTCGCTAAAATTAGAGCTTATATTTAACAAAATTTCAAGTTGAAAGCAAAATTCTGATCGTGTTTAGAAGTCGTAGCTCTTGGATTATCTAGTTTACTTTGTTACTCATTCACTGATTGTGTTTTGTACATTATGATTCTTACTATGGCTACTCCAGTGGATACAGTGTGTACCAAGACGAACGATATTAATTAGCCATTCATTTGGTATCTATTTAAGTTACCCAGAAAGTTAAAAATTTAAAATATTCACATTCGCCATTCAACTTCTGTCACCTGTTAAATTTCGTTGATTTTTTTTGCAAATGGCTGAAAGTATTTTTCTAGATGATCACGAATTTTTTAGTCATTTGCTCCCCGAGGTGAAGGAAAAAAAGATGGCCCTTTTTAATTTTAAAATTGCATATGAAAATTCCGTTTTTCCTGAGTCTAGTTTTGAATAGAGAGGTCAGATCAAAAAAGTTTGCAGTCAAAAGTTGTAGCTAGAGTACACATGTACCAATTTCCGCCAACGAAAGGACATTTAAAGGTAATGGGGTCTAGATATGGCCCACAACAATACCCATTTTTATCGTTTTTTTTTTTTTTAATGATTTTTTTTCGAATAGGATAGTTTTCAGATACAAGACTTATTTTATCTCTGCCTAGTTTCAATAATGAAAAAAATATCCAAAATTCTCTTCTAGTCTTAAAATTAACTCTCGTAGGTACAATAAAAGTGGCGAAATCATTCGTAGAACATTTTGTAAATATGTTGCTTGACAATATGAATAGTTTTGTTACACCTTTGTTAAATATGGCAATAATATCACACAAATAAGGCTGATAAAAGTGCATGATACATAGTCTGTCTGTCTGCCTGTCTGTCTGTTTGTCTGTCAGACATTCTAAGAAGAAATATGGGTTTTTTATTCTCTTACATTAATTCATTTGGAACGCCATCATAAGACTAGAACCTGCGGAAGAATTTGACCGGCACATTTCAGAATGGTTGCAAATTTGAGGCCATGTCTAACAACTTTATAAAGTAAGTAATAATCGTAATCGAGACTATATCAGGGACTTTTTATTGGGGCCTTAAAATTTTTAATTACTTTATTTTGTCGCCAATAGATGTCAGAAAGAGTCATATTTTGCAGTCAATGTTTCAGTTTTTACTGTAAACACTGATAAAACTTCGTTTTCTAAAAATGAAACCTAACTAAATCGATTTTTCGCCCAAAAAACCCTGCATTCTAATTTTCATGAAAATCGTTGGAGCCGTTTGCGAGATTGCTGATTATTCAGACAATTTAGCTGGAAGTCATTACCCTTAAGGTTTTATGCATTGTCCTTTCTAGCCATTCTGAAGAATGACTATCAAATTCTACGTTTGGCTCTAGGCGTGTCAAATCTTAAAAAAGTTATGACTATTATGACGTAATTGTGTTATGTGTGTATGTGACTTATCATTTTTAATAAATGTTTGATGCTTAATGAATTAGGGACGAATAACACAGTCTGGGATTTGATCCTTTTCATCATACGCCATTCAATAGAAAGTGTTGATTTCCTGTTCAATTGTTTTGTTATGTTTTAATATTAAATTTAAAGGGTGTTCAATTGATTTTTAGGGGACATTCATCCAATGCAAAAACGGAAACCTTTCCAAAAAGATGCCTCTCTTGCCTGGTCACTTGTAAATCTCCGAATCTCCTTGAAGAAAAAACCTGTTAGTTGATTCAATCACGAATAAATAGTGTAATCAAACGAATTTTGATTTTGTGGGTACATTTATAACGTGTCGGGAGTTAAGCCCGGGTCGCTGGAAATCCTGGTCCTACTCTTATGTTCCTTATTCCTTTATCAAATTCCATGATTCGCCTCTCATTTTCAAACTTATTATGTCTACGATTTTCGAACATAACCTGTTATAGTAATTATAAGAACCATACGAATCGAATTCAAAACTCAGTTTATACAGAATGTTTAAACAACTAACTCTGTTAGTTGTAATATTTTTATTAGTCTTTAAAATAGAAAACAATGTCCTTATTTGAAAAAAAAAAAAAAACAAGTTAGACGCCAATTTTACATAAGAGAAACATTTTATATGAGATTGCTTTTATTCTATTTACATGCTAACGTTTAAATAATATAATCCATGGAATTTACACGTTAATAATTTGAGATGAATTCGACAGTACGTGTTGTCATGGAGGGACGATAATGAGAGAATTAAATTTGTTCAGCGGAGGAAAGACGTAAGGTTAAAATGGTTGCTGGCTAACGAACATGTGCCGCTTAGGTAAAAACTGGGTAGACAATGTTAGGATTTAATTATGTTCGTTATGTAATTTTTATATAATATCTGTTATAAAATTGCCTGTAAATAAAAAGAAATAATTTACTACAGCACGTCGGTCGAGCAAGTATTTTAATGAATTGTTTGAAATCCATCACGTGTAATTTGAACCATACGATATCTATAAATTCGAATGCTAACGTGTAAATGAACACATATCGATTATATTAAATACATCCGGTAATGAAAATATTATTGATTTTTTATTCTCTTCGTAATAAAATCAGCAGCCATTGATATTAAAAGTTTAATTAATTTTCAACGTTAATAAATTTTTCGATTGAAGTTTCCGTTTTACCATATTAAATTGTTCTTTGAATCGAAGGTAAACTCATAGAATTTAAAACAAAAAAGGATGAGTGTACTTTGGTAATAACAAATATAATAATTTATAAATAATATCAAGAAATTGTGAGTGACATTTCGTTTATTCACAAACTTCATACTTTTAAACAATTGCAACTAACTTCAACATGTAGTTTTCATGTCACAAAAACTACTTTACTCTCACAATTTATTCATAAAACGCCTTAAGAAATATAACTTCATACTGTTCAATAAGCTAAATCGATATTGTTTCAATAAATAGAATGTAATCGATAACCAATAGAATCAATAAATTATTGATTACATTTCACTTTTAACACAAATAATAAAAATTATTGATTAATAATCAATAATAATTATTATCTATTATTTCATTCTGAATGTGGTTTTTTGAAATCTAATAGTTTTGCAATAATTGTTAACTTACTAACTATTACTAACCTGGACAAATTAACTCATTGCTTATGTATATGTACAATAAAAAATTTACTGGAATGTTCTATGAATGAAAACGTCGATTACGCTTCTAGATATATCTGGCATAATTATATTTAGTCTACCAAATTTTATCCTCAACGAAATTCATTATACTTCGTAATTTTCGAAGCGATGAATTCAGGAATTAGTGAAGGAAGGAATTAATTCACGAAGGAATGAAACAGACACAAGTTAATCGTTCTAGAATCAAAATATTAAGATGATTCTTCAACGGGTTATCGATCTTTTTCACACATATTATTGAAAAATATTTTATCGTTGTAATATTAAATAATATTTTTTTCTTTTATTTCAATATTTACAATTTTTTTATCGGTCGTGTTTGATAAGTTATACTAAATCAATATACAATTCATTCATTATAATGAGGACAGTTCATAACATTCGGTCGAGTGGGGCGAGCTTTTTCTTATATTTTATCCTGATTGATATCGCGCGAACAAAAAATCTTAACTTCAATATGAACCGAAATAAATTTGATATCACTCGATCGAGTCGATCGAGCTTTTATTTTTTAAATGTTTATAACATTTTATTATGCTGGGAAGTTCTTCGTGTGGACCTCAAGGGTCGCACCAGGCTCTATCCATGGCTAATTTCTCTTATTTGTCTATGCTATAATATTTGATGTGTAATCTAATAACATGTACATACGAATAAAATAATTATAATTACTTAGTACCTGAATTATAATTACTTTAGTTACTGAAAGTTTATTATTTTTAGAATAATAAACTTTTGAAAATCAAAACTATGCAAGTTTTAATTATTCTCCTTTCTAATAGAAATTAATCTTGGTTGGGGTGAGTTTAAAACCGTTAGAATATTAAAATTTTGACCAAAAAAATTGTTGTTACTTTCAAAAGAATCATTTTTAAAGAATTGGTCGTAAATCGAAGTCATTTAAAAATGTAGAACACCTGCTTGAAATCATTAAAGGTATATATTTTTTTTGGATCGGATGTAAATTGAGCATCTATTCAAGTAATGCAATCAAAATATATTAACAAACATTTAAAAAGATTCAAGACGGTAAATTGCAAATCGATTCCAATAAATCTAGATCGATTTGATACATTCTCTTAATTTTTACAATTTATTTCTCTATTTATGTGTAAATCATTAATTATTTTTAATGAATGTAAAAAAGGTGTTCAGTTTACTTCCAGCTTTTAAGTATTATTACCATCAACACGTATTTTTACCTGGCCATTATTATGATTATTGGGTTTTTTCTTAAATTTTTTTTGGTGTGTATGTAAGTACACTTCAGTTAAAAAAACTTGAAGCATGAAAAACAGTGAACACTAGAAATAATTTTCAAAATTCAGTATTGATGCCCCCGAGTTTTATTGTCGGGGGGCTCCCTGCTTATAAGTAGTTTGATCGAAATTAGATACCTACTTCTAGTGGATAGAATCAGAATTCTTACCTAGTTGTTTGATTTAAACGCTCAAAATTTTTGTATTGGTAGCCTTTTACTTGCAGAAAATATGGTTAAAATTTTAACTTAGGTATTAATGCAATTTTTTAAGAAAAAAATCATTAAAAATATTTTGGTCCTAATGGAGAAATCTCAAAAAATGATCTTGATTATACACCCTCCTAAAAAAGTTTGGCATCATGTTATGAATCTATTTCAAGGGTGTTTCACTTTATTTGAATATGTACTATACACAGATAACATTACATATTCAGTAGTTGTTAGTTTTAAGTGTTTTCTCCTTTGTGTATTTTTGGAAGGTTTGTACTACAATCCAAGCCCAACGGAAGAACAATTAAAGATTACAAATAAACAGGTGTGCTCCACACATGTCAAAATCGACGAAACAAAATTCATACAAACTTGCCAAAATTATATATTTTTTAAAGTTTTGAATTAATTTGCCGCGCAAATTTTCATAACCCATCGACGTCCAAAGTTTTTATTCTATTAAGTGGTTTCGACGTTGAAAAACAGAAACAATTTTTTTTAGATTTTTCCCAGTTGCAAACAATTTTAAACTCCTTATAAACACACAAAAAATGACCAAATTTTGACTGTAGTCTTGGACTATTAGCCCTGGAGCCGAAATTTCGAAATCCGCGTAAGTGGTCAGTCTCTCCGCTTATAACTTCCATCGGTTACAAAAATTTTTTTAATTGAAAAACTTAAGAAAATATTATTTTTTCATTCGCATAGGCAATTTATTAACTCTCATGAAATGTAAATTATCTATATGTATAAAATAGTTTCAATAATTCACAACTTTTCTCTAAAAATGACATTAATAATAAAATTGAATTAGAATACTGCAAATTTTGAATCCAAAGTGAATTCGAAATACAGTTCAGCAAAATTGTTGGCAGATAAAATCGATTTCCATAAATTATATCTCCTGAGTTCTGACTCATATTTCACCTCAATAAATTTTAAACCGTATTCACTCCAGAATTAGAAAACTTTTATCGCTAAGCGATTAGCCATAAGTTCGCAGACGATTAGCTATTTTTCCCAAAATCAATTTTAGAGTTTGCTTATTGTGGCTCAAACAATAAGAAAATATATATAGCTAAAGAGAGTACCGAAATATTTTGGATTTGAGATTGTAAACAACCGGCCATATTCTGGACCCGTAAATTTTCAAATATCAGAATGGTTTATATTTTCGTGAAAAGTAAATAAATTTCGGAAAAAATTCAAAATATTTTGGAATAATTTAAAAGGTTTTTGAACTTACCATTTTGAATAACTTTTTTTTTGTTGTTCCAAAAAAAAACGTGAATGAAATAAAGTAAATGAAATAAATTATTTAATAAACACAAATTACACAAAAACCCACAAAAAAAATTAAAGATTCACAAAACACGATTAAATTGTAAAACACTTAAAAATTCGCTCGAACCACACATTCACAAAAATTTGGCAAACTTTTTGGATTTTAATGAAACAAATAATTAAATTTAGTAAATAAACAAAAAAATTAATAAACATTAAACTGAAAGCAACAACACACCACAAAAACATAAACAAATTGAAGGGAGAGAATACTAAATAACGAGTGATCTCACATCTCTTTTCAATTCCAAAACTTTTGATGGAAGAGAGAGATCCAAATGTAGCTTACTTCATTTTAAAATCGCCGATCTTCTGAAATCATGGTCATACCATCATGTACACAATCTATTGGGTGGCCCACCAACTATGGTTTTATTTATAAAATCGTTTCAAAACTGACTTACACGGATTCCAAATTTCGAATGAATGCTATTTAACGATAGGTACAATATGGACAAGGTGTGTCAGAGTTTATCCTGGCACAACTATTAAGAAGTATTTTGCACTTTCATGGAAATTAATTTGCGAGAGACCATTTTATTGCAAATTTTATTTGTTTTCAGGAAAATTTGGTGTGACAGCTTTTATCGTGGCAGAAAGGTCTGTCACACCGATTTTTAATATATAAAGCCAATAACATTTTAATTTTTTGTTTTAATTTATTCGTATTGACAGGGCCGGATTTAAATTTCTGCCGCCCTGGGGCACTGAAGAAAATGCCGCCCTATGACTGAAATTTTATTTTAATAGTTTTGATATCTTATTTTTTAAGAATTAGAATAACTAATTAATTGCAGAAAAAAGAACCGCTTCATAACGAGCTGACTATCTGGTTGCAGATAAAGATTTTAACGCAATTCTTTTTTCAGTATGAAACTGTAAGACTTCCCAGCGATGCGTCGATGCAGTAAAAAAGTTGTATAAAGTTTGTACTGTATGAAAGAATGAAGCAGCTTCTGGGACGCATTCTACTGCGTGAACTCCAACTAAACTCATAGAATGAGCAGCACAAGGAGCATGTTCTGCAAGATATAATTTCATGAATTCTTGCCTGTAAGCCCGAATAAATCCCTGATACATTATTCGCGTTATCATATGACTGACTTTGACAATCTGAGAGATCAAGATCAAAAAACTCAAAACAGATAATACAGCAACTAGCAAATCTTCAGCTTTATGTCCAGAGTTCTCAATAAACATGAGAAAAATAAATTTTTTTAATTCTTCAAAAAAAAAAAACTATATTTATCAATTCCAGAAAAAAAATATCAAATCTTATTTTTTCAAACCTTTATGGAAATAAATTAATTTTATTTGAATATAGTTTTCACTTAAATTTAATATATTATAATATACAAAATTTTAATTTGATACATAATGCAATTATATTTCTTGAAAGATCAAATGTTTATTTAAAAGAATTAGATATTTATATATTGTATAGAAAATGTTTTCTCACTTTCCAAATTTTGCCGCCCTAGAAAATTTGCCGCCCTGGGCGCTAGCCCCGACTGCCCCTAGTGTAAATCCAGCACTGCGTATTGAGTTTTACTTTCGAAATATTTCGGTGTGGCAGCTCAAAACTTGACCAAAATATTGTCAAACTAGTAAAAAATAACAATATCCTGGCAAAAAATATTTCTGCCAGGACAAATTCTGGCACACCCAGTCCAAATTCGTGATAGTGTAGTTTTACTATCACGGACTCCCGGGCTACAACAATTTTGTTAAGAAAAATTTTCAACACTCATGCAACTTGATATAAACACAGTTTTTAAACCGTTTACTCAATTACTTGTTATAACGTGTGTATTTCATGGTGACTTATCTGATAGAGTAATAAACTTAAAAGGGTCGTTTACCTTCTAATAATTTGTGAGGGTAGGACATTCTGTAACGACTCTATATACAAATTATTAATATTTAAACGACTGATTCACTTCTTTGCTCTTTGTAAGAAGTCGTGTGTCTTCTTCTTTCCACTGAATGGTTGCGCGCTGCTGAGCTGAACTCAGAGGTATACAAGGTTCTCTGATCAGACCAGCATTAAGGCAGATAGTTATCATTATTAATAGCAGATGAACAGATGTTAAAAATGGACGTACGTAAATACACACAATTTTAATACACCATAAAATCAAAAAAAGGATAATTTCGTGTAGTTAAGATATGTGTCTAGCTAATTTACTGAGGGCTAACGAAAAAATTTACTCCATTTATTTTAATCCATTCTTTCTGAGAAGCCAATCATATCTTTCCGCTCAGTGTGGCTCCCTTCGGCTCGATGAAACCAATTCTAACAGGCCGTGTTTGTATGGTATTTAAAGGCTAGGTTATAAAGAATTTCCTAGGACAAAGGCCGGAAATTCTGAGAAATATTTATACGAAGCAAAATTTATACAATTACAAATAAAAACAAATAATTGACTGAGTAAAACTGGACTTCATAGGTGATTTCATGAACACCTATGCCAAAATTTTATTCGTAACATCAATATTTTTAAGCTGTAGGTACAAACTTGGGACTAAACTTAGAATACCTTGATATATTTCATATAAACATGGTAAAAAAATTATAGCACAATCAAAGATATATCACTTTTTGCTAAAACCTGGAGGAATTTGCTTCATAGATGTCAAATATCATTCGTAAATCATGAGTTAGTTATACAGGCTGTTCTGTTACTGATAATAGAAAATTGCACCACTAAATTAAGCTTGTCAAGACAAATGGAAAAGCTCTATACCAAATTTCCATTTGAGGCCTGATGCGGACGATGTGACTATGGGAAAATATAAAAGGGAAGTATATAAAAGAGAAACTGACAGATTGATCAACGCACAGCTGAAACCGATGGGGGGTCTGGAAGCATGAAATTTTGTACACATATTCCTTAAATGGTGTAAGTGTGCACTAAGAAGGGATTTTGGGACCTTTTGGGACCCCTAAGGGGTTAAAAGAGAGATTTTGTATTTGCTAAAATTCAAGGTTTTTTAACTTCATCATCTCAAGTCATTCATACATGACTGTTTGTAAAAGCTTGAGATGCTCCGAATCATTCTTGTATGACACTCATAAAAGTACAATAAAAGCTTGTCCCTAAAAAAGTATTCTTGAGACAAATTTTTTACTTTATTAAATTCTAAAACGAAACTGAAAAAAAAAAAAACAAAAATCTAGAAAAATAACTAAGAAAAAAATAAATAAAAATAGAAATAAACCAATTTTTAAAATAAAATAAAGAGAATAATTTGTTCTTTATTTAAAAAAAAAAAGTAATAATATTAATAATAATAAATGAACATTATTTTAATAAAATAATAACATTCTAAAAGATTCTAGGATCCAGGACCTAAATCAGATCTACCAGCTACAAAGATATAATACAAAGATCTCCTTAAATAATATATAAAGAATCTTTTTATTTATTTTATATTTCAAACATCATTATCTATAATAATATAATTAAATAACATTTAAAAATTTATTTTAATAACAGACAGCACACAGCACAAAACAGTAGGGCTTTACCACGCATCTGTCATGTATTTAAAAGTGGGACCAACCCCTCAATCCCCTGCCCTGTCATAAAGAGCATTACGTCCCTGATTTTAGTTAATATTTATTTATTTATGTTTGAAATAAACTACATTTTCCAGGTGGATCTTTAATCACCGGATCAAAATACTCTATCTATTAAAATCTAAGAGGGAGGAAAAAAAGGGGGGGGGGAAGAAGTGGATCTTTTATGCTATCTTTCTAAATACATCACAAACACGAAGCGTAGCCCTCACTCAGCCTTCAAAGTTTGATTTTTGTTTTGTTTTTATATTAAAAATTTAAAAACATAAAATTTAAATGTTCGAATGGATTTGAGGATGATCGTCGAGGCGCTGGAATGATTACTTTATTTACACTGTGAATGATTCCATTGGTAGCGATTTGATCACACTGGGTTGTTGAAGCATCTGCAAATCGTACACGATTTTGTCCATCGTGTCCTTGCGTTAATGTATATGGACTTAAAGTTTTTACGGTTTTGGTGAATGGGAATGATTGGTAACCAACGCCGGAACAGCATAAAATATCTGCAAGAAATGACATCGATTATAAAATACAAAAAACTGGAAAAAATCCATAAAGAAAGGGATAATAATGTGTTTTCCTTACCTGGAATAACATGTAATCGTAATAATTCATCAGCTTTTTCTGGATTATTCTTATATGTAGCAAGCACTTTAGCGGGAAGTCTTTCAAAAGCATCATCCGTTGGTACAAGTATCGTAAATGAACTGTTACTTTCGTTAAGTTCCTCTTCCAATTTGGTGCCATTTAATAATTCAGCGAATGTTGTGAATAATTCAGATTTTTGAATGGTTTCCAATAAAGAATCTTTTGGTGGAATTAAAACTTGATTCACTTCTTGAATCACTGATCCACAAGCTTGTTCATCAGCTGTGGTTACACGGGCACAATTGATTGTGGCTTTGTTGTAAACGGAATTGAAAAATGGTAACTGCAAACAAAAAAAATTCATTTATGTCTCAAAAAATTGGGATTGGGATAAGAACTTGGTAAAGCAAAAGAGTGTGGTACCGACGTATCTAAGTATACCGAGACACAGAGACCGAAGGACCGAGACTGCACTTTAATGAGGATATCTTAAAAAAGGACCTAGCAAAATTGCACTATAAGCAAAATTGTTGCGGCTGTTACAGGACACTGTCGGCAGGTACGCTGAACGAGACTTTGACAGTGTATCACGATTATTGCCGGAGCTGTCCCAGTGCGAAGAAGGAAGAAGCAATGTACCATCTTCTCTGTCACTGTCCAGCTCTTACCATGAGAAGGTGGACTCACTTGAGTCAGTTTTTCATTGACGACCTGTCCAGCTCCAAATGGTTCATGGAATAGTTGCCGAGGGTGCGCCAACCCTTTTTCGGTATCACTGCAAATAATTTTCGATATTCGAGACCTACTTACCGTATTGTATAAATTCACTCGTAATTGTTGATCACCCAAATCCGTGTCCAACATGTCATTGTTCTGGAAGTCACATGTTTTGATTTCATTTTGTACGACATGATATCGAATTAGATCACGTAATTTTTCTGGATCATTTTTAATTTGTTCTAATTGTGGTGCTGCTCTTTTAATCGCTTCATTCGATGGTGCAATTAAAGTAATATTATTTCGATTATCGATTTCGTTTAATAATCCAGATTCTTTTACTAAACTTTCGAATTCAGTTAAATTGTGTTTTAATAATAATTGGCTTGCGTCCAAACCTACAGCACAAAAATAATTCCAATTAATTTGGCTTCCTAACAGAAATAGCAAAGTAGTATATATCACACGGGTAGAGAGGGGAGGTTGGAAAACACCCTAAAATGGCGGTAAAGTGTTACTTACCAGAATCAGGCATAAGAAGTGTATCAATAATGTGAACAATTCCATTTGTTGCCATAATATCGCTGTCGACAACTTGCGCCTTATTCTCAATAATTAAATTTTTGGAAGCATCTCGTTTCATACTGATCGGTGTTCCATCCATATTATGGGTGGTGGCATTAAATGTTATGGCATTGGAGCAAACTGAATGGCTTAAAATATGATGTTTCAAAATATCTGTAAATCGAAAATTAATCCATTAACTGTTCATTTTTTGAGCCCTTTTGAGATATATGTTTTTATGAGTTACATACTTTCAGCACAGCTACTGCCCTTCTTCAATTTTTCAAATACTTCTGGTGATAATTTCTCGAAAGCAGCATCACTTGGAGCAAATATCGTATAAACTTTGTCCTCTTCGAAAAGTTTATTTAAGTTGATTTTTTCCATGACTGTAAAAGAAAAACTTATTATTTTAAGAACTTCCACACTTACTAAAGTTAACGTCCTTAAATTAGTTGGCGGAACTAATTAATGTAGACCTGGTATGAGTACCGGGACACAGGGACATTCTTAGTTATCAGGGATAAACTTACTTTGGCTGAATGTTCGTAATTTATCGTTGTTGGCCAATATTTGATTGAGTGACTTGGTAACAGGCGTCATGACACCGTCCAAAACATGGATAATTCCATTTGAGGCCATTTGATCTTTTTTGAAAACTTTAATACAATTGGCTGTTGTTAAAATTTCCCGAGATGAAGTTGGGTACATATTAATACGAATTGTACTGTTGTCGAATTGACTGCAAAAAAGAAATACAAAAATTTAAAACCTCAATGTTATTTGAGAGATAAGAAACCTGGAAATGGGGAATGATTGTTGAATAAGTTAATTGTACGGGAAAACTCACCTGTGAATAACATCTCCATTGGATAAGTCATTTAATTCTACAAGACCAGGAACAATATGGCTTTGTACCAATTCCCGTGACGAAAGAGCATGTTGACTTGCATCGCGTCGTTGACGTTCACCATTCACATACATTTCAACTTCATTCTATGTAGAAAAAAAAACAAGCACCATTTTATTTATATTCAAGCAAAATCATTGGAGGAAAATTTTTCAGACAGAAAACACTTTTTCTTACCATTTCCAATAGTTTTTCACTGAATTCTTTTAGAGCTTCATCCGTTGGTAAAAATACGGTAACATTTTCATTTTCAATTGTTCGATCAATGCCAGTATTGATCATCATTGTTGAGAATTCTTTACCAGAAAGTTTTGTACAAGTTTCAGCCACTGTTTTTAAATCTTCAACTTGTTCACATTGATTTTGATCTCCTAATTTGTAGCCATGGCAACATTTGTATTTGATGACTAATGTTTTCACTCCTTCAGGTGTGCTGGTCCTAGAAACAATCGAAAAAATAATGATTTAGAATTATTTAAAACTAATCACTTTCTACCACAGTAAAAAAATTGAAGGAAATTCCAATTTGTTTGTCCGATAAACGAAATGTCACTCACAATAGACAAGGATAAATAAATAAGCTTACATAATGGAAATTACAGTTTCGAATATGTATTATTTGCTTACATTATTTGTAAATTATTATATTTGTTATTACTGAAGAAGTATCTTATATATTTAGACGAGCAATTCTTGTATATATACAAGAACTCCCCCCAAAGACTCACTGCATACTAATTTTCATGATAATTGTTGGAGCCGTTCCCGAGATTACTGATATATAATTATAATTATATATCAGTAATCTCGGGAACGGCTCCAACAATTTTCATGAAAATTAGCATGCAGTGAGTTTTTGGGACGAAAAATCGATATAGATAGGTTTTATTTTTAGAAAACATCGTTTTATCCGTGTTTTCGGGAAAAACTAAAACATTAACTGCAAAATATGAGCCTTCCTGACATCTATTGGCGACGAAATAAAGTACATTACCGGGACATTCAAATTGTTATTTGTGTGGAGATATTTAAATGTTTCACATCCTTTTTTTTTCATTATACCCTTTTAAAAAATCAGCCCGTATACTCTGCAGGCCAGTGATAGTATTTGCTTTCTTCCTAGTTAATACTTATATACTCCCTTTTGAGATCAATTTCCAAAATTTGCCCCAATTTTCTAAATCTTACACCGTTATGGAAACAGTTTTATTTTATTCAGAGAAACTTATATATCGTGTGTCACTGGCATGGCCTTTGATTAGTTCTAAATAGATATGTAAATGTAATTGGAATGATTGATAATATTGATTATTGATATTGATGAAAATAATTAGAAAGTATTAAATTTTAAAAATCAACATTTCAAATAAAAATATATGTTTTTATAATAACTACTTAAGTCAATAAAGTAGTTTAATAAGTACCATAATAAGCTGTGCTAAGGTTGAGATTATGTGACGGACAGGTACGAAGGCGAACACCAAACAACATCGAAAATATGTATCAAACAGTGCAACATATAGAATGGTTGAACAAGATGTTACCACTTAACAAATAATATATACTACAGTAAAACCTATTTCTTATGCCCATTTATCACACTTAATATGTACAGTGTGTCGCATTTAAGATGAATTGTGATGGGTCATATTTGATAAGATTCTGATAACCGAAATCTGAACTTTAAACTCAGTCTACTACAAATAGAAAAATAGGGTCGGTTCTAAATATTTTGTCTAGCGTCATGGATGTCTGTGATATTGAAAAAAGCTATTAGAAAAGTTTCTTAGAATATTGTTTTATACCCATATACTGATTTTCATATTCAAATTCGCATTTTTAATGTGCTTAATAAATTTTTAACTTAACTAAGATTAACTAAGCACTTTATGGTTCTGAACACACTCAATAACCTTCATTTTAATAACTAACATCAATTGTTATTATTATTAGATCTATATTTATAATTATTGAATTTAATATTTATCATATTTTTGTACATGTTTGATGTTTTCAATAACAAATTATAAAATTATTAATCAGGTGAGTCAGTCAGTTAACTGCTAAACTCAGCAAAAATAAAATTCTTGTAATGACAACAAATTAAAGAAATAAGTAAGTTAATTAGGTATTTAACACAAATTAATAATTTTTAAATGACATCTAATTCTTTTTAATTAGCTAAAGTGTCATTCATTTATTTTATTCATTAGCTACCTAATGTTTACAAAATCTAAAGGATCCATCAATCCGTAAGCACTCGCGTTATGAGCAGTACCTGGATAACAGAGCTTTATTCGGTATTTTTATACCATGTATATATGAAATATACATAGTATATTAAGTTTCGTCCCAAGTTTGTAACGCTTAAAAATAATGATGCTAGGAAAAAAATTTTGGTATAGGTGTTCATAGAATCACCTAATTAATCCATATCCGGTTGTCCGTCCGTCCGTCCGTCTGTGGACACGATAACTCAAAAAAGAAAAAAAATATCGAGCTGAAATTTTTACAGCGTACTCAGGACGTAAAAAGTGAGGTCAAGTTCGTAAATGAGCATCATGGGCCAACTGGGTCTTGGGTCCGTAGAACCCATCTTGTAAACCGTTAGAGATAGAACAAAAGTTTAAATGTAAAAAATGTTCCTTATAAAAAAATAAAAAACTTTTGTTTGAAACATTTTTTTGTAAACATCACTATTTACCCACGAGGGCGTTAATTAGGTGCACATTTTATAGTATGTATTAATAATTAACTCAGTGTTTGTTTTCACTTGTTTTTTTTTTTATTATAAAATCATCAACATCAAGTAAAATGGTTGCAAGTAAAAAACAAAAAACCTTTTATAACATGTATATGAAATATACCAAGTTTAGTCCCAAGTTTATAACGCTTAAAAATATTAACATTGGTCAATTGGGTCTTAGGTCCGTAGGACTCATCTTGTAAACCGTTAGAAATAGAATTTATAAAATTTATAAAATCAAATTCAAACTGTGATTATATTTTCTTTGTATCATAATAATTTTAATAACAGTAATTGAAAATTGAGTTTTTTTCTTTTATATTGTTTTTGATTACTTTGATCTTAGTGTAGGTACGTAATCTGGAGAAAGTCATCCCTTTTAATGAAGTGCACAAATAATTGGTTTTCTTTCTAATTGTATCAAGAAAAAAAAATTGAATGAAGGAAAAGTTTTTAACGAACTGTGTATTTAAAATAAGAAAAATACTTTGGAATATGAATAAATAAAAATACATAAATAATACATTAATATCGATTTAGAAAATATTTCTAACGATTTGGGATTTTCCTTGACCTAAGAGAGTCCGGTTCCTAAAATGGCCCATAGTAATATCAAGTTGAGATTCGTGGTTGAAATTATTTGTTCTTTATTTTCAACTTTGATCATGAAAATACGAAATTTTTCGTTATTTGTCTTGGTTATCGAAATATCGAAAGCTAAATAATTAAACAAAATTTTCAATTTTCGATATTTTAAAAATTACTCCACATATCGAAAAATTTTAATGATAATCATTATGTTAATCATTTACAGTGGAAAAAAAAGCATTAATCATGTGAAATCTGTTAAAAAAACTTTTCGTATAAGAGATTAACTACAACATAAATGTAGTAAAAAAACCGAGGAAAAACCTGTAAATTTGTAATAGAACATTTTATAATGGAAGCCAAAAATTCTTAATAAATAGGGTCTATGAATAGTTATTACTACACTGTATCCGAATGACTTAATGTGTTTCGGTTTAGAAGCATGTGTTTTCGGTTTATACTTATTCGGTTTTCTCACTCAAATCTCGGATAAGTATAAACTTTAATTTTTTTTTTAAATGAATTTATTAATATGATTTCTTGCAAATCAATTAAATTAATTTGAATACGCATTTATTTTGGAATAAGTTAAATTTATTTATTCATTAGGTTAATATAATTTTCTCACTGATATTACATTTTTAAATTGTATGTATATATGTCGGGTCATATGGCGCAGTGGTAAGCGAGTCCGACTCTTAGTACTAAGATCTTGGGTTCGAAACCCACTCAGGTAAAAATTTTTTTTTCCCTACGTTATTAATTTAAGTTTGTGTAACAATCCCACAGGTGTTTTAGTCACTCAAAGTTTTTCATTAGGTTTGTACAGCTTTATCACCGATAATGTCTCTTGATATTGTTTCATCATATAAGAGGTGTCGCAGCTCGGTGTTAAGCGGGTGCGACTCGTAGATCGAAGGACTATGGTTCAAAGCTCGGGCAAATAAAAATTTTAAATTTTTTCTCTACATTTCATGTTCTGATTTATTCAAATTAATTTCATTAATTTAAATGCGTGTTAAATTTCCGCGCTTTTTTCGGGTGTGGTCAATCAAAATTATTCATTAGGTCAGTAGTGTTTCATCGTTCATAGTGGACAGTTGGTTACATTTGTGCTTTGTGTTTCACCTTCATTTGACTTCCAAACGTCAAATTTCATTTTCGAATTTGTTTCTGAGTAAGTTTTTGTTTTAATTTACATTTTTCTAATTCTTTTTTTTGTACATTGTAAAATTCTATATTATATTTAATTTGTTTCACATTTTGTCCAAATGCTTTTTTACACAAAACTTTTAATATTAATTAAAAAAAATTATGTTTGAATCATTTGTTTATTTTTTCCAATTGAAATCACATTCTAGAATTAGTTGTTTTATTATTAGTGATTGACTACAAGTATTTTTATTTGATTTCAAAATTTTTCGAGCTTGCGTTTATTCTCAAGAGATTCAATCTCATTTATACAAAATTTATTTATAATAAATATAACAAAATGAATATGTACTATGGTTCGATAAAATTTTTTGACGTTAGTGTTATTTTAGATGTAGAGTTTACTAATAAACACACAGTTTTAATATTAATAATTATAATTTTTATTTAAAGACGTTCATTCATCAACCTGTTTTGCTATGTGCGTTTATATGGAAACAGTATTTAAATTTGAAATAATTTTGAAATTTTTTTTTTGAAATTTTATTAAAATTTTCAATAATTACTAACTGATAAAAGTTTCAAGTATAGTTATCGATATAATTTTTGAGAAATATCGATTTATATTTTCCATTTAAACCTATGTTAAAGATTAATTTTTGTCACTTTTTGAATTTAAAATTTAACATTAATTACGTTTCGATTAATTTATATAATTGTATATTTTTTCTTTCTTAAATCATTTAAATTTTTTTATCATCATAATTATTTTTATTTGTCTACTTACAAGTCTCATGAATGTACGTCCTTAAATGAATAACTAAATAACTCTACAATCCGTTACTAAATATCGAAAAAAATTCTATCAAAATAATAAATAAAACTAAATTTGTATTCAATTGATTTCAACACTCCGCTCAATTCAAACAAAACATATTCCTATGGGCTTAGCAAATTTGTGAAATTTTTGATTTGATAAACCTTTGGTACAAATATCAGCCAGTTCATTTTTTGAAGGTATATAATCAATTTTTTTTTAAATTCTGATCGAATGAAATGTTATTTAAGTTCACGTACATGCGTGAACCTGTTTTGCTACGTGCGTTCGTAGGGAAACAGTATGTAAATTTTAAAGAATTTTAAATTAATAGAAATTTTTTTGAAATTCTATTAAAAGTTTAAATAATTATTACCTGGTAAAAGCTTGTAAAAAAAAGTATTGGTATCGATATAATTTTAGAATAATATCGTATTTATATTTTCCATTTAGTCCCATATTAAATCTTACTTTTAGTCAATTTTTTAAACTTAAAATTCAATGAAAATAATTCGATAACAGGTTATTTTTCTTGTCTTAAATCATAGAAAATCATTTAAACTATCGCATTACCATATTGTTTTTTGTTTCTCTACTATTATCGTTGACGCATGTACGCCCTTAAATTATTTGGAAATAATATATTTTGAAAATCTAAAAAACAGAATATTAAGTTGCATTAGCTAGCTGCGGTTTGTAAAATGAATGTTTTAATATTATCGTTAAACCAGTAATTTTTGAGGATAATCAATCAAGTATTCAATAAGTTAAGAATTGGGAAAGTAAAAGAAGTAAACACATTGGCATTAAATACCATTTCATTCGATCAGAATTAAAAAAAGATAATTTAAAAATTGAACATATACCTACAGAGAATCAATTGGCTGATATTTGTACATACACTAGATAATAATAAAATTATTTTTAATTATTTTAATTATTTATCACTAAAATATATTTATTCATTAGGTTGGTCCAGTTTTATCACCGATTATGGCCGTTTAAATTGTAACAAGCATCAAGTCGTGTGGCAGAGAGTATAGCGAGTCCTACTCCTCTTACACAGGTATGGAGTTCAAAATCCAGGTAAGTAAAATTTTTATTTTCTAAATCTCATGTGATAATTTATTCTTAGTAATATAATTAATTTGAGTGTGTGTTTTACTATTCACTATGAATAGCTTATTTATTTGACATTTATCTATTCCCTTCATTTGAATTCCAAATCTTAAATTTCATTTTCGGGTTTGTTTCTAAGTAAGTTTATGTTAATAAAGGTAAATCAAGATTAAATGAGCCATCTTTAATTGTTTATGCATAAATATTATTGCAAATTAAGCAATTTTTAACTTTTATGCCCAGTGATATTTTTGGTTTTTTTCAATTTATTTTACTCTAAATATCAGTTCATTAATTTAAATTTGTAAAATCGGTCTGCCCTATATCCTGAGAAGCGACGTTGACTAACTAAGGTTAGTATGATGTTTCTCAGGAAAAACTCGTTCGATTTGTTGCATGTGTTATAACACTATGAGAAATTGTGTAGTCAAAAATCAATTTTTTCTCGTTATGTCTGTCTAAAAGCTAAGCGCCTCGATAGGGGATTATGTATCAACTCATGATGACGGTGAGACGGGACATGCAAAAAAGCGCAGTCATCACTTAAAGTGAGTTAGGTATATCTAGACAGATAATGTACGGAAAAAATGATCTTGATTGCATGGATTTTTCGCCTGTGTTATAGCCTGTGATATATTGGATTGGTTTCATTCTGGGGTAAGTCAACTTATAACTGGGTTGAAAAATTGCCTAATTTTTCTTTTTAAATTTTTTTTATTTTCTTTTTTAAATATTTTATTTTAAATTTGTAAATTCGGTCTGCCCTAAATTCTGAGAAGCGACGTTGACTAACTAAGGTTAGTATGATGTTTCTCAGGAAAAACTCGTTCGATTTGTTGCATGTGTTATAACACTATGAGAAATTGTGTAGTCAAAAATCAATTTTTTCTCGTTATGTCTGTCTAAAAGCTAAGCGCCTCGATAGGGGATTATGTATCAACTCATGATGACGGTGAGACGGGACATGCAAAAAAGCGCAGTCATCACTTAAAGTGAGTTAGGTATATCTAGACAGATAATGTACGGAAAAAATGATCTTGATTACATGGATTTTTCGCCTGTGTTATAGCCTGTGATATTTTGGATTGGTTTCATTCTGGGGTAAGTCTACTTATAACTAGGTTGATATGGTTAATTCAAATGGACCTTCAGAAATATTTATGCATAAAGGTTATTGTAAATTAAGCAATTTTTATTTATTCCTTTTCTTTTTAAAATAATTGAATTTTTTTCCAGAGATATTTATGCTTTTTCATCTCCGACAATGTCATTCGTATAATTCTGTGTTTGTGACTTGTAAAATTCATATCCTATCCTAGAATTACCTTTTTTTATCATGTCCTATCCTAGAACTTTCTTTAATTGTTTATGCATAAATATTATTGCAAATTAAGCAATTTTTAACTTTTATGCCCAGAGATATTTTTGGTTTTTTTCAATTTATTTTACTCTAAATATCAGTTCATTAATTTAAATTTGTAAAATCGGTCTGCCCTATATCCTGAGAAGCGACGTTGACTAACTAAGGTTAGTATGATGTTTCTCAGGAAAAACTCGTTCGATTTGTTGCATGTGTTATAACACTATGAGAAATTGTGTAGTCAAAAATCAATTTTTTCTCGTTATGTCTGTCTAAAAGCTAAGCGCCTCGATAGGGGATTATGTATCAACTCATGATGACGGTGAGACGGGACATGCAAAAAAGCGCAGTCATCACTTAAAGTGAGTTAGGTATATCTAGACAGATAATGTACGGACAAAATGATCTTGATTGCATGGATTTTTCGCCTGTGTTATAGCCTGTGATATATTGGATTGTTTTCATTTTGGGGTAAGTCAACTTATAACTGGGTTGAAAAATTGCCTAATTTTTCTTTTTAAATTTTTTTTATTTTCTTTTTTAAATATATTATTTTAAATTTGTAAATTCGGTCTGCCCTAAATTCTGAGAAGCGACGTTGACTAACTAAGGTTAGTATGATGTTTCTCAGGAAAAACTCGTTCGATTTGTTGCATGTGTTATAACACTATGAGAAATTGTGTAGTCAAAAATCAATTTTTTCTCGTTATGTCTGTCTAAAAGCTAAGCGCCTCGATAGGGGATTATGTATCAACTCATGATGACGGTGAGACGGGACATGCAAAAAAGCGCAGTCATCACTTAAAGTGAGTTAGGTATATCTAGACAGATAATGTACGGAAAAAATGATCTTGATTACATGGATTTTTCGCCTGTGTTATAGCCTGTGATATTTTGGATTGGTTTCATTCTGGGGTAAGTCTACTTATAACTAGGTTGATATGGTTAATTCAAATGGACCTTCAGAAATATTTATGCATAAAGGTTATTGTAAATTAAGCAATTTTTATTTATTCCTTTTCTTTTTAAAATAATTGAATTTTTTTCCAGAGATATTTATGCTTTTTCATCTCCGACAATGTCATTCGTATAATTCTGTGTTTGTGACTTGTAAAATTCATATCCTATCCTAGAATTACCTTTTTTTATCATGTCCTATCCTAGAACTTTCTTTAATTGTTTATGCATAAATATTATTGCAAATTAAGCAATTTTTAACTTTTATGCCCAGAGATATTTTTGGTTTTTTTCAATTTATTTTACTCTAAATATCAGTTCATTAATTTAAATTTGTAAAATCGGTCTGCCCTATATCCTGAGAAGCGACGTTGACTAACTAAGGTTAGTATGATGTTTCTCAGGAAAAACTCGTTCGATTTGTTGCATGTGTTATAACACTATGAGAAATTGTGTAGTCAAAAATCAATTTTTTCTCGTTATGTCTGTCTAAAAGCTAAGCGCCTCGATAGGGGATTATGTATCAACTCATGATGACGGTGAGACGGGACATGCAAAAAAGCGCAGTCATCACTTAAAGTGAGTTAGGTATATCTAGACAGATAATGTACGGAAAAAATGATCTTGATTACATGGATTTTTCGCCTGTGTTATAGCCTGTGATATATTGGATTGGTTTCATTCTGGGGTAAGTCAACTTATAACTGGGTTGAAAAATTGCCTAATTTTTCTTTTTAAATTTTTTTTATTTTCTTTTTTAAATATATTATTTTAAATTTGTAAATTCGGTCTGCCCTAAATTCTGAGAAGCGACGTTGACTAACTAAGGTTAGTATGATGTTTCTCAGGAAAAACTCGTTCGATTTGTTGCATGTGTTATAACACTATGAGAAATTGTGTAGTCAAAAATCAATTTTTTCTCGTTATGTCTGTCTAAAAGCTAAGCGCCTCGATAGGGGATTATGTATCAACTCATGATGACGGTGAGACGGGACATGCAAAAAAGCGCAGTCATCACTTAAAGTGAGTTAGGTATATCTAGACAGATAATGTACGGAAAAAATGATCTTGATTACATGGATTTTTCGCCTGTGTTATAGCCTGTGATATTTTTGATTGGTTTCATTCTGGGGTAAGTCTACTTATAACTAGGTTGATATGGTTAATTCAAATGGACCTTCAGAAATATTTATGCATAAAGGTTATTGTAAATTAAGCAATTTTTATTTATCCCTTTTCTTTTTGAAATAATTGAATTTTTTTCCAGGGATATTTATGTTTTATCTCTTTCTTATATTTTAGGAATACCTGTCCTGTAATTATATTAAGTGATGTCAAATTTAGGCTGATAGTATTTGGGGATTGTGAATTTTTATTTTTAGGAATTGCGATAATGTTATCCAATTTGTCATGTTCCGGTCACGACAAATTGGATGATTATTTATCTTTTTCTTCTGTTTAAATGTAACCGGATGCACTTAAATAGAAGGAAAAGATCGTGGATTAGGCCTATAGGGGATACCACGTAAAAAAAAACGCGCTGATGTATCCTACCTCAATGGTAGTGTGGAAACGGATACAAATTTCTTTTATAATGATTTTCTTTTACAGTGAGAATTTTGGGTTACAAATGACAATCTTGGCTAAAAATGCAACGATCTGCCAAAATTTCAAGTATATCCATCGAATATAAATAATATCAACAAACATTTAAACAAACAACAGACTTAACAGCACACGTGAGTATTTGTTTTATGTTTCTTGTAAATAAGTCATCCAAAACAACATTTATCCAACTCAACAAGATTCAATGGTTTTCGTGATTCAATATTTTGTTTCATATAAATTATATTTGAAGGTATCATAAAGTTTCAATGCCGGAAAATATAAAATTTGTAATAAAATTTGTGCTTTTTATTTCTTTATAAATTAATAATTTATTAATTGATCACTAGAAAATAAATATTGGCTTAGGATATCGATTCTAAGTGCTGTTAAATTAGTTGCAAATATTATTTTATTATTTTAACATTTGGGCAACTTTTGCTTAAGCATTTTTCTGTATCTTGCGTTTTTTTTTCTTTCGATTCAATGCAACAATGATATATTTTTCGTATTTCGTCGTATTTCCTCCGAAATCTTACAATTTTCGAAAGAATATTTTCAACCAATTTCCTAATTTAATGTGTTATGCTATCTCTTACATTTTAGGATTAAAATTGATTAATAAAGCAACCCCAAAAAATAGCTTCAATCTGAACGAACTATTTTAGCCATAATAGATTAAAATGTTCTACCCTGTATATCCAGAATTCATGTTCCCAGAACATTTTTCCCAACTAGATTAATCAGTCCCTATATGCGTAAAATAGTATAAAATGCGAAATAAAAAACCTTATTTTTATCTTCGATTGTCAAGAAAGAAACAAGCTTTAAACTTTTTATTATTTTTTTATTTAAAATTTGCACTGAATTCTTAAGATCGTGTTAAATCGATCTTTACCGATGTCATTCACAGGTAATTACAGTAAAATTGCGTTATAAAATACTTGATATTAAATAAAATGACTTGCAGAGTTGCAGTACATGTAATAAATTAAGGGCATTATTTAATACTTGAAACAAAATATGTAATTATGAATATCATGAATTTATAAATAGGAGCCGAGTCGAGCTGAGCCGGCATCAACCAAAATTATTTACTTTCACTCATAGCACGTCGATCGACCACCGTTGGCATTGTGCATGACTGTTCTACGGGGCAGAGGCATACTGGCGGTGTAATACGTATTGTTTTCAACAGTTAAACAATTTTTTAATTTTATTACAAGATAATTACTTTAATCTGATTACTAGACTCTTTTTTTTTATTTGTTTTCTTTCAAATTCAGTTTCTTTGTCGATATGTCCTAGATATCTTTCTTATTTATTCCAAATATTTTGATACTTTGATTTTTATCTTAATTAAATTTTTCTTGTGTAATTCAATGGCACGCCTCACATAATTCAAGTATCTTACAAAAGTGATTCAAGACTCAAACAGACTTAATACTCTTTCTATTTTTTATCAGGGTAAGCTTTCATTTGGGAAAGTGGGATCTTAGATTAAAGCAATTCTGGGTAAAATGTAAACGCAATGAGCAACTGTCTATGCATGGTATTTCAACAATTAACTCAGTCAATTGTTTGTTTTCACTTGTTTTTATCAAAATAAATATCAAATAATATTTTAAGAAATGCATTAAATTATTTATTTATTTCTTTATTTTTATGCTAGTGTTTTAAAAAATAACTTTATATAAAAATATGAAGAGGCTATGATTAACAAATATTTGAAACCCTTTTAAAACGCGTGAGCAAATCTTTGATCATCTTGACGGATTCATGGTCCCATTTTCTTTGCCCAAAAGTATACAAAAAGATAATAAATAGATTTGAATTAAATATCTATCAAAGATTTTTTTCTTATTGTTTTGTTTTGAGAATTATTTCTATAATTAGAAAAAAAAATTCCTTTTTGTATTTAAGTATTTTTTTGTTTGTTTTGTAAATTTGATCCCGGAAAATCTTTAATTCAATAGCATTTTCCGGGACTTATCACAAATGAAAGAATATACTAATTTTAGTACCAACTTTGTAAGGCTTTTAAAATATTGATCCTACAAATAAAATTTTGCTATAGGTGCTCATAAAATCACTTAATTAATCCATTTTCGGTTGTCCGACTGTCCGTCTGTCCGTCTGTAAACACGATAATTCGAAAACGAAAAGAGATATCAATCTCAAATTTTTATAGCGTGCCTAGAACGTAAAAAATGAGGTCAGGTTAGTAAATGAATAACATAGGTCATAGGTCAATTGGGTCTTGGGTCCGGCGGACCCATCTTGTAAATCTTTAGAGATAGAATAAAAGTTTAAATGCAAGAAATGTTTCATATACAAAAATTAACAACTTTTGTTGAAACATTTTTTTCTTAAATATCACTGTTTACCTGTGAGGGGAAATATTAGTTATGTATGTGTGGCTATCTAAGAGTGGTTATCTTTTTTAGTAACGCTTACGTAATCAACATTGTCTATACATGGTATTTCAACAATTTAATCAGTCAATTGTTTGTTTTCACTTGTTTGAGTTAAAAAGGCATAAATTTTATTACTAATATAAGAAGCATTTAAAATGTCCCTACACAAAAACCAATTTGAATATCCCGGTAATGTACTTTATTTCGTCGCCAATAGATGTCAGGAAGAGTCATATTTTGCAGTCAATGTTTCAATTTTTCCAGAAAACACGAATAAAACGACGTTTTCTAAAATTCAGTCATATTTTTAAGAGACATAGAAAATTAAAGAATATTCAACGAGCATTATTCGGTTTATGATATTTCTATATTTAAAAATAAATCGCATGTTATTAGGATTACAACACACAATTGTTGAAATAAAAACAAAACTTATTTTATAATATTTTTCAATGAAATTTCAGATTTTTTTCCCAAAATCTCACATAAAAGTATTCATTTATTTTGAAATCCATTCAATCATTGTTTTTATTATGTTTTCAATTGAACTATTGTTTATTTTTATGGCAGAAACTGAAAAAAATTGTTTCTACACAAGCCAAAAATTTTCGATGGATTACGAGATGAGAGATTATAGGCCTGGATTCAAACCCGCAACCTCCCAGTCTCAGTAATCAAACTGTTTAAGAGAGTTAATTTGTTCAGATTATCTATCTAGAAAGAACTATCAAAGTTGAAAAATTTTTGGAAGTAGTAGTTGGATCGACCACCACGCGTTGCTCTGACTCAGTTATAATACAATCTTTATTACTTGTCCCCAAAATTGATTAGAATGACCTGCAATGACCCATAAGTACAAGAAACAATTTTATAGACGACATATTGCTATCGGTTGCTTCGCTTCCGTCTTGAACTGTGAGCTAATAATTTCAAAGTATGGATTGAACGAACACCTGATTGATTATTTTTTTGTAAATAAATATTTTATCTAAACAAAACGTAATTCTTTGTTTATTTATGGCATCAACATATTTTTTTTTTGTTTAAATATTTAATTAGCATCCGGCATTAAGTTACTAATACTTAAATTTTCATATACAGAGTGTACCATCAAAAAAAAAAAAAAAATGTAACGTGGCAAAAAAAATCTATAATCGTTGTAAAAGTAAACTGGAACTGTTATTTTAGTCAACAAGTCAATACGTGTGATACCTTGTTGGATTCAAAATAATATCTAGGAAAATGTACTAAAAGCGTTCTTTTACACATAGAAAATTGCAAAAATTATAAACAAAGGTGCGTGCAAAAACAGGTATTTTTGTTTTTCGCCGAAAAATGAACATTAACCATCTTGCTCAAACCACTTTAAAGTTAATTTTTCAACGGACCTGTCTTGTCATATATTTTAATAAAAGTTGGATAGAGAGAGAGGAGGCCACCCTGTATTAAAATAATAATAAATCCATTGTAAATGGCATCCATGATAGCTGTAGTGCTTCATTATTCAACCTATAATTTATTATTAATATTTATAAATAAATATGTTTTTTTACGTCTTATATAACAATCATTCAAACATTTTATACATGAATAGAATATGTAATTATGATTAAAACAACCTGTTGAAAAACGAATCATAAACTTCAACTTTTTGAATGCTTCCTTTTAAATGCTCCCTAAAAAAAGGTTGATGATAAAACTAAAAAATGTTTAACTTACTTCGTTGTACATTCATATTTGGTGAGTGTTTGCGAACAACTTGAGAAGTTAATACTTCCAAAGAATCCAATATTATCTGTATCCGTTTCTTTATCTTCACTTTCGATTATCTCCTCTTTTTCTGTGCAAACATTTGGTCTGGAAAATAAAAACAAAAAACAAAATAAAAGATTTAAAATCAAAATTATATCAAAGTTTAAAATCAACTCTATAATATTTATGATTTCTATCGTTCAATTAAAGCTCTTCACGGATGTAGCTAATTATAATTATTGTAGCTATAACATTAAATTTTATATTAACTAAAACAATGAATCGTGTTGTTGTACAAACATTGAATTGCTTGAATACATGAATGTCACACTTCCCCCGTATGCCCTTCTGAACCTCTCTCTTTGTTGTTTGTTTATCAAAACAAATTTAATTTTGTATTTTAAATTTTAATCGAATTCTTTCTAGAAAGTATTCCTATGAAAAAATAGTTTGCCTGAATTGCTAATTTTTGAATCGAAGGCGAATAAAAAGGAGTTATTCTTAAAATTATAATGTTCGTGACGTTCCCAGTTCGTTTCTGGGAGGAATAATGAATGTGAACTTTATATAGACACCGTGACCCTGGACTTATACTACAGACATTATAGGACTCAACTCTTGCAATGAGAAGATAGAATCACATGCGCAAGCCTTTTTATGACAACCAATTCGAACTGAAATAAGTTGACGTCAAAGTACTTCAGCTATTCCTTAACAGCTCCAAACGATTTATAGAGTAGTGGCCGGAGACGGGCCAAATCTTTTTCGATAACACAGCGGACTCTTTGGTCTAAGTGTGTCCCATCCCAGGACAGCTTCTTAAAATTAAGCTAACCTAGCCAAGGTTAGTACAGAAATTGTGATGTTATATTTGCAGGGGGGTTGTAGAAAATACACTCCAACTTTGAGCCATTATGTGAATGTATACAAACTGTTTGAATCGTTAAAAAACACTTTCAATTTTTTAGAATCCCTCTGTATCTATAATTACAAGGTAAAATAAAAAAAATTACGCGGTCAAGTTCATCAGCCATTACATCACGAATCGTGACATTCAATCAACAACGTGACTGTTGCATGACCAACCATTCGAATGTTTTAATCAAAATAATGTTGGATAGTCTTGCTAAAAAAAAGTCAACGAGCGATCCATAAATTTCAAACAAATTTTCCGACATCAGTCTCTCAAAATACAAATACCAAGGAAAAACAAATCTTATTTTAACTTTGCGGTAAAACAAAAGATCGGCCGGTCATATGAGTGAATTCACAACTTTGAAACGGAATCCTAATTATAATGGTTGAATGGTACACGAATAAACATGATCAGAAAATTAAAATAATAATATAAGGCGAAAGGAAAAACCCATCTGGTTCAAAAACAACCTTCATTGTTTTTTTCCTTGTTATAGAGTTATTAAATTTTTTCTCTGGCAAACGATGTCTGTACGAAAAACTGCGAAAACCAAATTTTTTCTAGAAAAATTGTATAATGTGGATCATTTTAATCTATTATGACCAATAGCTCATTTTGTAGTCAACCAATAAGAAAATAACTTAACGAAAAGTTGTGGACTTTGATGAGGGATATCATGTTCTGACATCAGCTTGGATCAAGTTCTTCGAATTACTTTAATATCCGATTTAGTTTTCGGCAGGAAAGTTAAAAAATGGTACCTAGAAAATTTTAAATTTCTTTCGAGGTCAGGATCTACCTATTCAACAATAGTTTTCTAATTCTAGTCCAAGTTGATCAAATCTTTGTGATATTTCTTTTGTTCATTGTTTGTATGTAAATTAGATTTAGTATAAAAATATCGAAAAAACATGTCAGTCAAACATTTTACATCGAAGAATAATTGATAATTGTCATTAATATTTATTGAACCGTTATAGGTTATTAACAGTCATTCACCGCAAGGAATGGCGCGGTGCAAAACACATTCATCAACATTGAACACTTTACAAAAGATGTATGCTAATTAGAATGCACTTTGATTAATTTTAGACCGTAAGAGGGATACATATTTGTGTACTTTATATTCTGGCTTTTGCTCGAAGCTTTAAAGCTACCACAAGACTGCTGAACGCCCTTAATTTAGCAAGCGGAACAAATGAATGTAAATCTAATAAGGGTACCACAGGACACAAAGGATTTTCTGGGGAATTCTTGAACTTACCCTTTCCACCATGGAGTCCGTGTTGGAATACCACCAAACATATCGAAAATATTACCAGGCCATCTACCAAAACCGGGTAAATCTTTTAACACAACACCATGTCCTCCAGAACCGAAAATAGATCCACCATTATTATTTGCACCGGCTGGTATATCAATAATACCGAAATCTGTATCAGGTTTCTTTGGTACCGATTCGAATGAAACAGATGATGGTGGTTTTTCAACATCACCTTTTGGATCCTTAAAATCAGGTGATAATGGTTCACGATCTTTTTCGGCATTCGATTCTGATTTCTCGAATTGATGTGAACTTTCTGCTGGATTTAAATCCTGTTCGTGTAATGCTGAGAACCAATTTCGTAGACCAGATGATAATTGTGGTTGTAAATTACTCCAGGTATGTTTGAAGAAGACATCGTCATCATCGTTCATAATATCTTCAAGAACCTTACTGTAACAAAAATGAAGATTTCATTAATTTTTGGTTTCACAATTTTTACTGGTGTCTAAATAAAATCTCGAAAAATTGAGAAAAACCCCGAACCGAAAAAGGAGTCTCTCTACCTGTGGCATCGTAGCGCCTAAACGGACGAACCGTTCGTTTGAAAGGTAATTTAATGGAGAGTGTTTTTGGCTATGTTTCAAGTGCGAGTTTCAGATTTGTACCCGATACTACTAAAAAATAATAAGCGGGAAGTCCGTGACATTAAAACTGCTTTTACACGGATTTCGAAATAATAATTGCAAGTATTTTGCACTTTTTAATACTCTTAAGACAAAATTTGCTTAGTTTACGCAGCTTCTATGAAACGGTCATGTATAAAGGATGCGCTTCGTTAATAAACCGTCGATACGTATAAAAAAAAAACTTTTCCTAACATGTGATTTTTTTTAAATCCACTTTCTAATTAGTTACTTTGACCTTAAAAAAATAATTTTTTTTTTTTGTTAAATTTAGATCAGATTGCTAAATTTATAAAAAATAAAAATTATTTAATATTTTATGTATTATTTTTATCAACAAAAAATTATTATAAATTATAAAATAAAATTAAACAATTCAAAATTATTTTTATAGAATTATTATAAAATCGCTTACATCAACAAAAAATCAAATTATTTATAATAAATTGTTATTGTTATTAGGTATAATTATTAGAATTAGTTATGTATCGATTTATAATTGGTTTAAAATATTTTATATTGATTTTATTACACCTATTTATAAAATTTAATTAATTCAATTAATACATACTTAGGCTGTTTTATTTTAAAATCTAATTATAAGTATTAATAATAGTTTATATTATCAAGCATTATCAAAAAAAAATTAAAAAAATTCGTAACGCAGGAGCTACGTTAGCTAAGCGAATTCCCTCAGAGATTGAAAAAAAAAAAACACATTTTCCTTAAAATCGAATATTGCATTTTTAATTTTTCAAGAATTTTTATTTCGAAAACTAAACGTTTAGAGAAAACTCACGGGAGTACTTTTTTGGCTTAAAACTGATCAAAATTTACAAAAATATTTTTTATTTAAAAAAAAAATCAAAATTTTGTGCTTTGCGCACTCCCCACCTCTTGTTTATCGGTCGATAGGGATAAATGTAGAATCAATCATAAAATTATACGAAAACTAAAACCGTTAACATAATACTTAATATGGCAATTGTTTTATTTTAGAATTGTAAAAATTAACTGTTGGCAAAAAAATAAATAATTCAGTTTTTTGTCGCAAGTCATTTATAAATAAATTTTTTATGGTCTTCTACTTTCAAAACAAGAACTCAGATCAAAACCACCGATTTATTTTATTTAAACAGATGTCAGTCTACAGGTATTAGGTTTGTTTTAGGCATAAAGTAGGCTATTTGAATTCATTAGCGTACTAAAAGTCGTTAATCAAGACACACACAATAACTGTTATCAAATTAGCAAAAAAAAAATCATTTTTTTATTATTAGCTATAATTTATATTGAAAACAGTGTTTAAAGCAGTGCGATCACTGAAAACTATGAGATTTAGTGTAAGAGTAGCTATTGATATTCGGATTAGAAGGTTCCACCGTTAGATCCTATGGAGGAAGATATACGAATCGAATTATTTGAATTTGTAAGGGCACTTTTTTAAAAAAATGAGAAACTTCACTCAGTTTATAAGGTAATTTTGATCTTAAAAGCTCAAAAATCACGATCATTTGGCGATTGAGGTACTAGTTTATGAGAAAAATGATATCTCGAATCGATTTTGGCATGAATTTCTGTAACAAACAGTTTATTTAATTTATTTGTCATAAATATCTGTGGTTTTATAATTCAAGGCACGTTATTTGCGGGTTCTTAAATTATTCTATACAAAATTACGTGATAATTTCATTGGCTTCAGATGATTGCACAAATATACAAATTCATATTTTTTACAATAAAATTGTCTTACAGGGTGCACCCCCCTCCCCACATCAAAAATTTTTCGCTTAATAGCTAAACTTCTATAAGAATTTTCAATTTTGTTTTAAAATACGTCAAGACGTTCTGTACAGTTTGTAAAAGAAAAAACTTTTATTAAGAAAGGCATAATATTTGTGTATATTTTGTAGGAAGGACGTCCGGTATATAGCGGTTAAATAATTTTTTTGAACTACTTCATAAAAGGTACTAAAATTTTTGACCTTATGTAAATAATTCAACTGAAAAAGTACATTAAAATCGCACTCATGTGTTACTAATTGAATAAGATATGATTATGTCTATTTGCATGGTAACGACGTACAAATAGTTTCAATAAAAAAATTACATTCACGCGAACATCGTTCTTTTTTTATAATCCTATCGATTCTCGAAAAAAAAGGATATCGCTTGTTTAAAGCCATGGAAATAGAAATGACAATGGAGTTTTTGACACGTACATTTTGATACGTAAATTAACCATATATGTAATGCTCTTATATTGCTAGCGTCCTATACTCTTCTATGAGAAGGGCCGGCGGAAAACTACCGAGACAGAGCAAAAGTACTTTGTTGGGCCACGCATACTATTGGCCGTAGCGTGACACATTCGCAAAACTGTTACGGTCCTGCGTCGAGAGAATAAGAGGAATATATCGTCTGAACTGTGATGTTTTCGCCCGTATATCTCACTCTGATGACAATATAGGAATATTACAAATATGAAAATTATTCCACAAAAATTTTCTAACCGTTTTTGTAGCCTATGTGAATTTGACACATTGATCGCTTTTGTAGCTCTAAGAAAGGGCGTAAAGAACCACATTATTCTGAAAATGGAGCCACTTTATGCGATTTACGTGTAATTAGCCATGTGCTAAAACCAGTACCTACTAGAAAGGTGCCAATGAGATGCAATGAACTTATGCATCTCAATCATTCATTCAAAGTGTATTATTCCAAAGTAGCGGTTTTTTTATCTTATCCCTGCAAGCTATCTGTAAATGTTATGTAACCATGGGAATGGAAAAATCATTAAATATTCATTTTTTCTACGGGCAAATAATTTTATCATTTTTTCCACAATTAAATACTGTTTTAAAAAAAATTGGCGACAATTTCAAGGATTTATTATTTTTACAATTATTAATGTGCGTTCAATTATTTTGATGCCTAACGGGATTGGAAAAAATTGATATCTTGTTAACTAATATAAGTATTAGTAGGGTGGTTCCATATGTGACACTACATTTGATTCTCAATGAGTTTTATTTTTCGTCATAAGTATCTGTTAAGTTGATAGAAAAGGTCCTTATATTGTTACTATGGACCATTTTAGTTTAAGGCTTTTGTTTTAAATATTTTTGAAATATTTATTAAAAATAATAAATAAAATTTGATATGAATATATTAATAGCTGTGAATAATCACCTAAAAAAACTGTTACGAAATTTTCCAAAAATCAATAAAAATTCTTATCAATAAAATAATATTTTTAATAAAAATTTTCCAATAAGTTTTTTGTTAATTTTATTTATTTAAAATGCAAAAACCGAGAAGGTTATTTAAGAACAGGTTCTGGGGGGAGTTGATTATGCAAACCATATGATTCACCCCTCATTTTCAAGCTTATTATGTCTAGGTGTGACGAAAAATATACTCAAAATGTACCGCTTAAGAAAAAACAAGCTAGGCAAATAATTTGAACGAAAAATAAACGGGTCGAGTTAGTACTTTATTAATATTAACAATAAAATTTTGATAAATCTATTTCCTGTAATACCAACTGGAAACAAACACACACAAAAATTGATCACCTTCAAATTATAATTTGCAATCGATTGCGGTTTTTAATAAAAACAATCGTCACGCAGTATTTACGTAAGCTAAGCAAATTCACATTAAAAAACCTATAAAAAAAGTGAATTTTTTAAAACTTCATTGGTGTTTAGTAAAATAATTGTAAACAAATTGCTCTGTAGAGTTTGTGATGAATCAATATCAACCCTAAATAATGTTTTTCACACGCCCAAGCCCCCAACGAATATATTTACAGAGACAATCGTCTGCTGCAGATGTTTAGTAAAGGCGTTGTCTGTGAAAATTTATGTTAATAATTCTGGGAGTTCATAAACCCGAATCAAATTTATCTAATTTGATCTTTAAACTTATGATTTCCGTTTCGATAAATAGATAGTTTTTCCGTCCATCGATAACCAGTAGATTTATGGCTGGCTTTCAAGAAAGATATCATCACTTCACGTATTTTCTTATAAGTGTACAAGGAAAGAAATTACTAGATTTTTAAATGAAATGAATGTTTTTGTTCAAGAAGTTTCAATAACCTTGAACTCGCTGTAGCTGGTCCATACATAATAATTATGATAATAATAATATTATGTTTCTTGTAAAAGTAATTTTTAAAAACAAAAACATTTGGATGAATCATAGCAGATTATGGTGGCTGCTACCTCGTAACAAAAAAAAAAGAGATATTTGTTTTGGTTTAACAGATGAATCATCTCATTATATCAGCTTTAGCAAAAAGAATAAATCATAGTTCGAGAGCTATCAATCGGAAAATAACCGCAACGGGGATATTGACTAATTTATTTAATCACTTTAGATGGTTTTTGTTCTATCTTTAGATGGTCTATCTAACGTCAAAGGCAGCATAGGACTGCCGTACGTCCTTAAATGAGCTGGCGGAACAAATGAATGTAAACCTGGTATGGGTACCGGGACACAGAGACATTCCAGGAAATTGTGAAGCCGACGAGCTTGCCAGAAATGGCACAATGCTGCCGGACACAAGCATCAATTAATACCCGGGACTTCCATTTGCGAACTGCAAGTTACTCCTGAAAGAGGATATTCTGAAAAAGGCCAATCTTAGATGTAGGGAAGAACGTACTTGTGGTACTACAAGACAGATATGATCTGAGTACAATCGCAGGCGTTCCGAAGTCATCATATTACTTCCAAGGACCTCTGTTCGCAAAGTTGTTGCGGCTATCACAGGACACTGGCTGGACGGCAAGCATGCTGAACGCTTAGGCCTGGCAGTGTATCACGACTACTGCAGGAGCTGTCACAGTGGTGACGAGGAGGAGACAATGTCTCATCTTCTCTGTCACTGCCCAGCTCTTGTCATGAGGAGATGGACTTACTTGAGCCAGCCTCTCTTTGACGACCTCTCCGAGTTAAAGTCAGTCGACGTCAAAGCCCTCCTGCTGTTCTTAAACAGCTCCAAATGCTCCCACCCCAGAACAGCCACTCTAACCTAACCTTAAATGGTTTTTGAAAATCTTTAGAAGAACGCAAAATATGAACGTTTAAAAGTCTTAGTTAAACAAAGAGGAAGGCATAAGTTAGTGACATCATTTCGCGATATCACTATTAAAAGATACTTATTAAATACATACAAAAGTTTGTTTTGCTAAAAAGAGATGGGAAATAATCTTTGAATGCCTATAACTTCTTCCTTTTTTAATCAATTTTAATTTCACTTTCAAATTTTGCTATGGCATCAAATCTAGTTTTACATTCTTATGCGTAATATGGCGAATTCGACATCAGGCAACTACCGTATTGGGGTAATCCATGGAACTAGAAGTTTTAAACTATTTCTAGCTCAGCTGCTCGGCTAACATACCATTATAATCTTATGTGCACATTAAAAAGAAGTCATGATTCTATAATACTTATTGGTAGTTATGTTAAGCTAAACTAAGCTATGCTAAGCTATCTATATGTGATGATGTTATGCTATGCTATGATGCTATGTTTGATTGTTATGCTTAGTAAAATCATTTAATTGTTTATAATTTATTCTAAAAATAAAAAGTCATTTACATTTTTTATTTATTTATTCACATAAATCATGTAAATTTTCTAAAATAACTATTTTCTATTGTTAAATAGAATGTTCTATGCAGATGCTAAAACGTGAGGCAATTATTATTAATTGACTTATCTTTCCTTCAAATCTAATTTTTTAAGATTTTTATTTATTTTGATTAAATGCACTCCTCACTAACTAGATTTTATTAGATTTATTTCATCTGCTTGTAATGCAGAGTGTATTATAAGTTACGACGAGCTTCTGGAGAATGAATTTGCCAAATTGAAATAAGTCGAAAGTTTTTTTATTCATGAAATATGGGGCTTCGGTAATTATAGTTTTTTATCTTTCTAAACGTAAAAATTTTCAGTGCCTGCTAGACCCAGTTGTGATAGGTTATGCAGTCATCAAATTTTAGCTTGCTTAACCGACCTTAAACGACCCGTGGTCTATTGTGGCCGTAAATATTATGCGATCATATGGAAGAAAATGTTTCACAGCGACTGAACATTTTATTTAGCACACGGCAGAAAGTTAGAGTTCATGGATTTTTTTACTATTCCAGAATATGAAAATCAGTTCTTAAGAACTCCAAAATTGTAATTTTTAAAATTTCTAGGAAAAATTTCGACATAAATATCATTTCAAATTTTAGATTCATATTCAAATATACTTTTTATTCTTAAATTTTAGAATATTATTTCTTTTAGATCCAAAAGTTGTTTAATCTTCTAATGCTAGTTTCAGGACGACCTGTATTACACTCTTTTATCTACGGTCCATTTTAATTTAAGCTAATTCTTTAAGCTCCTTTAATTGTTACAAATAAAAACAATTGTTGTAAATAGTTGTTAAGTGTTGTCTATTAAAGTTTATTAGTTTATGTAAATCAATCTTGTTGCTATTATAAAATTAAAAAGTAGGTTAAAATCATTTCAATGTCATGACTGTATCATTTTTAATTTATAATACTATACTTCTGCTTCTTCGTTCTATTACAACATGATCAATGTTGAGGAAATAAAATCTCTTTAGTTTGTTAGTAAGACTCAAAGTTAATGATCATCGTCTGATAAAAATAATATATACTTTGGGTTAAATCAGTGGCGTACGAAAGTAATTCTTAACTACGCTTTTATAATAAAAACCACGCAGTTAATCCTTCACAAGATATTGTACAGATGAGATTTATCTGATCTCTTTCTCACTTTTCTATATCGTTTTCTTTCTAAAAGACTCTCAGTGTGACTTCTCTAAAGTGGTTCGGATTTTTTTGAAATTTTAGTCATATAAATTGCCTAGCTTACGATATTTTTAGAGCAATTTCTTACATTTACGTCATACAAATAGTTGACTAGTCACGTGGCAGCCGTAACACTTCAAGCAAAAACATATTTTTGTCAGAGGGTTGCATAATAAATTAAGATTATCTACGCCCCTGTACAAAAGACATACCTGTTTGACCAGGTATTTTTTATAAATTAACCGGCTTATTTATTTTTATTTTGGTTAACCGGCAAATGCAATTCTTCAACTTTCAAATCAAATCTTTTTTAAACAAAAAAAAGCTCGTAGATCAGAATCTAATATTTACAGTCGGTATTCGATCTTTTAACCAAAATTTTCTATTTTCTTTCCATGGCCTTAAAAGCAGCAGTAATATGTACTTTTTTCGAAGTTCTCGCTTTTTTTTTCTCGCAATTTAATCAAATTTGTACAAGAGCGGGCGATACTAATTTTGCTTGGAGTTAGTTACTCTTCAAAGATCTTTACTGCCCCTAAAGATGCTCTAGCTGTTGAAGAGTTTTAATAAACTTGAGGATATTCCTGTGCGACACTTCATTTCACTTGAATGGCGATCAGTCAATCCTAAGTGATTGTGTCTTTGAAGAGAGGCTTTCATATTCATACGGAATTCGGTTTTCTCCTCTACATGACAAAATCTACAGAGATTTTTCTATGTAGATTGGATTTGTTCTATAAGTTGAAATCTTGCTGTTCAACCCTTAAGTTTCTACTTTTTATTCGATTTTGCATCTCTTTGTATTCAAATAGTTATTTATCGGGGACAGTAGAATTGTCAGATATAATAAAATCCAACGACTCGAAAGGTAAGTTCCTTCAAAGTAAGTTCTCGTATTCTTAAAAGTAGCCAATAGTACCAATTTCGACAATTTTATTTCAATAGTTTTCGCTGTGCGTTTAAATCATTCAAAATTTTCGTCTCGAAGAATCGAGAAGTAATAAATCTCCCCTCAAAAAGGAATTTTCATTCTACCTACTTCATTTTTATTCAAAAGAATGTGCAATTATTTTACAGCACAATTGAATGGAAAACCAAAACAATTGAGCCCCCACACATTTTATTGCAAAATTATCATAATAAATATCAATTCAATAAAGAAAATCGTCACGCAGAAGCTTCGCCGTCTTATAGAATTTCCGTAGTTACTTAAATTACACACTATAGTGGAAGTATCTAGAACACATTCACTGTTCCGTCATCTCGAGAAAAAACGAGGTAAGCAATCATGCGGGACTTCTTAGAACCACCAGATTTCTATGTCTTTGAGTTAGACGGTACAATTTCTAATGTTTTTCGACATTTGTTTCTTCGTAAACACGCCTGTTTTTCCCCCCTAGGATATCAATTCATGTGACTTATGTCAATCTCATGTGACGATATCAATTGCCATTTCCGGCATCTTTAATAGGAAATTCGCTACAATATCCTGCAATTTTCTAGAATTTTTACGAAATTCCACTATTGGTAGACGATACCAATAGCTACATTTTCTTTTAATCATTGTAAGACGGTGATTATTCTCGAATAAATGAAAGTTATTTATGACCTACAAAAACAAAACTGCGATAAGCATGTCCTCAATTTTACCAAAAAAAAAAAACAAAAATGGAATTTTTTCTATCTTAACTTCCTTAAGAGTTATAAATGTCAATAAACATTGATTTAAGCCTTACCTGCTAATTTCTTGTCCACATGAAAAATTAACCAAACATAATAAGAAAATAAACGATGCACTTTTCGGCAACATTTTTTTTTCTTTTTCGGTTAACACTTGGCGAAAAGAAAAATAAACAACAATTATAGGAGAGCGCTTTGTATTTGCTTTGTTCGCGTCTGTCAAATATTATAGAAGAACTGATGAGAGAAATGAAACAAGTTGGTTTTTATAACTGACATTGTATATTGTGTGACAGAGATGGCTTGTTTCTATGGAACAATCATTCTATCCTTTATTGTTTCATGTATGTCATCCATTATGTGAGAGGTAGACAAAATGATGGCATCCTCATTTTTTTTTGGGGAGGACGTGGACAAACCAACACTCACGACTTGCTTGCAGTAGTCAATTTGTTTACAATTCTAGAAATTGTTAATGTTTCTTACTTTGCATTAAATCACTTATTTTTATGATAATAAACAATTCAATTTCTTGGAATGCTTAATTTTACGCATGTTTTTTTTTTTTTGGAATAAC
The DNA here is from genome assembly GCF_905475395.1 of Chrysoperla carnea. NCBI lineage: Eukaryota > Metazoa > Arthropoda > Insecta > Neuroptera > Chrysopidae > Chrysoperla > Chrysoperla carnea. The sequence continues at coordinate 701,953 of NC_058338.1, read as the reverse complement.
TTTTTGGTTTTTATGGAACATAATATCTTATCTCTTACTGAATCTTCACAGTGTGTTTAGGAAGTAGTCGACATCATAGGCTCTACCTTTTTACTAGTGATTAATAATTATAAAGTAGAGGCAATGCCATCTTTATGCATAGGTTTTTCAGGCTCGAGTCCACGTTATTGGGGGGCCCTAAGCTCTACCCATCAATTTTTTATTCCCAGAAAATCTAAAATCAAATGTAGCCCTATTTGGAGCTGACTCACTGACACACTCATCTATACAATTTCTAAGGGACTTGCTAGAAAAATGTGTGAATTTTGTTGAAAAAACTTTTTCATTGCAATACCTTTCCCTTCCTACGAAAATGGGAAAAACCACTCCCAAATAACAATTATCTGTTCTATACATGCAAATAAGATGAAATTTTCACCTAATGACTTGAAATAAAGTCAAACTAACAGAATACTTCGAAAAATTACTTTATTCACATCACCACTCTCCAAAAAATGGGAAAAACACTACTAAAACTACCCTTTTTTTTACTACCTAGAAAGATACAGTTTTTGTTTGTTTCATGTAATAATGTTTTTTGTGACGCAAAGCCTAATCCGAAGACCACCATGGGTATCAACGGAGGAAGCCTGGTCAAACCCATAACCTTCCCTGTCGTCGGTGTAAAAAGTGATTCGAGTTGTCTTTACTATATATATCAAAACAAAACTTCTCTTACATGGACACCAATCACCTTGAACCTAGAACCTCGCAACTATAAGAGACTCCAGGCACCGAGTAGAAGCTCACAGAAAAAGCCATAAGCATAGAAAACTTCTTGGATATTCTTATCCTGGATAACTCAGATTAACTTATTAGCCAGGATAAGAATATTCTTGGCAGTAGGATGTTTTACGGGACTTTTACGAGGTCCTTTTTTTTTGCTTTTTAAATTTTTGTTTGCTACCACAAGCTTGAAATTGATGATTATCTGCTTTCTTATTATTCTTAAGAGGAAGTGGGGATTTTACGGTGTTTCCTTGCATAAGTCTGTGGTTATAGATACACATAGAACTTTCAAAGAAGCCACAAATTTCTGAATTTAATGAGTGAAGAAATATCAGCTTACTTATTGAAGCTTAAATATTAGCTTTATTTCTTCTGGAGTTCATTGCGAACAGGCGAGGTGTAATTCACAAATTGAAAACGCAAAACGCAATTCATTAAGAGCATTAAACATTTTCCGCTTTACGCAATAAAGATTTCGTAATAATTTGTTTGCAATTTCAATAATTTAATTAATAAAAAAAGGTATACAGTGACTAATTTTTTAACTGTTTTTTTTGTGTGTGTTTGAATTCATAAAAAAAATTTTTATGAACTTTAATAAAAATATTGAAACAAAGAATTTGTGGTAATTAGTGTTTTGATATTCTTAGGAAAAATTAATTCATTGAAAATAATTGTTAACCGATTTAAAAAAAAACAATAGATGAAGTGCAAGTCGAACTTATGAAAGGATTAATCGCAATAAACACAATAAAATTGCCCAGTTGACTACACAGTTGACTATACAACAACCGGACTACTTTAACAAGTGTCAGGTGTAGATTCCAGAACTTCTTGTATAAAAATGGAGCAAATTCACTTGAACAGTTTGTTTTTTTGCCTTAAAGTTGGTCCCATTTTTTAAAATAAATTTTTTATATAAGAATATTATTTTATTAATCATTTAAAATTCAAAGAATTCATCATAACATGCAAAATATGATTAATAAAAATATTAGATATTAAAATTATGTGTGGTTGGTTATTTGATGATAAACTTACCTTACTTAACTAAGCTACTTATTTATTTAGATTCTGCAAAACTTTAGTTCAACTAAAGCTAAACTAACTTAAGCTATATTATATTAAGCTGTCCTAATCTTATATATTATAATACTCTAGCAAGTTTTTTTCTGTCCTAACCTTATCTCCTTTATTTCTTTATCTCAAATTCCATTATTCACCCCTCATTTTCAAGCTTATTATGTCAAGGACGAAAAATACACTCACGGTCTAAAAATGTATCGCTTAATAAAAATAAGCTCCGCGATCTTAGCACCTCATGTGCGGAATTTCGATTGACCAATTATACCATCTGAAAGGTCATAAATTGGTCATAAAAGGTCAGTTGGTCTCATTAATTGGTCAGCATCAGAAAATTTTTTATTAAAGATTGAAAAAACTCCACCTATGCGCGATCGGGAAGCATTCGCTGATAATTGGTCAGCTAATATAAATAAATAATTGGTAAGTTTAATTTTATATTCAAAAAATAATATAATTTCGAAAAAATTTTCAATTTTTTCAACATTTGTACTAGGAGAACATAAGTGGGAATTAGTAGTTCCTGATAAGGAGAAAGGTGAGTAAGTGTTTTCACCCCGAAAGTCTAAAATTTTATTTTGGCAGAAAGTTATTGGTCTGCCCACTAGAGGTCACACTCACCAAACACGGGTGTGCAGACCACTAACTTTCTGACTTACGAGGTGACAACAATTACCTTGCTATCAGGTACTACTTATTCCGTCCGTCCTTGATGTTCTCCTAGTAGAAATGTAAAAAAAATTGAAGTTTTTGAACGAAAAAAAACTAATTTTTTCATCATTTACTAGGCAAACATGCTGTGGTGGAAATTTGAAAAAAAATTAAAATAAAAATCAGATTTTGTTTAAAAGATTTAATGAACTTTTTTTTAATATATGTCCTCACCTAGTTTCGAACCAAGGGACTATTTATTCGAAGTCAGATACGCTAACCATTATACCATTAGGTCTCTGTTATTCGTACTAATAAATAATTATACATATCCATATTTTCGACTTTCTTAAATTATAACAAAAAGTAAAACTCATTTTCGGAAAATTTTGAGTAGTATTATTACCAAAAAAAAATGGCAAACGAAGTTTGAAATACTTACCTATCGTGAAGTTCGAAATACTCACCTATTTTTAACTGAAATAATATTGTATAGCTACAGAGAGATGGGGAAAAATAAAATAAAAACAGGGTTTGAGTTTTCAACTTTATTTAAATGAAATCAAAATACATAAAAACTATTTACGAACTACTTGCACATAATTCCATATAATTAATTTCATCTTAAAAAAATTTTTTTGCATCAACTTTTTTTTTACAAACCAAATACCACACAAAAATAAAATGAAAATCCAAAAAGAATATTACGTATTTACAATCCAACTTCTTTATCTGACCTATATTTTATAAGAATTTGTTTGTACCTTTACTAAAAAAAAATTAATTAGTTAATTAATAATTTTGTTCTGAAAGGAAAAATGGGATAGAATAAAATAAAACAAAACTTAAAATATATAACGATATTTATTTATTTATATTAATTTGAAAACGTTATCCCGAAAATTTGATGGAGGTTATGATGGAGGTTAGCTATATGACATGTTCTCCTATTAAAAAGTTTCAAATTTTAACGTAACCAAGCATTTTTTTATATTAGAACATCAAAATTTAATATTTTTTAATAGGAGAATATGAGTGAGATCAACTATAGGACATGTTCTCCTATTAAAAAGTATCAAATTTTAGCGTAACCAAGCTCTTTTTTAATTTTAGTACTACAATTTTAATATATTGTAATAGGAGAATATGAGTGAAATAAACCTTATTACATGTTTTCCTATTCAAAAATGATTTATGATTTTAAAGAATATTTATGATTATTTAAGTTCCCACCCAATGAAAGAATAGTGATTTATGACATATGTATAATTGAAATGATTTATGACAAGAGAGCGGGTTTAACTATAAAAAGAGTAGAAAATTTAAACAACAGAAAAATCCAATTATTTACAAGTAAAAATATTATTCTACACCGAGATACGAACCAGGGTACTCTGGTTTCATAGACAACTGCTATATCCACACAGCTACCTGGCTTATGTATAATAATAAGAATTATCTTAATACTTACCTTTGCTAAATTATTTATAAATTGATAATTTTGTTCTGAAATAAAAAATAGGATAAAAAATTTTAAAAATAAAACAAAATTTAAAATATATAACGATTTTCAGGAAAAATTCATTTAATCTAAAAGTAAAAATGTTAGTATCACCAGGGTGCGAACCCGCATAACTTGGTGTCAAAATCAAGTACTATACCCACACAGCTACCTGGCTTATATATAATCACATAAATAACTTAATACTTACCTTTATGAATAATTAATAAGTTAATAATTTTGTTCTGAAAGGAAAAATGGTATAGAAAAAAATAAAACAAAATTTAAAATATAAAACGTTTTTTATTTATTTATATAAATTATTATTAGATAAGCAAAAATGAAAAAATTGTTATCCCGAAAATTGATTTTATACTATATAAAATAATTTTATACCCAAAACTATTTCATTGAATACTACTCAAGTACACAAAAGCAATTATTGAACCATATAATTATATATTTTCAATCTATTCTTTCAATCTATCGTTATATATTTTCATATTTCCCCCCATTCCCCTTTGTGTATGTAAAATTTTGTATTTTTAATTGAAAATATTTAATTACATATTAATTATATAACTGGAGCAACTTTGGAATTTGAAAGAGTATTTACGGAGCAATTTTTTGATATTTTCCGCTGATGCATATAATTGTTTATTTTCTTTTAATATTTAATTAAATAAAACAAATACCATAAATATAGATAATAACTACAATCTATTGTTATAAATTTTCATTTAATTATGCAAAATTAATAGATATTTATAAATCGTTATTGTTATATCCCGAAAGAAATAAACGGGAGCAATTAATTGATAGCAAAAACGTTAGGAAAAACTATCAATTTACTGAGATATTGGAAAATAAAATTTTGTATTTTTAATTGCAAATATTTAATTAATTGATAATTTAATAATTGGAGCAATTATGGAATCTGATGGAGCATTTAGAGAGCAATTTTTTGATATATGATTTAGTAAATTTTATTAATATTCCACGCTAATTATATTGTGGTATATTATGAAATTTAACAATATTACAAGTTTTATAAATGATTTTGATATTACCGACAGTTTATTATTGACTCAAACCAAACTAAAGCTACATTTTTCGAACTTTATTCCTTCCTAATTCAAGTAATAAACACAATAAAATGAAACAAAATCATCCAATATTGGAAAAACATTTTTCATTTCCTCGAATTTCCCAAAAATTTTTAACTGATATTATTTGGAAAATCATTCTAAGCTAATAAGTCAGGAGGGGCTCAAAATTGTCGTCCTTTTTGCCCTAATACCAACCGTTCGAGATATAGCCAAGAATCACTTTATATAAGTGTGAAATGAATGAATATTTTATGAATACCAAGAAATGAAATGAATATTTTATGAAAACCAAGAAATGAAATGAATATACTGAATAATGAAGTAAAGCTAATAATAATTTAAAACGAATGCTTTAGTCATTAGTGCATAGTGACATCGATAAATAGTAAGTAAAACTATATATTTATAGGTATAGAATAGATTTTAAATTATCCATAGTTTACTTGGTTGTTCATAGATGGCACTCTATGTACTAAAATATTACTTTTAAATTATCCATAGTTTACTTGGTTATTCATAGATGGCACTCTATGTACCAAAATATTATTTTTGAATTATTCATAGTTCGACTTGCTTTTAATAGATGTCACTCTATGTACCAAAATATTATTATTGAATTTTTCATAGTTTGACTTGCTTTTAATAGATGTCACTCTATGTACCAAAATATTATCTTTGAATTATTCATAGTTTGGCTTGCTACTAATAGATGTCACTCTATGTACCAAAATATTATTTTTGAATTATTCATAGTTTGGCTTGCTACTAGTAGATGGCACTCTATGTACCAAAATATTATTTTTGAATTATTCATAGTTTGACTTGCTATTAATAGATGGCACTCTATGTACCAAAGTATTATCTTTGAATTATTCATAGTTTGGCTTGCTACTCATAGATGGCACTCTATGTACCAAAATATTATTTTTGAATTATTCATAGTTTGGCTTGCTACTAATAGATGGCACTCTATGTACCAAAATATTATTTTTGAATTATTCATAGTTTGACTTGCTATTAATAGATGGCACTCTATGTACCAAAGCAATAGTAATTCCTGATAGGTAAAAAAAGTAAATGTTTTCACCTCGAAAATTAGATATTTGTTATCAGAAAATAAGTGGTCTGCAAATTTTTTGGTGAGTATTACCTTTGGTTGTCAGACCACTTACTTTCGTTTTCGTAGCCCGATTTCCTTGTTTGACAAATATAATTAAATAAATTAAAAATGAATTTGATTAAAGTAGATTTCCTTTATTTAAGTTAATAATTAATTAATTAATTTATTGTGGTACATTTAATAATTCAACCGTTGATTGATTAAACTCTTGATTCCGTTGTGTTTGATGACGTAACGAATTAAAATACGATTTATTACGTAAAATATATAAAGCAATCAATAACAGTGACGTTAATAAGTAAAAGAAACATAAAAATATTAATACTGTAATTTGGGCTTTAGAATTTTGTACTAATTCTTTTTGATAATTAATAAATAATAATTCTGGTGAGACATCGGAACCACTGGCGCTTTGTCGAGCGTAACCTCCATGTGTTAAACGCTCTTCGATATCATCGTCTTTACTTGGAATACAACGGATGCCATGCACATTATGTGAATCGAAATATTCCGGGGATGACGAGATGAAATCAACCTAAAACAATTGAAATTTACAAAATTTAAAAAATCCCCGACAAATTTTTCGTGTATGGAACCCTAAACTCGTACTTGAAACATATCTAAGAACACTCTCCATTTAATTATGTTTTTCCTTAAAGCCTTTACCAAACTGAACCGATTTTGAAGATCATCGCCAATTTTTTACTGTGTATAAAAACATCAAATGAGCGCCGATTAAATCAAATAATCGTGATATTTACCTTATTCTCCGTTAAAAGTAAAATCATTAATCGCAATTCATCGCATTTCCATTGATTATGATTCAAATTAATCGTCTTAAAAGCATCATTCATCGAATGTTCCATAATCGCACGCACATCGAATGTTTCCAAATGATTTTCTGCCAAATTTAAATCAGCTAATCGTACCATTGGATAGAGAACTTCTTTTTCCAAAGCCGTTAAATTATTTTGATGTAAATCCAATTTCACCATAAATTTCAAACCTTTAAACGTTCCAATCGGAATGTTTTGAATTTGATTTTCTGATAAGTCTAGAGTTTTTAAATTTGCTAAATATGTAAAAGCATCGGATTCAATCGTTTTAATCGCGTTATGTTTTAATATTAACTGTAAGCCAAATTTTTCAATATCTTCGGTCGCCATAAATAAATCTTTGAGCGTTAAAACTGTATCTTTGTTCTCATTTTCAAGTTGTGTTAAAAATTTCGTACCTGGTTCAGTAAAAACAAGAAAAAAAAAACAAAAAATAAAATTTGTCATACAGGAATTGCGTAGTCTTAGCGAATTTTTTTCTAACAAAAAATTACAGAGACAGGACTAAGAAATTTTCCGTCTACGAAAATTTAGACAGCCCGGGATTTCACCCTCAGGGAGGCTTGGAAAGCTTATACTGATGAAAATTTGTTCAGAAAATTCGCTTAGAGACTAAAAGTAGCAAAATTAATAGAAGCAAGAAATTTGATATAAAACTGTTTATAACGCTGGCAAAAGGGGAGCTCGCTCCATACTTGGCGTATTTTGATCCGGCTAAATATTTCAATTTACAAGATTTTTTTTAACAGAGTTACACCGAAAATAGGATAGTCTAAGAATGCTTCGAGGAACTGGTTTTCCTGGCACTAAATAACATAGACTGATCTGGATACGGTCACTCCTGAGATGTTTCGTATAGTAAGCCAAGCTGTGAAAAAAATCCAGAAATTGATCCCACTTATTGGAGGACAATGAAATCTCCATACACGTTTCGTTTTCGGGTGACAGGTTATTCTTAAGGATCCATTTGCGATACCCCTCTTTTGTATTATTTTTATTACATCGAAAATTTTGCTTTGGCTCGAACATATACCACGTTTTGTCAAGATAGTGCTCGTAACACATTTCCAAATTTGGTAGATCCAAATTTCTTGCTTTATGTTCAAAAAGTTTTTTGCACTAACCATTTAAACCGGCAAACATTTCTCTGGTTAATCGCGTTAATCGATTATATGATAAATCGATTACATCGATTTTTTCCAATCCATAAAAAGTTCCTGGAACAATTTCTGTCAACTGATTGTTTCGTAAAGTTAACGTTTTCAATTGTGGCATTTCATAGAACGCTTTCGTTTCAATTTTTGTTATATTCCAATTCGACAAATCCAAGCGTGTTAACATTCGTAATCCATTAAAAGCACCCGTTGGAATTATTGGAACATTTAATTCCCCAAACGATAAAGCTACGTTTCCTGCGAAATCTGTATTGAGCATATGTAAACCATCAAAAGCATCGGTTTGAATCCGCGAAATCGGATTACCAGATAAAGTTAACACATTTAAATTTCGTAACGTTGAAAATAATCGCGATGGTAGAGTTTTTATTTGATTATCCGTTAATTTTAATAAATATAACGATTCCATGTTCTCGAAAAATTGCATTGATATAAAATTAATTTGATTGTGCGCTAATAGCAAGACGGTTAAATTGACTTGGGAAAAAATCGCACCATTTAACGAGGTCAAATTATTATACTGCAAATCAACGCGTTCAATATTTTCGAGATTATAAAAAGCGTTTGGTTCGAGATGGTTCAATTGATTGTACGACAAATCGATTGTGGATAAACCGTAATATTTACTAGGTGTATAAATACTGGTTTTCGAGAAATTCACGAACGTGTATTCATGTAAACGTGTTAAATTATTATGCGCTAAATTAATCTTAAATACATTATGCATATTCGAGAAAGTTTGCGATTTAATATCGATTAATTCATTCGCTGAGAGATTGATTTCGTGTATTGAAACATTCGTAAAAACTTTTGCGTCAATTGAACCAATTCGATTTTTTGTTAAACTTAAATCAGATAAATATTTTCGATATAAATTAAAACTGGATGAACTAGTTTTCGATGTGGTTACCGAATCGAGAATATTGTATTCGAAAACATCGATATGTTTAACAGCATCGATATGAAATATTTTGATATGATTATGTCGGAAATTATAAGTTAAATCTTTCATTTTGTTACTAAATAATTCATCGTCAGTGATTTCATAAAATATTGAATCGGTAAAAGTGACTTTTGTATTTGGGCCAAAATCTAGTTCGGTTTTATCAAGTAATTCCTTAAAATCGTTGATTGTTGCATTCACACATGTTATAGATTTTGGAAAACGGGATGTAATTTGACATTTTGGTGGAATATTTTCATTGTCACCGTTGATTTGTAGAAATAGAACGGTGGTGAATATGATAGCGATTAAATTCAGTTGTGACATTTTTTCCTTTTCACATAATCTGTAAAAAAAAAAAATTAAAAATTTGGATTTAATACAAGAACTAATAACATCTTATTCTAAACGTAAAAATTGAAATTTCTAAATTTTATGCAATTTAATTTTAAAATATGCCGTGGTGTCTATGGCTTTTAAAGGCCAAATCAGCAACTTTCTGATTATTTAATTATATTGTATGAAATACAGTAAAATTTCTTTTAATTGTGTTATTCAAATTGGTTCAGCTGCTTCAGCAAGTACGGTGAATGTACATTTTTTTTTGCGGTAAATCATAGGTCAAAGTCTCTTGATCACCATAAACACAGTTTTGGTGAAAATCTGGTGAAAATCCATCAAGAAATGTAAAGGAAAATATTTCATTTCAATTTTCGAGGTGAAAACACTTATTTTCTATGGGAAAGTTAAAAATAAGGGTCAATTCAAAGTGCAATTCAACAAAAATGATAAATACAATTTTGAGAAAAAAATTTTGAGTTAACAAAATAACTCAAGATAAAAAGAATACGGTTTTGTTCATTTTGAAAAATAATCCTTGAAAATTTATCAAAAAATCTTTGCAGAGGAGAAAATACGGTAACGATGATTGAAAACAATGAACTTTTTGAGGGCAGATCGGGGCCTCCGTCAATCGCGGGGTTGAGGTAACTTTCTTAGAAGAACCTGAGCACAGTATGAAAATTTAACAGGTTTATTGATGTTAAAAATATGTGTTTACTTACATTTTTTCGCCCCCAAAAAAACAAAACACTTGGTAAAAACTAATAACGGTTTGCTTGCGTTTGTACCGATGAACGGTTGGTTATGCTCGGTTGTTTATCCTTTATGTTTTGATTCAAACTGATTCAGACAAGATTGTGGATGTATTTTGAAATGTTTGCAATATATTGTCGGGGGTCGTTAAAGGTTATCAATTAATAAAATTAATATTACAAATATAATCGTCATTTTTAATTATTATTAAAAATACATTCTAAATATACAATCTTATTTAAAAATAACAAGTGTAGATAAGACAACTAACTGACATCATTGTTTAAATACTTTAATGGACGACCAGATTTTCACACTACACTGCTTTTATGTCTTGTATGTTATAATCGTGAAAGTTTGAAGTTCTGGAAAAGCAAAAAGTTTTTTTTTATCCCGCAAAAATGTATGATTCCCGTGAGATAAATTTGTTTAAATTTTTCATAGAGCAAAGAATCGACACGATTTTTTGCATAGGAAGTGGTAGTTTAGGGGTCAGAAAATGCAAGGTTCCTATGGGATAGTGTACAAGAACCGTGTTTTTAAAGGGTTTTGTAAAAATTCGAGAAAGAGGGACTTACCGCATTTTTCTCAAGAAAGCTTGAATTCACACAGCAACGATAAAAAATCTCAAAATCTATTTAAAATCGCGAATAACACCGCTTTCTTTTAATCGCGAGGCGCACCTAATATAAAATAAGATATACTAAGTTTAGTCCCAAGTTTGTGATGCTTAAAAATATTGATGCTACGAATAAAATTTTAGGATAGGTGTTCATAAAATCACATCATTAGACATTTTCCGGTTGTTCGTCTGTCCGTCTGCAGACACGATAATTCAAAAACGAAAAGAGATACCAAGTTGAAATTTTTATAGCGTGCTTAGGACAAAAAAAGTAAAGTTGAGTTCGTAAATGAGCAACATAGATAAATTAGGTCTTGGCCGTTATAGAGGTAGTAAAAGTTTAAAAGTAAAAAATACTTTCTAGAAAAACTTTCGAAAATTTCTTAATTTATAAAATATAATGCAAGCACTGATATTCTAACATTTTCCATACAGAGTTTTTCTATAATTGTTTGTTTTAACTTGTTTTATCAAACTTTGATTAGACAAAAAACACTGGAACTGACTTTGTTTTTTATCAAATTACTAGGAATTAATCAATACCAAATTGTTATTATAATAAATTAAGCACTGATTAGGTATTATTGGTCGTGGCTTTTATTTTTATACGAATTCAGAAAACTTTTTGTGGAGGTCACTTCGATACTGGCTACAAGATATCGTAAATAATTTTTCGCACGTTTTAGAAACAATGTACTCGAAAACATTTAAAAAAAGGGGCCCACAATTCTTATATGCCCAAGAAATTTGTTTCTTTGTCGCTTTATACTCCTTTAACGCTTCATTTGACTGCAAACCGAATGCGATCAAAATTTTATAAAATCTCACTTCTATTAAAAATCAAAATCAAACGTTTTTTAAACCAATTTAAATAAAAATTTTTGATTTCTAAATTTCGGTGTGCATATAATAAAATCCTTTCAGAACTTACTATTTGGTACAGTCCCAAATAAAAAAAGCCTAATTTGACCTGACATATTAGTTTTTTTGTTTGACATTTTCGTGCGTACATTTTTTTTTTCAAATCCAACTTCTTCCCTCAAATAATTAATAAATCTATCGTGGGGGATTATAAAAATGAAATTGGTTAAGTGTGAAACAAGAGGAAGAGGCATCAAAGCGTAAGTATTAATTCTACTTATTCTATTTCAACTCTTTCAAAAGTTTACGGAATATATTTATATTTTTAAAGTCAAAGTGGTTCGGCTGTTTGAGCATGTACGGTGAATGGTCATTTTGTTTGGGCGGTAAATGAAAGTTCAAAGTTCCTTGATCACAATAAGCACAGTTTTGGGGCCTTTTGGGATGCAAAACATAAAATTTCCATGTTCTAACTTTAAACTACATCATTTTTTTAAAATGAAGAAACATAAAATTTGACCAAAAGTTCAAATTGAGAAAAATATAATATCATTGCAACCTGAATCGCTTGAAAAACTTTCAGTTTCCCAGGTGATCCCAGGTGAAAATGGTCGATTTGTCGCCACGTTTCTTTTTATTACACCTTTTTTTGGTTAGAAGGTAAATATATATTGGTACGGAATCCCTTTTAAAAGTGATCACATATTATTAATACGCTACCATACAACCGCCGCCTGTATGGTAGGTAGCCTCAACCCACCCCCAACGTACCTACGTCGAGGGGGTGCACAGGTGTGCCTCCACCAAAGGCAGTTATGTAGTTATATAAAGTGTAAAACTATATATAAGGGTGTATTTTATATATATGTATAGAGAATTAACAACGTTCTGTTGCGTGGGAGGGTTCAAAAGGTCGTATTACGTCATATCTTTCATCCAATCACATTTGTACAATTACAACCCCAATCACCTTTCTCAGGATGACCTGGTGACCCCTCCTTCATATGTATTGAAGCGTCGCACGCAATCCGCGACAGCCGCACATATAATACTAATATCTATCTTCTTGTAATAATTTTCATTTTATTATTTTCGTCATTTTCATTCTTACATGTATACGGCTGTTAAGGTCTTTTTGTTCGAAAATTGAGTATAATATAGCGCTCGCATATATTATTTCTCAAATCTTGTTCATTTTGGGATTATTCAACGTGCATTAATAATCATGCCTCGTCAAATTATCTTTGTCAATCATCTTCGAAATGTGGTTCTCAATCTGAGGTCAGTTAGTAAATTTTCAAAGGGTTTAAGAAACAAGCATATTTTAGAATTTGTAATTTTATTTGTATAGATTTTATGGCTGAATATATTCGACTTACCCCAATTTAAAACTTAAACTTCGAAGAGAAAAAAAACCAGTTGAACAGAAATCACTCAAGAATGTAATTTGTTTGTGACTTAGAACAATTATTAAATGAGAATTATCATAATCATAATAATGATATTTAAAGTTTAACCTTCATGCACTTAAATATCTTACTATCTTACTTAAGTCAAATAGTAGAGCGGCATGGCTATAATCAAATACGGGATCGGACTAAAATTTTTGAATCACATCAAATGAAAAATTCAAATTTTTTGAATAGAAAAGTGAAGTTGGAATTAAAAAATCTTTACTAGAGTGCAAGATATAAATGTTTAAAATTCCTAACTAAACAAAGAGGAAGATATCCACTAGTGACGTCATACGAGGATAGGCAACCTTTGAATGCAATTGCTTATAACTTCTTCGGATCGAAAAAAAATTGTTCCTGAAAATGAGCAAAAATTGTTCCAAAAAATGATCTGGGTTCATTTCTAGGAGATTTTATTTGAGTATGGGAGTTTGATGCATATTTTGATGGCACTCCACTCGCCTAAACGGACGCAGTGCATGCAGTAGATACGACTACAACGCAATGAATGTTTGTTACAATCTTTTTATTTTAAGTTTGTTTTCAACAGAATTATGAAAATTAATCAATTTAAAGGAATTATGTGGAACATTAAACATAATTATGTTTAAGTGTTATGTACTGTACTCACTAGTCACTACTGACTGACTCTGACTATACTGTGTTATCTTCTGTTCTACAATAAATTAAGGATGGTAGAATCATACTGATCCAAGTTACAATTTTATAGATATTTGTGTTGTGTGTAAATAAAGAAAAATGCTTTTATTAATTTTAAGGAAGTACTCCAAAAATCGCATTTTATTAGAATCTTTTTTAAGTCGTGTATAGGCATTCTGATTAATGCCCTACGATGTAAAGTTTATAGATATTCATCAATTTTAGCCAGCCTTAGAATTGTGGATTTCTTAAAAAAAATGGCAAAAAATTTATAATAAACTAAAATATAACACAATCTAATATTTTATTGATCAAAAGACACATATTTTATCACTAATATAAGAACCATTTCAAATGTCTCCACACAAATACCAATAGATGTCTGGAAGAATAATATTTTGCAGTCAATGTTTCAGTTTTTCCTGAAAACACGGATATAACTTTTTCTAAAAATGAAACCTAGCTAAATCAATTTTTCGCCCCAAAAATCCTCTGCATACTAATTTTACTGCATACTAATCAAAATCATAAAAACATTTTTTAAAACTGTGTTAACTAAAATTTAACTGTGAAATTCAATAATCATCTGTTGTTAAAATTCACAAACTAAGCCTCAAAATTTCCCATTTTTAACAAATGGCAACCTTTTTTTAATATAACTTATATTAATATCCATGGATCGCAAGAAAATTTTAAATCAAACAAATAAGTTGTAGATGGTAATACTTTGTGTACCATGAAATTGACCGATAAAGCTTGCCAAGTTTACCTGTACACTCATGTTTCATACATACAGAGAGACAGATCGACAGGCAGACAGCCAAGCAGACGGACTAACTAGATGTGTGTAGCTTGAAGCTTTGAGCTTTGAGCTTTGATGGTTATTATTATACATCGCATACAAATAATATTATAATATTCAAAGTGGAAAAGAGAATCCAGATTCAAAGAGCTTTAAAAAGCTTTATAAAGTGTATTTATTATTAAAATGAGAAAATATTAAAAAACAGAAAAATAAAGCTTTATCAAAGTATATAATCAGAGTATTTACGGGGGCTTTATTAAAATTAAAAAAATAATAACGAGACACGAAGAAAACCCGTTGTAAAGCTAATGGTACAATTCAGATGGATAGTTGATGGTGATAGACAGAATTTCGTATCCAATTCCGATTTTTGAGAGGTGTAAGTGTAGAATGAGTCAAGAACGATAAAAAATACGCTAATTTTATTGGGTCATATATTAATTACAAAAATTATTCAAAATCCACGGATATTTTTCTAGAATTTCGCAGGTTTTTATGGAGAGCCACGTAAACGTCTCTCGACCTGACGACCATGTTGCGCCAGTTTCTCGATAATCCATTCATGTAAAGCTGTGATACGCGTATAAACGGTATCACTGGTACATTCGCCAGACTTGCCAGACTTGGCAGATTTACCATACGATAGACCATACACATATTGATACTTAACTAAAGCTCCGCCAGCGTCACCAAAGCATGCGGTTGAAAAGTGTTCACCTAAAGATGACGCACAAAACATTCGTGGAGTTAACGGCAGACGTACTTGGTTTTGGTGGTTGCAACTCGTTGAATCGATAACAATCGTGTCACCTTTCTTTAGCGAATCAGGATAATCAGAATATTCCTAGAAATAAATTATCCTTAAATTAATAAATATTCAATAATCCAGTGAGATCAAACTTTGATCTTGTGTGAAGTTCAGTGCACAGTCAAAAATTCAGGCAAAAAAACATTTGAGTTTATCCTTACATCAACACCCCATCCGTAAATGGTTGCCGAATCATGGGTCTTTAAATCCATTTTCATATTCGGAAGCTGTAACTTATCGATGGTATTCGAAAATTCAAATTTTTTATTCAGAATCAATACAGCGATATTATTATCCAATGTAGTCTCACTGAAGTTTTCATGAACAATGGGCATTTCTACTTTACGCACAATGCCCCCGTCACGATACGTGGATCCAGCACGCACTGTTAATTCATTTGGATTCAATGACTTAATACAGTTCGCTGTTGTCAATACGGCTACTATAGTTATTATAACGCCTCCACATCGCTTGTGGTCGTTGAAATTCGAATCGTCGATCAGTACAGCAAACGGAATTTCTCCCATTTTTGCGTGTTCACCGTTTAAAATTCGCCGTGAGCTACCTTAAATTAGAAAAAAAAAAGATTGGTTAATTTGAATGCATGTCCTTCGTAAATATATTGCAAATATACTCGGTTTGATGTCAAAGTTTAGCTTAATCGACCCGGATGGTTTAAAAAGTTGAGCGCAGGAGTCTTCAGATCAAAATTGTTCATTCTGTTGGAAAAAAGACAGCAAAATTTGAAAAAATATTGTAATGACTCAAAAATCGGTCCTGTAAATATGACAGAAACAAATCGATGTACGATATGTAAATTATGATCTGGAAATGATTCTGCAATGCGTGATTTTCTAAACAAAAAGACATCCATAGCCAACAGTCTCAGCAATAGCTTTTTTTCACTCACCGATTCCATACGCCAAGATGGCAATAATACAACTTAAAATTAAAAGCATTAAATAATTCTTCATTCTTGCAAATATTTTACTTGTATTGTTGAAATAAATGCTGCTACGTTTTTAATTAAACAATTAAATTTTTATTTATTTCAATTTAATAACAAATTAAATTGTGTTTTACTTAAAAATTTTATATTTACAAATATTTGAATTAAATTTCTTAATTAGTTGAATTTTAGTTTAGTAATTGGTCTGGGAACAGGCGTAGTAAATGACACCCGAAATTTGGTCGTCATTTATCAAAAATAATTATTGGATTTAGGTGAGTTTTGTATCACGAATCAAATTTAATGAAGGTCCATCTTGAAGGTCAAAACTCTCTAGATATTTTTTAATTTATCTTCTCAAATTTTTCGAACTTAAGCCATACTATGCGCTACTTTTCTCTGATAGAAAGTAATTGAATACAAAACTTTGATAATATGTTAAAAATTTGATAAAAGGACAAAAATCCTATACAGAGTATTTGATTAATTAACTTTGTTAGTTTTTTTTTGTATTATCTTTTATTGTTTGTAAAAAAAACCTCTTGCATAAAATATGATTGATTTAAATAAAAAGGATTCATTGAAATGGAACCACAATTAAAAGAATTCGTATAGTGGATACAGCCTTTAGGAATCAACTCAATAATTTTCTGATTAAAGTTAATAATTACATAATATATATTTCGATACCAAAAATATGAAAATGATCCAAAAAATATCGATTCTCTCTGAACGGTTTATGAGAAATCAAAGTCAGTGTTTTAAACAAAAAAGAATTTTAATTTTATGTCAACCTAAAAAAAACAGCCCGGTATAAGCAAAAAATTTCAAAATTTAATATTTTAACTCTCTTTTATGGGCTTAAACCATAAATTTCAAATTTAACCATCAGTTTTTCCGATAACTATCGTATAAAGATTTGTATACATTTTTTTTTTTTAATATTGATTTTCGAATATAGCACAAGTAACTTTCGATCACAAAATTAAATAAAAATGAATTAAAAGTCTTGGGTTCGTAGGTCATGCAGGTGTCTTTTTGACTTAAAATAATGCATACAACACCGCACATGTGGCATTAAAAACAATATTCAATGACTTTTGCACTGATTTCCGGCAATTTTGATTTCCTTTAATAAAAAAAAAATCGTTACAAACCTTTGTTGATGATCAACTACAACCCCCTTCAAATAAAATTAATCTACTGTTAGACCGACAGAACCGACAGATATTTTCAAAAATTCCTTCAAATGCCAATCAATCCTGACCTAATAGATGTCAAAAATGACCACCGTTAAAATTTATATATAAATATATACATTTATGTGTTTGTCAACTCTCTAGCGATCGCAATTTAAGTCCGATTTGATTAAAATTTGGTATTAAGAAGTGTTTTGGTATTTGAAAAAGCAGTGCGTTAATAAGAAAAATCGATAGATAAACAAGGGGTGGGAGTAGAATATTGCAAAAATGCAATATTCGATTTTAAGAAAAATATGTTATTTTTTCAATCTCTGAGGGAATTCACTTAGCTAATGCAACTCCTGCGCTACGAATTTTTCAAATTGAATTGTACTTATGTTTTTAAAGCTTTCACAATTTTTTTTTAAGGTGAAAAGTCACAGTGATAATCTTGTCACGCAATAGTAACTCAACAACATGTGTGTGTGTACCTTTATATTGCAATAAAACAAAAAAAAAGGATTCGATGAAGCGTGATTTTGTTTACAGTAAACAATTCTTAATAATAATTAGAATTTGATTGTTTAATATAAAACAATCACAAATAATATATATTGTTTAAATAAAAACGGAAATGTTCATACAATAAATATCAAATAAATCACCCCCATTCTGTACAACCCCTTCGCTTTGCTCATAAAATCACTGTTTTTGTTTCCAGTTCAACAAATTAATTTTTTAAATAAATAAGAAGTACCTTCAATATAATTTTACCTTTTTTTTTTCATTGCTTGCTCAACCATTTAACTTATTAATTAATTAAAAAGTCTGTCGATTTCCTTGTGATAATAAAATACTGACCATTTATTTACTTTCTTGTGCAAAATAAACCTTCTAAATTTTCTGATAAATAGGCAGATTGATGCCTTCGACAAAAAAACTTTGGTTTTTGATGCTTTTACAATATTTTTAGAGCATTTTTTACATTTACGTCATACAAATTGCCTAGTTTACAATATTTTAAGAACATTTTCATACATTTACGTCAAACAAATTGCCTAGTTGACTCGTCACGTGACAGACGAGCCACTTTAATAGTTGCCGATCTAATAAAAACTGAAAATGATTCAAAGTGAGTTATTGTTTGTGGTTATGCACAATTCTTTTCCATTTTCGGTGTTCCCAAGGGACCCAAAATTTTTATTTTCTATTATTTTTTTTAGTGTTTATAACTTCTAAACAATATTATTATGTGTAATATTGAAACAATAGATGTGTAACGTTGTCAAGTGTTCCCAATGTGTATTAAGGGATGTTTATCCTGTATTCCTGTATCGCTTTTATATCCATATATGGTTTGGATAAATATACCCACGGGACGCATAAATCTACCTCACAGTCACTGATAACTTTCTCTGTTTTTTTATTTTTTTTATTTCTTGATAATGGCACTACTTTTTTAATATTAAAACCAAAGTCTATTGTTTTGATTTGAGATCTTATCATTAACTTTGTTCCGAGTGGATCAATAAATATGAATAAATGTGTACAAAAGTCCTAGAGACAGGCGTAGTATTTGATTGTCATTTCATAATGGTTGAAAGATTGGATTGTTTTAAATCGAACTAATAAATTTTCGAGTGTAAGGCTTTTAGTTTGAAGTGAAAAAATCGTTTGAGCAATTTGGTAATTATTTAAATACTTGATAGAGCAAAATTAAATTTTTTTGGATTCCGTTGACGTCATAAAGTTAAAAAATTTGATTTTTAATATTTACATTGTTTTCTTTCATTAGTATTTCTAAACATTACAAAAATAAAATATTAACGAGAGGGTGAGTATAAGAATATAGTTTTTAATCGAATAAAGAAATAAATATCGTATATTATGACGACCCGATCCCATAATAAAATTCTTCGTCGATTATTCTAAAGAAGTAATAAATTTTATTCGAACGATTTAATAATATTTGTCAAGCATTTCGTTCGTTATTCGTAAAATTCTTCAATTTTAACTTTGTTTATTTATTTTTATTATTGGGTAGAAAATAATGGTCTTCATCCCGAAAATTGTTTGCACAACGAAAGGAAGACTTCGGCTTGCCAAAGAAAGTGTAGATTGCGAAAGTTTAAAACAAAAGAAGATGAAGGATGTCAAAAATGAAGATAAGATATCGTTTTTTTCCTTCTCCTCACTGTGACAGCTCCTGTAATAATCAAATGCACAGATAAGTCCAAGGGATCAGCTTTCCCGACGCCTATCAAGTGTCCTGTAACAGCTGTAACGATTTTCATTATAGAAGTTCTTTGTACTCTGGCCAATTCTTCCTTGGAGTACTGTAAGTGTATATTTAAGATTGACCTTTCTTAAGATGTCCTCATTCAGGAGCAGGATGCTGTTCGCAAAGGAAACTTCTAAATGCCTAAAGAGAATTTCCGAAACATTCGAATTGAGAATATTAAAAAATATTCGCATATAACGTATGATATTTTTAACATGATTTAAGAGTAGTAGTATATGATATTTTTTTCCTGGAGAGCTGGAAATAATATACAGGAAGTGTTTGAGATCATCTTGTAGACGATAAAGTGCATTACTGCCCCCAGGAGACATGCGAGTTGCGATGGTATATAGAAGCAACCCCTGTGCTCCAATGCTCACTCTAACATCAGTGATCATGACTTGAGAAGACACTTGCCTATAATTTTGACATTATAACACAATAAAAATAAAAAAATGAAATGGTTTCATGATACGTATCACACACGCTCTCCCACACAACCCATGCCATCCCATTCCATCATGTGTGTTCACATATATATCTTTACTTTTATAAAAATAATCATCAATATCTGTTACAGGGAGTTTGTGAACAAATAATAGAGAGACAAATGTTCACATATTTAAGGGTCTAATTTGTTCTCTTTTGCTGTAGAGCCGTGGCATGCTATACATTCAAGGGGTGTATCATGCATCCGGCGCTAATCACAAAGGGCGCCAAGTGGTCCGCAAAACATAATAGAAATGGCACGTCTTTTCTACTGGCAGGGCTGACTCCACCTGTGGCTGTCAGCAATTCCTTATGGAATCTGCTCTGTGTGATTACATAAATTATCTTCTGCCTTGATTTGTCAGATAAAATAATATTTTAGATATGATCTTGAATCATTAGCGATTGAACTATCCGAAATTCGAGACAAGCTCTGTGAAGAGGCAATAGAAAAAGCGAAGTCTCTTTGTGAAAATGAGATATTGATGAAACAATCCGAGAAAGAAGACGCAACAAAATGTCCGGGGAATTGGTTAGAGATTAATAATAGGTATTTTTTGAACTAATTCTAGATGATCATATACATTTTAAAATCTAGTTTTATCTCAAATTTAAAGCCTAGCTTGAGCCTATGACTCTATTTAATATATAATCTTCGAATGGAGAAGCGCTAAAAAGGTACTGTGCCCCGGGCGCGAGTTAAGCTCGGTGATAATAATGAAAGAATTACACTCCTAATAAATAACGAACGTCCTGTAGGTACGGTTTTGTATCATTGAAGCACTCAACAAAGTCACAGCCACACAAATAAACATCAATTTGGAAATATATTTCTTATAAACTGTGACAAGACGAGAGTGGCAGCGCGGGAGGAACAGAACAGAATGAACACTTTATAATAAAACATTCTTTATGGAGTGCGTTGATGACTTTTATACGTGTCAACATCTATTTCAACTGGTATGGGAGTTTGGGGTGCTTTGTTGTGGGTGTTCAGGTTGAAGAAATTTTTTTCGGGGGGGGGGGGGGGGGAACTAACAAATATTTGGCTTTTTTTTAAATGTCACAAAACATAATATTGCCATTTAAGATTGAATTTTATCTATTGGCAGAGTTGATTGCTTAGATACACCAGATTGAGAAATTATAGATCTGGGATCGGCGAGACTCGCAAGAAGAGAGATCTTGAGTGAAAATTTGTGTGGAGACGTATTAAATGGTTCTTAGTAAGAGAGTAAAGCTCGGTAATCCACGCACTAAATTAATTAAAATTACTAAAAGAAAAATGCTCATGAAAAGTTGATATTGCCTCCTTCTCCACAAAAAGAAAAGATAGTAAATTAAAATTTTAAATACAAAGAACAGAGCGGTATCCCTTTTTTAAAAAAAATGGATTTATGAAAGGTAATATCAATAAAACAATTGACTACACACTAGAACACCCTTTAATAAAAAAGGATGAACGTTCCACTGAGCCAATGTTTTGTATTTTATCAGACATTTGTTGATATCTTTTTGTTCATTATGAATTAAACAACCCCCTTAACATTAATAATAATGTACTTATTGTAAAAGGGTGCGGTTTACCACTGTATTGACTGACGATAGTCACTACTAACAGTTTTTTTTTATACATTTTCTTTTCTTAATTCATTACGCAATTGAACAGAAATATTACAAATAATAAACAGTGTATCACAAAAAATTGACACCCTGTAAATATTTAAAGAAGGAAGAACCATGTCACAGGGATACAATTGTCAATTTTTGAGACCCTTTTTTCATGGGAAATAAAATTATTAAAAAAGATAAAATGGGCAACAATTATAGTTATATTCATTAACTTTTCGATGTTACAAGATTGAAAAATGTTACAGATAATATAGAATTGTTTTTGCACTAAATTACAGGAGTTATATTTATTACTAGTGGTACGTTTTTTTACAACACTCTGTAAATCTTTGTATTCATAACTTCAATTGAACAGAAATATTAATAAAAAAAAAAAGAGTACAAAAGGACCACATGCAGAATTTCATTTGATATCAGTTTACTGATTGATTTGATAATTTCGGTTGAAAGACAACTTCTTCAATGATGTTCTAATTAATCTTTAAAAGGGCGCTTTACAAAAGGGGTTGAAAAAATCAAAAAAGTATTTTGTAATTTGAATAGAAAATAAGAGTACTGATTTTTAATAAAAGCGAGCCTTTGATACATCAGATCTTACACGGTGACATTTTTTCGTAAATCTAATACATTCGAAAAGATTCGAATACAAAAAATTCCCAAATTTGTTCTGTTCTAACTAAATAGATATATATAGTGCGATTATTAAGAGATAGAGTGTACAATGTACAGGGTGGTCGATGGTGTAATGCTATAAATCATAAGTGTAACAAAATACAAAATAGATTTATAAAATGATGAATTTATGTTAATCATTTCAAATAAATCAATTTAATATGTCTAAACTCTAAAACATATGTAACCCAGTCAAACCTATAACAGGAGTTATGTAGGTTTTAATAAGGCTTTTAAACCTAAACACATATAGATATAGGAACATATACATATATACGAATGAGTTGGGCTCAATTCTGAGAGCTTGTTGGTACACTGCTAGGGTTATTTATTAATAAATCCTATAACTTCAAAATTAGATTTGGAAAATATGTTGTACCTTGATGATAATGTACCATGGGTGATTCAGTATGTGACTAAATATTAAAGCTACTTTAACTTTATACTTTATGAATTAATTGTAATATTAGTTTAAAAAAGACATACTTCTGATTTAGTAGTTAACTCAATACGTGCGTACTTTACCTACATTTGACTTGATCAATATATTTAATAAGACACAAAATTTCCTTGTTCTTACTTTAATTTATCTCTATTATGTTTAACTTCTTCTGATAACTCACAACTCATTTTTCTAAATGAAAAGCATAAACTTTGGACAAAGAATATAAATTAACAGATTGTAAATTATTTTAAAAATATTCTCAAAATTCATGGCAAGCTGAATCGATTAAAAAAGTTTTAGTTTTCTAGGTAACGCATCGTCAGATTTTGGGGTCTTTTTAAATTGTTGCACATTTTTTGGTTTTACCTCCCAACCAGCAAACAAATTATAACGTGCGATAAGGCACATAGTTTCACAAATCTGATTTTTATTGTTTTAAACTGATTATAGTTTAAAAAAATGAACAATACATTTAAATTATGATCCAAGGTACAACAGCCTCTCTGTACATCACCTACATGTAATATTTATGTGTATGCGAAAATATTTAGTGGTTGTGTAGTGGAGTGACTTGTCACAGAGCTTTGTGTGGCAATTTATCTATTTGGTAACAGGATATGTACCTACGATATATGGATACGTACAGGAATTAGGTAATTTATATTATTAATATTTACAGGATGTTTACAGGGAAGACTGCAAAAAAAATCCATCTCATTTAACGATTGGGTAACTAGTTTTTGTGATATCGCTGCAAAAGCATGTATAAAAAGTAGAAAGAAAAATAAAAGAAAAAAAATTATTGATTCTGTATTTTTCGAGTTTCAAGCATATGTCAATTTATAAAAGCTATCCTGTATATTAGCTGACTCGGCCACGGGATGCTGCAGATTTTTACATAAATAATTGAACATGCACGTTGTTATTTGAAACACAGTGCCATCTATTGAATACTTACACAAAATAAAAATAAAATTGTTTGAAAGGATAATTATATAACGCTCGCTGCCATCTATTGAATATTTATAGAACTAAGAAGTGAATTCAATGATTTCTCTATAAAAAAAATTAAATTTAATCGAGATAACAATCCTTTCCCGTCTTTTTTTCCACTTCTTGACAGTCGAGTAAAAAGTAGTTAGGTACAGCCATAACAACAATCTCTCAAATTTCCAATTATTCTAAAACGACTTGTAAATACCGTCTAGTCATAGGCTCCATAAAGTCATATTTTAAATGAGAATTTTTCAGCCGAAAGCCAGCCTGTACTCGGTTGATATATAATTAAATATGAATAATATTATAAATGATATGTAAATATTGTACGCATGCATGTAAGTCCATGTTTGTATCAAAATAATCATTTTGGTCCTCCAGAGAGCAATTATTTATTGGTGCTACTAGCTAGCTGTGAGCTGTATGCGCTGTGAACTGAACTGGGCTCAGCTATGTTGATTTATCACATAAAAGAGCTATACGTGAGCCTTGTACTTATATCTGAGTCTAATATATTTATTTTAGTTGTTGTTGTGACGATGTTAATTTCTAAACTGTGAAAATAGATATCCAGAAAGCTTGTCTAGAAACATGGTCAGACAAGATAGAAATAATAGGCAAAAAAAATAATCGAGCACAATACAGAGTGGACCAATAAATATATATAGGCTATTAGCTTGTTTTGTAGCTAACCAATCAAAAAATAACTTTAACGGCGACTTCAAAATATATCATTATTAATATGTCATGCTTTAGCCAAAAGTTGTACCTAAAGGGCAATGGCTGTCTGAATCCCTTCCACAGAAAAAAATAATTTTAATTAATCAGAAACTACACAAAAAAAAAGATTTTCCACTGCAGGACAAAAGTTTTATGAAACAACAAAAAAAATTGTGTAGAAAAGAGAGATATTAACAATGTGGGTGTGAGTGGAGGAAAAACGACCGTTTTTTTTTCTATAACAACAAAAGGGGTTGACAACCTAGGATGAGGGTTAGGGGTAGTAGATGGTAGTAGTAGATGACTTCACTGATAGTAATAAAGAATGCTGTTTTTGTTGCTCTGTTCTTTATCGAGCTGCTCGTATACCAAGGCAGTTGACAGATCATGTCATATACAGGGCTGTCATGAAGTTTTACGTAAAGGATCTGTCTTAGCAAAATATTTGCGGCTATTATTGGACAATAGCTATGCGGAAAACACGGAACGCCTAGACCTGACAGTGTATCGAGATTCTCAATTAATGTCCAGCTCTTGTCATGAGGAGATGGACTCACTTCAGTCACCCTTGACGACTTCCAATAACTCCATTGATGTCAAAGCAATGTTTTTAAACAGCTTTATGGGGTTGACTTCCACCATATTGTTTATTTTTTAACGTCAACTATCCTGTCTTCTCTGAATTGTTTCCATGATTTTAGCCATGTAACCCGAGCTACATGTGTTAGAAACTTTGCATACAGAGTCGAATTTCTGCTGAATCCGTTTACGAAAAATTTTTTGCCTTTTAAAGTTGCCTGTCTTTAACAGATTATGGGATAATTGTCAAAGAACTGTGGACGAAACAGGAAAACTAGCTCTTAATGTAACAATCCGTCAAAGATACAGTAAAACTTTAACGACACGAAATTTTAAAACGCCTGTAGATTTGTATAGGAGCGTCTCCAGATACATATTCCATGCACTAAATTGTTTATTTTTTTGAACTATAACACCCTGTAGATTATTGATAATTTATTCTGATACACGCGGTATAACGGTAAAAAAAAAAAGATAAATTGTGGAAGTTCGTAAATGATAACCATAATAGCTGAAGCTATATGATGGACATGTCACATCCACCTTACTGGATGAATATAGGGACAATTGAGCATAATGGCAGAGCATAGTGGTAAGACCTGCACTGTGAGCTATGACCAACTGACTGACTCCAAACAAGAGCATAAACAAACGAACCTTATAAGCAATCTGAATATGAATATAGTTCTAGATATAAAGCTAGCTTTGTCCGAATATAAAAAATATGTTCCATAATTTTCAAGAACTCTTAGTCGAATTAATAACACGGAAAATGTTGTAAACCTGTCGGACATTACCGATTTCAAGAATGATTTTTTCAACGAGTTTCTTAGACCTTTAAGAATATAACCATCTCTACTTACCTCAGTCATTTGAAAATTGCGTTATTTTCTCCCAAAACAGTCCAAGAAATAGTAGATAAAATGAATTATTTTTTGTGGGTTTTTTTGGTCACAAATTGCCAGTCTGGGTTCTAAATGTACCAATTCTTTCCAAAAAGTGAGTTTTCTCCCAAGAGTGTAGTATTACTGAGAGAAAGTACACGGCTATGAAAATTCAAACAAAATCAAGTTGCCTGGCCGTTTTGAAATGATTATCAAATATAATGCTTGACCCTAGTCCTAAAAGAGGTGCCATTTGTAATGTAGCTTCTAGTATTGAAGCTACTTCATAAAGCTACTATATGAATGAACTCAACTGACTGACTGACTGACTTGTCACTGATGAACATTTTTAATTCCCGACGGAAAAACGAAAAAAAAAACATTACACACACACACACAAATACAAGCACATTTGCACACCCACGTGTAAATATTGTGTGTCGTCTTTTATGTTTCTCAACACATACAAAAAAACATAACCAGTTTTTTTTTATCCAAACGTCTCATTTACATCAGTTTGAAATGACGTTTGATAGATTTATGGGGCCAAGAGTGGGATGCGAAGGATAAGGTATAAACTATACTCCTGTAAACGAGGAGAAATGGTGCCGAGGGGTGCTTTTGTTTAAGAGGTGGTAACCGCTCTTTACAGGAGGTGGTAAAGTGTATGTAATAAGACAACGAAAATCGGTAGTGAGATGAATTCTAAGCGAAAAAAGTCATTTAGGCATATTTCCTAAAGTTAAGACTTTCCGAGTAATTCGGAGTATTTAACGTCAAAGACGTTTTTTGAGGAAAGCATACTAAGAATCGAATTCGTATACATTTGATGATTCGATTCTAAGTTTTTGAGAAAATTGCCCTTATCGTATAATTTTTGAAAATAGGCACCCAATCATGAAATGAATACGATTTTTGTATTTTTTGGCTCAAAATTACCTTTTATACAAAGTTCGGGCGAAATTGGAGACATAAAATTACTTTCAATTTTTCGAATTTTTTCAAAGGGGGGGGGTCGGCCTCAGAAAATTAAAAAAAACGAGTAAACAGATTGGCTCCGATTTGGATAAAAATCATTTTCTAGAGTAATTTCAACCTGGAAAATACGAAAATCGTGTTCATTTGACGATTCGATGCTTAGTTTCAACAATATCGGCAAAAATTATACCATAAGGTCGATTTTCTCAGAAACTAATATTCGAATCATCAAATGAATACGATTTTTGTATTTTTTGGCTCAAAATTACCTTTTATACAAAGTTCGGGCGAAATTGGAGACATAAAAATACTTTCGATTTTTCGAATTTTTTCAAAGGGGGGGTCGGCCTCAGAAAATTAAAAAAATCGAAATTTGTTTCGAAAACAACAAAAAATGTCTTAATCGTTCAATAACTCGAAAAACTATAGAGTTAGTCTTTTTAAGAGAAAATCCGTTTACTTTGCACAGTAGCTATCATGATAATAATAGTTTTTTTTTGTCGAACTCTTATCGGAATAGTATTTATAAAAAAGAACAAACCCAGTAAGTAGAATACAGTGGGAAATGAGAAAAGGAAAATTAAATGATTGTGTTGATAGTTGATAGTACAGACTGCAAATACAGACTCAATATATCAATATATCGTAAGCAAATAGGTAAGTCAATATATCGATTGTTATCAATAAATAAATAATAAATTGTTAACAATAAATGTTCAACAATCGACTATCGTACACAAGTTTTTATAATTGTTATTTTATTGATAATAAATTGATTAGGAATAAATTCATTTCCTTTTAATTTTTTTTTCCTTACAATAAACAGAAATAGTTCTACATTGCAAAAGAAGAGAAAGACGAAAATTTTATAACCAGGAATTTTTCTTCTAGGTTTCTAGCAATTTTAAAATATCGAACAAGGAAAGTGGGCTGTTCTTTTTGTGTCGAACAAAATGAATTATACATTTTTAAATCAATTTTTTTTGTTCTATTTCTAACGTCTTACAAGATAGGTCCTACGGACCCAAGAATCAATTATCTATGTAGGTCATTTACGAACTAAAACTCACTTTTTACGTCCTGAGCACGCTATAAAAATTTCAGCTCTTTTCGATTTTAAATTGTTTTATTCACGGACGGACAGGCGGACAAATGGAAATGAACTAATTAACTGTTTTTACGAACACCCGTACCAAAATTTTGTTGGTAGCATCAATATTTGTAAGCTCTAGTCACAAACTCTTGAGACTAAAATTAATATACCTTGATATTTACAGAGTATAAAAATTGCAATTTTCGTTCAAAGATATTTCGTTTTCACACAATTTTTCAAACTTTATTTTTTAATCAATAATAATTAATAATTTAGACACCGCTGAAAGCCCCAGCTATTTCCACAACGTCCTTTTCCTCAACACTTTCGATTCGTTTTTAACTAAAGCCCTCACGTTTGATAACATTTTAATAGATTATCATTAATTATTTAAAAATACTTTATAGTTGGTGTAGGTAGGTACTTCACCACCCAGCAGCCTCACCCTGTACAAAACCATTCCATTAGAATTAAGTTGATTACTTGTAACACACATTAAAAGTAACAAAGTACACTTTTCACTTCATGCTACGCTACGCTCTGCCCTGCCATGCTATGCTATGCCATGCTTTGGTGCGTAACAAGCGTGTGTGTAATAGTCGGGTATTGGTACTTGTATGCTATAAAATAGGTAGTTATGTAATATATGTACGTATATTGATTGTCTGATAGCAAGTTTATGTTTATACACCTGATTATGAAAAAAAATTCCATAATATCTGTATGTTTTAACCCGTCAGCACTCGCGTTATGAGTCTTTTGCTCAAGATCGATTTAGATGAAAAATTTATTTTATTTTTAAAATGAATTTTTCTGATATTTTCAGCATATCTAAAGTTTTTCCTTCAGAAATGATTGAATGAATTTTCTCTCATCACGAGAGTAAAGGTTAATATAAATCTTTTCCAAAAATCTTACGAGAAGAAATGTTTGATTTTTTTTTTTTTAATTAAATAATTGTGTTACAAAATTAAGTAGAACATAAAGTTATTGATCTGTTTTGTTAAAAAGTCATATCCAAAACCGTTTAATAATTAATATAAAATAATTATGAATACATTAATACATGAGATAGATAGAGATACAGCTTTAAATACCATGCATATACTAACTATACATACATTTATTTATTGTAAATAATTTATTAATATTTGTGCCATCTAAAATATATTTTATAATAGATTGAGTCTATCATAGATATTGTATTCATTATTATAGACAGCTTTATAACAATTCATCTTAAAAATAACATTCTGCTAACATCTTGTAACGATACAGTTTAGAGAGATGAACAAAATTACTCATAGAAGCTGCGATTGAAGTAGAGTTTTTTTCCTGAAAATCATTTTTGTCACCGTATTTCCGAAAGACTTTTTTTTATAGTAAAAAATATCACTTTTCGAGTATCAGTTATTTCAAGCTTTTGTAGATTCTATAAAAAAAATAAAATCACTTTTTTTTCCTGAAAGTCTCTTACAAATATAACAGCAAAATTTTTAAGAGACGTTCTATAAAAATATTGAATAGTCTATGATAAATTAAAGCTACCCATACATCAACAGCATCCATTTGTCTTTAGTACATCCATACACACACTAAGTGGTTAAGTAACTCTTTAATCACACAAATAATAATCATAATAATAAAACCTCCACCGTTGTAACAAACCACAAAATCACCCTCTTCTTTTAACCAAAAAAGAAATCATCACATCAAACAAATATACAAGTTTAAGGGTTGCTAAGTCTTACCATACACATACAAGTTAGCGAGTGGTGTGCTTGACTTTAGTGGTCAAATCAATCACTTTCTGATTAAGTAAATTATTTTGATACAAAAAAAAAACAGGTATTAAATTAAGGTGTAACATAATCGGCATCAACTCCAAAGTTTTGGTGCGAACAATTTTGTCCGAATTTCTCTGGGTCATGATTAAATTTCGTTAATAAGGGCTACTAATTTCGTATGTCAAGGCGAGACTGGTCGTAAATATGTTGAAATAAACTTCAGACATCTGAAAGAAAAAACTTTAATTGTGTATGTACCATGATTTGGACAAAGTCATGGTCAAGTTTGAATTTTTTTAATTTATCTTATCGAAATCACTATTCCAATCACAACTAGTTCGAAAATTAGGAAATAGTTTCACCGTCTTTAATTATTATTGTAGTGATTTTGAAACATCATTTTTTAAATGACTCTTAGATGGGAATTCGCTTAGTTAATGCAGTTCCACTGGTATGATGAATTTTAGTAAAAGTAAACATTGTAAAACGCGTATATTTCAATTTTTGAGATGCAAACATTAAATTTCGATTAAAAAATAAGTTATTAATAAGAATTAAAAATTCATCAACCCCTTTTAATTCATTCATTTTGTATTTACAACCCTTATTTGTTGACTTAAAATATTTTTATTGTGTGGACGTGCTGAAGAGGTGTTGGGGGATGGTTTGGGGGGGGGGGTGTGCACATTAGGACAGTGAATCTTCATTTGTTTTATTTTTTTGTAATTATTTTAAAAAAGTTTTTTAATTTTTTTATTTATTAAGTGAATATTTTAACTTATGATAAAAACCAGAGAGAGATGTAATAGAGGAGTTTAGTTAATACTTGCCATATTTCTATCACAAGTTTGTTTTTTGCACACTTTTACTCTGGCGATGAGAGAAATTAATATGAAGATAGAAAAAGTCACAACCACATTTTGTCTAAATTGCAGAGGAAATCATAAATAATTGACGAAACGTTTATTTCAATTAATTAATCCATTCTTCTAGTCCTATTTCTCACAAATTAATTTTCCCAATTAGTGAAATTTACAAATATTAAAAACCCCAGAGAAATTATTACTAACACTCTCCATTAAGTTACCTTTTAAACGAAGCAAAAAAATCAAAATCAGTTTTTCCGTTTAGGAGCTACGATGCCACAGGCAGATACACACACATAGCGATCAAACCATGACAATTTCCATGACAATTCCACTCTTTCATTATTCTCGTTGATTTTATAATAACGAGAAACGTGATGACATTTTAAGATCTTGATAACGAAAAAAACTTTTTTAGCGAAATTCATTTTTATTAAAATTTTTTTTTTTTATTAATTATTCTTTCATTATAAAAGTTTTAATTGAGAGAACAACAACTGACTGACTCAATTGTTTGTAATTTATAATTAAGTTAGTTGAAAATATGGATATGCAACTGTGAATACTTTTATTACCTGTACAGTATGTTTCATAAGTCTTTAACCATCTTTCGGTTTCCAGATTAATATCGTCCTGTGTTGGACTATAAAAGATGTATTTAAATAATTGTTTTTGTCTAGATTTAGAAGAAATTTGATTGATTGTCTATCGAAATCGTACTCAATGAAATATATCAAGGTATATCAAGTTTCATAAAATTACCTAAAGAGTTCATTTTCGGTTGTCTGTATGTCTGTCTGCCTGTCAACACGATAACTTCAAAAACGAAAAGAGATATCAAGCTGAAATTTTTATAGCGTGCTAAGGACGAAAAAAGTGAGAGGCAGGAAAATTCTTCTCAGGTTAGACACTATTACAATAGATTGGTTAAGAATAAAAGTAATTTGTAATTAAATCTATAAAAGACTCCATTTTGAAGAATCATTTGAGTCTATTTACAATAAATATTCACTTTTACTAAAGCTACCTATATCTATCTCTATTATATCTGTATTCTAAAGTGGTCCATACACGTTCAATATGCTTGTGAAGCTATTTACAAACAAACTAATCAAGATGTTGATTTGGGTTAGGTGGTCACAGTTCAAATATTCGAAAGAGAGCTTCGGCAGCTTATATCTAATTACTAAGATTCACTTGGAAAGTACAATAATAGTCAATTCTTTAACATATTTACCTTAAAATACCAAAAACATCATGACTCAGTTTTATTCTTGATTATTTTTTATTCAATTAATATAAAACTTCAGGTCCCAAGAAGTTCCAGCAATGAAAAATTTCGTATTTTACAACCACCTTTCAAATTTTCAACTATTGTGAAAATGCCAGTTAATCACACTTGATCTTAGACTTTCTGAAAGTGTAAAGATATCACAAAATTTCGTTTCAACATCGCTTTTCGAAGGAAAAACAATTATTACGTCTTTGCAAAGTTAATAATCAGTTTTAAAGATGGTACCTATTTGGACCACTTTAAGTTGAATAATTGACTTGAGTTTGACTACAATACACAAAAAAAAAACCGTACAACAATGAAATGAATAAATGAAAATGAATGTATGATGATAAAAACCTTAAAAACCTTCTATAGTAGGTATAGAAGGTAGAATCCTTGTATTGTATATGTTAGGTAGGTAGTAATCATTTTAATGGCATATTAAATGCTTCATAATGTTTAACATCAAACAATACAATACAAGCTATCATCATACAACAAGCGTACACCGAGCGTACGAGCGTAGAGCATGAACATGAGCGTAGTCATAGGCTGTATTCATAATTTTAAATATTATACAGGGTGTCTTAATGACGCACAATGACACAAAAGTCAGAAAACTCAAATCTTCTGTTTTGCATTGAAAGTAGATAACCACTCCATGATAAACAGGTCACATGAGTTACCCTAACTTCGCGCCTCCGCCTGTTTTGTAATCCGCAATCTACTTGCTTTTACGGATGCATGTTATTATTGTTGTTGCTCTCGATTTACCGTGTCATTCAATTTACGTTTAATGTGTTTGTTAGTACAATTAAGTAAGGATTTTTTGAAATTGAAGACGTGTTTTTTTTAATGAAGACTATGATAAGGATAGTCATTAAAATAGCTTAAATCAAAAGTCAAAATAAGAAGCAAGCAGTTTTCCAATGAAAAATTGTAACTTATAATTCCCGAATCACCCTACGTGATTAAAAACAAAAAAAATTGGGCTTTGAAGACGAATAGAGCAACAAATTTTTTTTATTATTATTGCCAAATAAAAGTTTGAATCAATTTTGAATATAAAAATCCTTTTATTATATTTTGTCCGGAAATTTGGTATAAATACTGCAGTGTGTGATGTAAAAGACATTTATATTTATACAAAGTATATAATAATAAAATATGATGTAGATGTAATAATTGTAAAGTATTTTGTAATATGTAAAATGTAATAACTTGAATGTTTGAATGTTAATGTTAATGTTAATAGTAATAGTATCATCCCCAATTATCATTCAGATAATAATGTAACATTTAAATTTAAACCTGTAACAGTAACAGTAACAATACAACCATACAATACAGTAGTCAGTTACAGTACCATCAATGTTTTAGGTCTTTTAAGTATTTTATTTTATCCACTTTAATTCTGTAACTCTCTAATAACTCTTAACAAGAAAATATGATTTGAACGCTTTTTTTATTTTATATCATTTAATGTAATTGTGTTCAAACAAATTGTTATCATCTAAAACTGTTTTCACTTAAGGATGTTTGGGTATGATAACAGAAAATAAGAAAAGTCTCGAAAATTTTGATCCTATTTCAGTTTTTGCCGATTTTGACCTAGAAGGACAGGTTTTACATCAAAACTTGTACTATTTATTTTTGAAGAAAGTTAAATCTTCAATAATTGTAGATCAAACTGATTTTTATCAAAACCAATAGTTTCGGAGATACAGCTTTGGGTATAATAAAATATTCTAAGTAACTTTTTCCAATAATTTTTTTCGATACCTCAGCCATCTCTTACGCTAGACAAGCTTTCAAGAATCGGTCCTATTTGTCAAATTGTAGTAGACCTAGTTTAAAGTTAAGATTTCAGTTAAATATCTTAAGAAATGTGACCATTTCCTGTATGAATATGCTAAATTTCAAATCGATTTTCTTATAAATAACAAAGCAATGAGGGTGTCTTTATCTTAAATGCGACACACTGTATATATATAGAATGGAATCCTTGTGTAAGATGATTCAATTTCTAAGTATACATATACAATGAAAACAGCAGATCATTGTTCTAACAGGTTATGAGCTTTTTAAAAGAGACCACAAACAGAATATCCGTCTAGAATTCGATGTTTTGTGTTGTATATTACATAGAAAATATATATGTTTGGGGGTTGAGTCGACATTTTGGGGGTGGATATTTTATACAACCATCAAATACATAGTGGATGATGATAATAACTGACAACATTCATCTAGTGACTGACTTGCACTGCTGGACTGGACTGAACTGGACTGACTGGTGATGACCTGGTGCAAAGTAATACTATATCGTATATTCTATGGTTACGTTATTTTATTATGTGTAGAGTTTTGACCGTTGAAAATGAAACCATGAAGAGAGCTTTTGGAAAATGTTCTACGAGCAGCCCAGCACATAGTTATAGATCAACCATTTCAATAAAAACAGAATATCTTTATGGTACTAGAACTGGCAACGTTTTAAAAATTGTAGTTGTAAAAAAGATTTTTCCTGCCTGAACTAGGAAGGAGGTACATATAAAGTATGTCTTGGTTTTGAGAGCGGTTACGTTAATTAATACTGGATTGCTGGATGTATCCTAATAAATCGGTATAAAATTACAGCCACACTCAAATGACTTGAAACCGTTTTATATTAATAATTAGAGTAATATCTGGCGTGATGTTAGCAACAGAGAAATTGTCTGGCAATTATAATTAATATTGCTATCAAAGAAAATTCTAAAATAATCCAAAAATTCCACAAATTTTATTCCTTTCTTAGAAGAAAGAAAAATCTTTTGTAACTGGCAAGGATTGGACATATATCATTTTTCAATCCTAAACCGCTCAAAAAGAAATGAGACTGTTGGAGAAAGATAAACATATGTCTACATACATGAAACATCTTCATTCTCTCTTATGCGGTCTCATTTCGTTACGTTACGATCTATAGTAAAATCAATTTTTGTATTTAATGAGTTTAATATGAATTCCATATAAAAATACAAGGTTCTGAGAATATTTAAAATAATTGAAAATCTATTGCCTGATTTCTTGAATATTTATCGAAATCCAGAATTTTTCCCTGTCGTTAAATGATCCCATATCAATTCATTTTCCTCGCCTCTCGCGTCATAATCACTAGTAAGCCACTGGTAAATGTATATACATAGTCTCGAGTGACAGCTAGTATTTGATTAGAATGGTTAGACTACAAACACAATACATATATGCAAGGTATAATAAAACTTGTCCATTCCATTAACAATGAGTGGTTGGTTTGTGTTTTAGTTTTTTAAGGGATGAAGGTGATACGATGTGATGTGATCCATAATAGTGGGTGTGTGTATAAGTGAGTGTGTGTGTGGGTGTGGGTAAGAGTGGGAGTATGTACAAACAAAAGAATGATTTGGTTTGAGTATACTGGTATGTCTAGGGGCAGATGTGGTATTTGATATCCAGAACGATTGGAAATTGAAAAGTCTATGACGAAGATTGTGTGAAGTTACATCATCTCTGTATCCTGGAAAATTTTGAAATAACTCTTGAAAATTGCAATTTTTACTGTGTGAACCAATTTTGATGATTCTTTTTTTATTTGAAGGCTAGTGCTTCCAGTGTGGTCTCATTTCAATTTGGTCCAGTTTTGATAATGGCATCCAAAACAAATTAATATGCACTAAAAAGTAAAACCAAAACGATAATATAATGTAGTTACAATTATTGTTAATTTTTGAGTCAGGGTCAGTCAAGTTATTGTAGCAAACTGTTCTTTAACAGTTGTTTTCTTGGCTGACATCGACTCCAAAAATAACAATTAATTGTAACTATCGGGAATTTTTTAGCCCTCCTGAAGAGGAGTCCCCAGAGTTGGAAATTTTCGAATTTTAAAAAGCTTTCATGAAAGAACCTTTATAATAGCAGTTTTTCAAATTAATCATCCATTAATGATTATCGAATTCACTGTCTGATCCCAAACTTACAATTTTGTGTAGTGAAGAAGCTTTCGTACTTTTTAGAATGAATCCAATTGTTTGAGATGAGATGTGTGGTTATTTGTTTGCACACAAAAATGATTTTATTCTGGCATGCCAACCAATCTGTTTATAGGGTTTTTTAATATTTTGAGGGTCTGCTATAACTCTAAAGCTTTTGTATACATATACATACATACTATATCTTTTGTTTTTAAAAATTAAATGGAGGAAGTCAACATTGGTTTATCTTTTATAGTTATAAAAATTATTTTTGACTTTTCTAAGGGTTGTATATTGTATTTCATCTTTCAATAAATAAAGGGGAAGGGGTTCTAGAAAATCGAAAAAATTCATACCAAATATAGATACATACATACCTTGGTTGAAAATGAAAGTCGACAAACTATGGCAAGTGAAGTATCGTTAAAAAAGTATTTAAAAAAGAATAAGCTCATAAAGACGATGGAAAAAGTTATTTACCAATTTTGGATCTGAGCCCTAATTTGGGCGCTACAAGTATGACAAAAATTGATAAATTTGTTCATTCACTGAATATCATTCGATAACCAGCAGCCAATGATAATCAGTCCCTTCTTAAGTTGAATATTATTATATAAAATTTACTAATATCGACTGATTATCATTGGCTGCTGGTTATCGAATGATATTCAGTGAATGAACAAAATCAATTTTTGTCATACCTGTAGCGTCCAAACTAGGGCTCAGATCCAAAATTGGTAAATAACTTTTTCCATTGTTTTTATGAGCTTATTCTGTAGGCCGACGATCTGCAGTCAATAACAGAACACCGTGTATAACTCAGTTTTTTGAGTTTTTAAATTATTTTATTAAACTTTTCTAATTTGCTAGAAATAATGTAAGGACTGATATCAACATATTCTATACAGGGAATTTGAACAATTAACTCAATCAATTAGCAATTTATTGCATGTAAAAACGAGCGAAAAGATAATTACTTTCTTTGCAATAGTAATAAAATAATTAAATACTGATAATTTTGTTGGTCTAAATAATGTATTGACTTCAAAGAAAAAGAAAAAGGGTTCCTTTTGTGTTTACAAACAAAACGTTTATAGATTAAATTGGACCATTACACAAGTGTGTGGCAAGTATGGTGTTGATGATGAAAAGAACATTAGATGTGGTAAATTATGAGCATTGGTTGACCAATGGTCATATATCTTATTTCACACAAGGAACTTCTATCTGTGTTTGGCATATTTTATTTTATTCAACTATGAAGGTGTAATATTTCTCTTTGCACATAGAAATTGAATTTATTCAAGAATTTTCAATATTAAAAACTTCTATGGATTAATAAAGGTTTTTAAACTGATTTAATAATTAGTAACTGGATGACCGAGCTTTTTTTAGCATTTTCTGAGTTCAAAAGGCACAAATTAATGTAATGTACTTTTTCGTCACCAATAGATGTCATGAAGAGTCATATTGTGCAGTCAATGTTTCAGTTTTTGCTGAAAACCCGGATAAAACGACATTATCTAAAAATGAAACCTAGCTAGATCGATTTTTCGCCCCAAAAATTTCCTGGAGGTATACTAATTTTAGTCTCAAATTTGTAGCACCTTGAAATATTGATGTTACGAATAAAATTTTGGTAAAAGTGCAATAACTCAATTAGTCTATTTCTGGCTGTCCGTTTGCCCATGATGTCGTCCACGATAACTCAAAACGAGACAGAGATAGATCAATTAGGTCTTGCGGATTTCGTCTTGCTTGGTGTCCATTTTTTCCAAAACTATAAAAGATAGGCAGTTGAAAATTTGCAGGTAGCAGATAGGTTCAACCAATGGCTTTATGAAATATTTTGGAAAAACGTATACAAATTCTAGAAAATACGAAATTTTCGAAAACCAAAGAAATGCGAGTATTGACATTTAACACTTTCTATGCAAGGCATTTTAACAATTAAGTCAGTCAATTGTTTGTTTTCACTTGTTTTAAATGTTTTTTAGTTTTGAAAAGTGCCTTCGCGGACATACAGGCATCAGAAATTAGAACAATCTTTTCTTTAATTCAATTTTGATAAAATTGTGGAATGCAGATAAATTCGTAACAACTTTGACGGAAGAGTATCGAATTAACAAACATCCTGTATATGATACTAAATTCTATTCTTAGACAAATCAGAAAAGAATTTAGAAATAATAAAAGTTGCACATTCTTACTTACAGAGAGAAGTGACAAAACTAAAACGGTTGGATGCGTTCCATTATTATTATGATTGTATGATCCAGACCAGACTCCAACCACACAAGACAACCAATTCAAACTAATTTATTAAAGTAAGTGTTGGTGAATGTATTTCTCCCTACTCCCACTATTATTGTATTGTATGTGTGTATGTCCTTATACAACATCAATATAAATTACCCAAATGGTGTTTGTTGTCCTTTCAAGTCAACTATACGTTCAATTAACTTCTAATAATAGGGCAGCCATTCCATTCCATTCCTTTTCTTATCCAGAGAATACAACACAGGACACAGGATATATGTTATATACAATCCTTAATTTAATTGTTTGATATTTCAACAATTCTCGCTCATAGCTTTAATATCAATTTTTCTTCTAGAATTCATTATCAGACCTCGATCGATTTATTCATTCTGGATTTCAAATTTTTTGGATTTTTATGACGTCATAAAGTTAAAAAAATACTTTTTTTAATATTTTGGTCAAATTTCATCGTATTTGAATGAATTTCTTTTTGAAATCCGCTAATTTTAGGTCCTATTTTTCATTTTTTGTGGTAGTTATTCGTTTTTATTAGCCCTTATACCAAAAGTAGAAACCGTGATACTGTATTTTCGAAATTCCTTGAAGCTATGTTGAATTTGATCAAATATTTGAAAAGTATGACCCAAAATTAGTGGGATTACATACTTGATTGATCAAAATTGGGAAACATTTGCATGTGGTTAAGCAAAATCAAATTTATTGAGTTTTGATGACGTTATCAAGTTCATAATATGGATTATAATTTTTTTTGGATAATTCTTATTTATGGACACAATTTACCTTCGATTATGAAAATTTTATGCTAAAAATGCCGATAAATTTAAGGAATATTAAATTTTATTTCAAAATTATTACAATATTTTTTTCACACTATAAAAAACCATAAAAAACCACCCCTTTTTGAATTTGATAAAAACAAACAGATTGTAAATACGATTAAAGAGAAAAAAAACAATAAATACCAACATA
This sequence comes from Chrysoperla carnea, assembly GCF_905475395.1. Lineage (NCBI taxonomy): Eukaryota > Metazoa > Arthropoda > Insecta > Neuroptera > Chrysopidae > Chrysoperla > Chrysoperla carnea. The sequence goes on along the minus strand of NC_058338.1, from coordinate 662,387 downwards.
AAAATATCATAATATCCATTCATCTATCCCTGTTTTAAAACTAACAACTGGGAAGAAACTGGAACATAGGGAAACTTTTAAAAATAAAAGGAATATATGAAAATATTAAATAGGTATTGAATTTTAAGTAATGACTTTTATATCGACCATAAACATATAAATTGTCTATTTATTATGGTAACCGAACAAGCCAAGGACTTAGAGGAGGACCAGGACCACAGGACGTAGAGAGAGGCCACCATTTATATGTAGAACAGGACATATTAACTATATTTGATAGAATGCTTATTGATTTCAACACGAAAATTCAAATAAAAAAATGAGAGGCGTACTCACAACTTTTTTGGACAAAAAATCATATAGCACAGCAGTGCGTAAGCGTAGATTAGTAAAATGGAAAATTGAAAGTGTAATGAGTGATGATGTACACTCACTGTCAGAAAAAGTGCCACAGTTAAAACCATTCTAAGCGTACGCATCATATGTTATGTTATAATAATAACACTTAGAATGTTTTAAAACGAGCATTTTTTGTGACATTGAGTATATGTGAAATGTGAATGTTTTTGCTGTGACTATATATACAGGACGTCAAATAGCCCTTTTTCACACCCATATATCTCAGAAACTACTTGAGCTATAATGTTGCGCTTTTCAACTTAAAAAGATATATACTCTGGGACGCCGTATATCAAATTTCACGTTCATGTCTTTCATCGTTTCCGGGCAATAACGCGTTATGAATTAAAATTATTTTCAAAATATTCTCAAAATTCATGGCAAGCTGAATCCTTTAAAAAAGTTTTAGTTTCCTAGGTAACACATGGTCGGATTGGTGTCGTTTTAATTTGTTGCACATGTTTTGGTTTCAACTGCCAACCAGCAAACAAATTATAACGTACCATAAGGAACATAAAAAGATGCAACATCTCTATTATTGGTGTATCGTCTAAAGATCATACCCAACACACCACATGTATATATTTTATGTAGAACAGGACATATTTATATCTTAATAATGTAAACAAAACTATGTTTATGGATATGGACCTGCTATAATAATGTTATGGCCTTTATAACCAAACCTTTCTATGAACGTACCACCTTACGTCATCATCATGGTACTGGTGAAGAGTTGGGGTTGGTGGTGGTGGTATGTCTTTATGGATGTTATGATGGCTTTTTATTTAAAAAATATGGGCTTTCTTTTTGCAAATAATAATATTTATAATAACATTAATAATGGTCATAAATACATATTTATGGCTTTAATAAAAACAAAGTAGGTTTTAAAAAAAAAATATACATTTCTCTACAAGTCAAATACATCATGTTACTTCCATTATTGTAAAGGGTTTCGATTAGTGATAGGATAAATGTTGAATTTTGTACGCGAAACACCATCACCAATTTTTTTAGTGTTTTTGGATACAAAAATCTAAACTCACACTTGAAACATAGCTAAGAACACTCTCCATAAAATTGTCTTTCATACGCAACAAAAAAAATCAAAATCGCTTCATTCATCTAGGTGCTACGATACCCCAGGCAGACAGGCAGACACATACACATAGCGGTCAAACTTATAATATCCCTTGTTTTTAGTTTGGGGGTTAAAAAATGATCAAATATTTTTATTGTTAATGGGAGTATAAAATATGAAGACATTCATTGATGCCAACCACCCAAAGCCACCCACAAAATAAATAAAGGAATACACATATAAAATTGAGATAAAAATAAAATTTATATTCAATTCAACAAACTTATTATAACGATTTAAAAAAACCAAAAAAAACATGAGAAAACGAGAAAATATGATTCAGTGAGTTTAGAGATTTATTTCATAAAATGCTCAAGTTTGTTTCGCTACATTTACGATCAACATATAAATGTATTTTAAACGACTTACATACATAACATAACTTTAACGCTAACGCTTACGCTGCTATTTGAACCGTACGATTATGATAAGTTTCTGCCTCCAAAAGGACTGCAAAAAATATCAGTTTTCAAAAGAAGTTTTCGTGTAGTTAATATATTAAAAAAAATCGTTTTCTATTTATTAAAATAATAAACTATTTCGATTGTTTTAGGTCGGTTTCAAACAAATTTTATGATTTAGGTCTCCGAGCAGTTTTTGACGTCATTTCAGAACGGTTGAAATTTTGAGAGTCTATTACCGCTTTATTCTTTAACAACTTTTTCCTCTACGAAGGTACTATGGTACTTATGGTTCGCACATTCGATTTCCCAGGTGATGAAATTACTTTCCCTAACTGTCTAACACACACAAATTTAATTTTTTTTCAATAAAAATTGAGATGTGCAGCTGAGAGGTTAAATGCTTGCTTTCTATACAAGAGGTACAGGGTTCAATCCCCGTCAGTGGCAAAACTATTTCTTTAAATATACAATTTTATAAAATTTAATATTCGTAAATATTTCTGCAAATTTTAGTGTAAGCAAATCGATTGACGAAAATTCGAAATTACGATCACCCTTCGTCCATGAATATTCATGAACGAAAAACTCTAAAATCGTAAAGATTTGTTAGAAATTTCAATTTATAGTTTGGGATAAAAAATTAAAAAGTTATTTCATATGTTTCTTCAAGTTTTTCGCGGTAGAAACGATAAATATGTCCTCAAAATATGTCATAATCTTACGGACCATATTTTACGCTGCTTGATAGTCCTTCATAATATTATTACAATTGTAAAGAAGAATGAGTCGTTCGTCGAAAAAGGGCTGTTATATATTTTTTTTTACAAATATGAAGGGAGTATATATTTAAGATTAAAAAAGTATGACAAAAAAATAATTTTTTTTTGTGAAATCTGTAGATTTGTTAGATCATAAACACACGGGAATACGCCATGCTATGTTTTAATTATAAACAAGCAAAGAGAAAATTCCATAAAACAGTTTTTTAAACCTCTTGAGAAAGGAAAACTGATTTTCTGTGTTTTTGAATTTTATTCTAGCGAAATAGTGGTAATTTTGGAATGGCATTTTCCAGAAGTTAATATCTCTTATTAAAACCTAGCAATTTATTTTATTTGTACCGTCTAAAATTTGTAGGCTTTTTAAAAGTTAAACTAAACTTAATATATACAGAGTATTAAAAGAGCAACATACAGAACATGCATTGGTTGACTTGTTCAATGAGATTCTCAGATTCTCATATGCATAACATTTGTATAATATAAATAGATCGTGGATGGTATGACTTTTATTAATCAGATCAATAAGTTCCTTTTTTTGAAGTTAATTTCCTGCCATCATTGTGGGTGTATTATGCAATTTATTTTTTTACGATTTTCTTCATTTACTAACTTTACTAACTGTGAGAAGTGAATCGATCTCAATTTCAAAATGGATTTAGTTGGATAGAACGTTTGAAACTTCCAAACTTTCTTGGAAATTAGTAGCAGATATGTTATGCTATCCCAAATTTTTTGTAATGTAATGATGAGAGAGATAAATTTTAACGTTCGCGCCTCTTTGTATCCTGCTCTGACGCATTCTACAGTTCTTCGGACAAATTTTTGTGAAGAGTACCCATTGAGTTGAAGAAATAATTTTTATCAAATTGGATTAAAAACTAAATATTTAAGCTTCAGGTTCACATTTCTTTTTTAAATTTTCGTGTCAAGTACGTAAGCCTTGCTGTCAAGACATATTAGTCAAAACTTATGGTGGTTGGCTTGGCTTGTTGTTTACTAATTATACGAACATGAAGGTAACAACCCTTTACATGTTGTCTAAATTATTAATATGTGAAAACAACCCTTTAGCCTGTTTAAGGGTTGTTGTTTTTTAAACATACATCATTCATCACTACATATGAATATGTGACGTGCAGCGGAGTTGGGCCGGGCCGTATTCATAGATTGCTCTCTAAACGTTACAAAGACTACAATTGGGCTTAGAAAATTTTTTGAATGGGAACAATATGAAGTTTTTATGAACATTTTTTGGGGTTTTGATTTAAATCTGTAACCATATCCCACCAGTTTTATACTTTTTTACCCGACTGCAAAGAAGTGGTAATGTGTTAATCATTCTATGCATGTACGTATAAGTATGTTTGTTCCATTATAGGCACTTCTAGAGACCAAACGTCTGGACCGATTATGATGCTTCTTGAGTCAATCTTTATCATGAGAGGTTCGCTAAATACATGACAGTAATGAAAATTCAATATGGCGATAACCAGATGCCATATTGCGAAAAAGAAAAACCTCAAAGTCGACTATGGATAAAACAGGTATCATTGAATAAAGGGTATTTGAAAATCCTAGTAAAAGGAATAAAATAAAAAAATTAATTAAAAAAATCAAAAAACCCGACTGCATTTAACGCATTCGGTTTTTCTATTGTTTTACTATCTTCGTGAAAGTATATTTTAGAATTTTGACTTTGAATATTGATGATTTTCGATATCAATATAATAATATATATAATAATTATTCATAACCATATTTTCTAGGTGTAAGTTAGAAAATTCTAACAAATGATATCACATATCAAATCAAATTTAATTATCACATCAACCACTGATAAATATCACTTCAAAAACGGGAAAATAATGTGGAAATTGATATACGTTTATTTAATTATGTGCGAGCGAGCTAAAATTACTGATGACGGCACGGCTGCCTTTATTATTAAATTGTTAACAAGTTTAGTGGTAAATATGACCTTTCGAGATTAAGTCAATAATTGGTATAAATTGTTTCAATTTGAAACATTTCAAATTCTCCAGCAGAATTTTATTAAAAAGAAATATGGCTCGATTAAAAGTTGGAAAAAATGACTCGATTAAAAGTTTCTTTGGTTTTTGACACTTTTTCGATATTTCTTAGAGCATTTTTATACATTTACGTCATACAAATTGACTAGTCACGCGACCACCGAACCACTTTAAGCTCAAATTTATTCAATAAAAAATAAAATTTCGTCTGCATTTCAATTTTAAATTCGATATTGTTTGTTAAACTAATGTGACATGTCTCAAAGCAGATATAATGACGTCACTATATACTATAAACAAACAAATCTAAGAAACTAGTTGTAACAAATATATATCGATACCGAATATCGTATAAAGTGAGTGATTTGTAAATAAAAGTTGTGTAGGTACACGATATCAAATAATATTTATTTTGAAATGGATCCAATGCTTCCTTCTTTAGAGGTACTTCTAGACTTCTAGGAAGCACCCATTCATTCATCCACCTAGACATGCCATTATTATTATAAAGAAAACGATATCAGATACATGTAATGTACTTGTACACTCATGTACATGTAAAACTGAACCACATTGATTGAATGTAACGTGAATCGTTAGTAGCTTGAAATCACATTTTTTAAATCTTCGTGTATAGACCGTAGAGGCTACACATTCGTGTAAAGACCGTAGACCGTGAAGTGGTGATAACTGCTGCAGTCGAGTAGTTTTAAAAGTAATTTAAGGAGTTTAATTGAAAAGAGATAATCAATTCGAGTGAACTGCTTAACCTTTCAAGTCTAAGAGCGAGACAGAAGAAAAAGCACAAAATGATTTTACCAAATTGAACTTCTGCATAATCAATCATTTAAACCAGCAAAAAAATCAAAACAAATCTGAGTAAAATAAGTAAGCGCTACATTTATAATATACGAAGACGATAGCAAAACAGTTCCAACCGGATGTCCCACGCTACCTCTCGTTTTTTGGAAAAGGAAGGAACTTTCAGATTGATATAATTTATTTGATGTAGAACTGTACAATCGTATATATATTCTTGAAGTAATAACCTATTACACCACATATATCGGAAGAAGACGTCTTTAGTGGGAGTGGGAGTCTATGCTATTGTGAGTGTGTTATAATATACGTTGACAGGTAATCAATATGGCTGACTGACTGGCTGTGCAGTATACTCACACGTGTGATGTAACTGTAACTCAGTAACTGTGTGTAACCACCAAGGAAATCAACCACATAATCCTTCAAACTATATCTATTTCCTTTTGAATAACTAGGTATTACTTATACCTATCCGACGTACACCTGGAAACATAGCGCACACCTGGAAAACTTGATTTGATACATCAATTATTTATTTATTATGTTAATAATACCAATAATTATACCAAGACCTGATAAATTTAATCAGTCGTGGATAAATCGTAAAAACGTAGAAATATTTAATTTTTTGTATTCCTACGGAGTATTTTTCATCTAATCTCAGATATTCCTAGGTTAAAAACTTTCCCACTATGCAAATTTTTAACCGGCAAGTTCTCAAAGTAATAATTTTTTAAGCAAATGCTTCAAGTCTAAGAGACGGTGTAAGGACCGATTTTCAACCGTCCAATAACCATATGAGACATATTTTTTACGAAATTTTATTGATTGATCAACACGTCTATGATAGCTTGTTTATCGAAAAGGGTATCGGAAAAAATAGACCGAAAACTGTATAGACCTGGAATATTGTTTTAATTACGAGTTGATTGGACCCTAGATCAAACTGGTTGCAATAGACAATAACCCTTCCCGCCAGTATCTTATAGGAGATTGGGTAGTTATTGGTTGAACCTCAAAAAGCCATATTTACACGATTTGTTAAGAATTAAATTTCCATATACGGTTTTTGTGTTTGGTTGAGCATGAAACACAAATACAATTATTTTCATATCATAAAAAATTTTCCAATTTTCAATCAATCAAATATTTTTCACTAAATTATTTTTTCATAAAACTACAAACATACATTCTATGTTCCATCCCATTCTCCCATTCATTCATAGGTGCAAAATATTTTATTTGGGATGACAGACTGAAAAATGGATTGACTAATATTAGGTCTGGGGTCAGGTATTGTATTTATCACTGATCTGAGAACGGTTGGAAATTGGATAACAAACAACACAAACTTAGGAAAATAATTCCCAGCTAAATTGTTTCAGTTTTTGATAGGTTCTAAGCTGACATTCCCAATAAAATGAGTATATCAAAATATTTGCGACGTTTCAAATTTTGAAGGTGGATTCTATTGGAACTTAGGATAATTAAAAACAGCTCTTTTTACAAAAAGAAGTCGTAATAAATGTTAGTTTTTTAGCCAATAAGTGCTTTTGAAATTCTTTTACCATTTACATCAAAAAACTTTCATCAATATTCTTCAAGTTTTAAGCTTTAAAATCAAACCAAAATTTTGAAAATTAAGAACTGTGCATACAAATGAAAAACATTTTTTTTGAAAAAACACTGACTTTGATCATTAATTTCTTCTAAACAATACACAGACGTGATATGAATTTTTAAATTTTTTTTGTATCGAAGTTCTTTTATTAACCGCACTCAAATGACTGTCAAATACTCTACATGGCTCTGGACTTAAAACAGACTATTATGAGTACAAAATTTATATTTGGATGATTAAAATCAAAAGTAAATTTCCGTAATAGCAGCACCTCCACTCACAATATGATACATCGGTGTTTTTTTTTTTTTTAATAAATATTAAAAATCAAATTTTTTACATATGAATGAACCGAATCGAACCGAATCTATAATACATTTACCTATTAAAAATAAATATATATATATGAATATGTAGAGGTATGTGCAAATATTAATATCCCGTCAAAAAGGATATTAATATTTTTCCAGGTAGAGTTAAAAACCGTAATAAACAGGAATCAGGATTTAAAAGTGTGATTTTATATAAATATGAAAAAAACAAAATTATTTTACTATTTTTATGTAGGCGCGGCTCATGTTTTATGAGCATGTAAATATTTTCAATTTAAATACGGCTCTCGGAGGTGACAAATTGATTCCTTGGGAAAGATTATCGCCAAGAATATAAGTACAATATTTTCCCTGAAAAGTAAGAGGTCATTGTGTTGAATTGAGTTATCACGGACTAACATTTTCTATATCGCACGTTATAATTCGTTTGCTGTTTGGGGGGTTGAAACAAAAATAATTTCCAACTATTTTAAACGACTCCAAAATTCGACGAAGTGTTACCTAGGAAACCTTTTTAATCGAAATCTTAAAAGTAATTTCATGGACTTTATAAAATCTCTTATGCCAAATAATAGATTAGTTATTGAATGGTATATCTTATAATTGACCTTCCCTGCAATACCACTTTTACATAAATTAATAATAATATTGAAAACTATTGAATGAACATTTCTGTACATTTTACATTTCCATAAATTGTAAAATATAGGTATGATCAGATATTTAAAAAAATATTATATTTTTATAAATAATATTATTACTATTATGGGGGTGGGGAGCTTTGAGTGAATGTTTGGGGTGAGGAATATTATTGAAGGTATAAAATGTAAGTATAACTTGGCAGCAAAAAGCTTTTTTTTCTGCTTGGGAAGTAAAATAACTACACAGTTTAACATTTGGACGAGAAGTTTTCGTCATTTCATGATAAAAATCGATCCATGATACCCCGTTTCAGAAACTATTATCTCAACGACCAAATGAACACGACTTTTGAATTTCTTGGGTCAAAATTATCTTATATTTTGAATATTATCAAATTCTGTGACAAATACATTGTGTCGCAAACACCCCTCAGATGAAGACACCCCCAAATTTTCGTTATTTATCGAAATAAGAACGTTAAGATCCGTCAACTAAAAATTGACAAATAGGGCGAGTTCTTAATATTTTGCTAAGCGTCGGAGATAGTTAGAGATATCGAAAAAAAATTATTAGAAAAAGTTGCTTGGAATATTTTATTTTCATAACAAAATTCAGTAAATTTTAAAAATCAAATTTTCTCTCGAACAGAATAAGCTGCTATTATTACACCTTTGTAAATACCTATTTTATTAAATCTACAGAATGAAGGGCGTTGTCTCGATTTGCACGTTTAATAAGATTCGTTCGCTAACTTTAAAGATTTTTAACAAAATAAAATATTTTATATGAAATAAAATGAAATAATTTTAATATTTCTTGTCATTATAATATTTTAAAAGATATATAAATACAGAGTGTGTCAGTTGATACATCTAGCTATTAAATATGTAAACTTGAATGTAGGTTTACAAGTCCTTTCTTCTTGACTATTAGTGTAGGCGCTGAGTGAATAAGGAGTGTATTTCGACGTATTTTGACCCACAGAATTCGAATGGTATGATTGCCAATTACAAAATAAATATATTACATTACTGATACACGCTGTATATAAAGGTATATAAAACAAACAATGATAGTGATAGCTACACAATGATAGTGATTCAGTGACAGATGTGTAACATTATAATATTTTCATAAAATGGTATGTTTTTATGACTAAGAATAAGAATATCTTTAAGAATATCTTCTTCAGTTCAGTTCAGTTCAGTTCTAAAACTTAAACTAAATGATGATAATACTTTTTATAAGAAATAAAAGGTATAAACACAGATTCATCTGAATATTATAAGTAGTGAAGTATGTCATTACATTACAAGAGACACTTAGAGCATCAGAGACTACATTACAGAGATATACACAGATACATAGATACAGATAAATACATACCTACAGATACATACCTAACTTGAATATCTCAACATTTTTATCTTTTGTATTTATGCAAATAATACTAAATATATAGGGTGTTTTTTAATTGATCGTGGAAAACTGTATCATGACATTAAGCTCATCAAGATGAACTAAAAAGGTCTTTACCAAATTTTGATCTGATACGTAATTTCCGAGTTATTCCGAGATATCTTTCATCCAATCAAATGAGTAATCAAATATTATTTCATATTATGTTGAAGGTTATTATTTTAGAAGGGCTGTAAAATTTATCGAATACAATTCTAGACCTTATAGATTATCCAAAAGTAATCATTGGCATAGCTCAATAAAATGTCAAATATTTTGGGTTTTTTAGATTTTAAAATCTAAATGTCACATGACTATTCAACTAGTTAACTAGGCAATTTGTGTGACGTAAATGTAATAAAATGTTCTAAAAATATTTTTTTTTTAAATTTTTAAAGCTCATTAACCGATTAATTTTTGTACAATTAACATGTACAAAACACTGTGTTAAAAATCATAATTTAAAAATGAAATAATTCCAAAGTTTGCCCAACAAGAGGCCCAAAAAGTGTATTTATTGCGATCAAAGGACTTTAACCTATATTTTATCGCAAAATAAAAATTAACATTCACCGTACTTGTTTAAACAGCGGAACTACTCTAATAAAACCTTTATAAATTCATCCTGTATTTATAAAGGATATATTTGGTGGTTTCTATTCCAATCCAAGGTGGAGCTGCTGACTACAGAATGGATTTATAAATGGATTCAGTTCAAATCTTAATGCTTGTTGTATGCTACGATCAAAGTGATAACTATAAGATGTTATACTTATCTATAATATAATCAGTCTAGGCTAAGATGTGGAATTTTACTGATAATCCTTTTAGTACGGTTTGAAAATTAAGTGCTTTTTGTAGAATCACTATATATATAAAATATGAAAAAAGTATACTAAGTTTAGTCCTAAGTTTGTAACGCTTAAAAATATTGATGCTACAAACAAAATTTTGTTATATATGTTCATAAAATCACCTAAATATACAATTTCCGGTTGTCTGTCTGTCTGTTCGGCCGTCGATACGATAAAACAAAATTAAAAAGAGATATCAAGCTGAAATATTTATAGCGTGCCTAGGACGTAAAAGGTCTGGTCGAGTTCGTAAATGAGCAACATAGATCCATTGGGTCTTGAGTCTGTAGGACCCATCTCGTAAACCATTCGAGATAGGTAAAAAGTTTAAATGTAAGAAATATTCCTTATAGAAAATAAACAACTTTTATCATGACCACACATAGACCTTATGGGAAATGGATCCTAGCTAAATTGTCTGAAATTGTGATGTGTATTTTTATTCTAAACTCTTTCTAAATTAATGCCTCCATGGCCCCAATCCTATATACATAATCTTATATAAAATGAGGTATATATATACAGCTCATAATCTGAGCTTGCTAGCTATAAAATACATAGCTAGCTAGTAGCTCTGATAGATAGATAGGTGGTGTAAAGCTCAGTAGGTAGCACCCACCTAGTGTAAATATAAAGCTCAAACATATCAACATTTCTTATATTTAGTTTGATAGATACATTATATACCTATATATAGTTATGTAAAGCTTTAAGTATACCGCGAGCTTCATGATCAAATCTTATCATTATTTTAAACCGAAAAAAATTTACGGATCCATGAATAAAATAGCCCCCAAAGAAATAAGATTCGCGAATAAAGATGCTTGGAAAGAATAAAGCTCTAGCAAGATAGGTACTGGTCGACACAACTTTCTTTTTTCGAAATCTATTTACTTTTTCGTGCTGACGGTTTTGACGTGCTGAATTCAAACCTGGGCTCAAACTTTTGTCATCACTACATATTATAAAACAAAGTCGCTTTTTCTGGCCCTATGTCCTTATGTCCCTATGTACGCTTAAATCTTTGAAACTACGCAACGGATTTTGATGCGGTTTTTTTATTAGATAGAGTGATTCAAGAGGAAGGTTTTTATGTATAATACATCCATATTATAGTAGAGTAAGGGGTTGAAATAGGGGTTGAAAGGGATATGCTTCAAAAACTAAAAAAGTTGTGCATCGATTAAGCTCAAATATTGACACGATATACAACCAGCTTTAAAGATCCATTGTTTTTATCTACTTTTAACCTTCGGAGGGTAGATAGGTGTAGCGAGAAAGTGGGAAGGAATTATCGAATAATTACAAATATACCTAAGTGGGGTATCAAATAAAAGAGCATGACGTGTACATTACAAAACTGCTATCCAACGAAAGGAAATGTGGAGGGAGGGGTGCAAGTGGGGATGTTGCCCAGCAAAGCGGGTAGTTCACAGCTAGTGTGCATATAATTCGAATATAATATATATTGGAAAAATTGATATTGGATTTTAAAAGGGAATACTATTTCTCTAATGGTGTTAATTCTTCGATGACAAAATTACTAATCAATGTAATAACGATCCATCTTGTATTGAATCCAAAACTACGATAGTTCTGGAACCGCCAATGGTGTTTTCAATGGTGGTTTCCTACAATTGTCTTGTTTTTTCCAAAAAGTATCTTCCTCCTGGAACACTTGGTGCATATTATTTTATATATACCATAAACGTTGAACTAAAGTACCTATGTATGTAGAAATGATTTTATTTCTAGAAGCAGAGCAACTAGAAGGAACTAGAAGGTGGATAACATACAGACACACAGACAGACAGACAAACAAACACAACTGTTCCTTAAGCCATGCTAAAGAAGTGTTTGTTATCAACTGAAGAGTATACCTAGAACTTATCATCATCTACAGAGTTTACCTACATTTATACTTCCTCTTCGAACTCATTCCACCAACAAGTTCAGGGATATCGACTTCGACTACACAATTCTAAAAAGAAGAATCTTGTTTCTACACATACTCTCTCTCGCGTCTCTATATCTTCGTCAACTTTTACACAATTTAAACGGAGCATCTAAAGAAATATAGGCCACGCCCTGCTTTCAACCTGCAGATCTTAGGCCCGCCTCACACATCTTAAACTGCTATCTATTTCTATGTCGTACAGTGCAGGATAAATATGTTGGTTGGCAGAGTGGCAGCATCTTTGGTCCATGACGTCTTATACAGAATATGGTTCAAGCTATATTAATAGCATGAGTTCATCAAATGGTAGGAAACGTTTAAATAGATTATCCTGTATACTACAGGAACAAAAATATTGGATTAGTCAACTTTGAAGAAAATCAAATTTTCATTATGAATCGAATTTGCATCTTTAGGTAAATTTCAACTTTGATTATACTTAATCAGTTTTGTGTTCGTTCAAAATCGAAGACAAGTTGATAAAAGGGAACTCCGGGTTGGAGATTTCCCCAAGAAATTTTTCCTAATCTTAACGCAATAATAGATAGTTACCCTTATAAAGGACCTGAAAACCTAGGAATGAACAAGACCCGGATTCTCTTTTTCCTGAGTAGTACTAACCCGTAGGAGTTCTTACGCGTTACCCGAAGTTACCCGAGTTTCAATGAAATTTAAGCAATTAAGGCATCTTAATTGTAGAATTTAACAACATTGGAATTTTTTCATTGAAGTTTTTTGAAATCTAGGTGCTTGAATAGTTTGCACGAACTATAGTAACTAAGATGGAGGCCAACTGCATGTATTGTAGGTCTTGGTATGTTACAGAACATTATATGGACATCTTTTCTTCATAAGGTCTTTCAATAAAACATACGATCCAGATCCAGGATTTGTAATGACAATGACACCACATACATCTATCTGGAATATACAGGCTGGTCCAGGTTATAACAGCAGGACTTCACCTCAAATGGTAGATAACATTAAAATAATGACAACTTAAAAAGGTACCACACAGCCGGGAAAGTGTCTTTTTCTAGATACAAGCTGTAGAAATTTCGGAAAGTATTTGTGAGTTTTGCTAAAACATCTGCTTAGAACTTGGAAATTTGACAGTAAGAGCTACTCAATCTTCATAATTTGAGGCCTATGGTGATAAATTCACCGATGTACATTGTGAGAGGCTAAGCACATTTTTGCCAAAGGTAAAACTACCAGAAAGCGAGGTATTTGGTAGACATATGAAAACGCATTCTCAGTGTAAATATCGAGTCTTCTTAATGAATTTTTGCAGCATCAGCAAGTTCAGAGATTCTAAATACGGGTTGGGTGGTGATACCCACTTTTTCCATGTGCGTACGCCTGGATGGATATATGGAAATGCTATCACCCTGTTTCGGAAAATAAATACATTTACGCTTTGGAGTATTATGTAGCTAAATTTGCAATTTTTCTCTGCAATTATTTTGCAATATCTACAATAATACCTTTTCTTCCAGCTATGAGTGTATTTTAAAAATTGGTCTTACTTTATGAGTTTTTTAACCATTTGATGACGTCCTGCTGTTGTAACTTGAATCATCCTGTATATCCTAGAATCAAGTTTTTATCCTTTAACCGTAGTGAGGTGATTGGTGAGGAAGGCTAAAACTTAACTACCCAGATTCAACCTCACTGCTACTCAGAGAGCATAACCGCATGTCTTTCAACGATCGATATTACCCATATATACCTCTACATCACATAACATTACCAACATTACCCAATGTTCACAATTCACCTTTTTTTCTCAACGGTTTTTTTTTCATTTCTTAAAAAAAGGATAATATTTTCTACCTTAAATAAGGTGTATATCGAAAACCTTTTGTAAATACGTTCATATTTTATGAATATATTTTTCAATCTATTCTTTTTTTCTATGAGCCTTTGTGTAAAAAGTTACGGATGTTTTTTTTCTATGCTTTTTAGGAAATTGAGATTTTCTTTTTTTCCGGTTCATCCCTTTCGTTGGGTTGGGTTGGCTTGAGTTGTAACCCTGATTTCTTAATTAAATTATATTTTTCACGAAATAATTTGCAATTTTAATCGATAAAAAGTGATCAAATCTATCAATCTCGCAACTAAAGATTACGAAACAGTTGAATTATCAATAAAAAATTTAAATTACTTTATCAAAAAAGTCAATGATCTGTTCTCAAAAGATGGTGTAACCATCACGATTTATTTATTCGAATTTAAGGGAGAGTTTTTTTTTTCTAAATCAGTAAAAAACGCACCATTTATTTTTGTACTTAGGAAAAAAAATCAAAGGTATTATAGTTTTAAAACGAGAGGGGAAATAGTATGCAAAGCGATAGTAATCCATGCGATAAATTCAAAAACCAAAAAAACCCGAAATATAAAAAAATTATTGTTGACAGTTTACTTAACAAATGTTCATAATGGAAATTGTCATTAACAACCCACAAAAAAATATGACTTAAAAATTATGGCCTTTCTGACATTGCATGTTTTTTTTCTGATTTTTTGAAAATATTTTAAATTATGAAATTTTTGGGGAACATATGTAAAATAATTGTGCAAACCACGACAGAAAAATCTTTCTAATATCTATTTTCTTAATCAGTAAAATAAATAATACTTTAAGTAATAATTAATCGTTTATAAGCCCTGTATTTATTGAGTTTTGTGCTTTATAAAAGTCCCGCTGCTTCAACAAGTACAAAGTCTCTTCATTACAATAAACATAGTTTTGGCAAAAGTATTCTTACTATTCTGAAGGGCTTCTTTTACCTTTTAAAAAGCAAGCCTTTCTTTTTACTTTGAAGATTTATAAGTTTCATTTATTTTGCATTGTATAGGCAACTAACTGAACAGATAGTTATGTGAAATGCCTATACCATCAAGTACGTGTATTGCAAGTTTAGCGTTCCTTATCCGGAACAACTTAAAAATTGGCAATGATCTTCAAAATCAGCTCAGTTTGGAGAAAGCTCTAAGGGATTAAGGTAATTTTCAAGTGCTAGTTTAGGCTTCCGTACCCCAAAAATTTCTCGGACCTTATTAAATTTTGTAAATTCCACTTGTTACACAGTTAATTTTTTGCATTAATGATACATCATATATAAAGTTTAGATTGAAAATAGTTACGTCTGTATCCGACTTTAAATAAAATTATAATAAAAATGAATATATTTGAACAAAATCAGTGATTGACTTTGACATTGAAATAGTTTTTAACGTAAAATATTTGACATTATTTTTACGTACGTGTAAATTTCTTAACATGTAACAGATGTCATAAACGCTCGCTTACGCAGTCATCGCTAAGTTTGTGTTTTTTTTTTTATGAGCTAACAAAGATTATTATATTTTAATGTCTTCTTAAATCTGTCTTTTTAATTCTTTCCAAAATAAATAAATTTTTTAAACATATAATTATTATTTTAAGTACCTTGCAGCTTCTTGTGCGTGCATTTATTTATATTGAAGGTAGGGTAGATGAGGGTTGCTTTCTTCCTTGAATCTCGATTCACCATTGATTATTTAATGAGTTTATGCTGAAATTCCGTTGAATTTATGAAATTTCTTGTAAATAATTCTTGATTTGCACACTTCTAGATCAAAAATTTTTGTTTTGAAAAGTTCTTTTAAAACTACGTGTACCTTATTCAATACACGAACCACAATTAAAAACAAATTTTTAATCCGCTTCGTTGTGAGATCCCGGTCTAATAAAAAGTTGGTAAAATTTAAAATGAATTCATATGAAGTCATAATATTTAGAAAGGTATTTTTTAAAGTAGAAATGAAAGGTGGCAATGTTATTATGGTTGGAATGAAATGCATGTTTAAAAACAGTGGGTAAGCGTTATAGAATTAAGGACGTTAACGAACCACAGACATCACCGCAGCCGGGTAAATGTTAACATTATTTTCGACCTTTATAGAATTATCTCACCTTTAGTTGGTTAGCTATTATTTTATTTTAGCAAGCTGTTCTATCAAAAGGTCTTCTTGTTTGTATTCTACAACCTACAGCTTTATAAGTATTATTTATCTGAATACAATGTGGCTTGAAATAAAGTTCTCTACATATCTTGATAAAGATAGCGCCACTAATCGTCCAAAGGAAATTCACCCATGACAATGCGTCCGTGACATTTCATCTATGATCAATCATCCGCTGGACGATTCAATCGTACGACAATTCAAATATTGAACACATTAGAGGCAATGGCAACTCATAGATTAAGGATTACAGCAACACTTCTAGATCAAATAGTTTTTTATTTATGATTTACTGAGTACGACTTATATTAAACTACACGAACAGGCTTGAAAATTAATAACGAATGAAACAGTTTTTGATGCCACTCGGTAAGAATTACACATTGAATAGGTATATTACTAACATAAGGTTACATTACATAATAAGTAGAAAGTAGAAACCTAGAAACCTTCCTAGAATGTTCTATATATCTATAAAGTTTATTATTATGAATATATAAAACTTTCCCTTTTAATGGTTGTACAAAACCATTGAATTAAGTGCGAACCACTGAAGGGTGCATAATGCATGTACAGGATGCCTTATTTTAAAAGATGTTTCAATTACGAAAGTTGTTCTTTATAAAAAAAATTAAACAACTTTTGCATAAAATACTTTTCTGAAAAATTATTTAATTCGATAGAAATATAATCCAAAATTTAGATAATACTCAAAATATATCACAAGAAATACCACAGAGATTCCGTGGAGATTGTGGGAGCAAAAATAAATTGATGATTTTTGCAATCAATTTCCATTAAACTTAGATTAAAGAAAAAGCCTTTCCAAGAAAGATGTCTCCTATTTAATTTCTTCTACTCGGCATTATCGTTACCATCAACCTACAAAATTTCCAGTCACTCTGTAATAACTTTCAAATACTACATCCGTTCCTAAATCTATAAGAAGCATTTTGGCAAATTACCCAAAGAATACATTCTGGTTCAGACAGTTTTTATGTATTCATCCTGTATATTTTAAATTAATAAATTATAAGTTAGGTTAATGTTAGATTGTTATCATATTGTTTTTAAGTAGGCATGCAAATTGTCATACTTAATAATTTATAAGCATACTTACATCCAAACACCCTGTACATTTATTATCTACTTACTGAATATAATACAAGACTGGGGGGAAGTGGTGTAAAATTATTAATAATGAATCTACTTAACTTTTACATTAAAATTTTCAAAGAAAATCAATTTTATATTTTAACTAGCTGAGAGCTAGCCACGCAATTCTGTGGCTTAATTTGTCCCAAATTATAAAAGACTAGTCCGACCCAATTTATTTTCATATGTTTTAAAAGCATTTAATGTCAATGTAACTTTAGTTAAGTGAATTTAATAAAAAGTTACTTATTTTTAGTACGCAAGTAAACATAAATATTACTTAAGTTTAATTAAAATGACTTATTATTTTTAATTAAATCGATTTAAATACTTGATTCTGTATGTTTTTTGTTGTCATCAACAATCATGGTGGTCTTGTACATATATATAGGCTGTTTTTTTTTTTTTTAACTTGACATATACGTGAACTCGAAAAATATGTTTAATCGAGGAAATTGCTTGAACCCAACAATGTTAATGTAAGTTTTCAGATTCAATTACAATCTCTTTCTGATTTATATCTGGCCAAAATTAGACGAACACTTTATGCCAATACTCCATGAACTATTTAGAGCATTGTTTAAAAGCAACAACAGCGCTTTGAAGCCCTTGGAAGCGATATAAGATCTTTGGAACGTTTACAATTTTACGCACGCATTATTTGTCTTGAAGTTCCTGCCTCTATCCAAGATTGGCTTTTTTTAAGACATCCACTTTCAGGAGCAACTTACAGTTCGCAAACGGAACTCCCGGATGCCTATTTTTGTTTGTATCCCACAGCCTAGTGCTATTTCTAGCAAACTCATCGGCTTCACAATTCCCTGATATGTCTCTGTGTCTCGGTACAAATAACTGGGTTACATTCACTTACTCCGACAGCTTATTTACGGACGTTTGGCAGTCCTGTGCTAGCTTTGAGTACATAAAGCTGAGAGTGGAAGAATTTGCATTTTGATTAAAAATTATAAAAATTTTTAATTATTTTAAATAAATAAGAAAAAATAAAAAAGTATATTATGTAACAAGAACGGTAAGGTGAGTGATCTTATCACTTGAATGCGTAACGCTTTTTTTTGACGAATGCTGCATTAGTTCTATTTTTTTAGTGATTTGAATGACACATGTAAATATAATGCATCTGTTGAGGATAATTAAGACTATTTGACGCCTGGATAATAGTGCGACAAGAGAGTACTTATCGTCCTCCCCAACATGAGTAAATTAAAAATCTCTCTGAATAATAAATTTATTATTTTTTAAAGATAATAGAAATGCTAATTATTTTAATTTAATTATTTTTTCATTTCTTTGTTATTTTTCTTATATTTTTAATTTTCATATTTTTTCCGCCATCTATGAAAAAACTAAAAGTCTGAGAAAAGTTTTCTCTTTATTTTTATAATGTAATTTCTTTAGGTTGTTTGCAATTAAGTAATTTTCTAATAGGAAATTATTACTTTCATCTCGCAAATCGAAATCAAACGTCAATTGCCCGACACTGGCCAACAAACTTTTTTTTTTCGCAAAATTTTGACGTGTTGAATTCGATTTTTACCAGAAAATTGTTCCAACAAATTGACGTTTCTATTGCTAGCGTGTTTAGCGTGTTTTCTCCCGATCCAATGCAATAATGACATATTTATAAGTTGAGTTTCCCTCGGAAGCTAACGATTTCCGAAAAAAAAACTGTTTTAAATTTAAAATGTTACATGTTCAGATATGAATCAACTCACCTGGATGGAAAGTAACTTTTTAAATTCCCATCCAAACTAAAAATAAACATACATTAGTTAGGTTCATAGGTAGGTACGAATGAAATTCCGCAGGGATTCCGGAAATTACAAAACAGAGTGAGTTATAGTTGTAACAAAACTATTTTATTTATTTATTTGTTTATGCAAATCAAACATTCACATGCTTTTTTGTAGGTGTTGTCTAAATCTTGTCTGGACTACTTCCGTAAGGTTAAAGTTCCCACGCTCTATCACTGCATACAGATATCTACCGGCATCATGTAGATGTCATGTATACAGTGTGTCAACTCAACTGATTCACTTACAGTGGTTAAGTACAATAAACACAGTTTTGGAGTCTCTTGTGAGGCAATATTTTGAATTTCTTTATTTTAAAATTGTGATTTTTAACACAGTACCGTTAGGGAAAAACTCACAATAATGTTAATTGTACAAAAATTAAACGGTGATTGACCTTAATAGCGCTTTCCAAAAAGAAAACACAACTCTGGTTTATGACGTTTTTTCGATATTTTTTTACATTTACGTCATACAAATTGTCTGGTTGACTAGTTGATTAGTCACGTGACAATCGAACCACTATTACCAATTTTTTTGGAAGTAAACATGAATGAGAAGAATTATCGGAATAAATATTGGCTGTAAATGTTTTTGAATTGATGACGGTGGCGTCCAGATCGTAGTCTAAATTCATTTTTTGGAGCATGGGACTGGTCTATTAGTAGAATGATTTTTTTGTCTTACAATTATTTTTGATAATTATTCTTTATTCTCTTGCTAACTGAAGTAATCCATGAATGGTTGATTGACACACTGTATATAAAAGTTAAATAGACCCTTGTGACATATTTTAAGTCCATTTTTCTACATATTTAAGTAATATGTTTTTATTTTTGTATGTCATTTAATACACTCAGACATATAGACCGCATTTAGACCTGCTTAACCTGCTGTAGCAGCCAACAACGTTTGGTTTGACTATATATAAACCTGACCCAACTCAATATTATTGAAATTTAATGCCACAGTTGTTTTGTAATAAATATCATAATACTTTTACTAATTTGTAGTTTGACAAGTGTGCAATGTATTCACCTTTTTAATTATAGGAGTTGCGATGCCACAGACAGACACGTAGATACATACGTTAAAATTATAACAATCAAAAGGATAAATTCAACTAGTAGTAGCCCGTGAAAGTTTCTCGAAAAACGAAAAAAAAATTCTAGAAAATACTTGCGAAAATTTTTTTAAGTTTCTAATTTATTGAAAATAATGATATTTAACACTTTTTATACAGGGTATTTTAACAATTATCTTAGTCAATTGTCTATTTTCACTTGTTGAACTTTTGATTAGCGATTTGTGTTACTTAAATAGTAAATTCGATTGTTTACAATAATTACAATTAACTTAAACGATATTTTTTTTGTGCGTACCTTTTGCACTATCCTGTATTAGTTAAAATATCTTCCCATAAAAATCATTTAATATCCTGAAGGTTTGCATTACATTTCCTGTAAAAAGAATTATATCTTTATAATATTTATAATGATGTCAATAAACGAATCATTTTGCAACGATGCGATGACAAGAAACGATGATGGAAGCGGTGCTGTAGAAGTGTAAATAATAAAATGTGTTGTGCATATTTTAATAAAATAACAAACAAACATATTATAAATATAAAGAGATAAGGAAGAACCAGGAGAGAAATTAGGCATAAGGGAATTAAATAAGTACTGTTGTTGTTATGATCTACTTCAGCAGTACCTAGTGCTAGCTAGTACGTGGTGCGTGGTGTAGGTATGTGTGAGAACATCCTCTAATGTGCTTCTTCAGGTATGACCTTGTATGTGACCTGTTTCACATCTGTGTGTAAACAAGGAACTAAGTGCTTCTATATAGTTATGTATTCAAAACATCCCTTCATCCCTACATGTATCCTGATCTATGGTGTCTTTTACAACAACATTAAACATCCCTTATCAACTAAATATCGCATCGTTTTGCATTTGTTTCTTTTTTTTTTACAAAAATATGTTCATTTCCGTGTATTCTGCGCCCATTCCAGGTTCTTAGTTTCGTAGTTTATTAAAAAAAATTGTCATAATTTCTGATACCTGCAATTCCGCGAAAAATGATCCAACCTTGATTATATACAGCTCAATTAAAAGGGTGCACTTTCAACTTTAAGAAAATGTAGTTTAAATTTTTTAGCGGTGGAAAGAATTGACTGAATTAGTTGTTGAAATACCCTGTAATGAAAGTAATCGGATAAAAATTCCATGTTGAGCTGAAAAAAGGAAATACCTGTTTTTAAATCCTTGTCGGATCAATTTTGAATAGTTTAGGTCGCTTGACGTCTGCATGAACGTACGCACGTGAACATCGCAGTTAATTTAACAAATCTTTAACCGTTGAATAATTGGAATACTTATCGATATATAGGACTTCCCGCGTGTGACAGATGCGGCGAAAATTCAGAAGAAATATCGATCCACTTTCTCTGTACTGCCCGGCGCTCATACAGCAGCGAAGGAAATGGTTTGGTCCGGCCATAGTCGAACCAGAAGAAATTAGGAAACTCAGCGCTAGGCAGATCCTGGCTTTCAGTACATCAGTTGGTTATAATAGCTACTGACAAGCGTAGCGGGGATAGAGTACAAGGGTCTATTTGGCTAGGTGTTCTGAACCATTGCTTCGAGGCGCGATGCTCGAGCATGGCCCGCTAACCTCCATACCATACCGTACCATACCATACCATACCAAAAAAAATTATCATTCCCAAGATTATGTAACGCACACAAATAAATAAATAAGGGAGGGTGGATAGAATAGAGTAAGACTGGGTAAGGGGGAATAATTTAAAGTTCAAATATATAAATGTCAAAGGTATCTTCCCGGAAACACTGAATTTTACTTTTAGTTTACACACAAACCAAAAACAACTTATGTTTTTCATTTCCTGTAAACGTGATAATTTTGCAATGCACGCACCGCACCGCATCGCATCCCTTGTTAGATATGGGGGGTTGATTCTGATGTTCATTTGTTCTATATATTTATTATTATATACCATGTGACGTCATTATTGCATGTGTGTGTGTTGTGACGCTTTTAAGTTTTTTTATTTTATTTTTTGTTACAAAATATTTTGTTTTTTTGTAAATCTTTATAAAAAAATAATATTTGACTTCCGTAGCAGATTGATTTTATCAAAAAAATATTTTTATGAATTTATTATGTACACTACAATTCAATATGTTTGAAACAGAATGTTGTAATTTTTTTACATATGACTACATTTTTACCGGGACTGTGTTTCATGAGTATCCTCACATTATTAGATTGAGATTAACTTGATGACTTTGATAAATTTCGTACACTACAGGTCCCAGACGGGTGATTCCATGAAAAAGTGTACCATAGATTAAAAAAATATAACGGTTTTTGATGATAAAACGACTTGCGAGCTGTACTAGCCTGACCTTCATTATTTTTACAAATCATACTCCACGATGAGCATCCGTTAACCCTACATTTCTAAATGCCTCTAACTATCTCTATACAAAAGCTGGAACACCCTGTAAAAGTAATTGAGGTAAGATTTAAATCAATACACTTTTAAGTCGTGTCTCATGTGACCAAGAATGCATTGTAATTAGCATAATCGCATGATTTTAAAAATTATTTAAAAAAATATGAAATTTAGCTCAAAAGTCATTCGAAGATCAGTTCAAGCTAAATATTAAAAACTTTAAACTTGCTAGCTAATTATTTATTTGTATTTATTAGTTGTACACTTAATTAGTTGAATGGTTAATTATTATAATTACGAAAAAAAATACAGAGTGTTCTCCTCTCGTTAGATGCCAGCCTGGTGCATTCATTACAGAATAAATTAAATTTTTATCGATGAGAATTTCTATACCAAGACTCTTGAAGATTGCTCTACCAACGCTCTAAAAGTGAAGTCTCCGATGTTACAAACTTTCATAATAGCTTCTGAAATTTCTTCCCCGTTTTGAAATTAATTTCAAATTGAGGCAACCCTGTACATTAATTAATAATATTTATAATAAGTAGGTAATTCACAGTAATTATTAAGAATTACCTTCAATTATTATGATGGACCTGTAAAGGCATTGCATGCAATCTTGAAAATAGGGCATTTAAGAAGAAAAAAATAAAGGCTATCAAGCAATTATGAAGAAAAAAAAAGATATTGGTAATTAAAAAACATCACACAACTTCCATTAGAGTAGTATTAGTGTGTACAGTAAACTGTACAGTAAACGTAGACATAGCTGTTGGCTTAGGTCGACGGCCAAATCTCAGATACCAGTTGCTAGAGGCACAGAAAAATTGTACTGACTTTACTGTCTTACTGTCTTAGGACTGATTATTACGTATTTTTGAGGGAATATTGTAAATAATTTGAAATTAATACTGCCAGACACCTTCTCGACTGTGTTTTCTACACACGCACATACTTCTTCTCCAAATTTGCATAAATGTCTAGTCCTGACCATGAAACGTTAAGATAAGTTGAAAATTTTAATTTCAAAAATCGAACTCATTAAAATAACTTCCAATAAAAGTACAAAATCAATAAACTTTGTACATTTTCTGATAATGGAAGTCGTGTACAAATAAAGATAAAAAATTGTCAGAACATAATTAGTTGTCATAATGATTGTAAAAGAAAATAAAACAATGATAACAATAACAGGAACAGAACACAACTAGTGAATAGAAGGGTTAAATAATTAACTTAACTTTGTGGTGGAACTCATCTTCATCAAGTTAACTCTTTGAAGGGTGTTGTTTTGTTAACGTCTTATTACAAACAGTTCATAATAATAATTTATTGTAATTAAAGTACACAACACAATCATATCTTGAACTGGAAATCTTTTTATGTGTACGGCTACAACCATACATTCTTATTTATATATATTTATTTATTTTTAAAAAAAATTAACTGTTTATTTACTGCACGAATACAGGGTATTTGAAAAGTTCGTTTACGGAATCAGCAACAAATCCCTGGGCCCAAAAACTAATCGTTTACTTACAAAATTTAATATCTATCCTTATCTTAAGCTTAAAAGAAAAGGCACAAGTTTGCGCAAGATTTTGTTTTCATACACATGTTAGAGAATTCTTAAACTTTGTCCTGTTACAAAAAAAATTGTACTGGGCAAAAAGAGGCAAATAAATAAAAAGTTTTAAGTTTGACAATAAAAAAAAGTTACTTTGCTTAACTTCAGTGATCGGGATAGAACCGTTATTTCACAGGAAATCAATGCTGACGCGAACCGATACATTAAAATTTATCAATTTTTGTCATACCTGTAGCGCCCAAATTAAAGCTCAGATCCAAAATTGGTAAATAACTTTTTCCATCGTCTTTATGAGCTTATTCTGTAGGCCAACGATCTGCAGTCAATAACAGAACACCGTGTATAATATTTTCTTCTACGAAAAATCATCCATAGAAGTTTGACCTTCAAAAATTTTAAGACATCTTGTACACAAATACTTGACAACAGAAATTCCATTAATCTAAAGAACAAATTTTCTTACATAAAGCTCATATAACAAACAATATCTTGTATAGTTGTTACCGATATAAAAGGACCTCGAATTCAAACAGTCAGATCTCGATGAAATCTTTTTGCACAACATATTCTACTCTAGTTTAGTAGGTAATAAACTATGAAACATGAAGGTATATTGTACACACAACATACATATCATACTAAGAGATACTTGTTAAAGATATCTAGATATTTTATTGTACTTATATAACAGATAGTTGCAGATATTTTCATATGCAAAACACGTAAGACATTTGTTTCTGATATCTGGAATACGTATGCTAGAGATATTTATGAATTGTATCATCATACTTTATAAGTCGTACGTAAATTCATATAAATTTGATCTACAATTTAGTCCAATAACTTTCTGGTAGTTCTGATTTTTCAAACATGTTCGCTCAACGAATAGTCCAAATTTGTGATCTCAAGCGCCGAACGTAACATTGTCAACCATCGAAAGAAAACCGTTTCGATTTTTATCAAGGAATTCGATTAGATAACGCAGCCCCTGTGCTACGAATTTTTTCATTTTTATTATTAAAATATATACTGTTCTTAGGCTGTAGCCGTTCTTCATTAGTTTACCTTCATCCTTACTTTTACATCGACTCGTAGTTAGAGGTCTCCTGTTCAAACAAAACAAAGAGGCTGCTATACTTTAATTTTTTATTTTATGATAGTTTATTTTTTATCTTTTTTATCTTCTTCTTATTTATTCTTTATTCTAATTTTTTATTATGTATGTACCTTCAGCATAAACAGTGACTTATTAAATTTTTATGTCTCCACCAAAAAAATTATTATTATTTTCTTTTTTTTTTGGCTTTCAATTTTTTGTACTCAACTAGACCGAGTAGTCAATTACAGCAAGTTTGTACAAAATTGAAGGTGGCAAGCATAGTCGGTTGTGGAAAGTTATTTATTTATTTGAAATATTTGGTTGATTAACAGTTGTGAAAAGAGAAAGCCTTGAAAGGCTTTATGTCGGAAAGTATTGGTTCTACAGAGACAATTTCAGTCTCATATGGTAGGCCAGAAGACATACTATCAAAAAAACTAGCCCTTAAGAGTAATAATCGCCAAAGTTAGAAAAATGCCGAAATTTTCACCGTATTTTCGATTTTTAACAAAATTAAAAAAGAAATATCTGAAATTTAGTCGATTTATTTATCGAAAACATTACCATTCTCGTACCATTTTTCGTTCGATATTAAAAAGTGATTTGTGTACATGTAGAAGTGTGAACGTACCTTTATAAAACAATTGATGTTATTGATATTGATGATATCATATTGAATAAATTTTATTAAATTAAATGAACTGTGCTTTAGATTTAATAAAAAAAAACTATAACATAACGTTCGCGTTCCTTTATTCAAAGAAATCTAATAAAATATTTGAGTGGCTACAATCAGCTACAATGATAGTGTTACGTTGTTACGTGCTAGCTCTACTTATTGTTATTTAGAGCACAAAAAAAAACCAATATTGAATAAAGTAACTCAATTCAAACTATTCTGATTTTGTTACTGCTACAAGTTTACAAACAAAGCAATACACCAGAGTACACATCATAGTACAATCATACACACACAGTATTATTAGTACATATCATAATTTTGATTTAGTAGTCAACCCAATATGTGTTCTTACTTTAAATTATCTATATTATCTTTAACTTCTTCTGGATAACTCACAACTCATTTTTTTGAATGAAAAACACAAACTTGGGACAAAAAATATAAATTGACAGATTGGAAATTATTCTCAAAAGATTCTCAAAATTCATGGCTAGCTGAATTGATTAAAAAAGGTTCAGTTTCTTTCGATACACATCGTCGGATGTTGAAGTCGTTTTAAAATGCATATTTTGTGGTTTAGCCTCCCAATTAGCAAACAAATTATAACGTCCGATACAAAACAGTTCCAAAAAGATGAATAATTTGAATAAACTAAAAATAAAAAAGACATAATTAAGAGCAAATGAAAAAAAATAAAGTATAATAATTTATGCACAATATGTATACAATAGATAAGAAGCTAAAAGTTATGAACAGTTGTATCATCACCACAACCTTCTGCTCTGCTCTCCCACTCCTATACTTCCATATAGATATAATATATAAATATAAAGTCAACATATCATCTTCATATAATAATGAACACACAAAGTATAATAAATAATTTGTATAAAATAAAATAAATAATAATTATATTTTGGTGACATCAACATTGCTAGCTAGACTAAGATTAAGACTAAGAAGAAGTAGAAGAAGGACTAAGAATGACTCATTTTCTTTTGTACAAAGTCATTTTTCATAGTCATTGAAAAATTATTATTTTTAACTGATTATAAAAATAGGAGAAGCTTCTTTTAATTTGATTTTAATATATTAAATGTGTGAATTCGGAAAATTTATTGGAGGGAACTTTACCATGAGTAAAAGTTAAATAAATACGTAAATACATAAATTTATGACCTTTTGACGGAAATAGCTCCTGGATAACGTCCTTCGGATTCTAGGCGAAATTTCACGAATTACTTTTTTAATAACATAAGTTTTATACCGAAATCGGAAACGAAAAAATTATCTCGCATTATTCGAATTTTTTACGTATAATTTGGAGGAGATTGTTTGAACTTTTCTAGTACAGCGAAACGAACTCAAAACAAATTGGCACGTTGAAAATCGATCTGCAGGTTGGATTACTGCCAAGGATTTGCGTTTTGGGAGCTTTCCAGTACTTTTATCTCCTTCTATTATACTTCAAAGTCATTGAAGCAGTTTTAAGACATTTCATGTTTTTGACGAACGACAAAAGACAAAAATCCCATTTCATCAAAAAGCCACCGACAGTAAATTAGGGGGGGGGGGGAATACAACTTTAGTAATGTAGTTCTAGTAATGTAGTTCTTCAACTTTAGTAATGTAGTTCTTCTAATGTAGAATATAACTTTAGCGTCTTGTTTTGAAGTTGGTTTTATAGTTTTTCTATAAAAAAGTTTTTTTTTGTTCTTAATAAACAGTTGATGATATATATAGCTCCATGCTCTGTATTTTTGCCAACAGCCTGCTTACTGCTTGCTACTTGCTTTAGTAGCTCCAACTCATATAGTGATATAATTGCAACAGGGTTTAGTTTTGTTTTGTTGATATTTTCTGCTTTCTTATCTGTAATATTTCATACCCTTATGCTTTTTCTTTTCCGTTTCTCCTTCTCCTATCACATTCTAATTATAATTATTATTATTGTTATTAATATTATTATTATTATTATTATTATTATTATTATTAATATTGTTCGAAAAAATAATACACACCTCCAATTGTGCCACAAGATTTTACCAACTTTTATTATTAAAAGTTTTGAGTTCAACTTTCGAACTATATCTCGGTGAGATAACTCAAAACTTGACCCAAATATATGTTACAGTAAAAAATTAAAAAATCCTGCCAAAAATCTTAGTTTATTTTTCATAAAGTTACTTTTATAGCAAAACAAAAATTGAAAATGTTCAAAAATGTCTTCTAAATAGATTTCTAGCAACTAACAGAGATGGTCAATAATTCTAAAAGGTTGATTTACACAACTTTATGTCCTTGAAAACTAAATATTTGAAATTATTCGTACAAAAGTCTTGTTAATCCCATGTCGTTGAAAATACCTTAAACACTATGAATGTCGCGTGAAGTTTTTGGATGTGTTTGGTTTTTATAATTAAGTTAGTTTGTAATTAAGGCCCACAAGATAACGAACTAGTTGGTTGTCATCCCCATCCATGTATGCATACAAGGATGCGGTTGATACGGTGGTTGTGAGGTGACGTGAAGCACAAGTAGATAGAGTATTGTTTAAATATCTTCCAAAACAATGTCTTATTTATTTATCTCCCCCTTCCCGTCTTCCCTATTTTTGCTTCTTCCGTCTTGTATATTTTCTTCGTTACATATACATTTCATAGTTCATATAATTATTTATATGCTGTTTAATCCCAAGTGGTTTTCATAATAATTCTTATCAATTGTTTCCACAAATAGGACTGGAGCCAAGTGTAACAATTGATAAGCTTTTTATTTTTCGCTCACGATATTGCTTGCGTTTCTTTGCACTGAAAATTTAAAATATTAATTTAAGTCACATAATTGTTTTATTGATTAAAGAATTCAATATTAAGCTACTTTAACTTTATACTTAGAATTAACT
Source organism: Chrysoperla carnea (assembly GCF_905475395.1). Classification (NCBI taxonomy): domain Eukaryota; kingdom Metazoa; phylum Arthropoda; class Insecta; order Neuroptera; family Chrysopidae; genus Chrysoperla; species Chrysoperla carnea. The sequence continues at coordinate 633,207 of NC_058338.1, read as the reverse complement.
ATAATATTAGTTTAAAAAAGACATACTTTTGATTTAGTAGTCAACCCAATATGTATGTACATTACCTTCATGCAGTCGGCTTGATTATAATATTTATTATGACATAACATAAAATTTCCATGTTCTTACTTTAAATTATCTCTATTATCTTTAACTTTTTCTGATAAATTTTGGACAAAAAAACAGAAACAGAATGTAAATTATTTTCAAAATATCCTCAAAATTCATGACAAGCTGAATCGACTAAAAAAATTTTAGTTATCTAGGTTTCACATCGTCGGATATTGGGGTCATTTCAAATTGTTGCACATTTTTTGGTTTTTCCTCCCAACTAGCAAACAAATTATAGCGTGTGATAAAGAACATTGTTCCAATAACTATCAACTAATACAGCAGGCCCTGAACCTATTATCCGTAGGTATTGTTCCATGTAAACCAATTTTTTGTTTATAAATTTAGTTAGTTTGACTCTGACTAACATATAGACAAGACTGGTGTTGAGTTAAAAAGGGGTAAAAACAGATTAAAACCTTTATTATTAGGTTTATAGGACTAATAATAATTATCTAACCCTTACTTACAATGTGATGTACCTTTGTAACAAAAGCTATCAAGTGCTGTTACTTTGCTAACAACAAGTACTTTTTTCTTCTATAAATGTCTTTAATTACGTTAAATGAACACATTACACTTTATTGTCAAAATGGTGTCATGAAATGGTGCTACATGACACCATATATCACTTAATGTTATACCGAATTATTATTTTTTTAATATTACATTTTGTTTTCGATAAAATTACCTTAGCTCTAATAGGTTTCACAAATGTGGAGTTCTGATCTTGGAATTAAGCACCTAAGGGGTAGCTAGCGAAAAACTGACATCACAGCTGAAAAAAATGACCCAAAATTTTTCAAAAAAAATTCCAATGAAATCGGATCAAATTTGCCTGTGTTATCTAAAAAATCGAAATTTTGAACTTAATGACGTCATCAGAATACAAAAAATTTAATTTTGCTTTATCACATCCAAATTTTATCCAATTTTGATAAACCAAGTATGTAATTCTACTAAATTTGGGTCATAATTTTCAAATTTGTTATCAAAATTTATCTAGCTCTAATAGATTTCAAGATTGTGGAGTCTTGGTCTCGAAATTAAGCACATAAGTGATAGCTGGCGAAAAACTGAAATCACAGCTGAAAAGAATGGACCAAAATTATTGGGTTTCAAAAAAAATTCTAATAAAATCGAATCAAATTGTGTTATCAAAAAAAAGAAATTTTGAACTTAGTGACGTCATCAGAATCCAAAAAATTTAATTTTGCTGTATTAAATCCAAATTTTATCGAATTTTGATAAACCAAATACATACTTGGTTTAGACTATCTTTTAACTCATTCTGAATAGTTTAAGAAGTAATGTGGCTTTTACATCTGAAATTATTATTAAGTCCAAGATGACATCTGCATTTTAAAAATTGACCAATCTAAAGGAAATCAATTTAGTTCCGTTTCCTTTTTGTTATTCTTGCGTGCTTCTTCTGTGTAAATGATTGAGCAATAAATAAACATATAACGGTTCATTTCTATACAAGAAATAAATAAAAAAATAAAATAAAAACCTTGGTTCAATAAATAATGAATTACAAACACGTTTGAACAATTTGTCAACAGATAATATGCGTATCATGATGTCTTTACTAATACTGATACTGATAGTGATGGGTGGATCCGATCAGATCCGATACGAACCGATCAATATCAAGATTTATTGAACACGAGATTCTATTCAATTCTGTACAATTTGGAAAAGACCTAATATTTTTGTATTACTTGGTACAGATCGTCCCACACACAAACACTATAAGCAATCATTTATCCTTAAACCTTTCTTTCCTTTCTCAATTCCATGATTTATTCCTCATTTTGAAGCTTATTATTCTGACAAAAAATAGACTCACGGCCAAAAATGCACCACTTAGGAAAATATCAAGCTAGACAAATAATTTTAACAAAACATTTTCCATAAATTCAAATCAGTTTAAATAATGAGTGTATTAGGCAAACATGATTCGAATGAAACAGTTTTTCTAGACATTTTCCTCATTAAGAAGAAACAACAGATATTTCAAAACTATTTTATATAAACTCATTTTAAAACATGTTCTCCTAATACTAATTTAAGCAAAATACTTGATTTTACGAAACTTGACTACGAAATTTATTATTGTTTCAGTCAAGGGTACACGGTCCATTTATATTTTTAATTTTATTTGGGTGTGCCATTCTGTACATTTGAATATAATGACCCACAAAATTCAATAGCCTTTTTTTTTTGGTAAGAAATGTGATTTTAATAACAATTACCTTTTACAACAAAAATATATCTATTTGTTGGAGTAATCGTTTTTAATTTACATTTTAAAAACGATTTAAGTAAATTTGTTGAAGGCGTATCACATAAATAACAAAATAATACACACAAGCTACTAAAATTTTAGCAACAAATTTATTTAAAAGGCCACAATAACAATTCATTTTATTCAATGGCAGTTGGCTAACTTCGACAAGAATAAATTAAATGGGTCCTTTTGTTGTCATACATAAAAAAAAAAGAAAACCAACAAACGATTTTTTTTTTTATATTGATTAAAAGTGGATCAATTAATATCTCAATTTTAACCAAAAATAGCATTTTTTGGTGATTATATAAATACCTATAGTAAAATTTTGTTTATAGCATCAAATTTCTTAAGGATGTATGAGCATGACAACAATGTTTGTTAAGGCTCAAAATTTGTTTGTAGGTAGTCTTTTACTCAAAGAATATGTTGTTAAATTTCAGCTTAGGTATCCGTGCAAATTTTTAAGAAAAAAGTCATTAAAAATCGATATAAAATACATTGGCTCTTATGGAGGAATCTCAAAAAACGACATATTTTGGAAGTTTTTGATAATTTTCATTTGGAATGAATGAAAACAAATTAAAAAAAAACTTTTTAATAGAAAGTAAACATATTAGCAATGAAATGAATTAGAAAAGAAAAAAACTAAGTGTCACCGTCCATATAAGGGATGTAAGAGCAGGGTAGATTAAGGGTTGAAATTATTTTTATCTTATTTTCAACTTTGATGATGAATTTCGTTATAACTTCATGAATGTAGACGAAAAATAAGAATAAAATTTTTCGATATGTGTCTTGGTTTTCGAAATATCGAAAGCTAAATAATTAAACAAAATTTTCAATTTTCGATATTTTGAAAATTAAGCCAGATATCGAAAACTTTTATTCTTACTTTTCGTCTTATATCGTCAAGTAATAATATAAATTTATCATCAAAATTGAAAATATCTATTTTTAAATTTGTGCCCCCACTACCATGCTCATACATCCTTAAGCGTTACAAATTTGCGACTAAATTTCGTTAACCTTGATATATTTCATATATATGTCGCGGCCAAATAGTTAAATTATCCGTTTAGTAAAGTAAACAGCCAATTTAACTATTTGACTGCGACATATACATGGTATAATCATGGTATTTATCGTAACCAAAAAATGGCAGATTTTTTTTAAACCTTCTTATCCTGTTTGAATTTGACTTCCTTACTTTTTGACATTAGGCAATTATCCCGATCTTTTCTGGATCCACGTTTGTTTTAAAGAACTCACGTATATTTCTTCCCCGCACTCCCACAATAATAATAAAAATGACATATTTATATTCTGTAAGTAGAAGTATAAGTATAAAGTAATATAATCGTTATCAACAACATATCCTTAGTATAGTCGTACCTACAGTACCTACAGTTATAGTTACAGTCACAAACTGGTTGTTAGTCGGTAATGTAGATATCTTGATTGTTAGTATGAATAATAACATCATATAAATTAAAGTGGAACCGTTTTGTTCCTGTTTGTAATTATTATTATACCTTCTACATTATATAACATATATATAGTCTGTTTCAACACACTACCAGTACGAGTCAGAGTGTGTTGTTCTCTCTCTTTAGTACATGTATATATGTATATACTTATCTCTCTTGTATATATATGTAATGTAGAATGTTGAATGGAATCTGTATGTGGTATGAATTAAACCGTGCTAACGGAGTACGTTATTTACTTTACTATTTCAATTAATCAACACAAGATAGTACTATACGATACCCTTATTATGAGATTAGTGAGCTGGTGGCTAGTCTAAACATTTTTATACTCTGTATATCACTAGTCACTACATAGTATAAAACAAAGTCGCTTTTTCTGTCCCTATGTCCCTATGTCCCTTTGTACGCTTAAATCTTTGAAACTACGTAACGGATTTTGATGCGGTTTTTAATAGATAGAGTGATTCAAGAGGAAGGTTTTTATGTATAATACATCCATATTATAGTAGAAAGTAAGGGGTTGAAATAGGGGTTGAAACGGATATGCTTCAAAAACTAAAAAAGTTGTGCATCGATTAAGCTAAAATATTGACACGATATACAACCAGCTTCAAAGATATATTGTTTTTATCTACTTTTAACCTTCGGAGGGTAGAAAGGTGTAGCGAGAAAGTGGGAAGGAATTATCGAATATTTACAAATATACCTAAGTGGGGTATCAAATAAAAGAGCATGACGTGTACATTACAAAACTGTTATCCCAAGCAAGGAAATGTGGAGGGAGGAGTGCAAGTGGGGATGTTGCCCAGCAAAGCGGGTAGTTCACAGCTAGTATGAAATATATATCAAGATATACTTAGTTTAGTCCCAAGTTTGTAACGCTGAAAAATATTGATGCAAAAATTTTGGAATAGGTGTGCTGAAATTAAACCAATTAGTCCATTCCCGGCTGTCCGTCTGCCCGTTTGTCTGACAGAACGATAACTCAACGACCAGCTCACTAATCATTACTTACTATATCTAGGGTATTTTATACTACATACAGTTAGTGTGAGTTTTAGTAATCTTACCCTACTTTTTGTGAACGCGTCTAACATTTACGATGATAAAACCATACGCTTATAAAATTTATGTACTAATTTCTTATGTCTTTATGACGACATTATGGTGTTGTTACATGGCTGGGGGGGGGGGTTAGTAGAGGGTGGTATTAAAGGGGAGTTTGGTGGTAATATTACAGTAAAGAGAATTACGCAAATGATGTAAAAAAGTGTAAGAGTATAATCTGTCATTAAAGTTAAGAAAAATTATATTGATGAATAAAACTTCTATTTTATTAGTTTACTAGCAGTTACTCGCTGATATCACTGGCAAATTTTAATTTTACAAACAAAGACTACGTCTTATAGCCTTCGTTATATACCTGCTGCCTTCCCGTTGGCGATGCACGTGCCTGTTCATCTAAATAAGAACTTAAAAGATGATTCAGACCTTGATATTTTGTTTTAAATCAAATAATTTTAATATGAGTGTAATAAATTGATTAAATAATAAATAAAAAATTTAATTATATTAATTATTTAATTAAAGATTACCAAATTATTACCTTTAGAATTAACTACATTCCACTATAAATGTTTATACAAATATTTTGGTAATCTTTAACTGGTTTTTTTTTATTATTATTTTGTACTAAATTTGAATGTTTATTTTACCTAATTCTTGATTTTCTATGAATTTTTAAGAGAACACACGGTATATTAGAACGATAAAAAAAGTATGATTGTCCAAATACAGAACAAATCGTGACTGACACTACAGTACACACGATAGGAAATTCAAAACTATTTTAATGGTATACTTTTCCATAGAATCATCCATAATTACAAATATTTTAAGTTAATTAATACTCCACTATATGTAAGGTATTTAAGCAATTAACTATGTTAGTTATTTGCATGCGTACTAAAATGTTTATCTACTTTAATAACCTTATATATACAATCTCATATATCTTTAATAAACAGTAAAATAAATTTTAAAATCCCGAGGGAATTGATCTGAATTGTTGGAGGTCAAAATTGAAAAAGGAATTTTCAATGAATTAATGACATTTAAAAAACTGTTTAAGTATAAATAACTAGGTGATACATTCGATTACAAGCGTTACGCAATTAAAATGTTGAATTTTGAAATTTTTAATTTAATTATCATACAAAATCAATAACTATTATTATTAATAATAATATTAATAATAATTAATAAAATACGCATTATAAAGGATGTTCCACAATTAAAGAATGAGATTATGTCGTTGAATTGTTTTCTTTAAGGTTTTTTAGAAGGTTAATTCGGTGATTTTTATCAAAAATTGTTAGCTTTCGGAGGAAATGTGATTTAAAAATGTCATTCTGTTGCATTTTCTCTTAAAATTATTTGTTGCGTTAATTTTGAAACACCCTTTAAATTAAAAAGTAAATGGGCTGAATTGGATTAAAAACTAGATGAATTCCCAAATGTATTGATTATTCATGGCCGATAACTAGAACTTGTCGGTAGGTTAGATTACTACTATCTACACCTTAAAACAAAACATGTGATTAATTGATTTAATTAATTAACAACACGTTAAACCATTAATTAATTAATTAAATCTTACAAGATATTATTTGATTAAAATACAACTGAGCAAATATTATTAAATTCCCACACACTTGAAAAATATCTTAGAAGATTCTCCATTAAATTATCTTTTTCTTTAAAGCCTTTTCCAAATTGAGCTGCTTTTGAAGATTATCGTCAATTTTTTAGTGTTTTTCGGATACGGAATCCTAACCACGCACTTGAATATTTATTTTAATGATGTGCAAATAATGTAATCAAAAACTGTCTTAATCATTTTCATAATATCTTAAAATAACATCGTTTTTAAAAATAATAACAATAATAATAATAATTATATTAAATGTAATGTCATTCATTTGTTGATTATTATATAAAAACCTGTTTAGGATTATTTAGTTATAAGCGCGATTGTGACCTGAATATTTAGGGAAATTAATTTTATTTAATTTAGTTAAAAAAATAAATAAAAAATAAACACAGACGAAATAAAATGGATTTAAGTGTGGCCATGATGATGATAACAATAAAATTATTTCATCATTTTTCATTAAAATTAATTTATTTATATAATAAAAACACCTTTGATTATTGTGACGTGATTTCATGATAAATATTTTTAATTCAAGAAAAATATTAAAACTATAACTTCAAAATTGTATACGCAATTTATTAAGACAGTTTGGAAACTGTACACAAACTGTTAGGAAAGTTTGAAAACTATACGCAAACTTTTAAGACAGTTTGAAAACAATACATAAACTATTAGGTAAGTTTGAAAACTGTACGAGAAATATTAAAGCAATTTAAAAACTGTACACAAACTATTAAAACAGTTTGAAAACTGCACACAAGCTATTAAGAAAGTTTGAAAACTGTACACAAACTATTAAAATAGTTTAAAAACTGTACACAAACTGTTAAGACAGTTTGAAAACTGTATACAAGCTATTAAGACAGTTTGAAAACTGTACACAAACTATTAAAATAGTTTAAAAACTGTACACAAACTGTTAAGACAGTTTGAAAACTGTATACAAACTATTAAGACAGTTTGAAAACTGTACACAAACTACTAAGATAGTTTGCAAACCGTACACAAACTATTAAGATAGTTTGAAAACTGTACACAAACTATTAAGACAGTTTGAAAACTGCACACAAACTATTAAGATAGTTTGAAAACTGTACACAAACTATTAAGACAGTTTGAAAACTGTACACAAACTATTAAGACAGTTTAAAAACTATACAAAAACTATTAAGACAGTTTGAAAACTGCACACAAACTTTTAAGATAGTTTTCAAACTGTACACAAACTATGTGGAAAGTTTGAAAAGTGTACACAAACTATTAAGACAGTTTGAAAACTGTACACAAACTACTAAGATAGTTTGAAAACCGTACATAAACTATTAAGACAGTTTGAAATTGTACACAAATTATTAAGACAGTTTGAAAACTGTACACAAACTATTAAGAAAGTTTGAAAACTGTACACAAACTACTAAGATAGTTTGAAAACCGTACACAAACTATTAAGCCAGTTTGAAAACTGTACACAAACTATTAAGACAGTTTGAAAACTGTACACAAACTATAAAGACAGAAAAAGAAATTATTTAAGTAATTTGAATACCTTTACAAGATTATTAAAATTAGTTTGAAAATTCAACATAAATGAAAATAAAAACTTTTCAAAGAGTTTGAAAACCGAACAAAGACTTAATAAAATAATTCGAAAAAAAGTTTGAAAATCGATCAAGAATGGTTTGAATGTTACATAAAAGTTTGAAAACTTAACATTGTGTATAAAAACAGTTTGAAAATGTTACAAAGAATTTTAAAAGTAAGTTAAAAGAATGAATGAACAATGATTTGAAAGAATGTGCAGTTTTCAAATAATAATAAATCGTTTGTATAAGTTTTTAAAAGTGTTTGAAATCTTTGTAAAGTCTTCAAACTTATCTTGTATTGTATTGTATCATTGTTGGTTGTTTGTAGATAATAATTATTTAAATAAGAATTAAATTGCACTTTTTATATCGCTTTTAAAAAATGTTATTAATTCATTTAATTTTAATGTTTATAATTATTTTTATAATAAATTAATTGAATTTTAATTGATAGATTGATTGACTATATACATTGTATAATAGGTACATTATAATTATTGAAGTTCTTATTAAAAATAACCTTCAAAATAAAAACAAATTTTGCCTTCTCATTCTGTATGTTTTATGCAAAAAAAAATTTGCACCTGATCAATAAGTATGTATCACAAGATCCGGTAACGGGAAAATCAGCGGAAGAAATTGTCACAATTATTTTTTGCTGTCATAAATAAATATGAACTATGGTGAACAAATTTTAATTGGTTCCCGGAAATCTTTGAATTGATAATGAAAAAGTTTTTCCCAATATTAATAAAATGACAAATGATTATAATAAGTATTAAAGTCAAAAGAGGGGTTCACCGATGGAGTGGTGGTGAAAATAGAATCAATTTGATCATAAATTCGAGATCAGATTGGTAATCATTATAAATAATAAATGATTTAAATCGATTGTTATTAATAAATTAATATTAATAATCGGTAATTAATTATGGATTGAATGCGTGATATGACTTCATCAATTTTTTATAATAATAGTTTTTTTCGCTGTAATTTGCATATTAATTAATTACTGTATACTTAATTTGCAATAATTCAGATGCAAATATTGATTTTTTTATTTAAAAATACAAAACTAAATATTTTTATTTTTATAAGATTTAAAATACTGTTATCATTTAACAGCGTAGCTTATAGCGTCATTATAGTGAGTACATGTTGTTATCGTTACTAAGCTTCAAACCAGACATTAATTTTAGATTAGGTAAGGTTAAGTAAGTTTCATTTGTGTAATTCAAAACTGAGAATGAAACTGGGTCATATGATTTTTATTGTCCACGAATTGGCTACTTTTTTGATAACATTGGCAAATTCGATCCGATCTTATTGGAATTTTTTTTGAAACCCTTTAACTTTGGGTGATTCTTTGCAACTGTAATGTCAGTTTTTCGCTAGCTATCACTTATGTGCTTAATTCCGGGACCACGTCTCCACATTCGTGAAACCTAATAGAGGTATGCCAATTATGATCACAAATTTGAAAAGTATGACTCAAATTTAGTAGGATTGCATATTTGGTTTATAAAAATTGGAGCCCCGACTTCTATGTATTTTTTCAAATGGTCTTATTGTTAAGCATATTACAAAATTCTTCATTTTAAGGATTCAAGAAAATAAATTTTCCATAATTTTTTGTTACAAATAAAATTTCCCGTAATGAAAACCATGCGAATCGAACCATGAAATGAAAAACTCTTGTGGATTTGCATATTTTTTATTATAAAAATTAAATGGATAATAAACACGCTTAGCAAAAAAGAAATCAACTTAAGTTTACAAAAGAAAAGACAATTAAGCTCACTTATGCAAGGCTAGTCGTGCGATAATATTAAATCCTTGAGAAAATTATGCTTCCTTGTCAAAGTGATCTCTCCGTCCAGGTATGTCTGGTTCTGTAACATTTGAACAGGCATGTTCACTTTGGTGGGGTGAAAAAAAAAATCACTCCTCTAGCAATCTGTAAGTCAAAATAAACAATACAGATTGAATCTAATACAGAGTGCCTCTTCTTTTTCCTTTGTTTTCTTTGGTATTCACCAGTCACAACAAAATTAATTTCCTAATAAAATTGCAGCTTCTATATTGTCCTTCTCGTCAATGTAAAGCTCTAAGATGATGACACATTAGGGTACTCAACTTTCCCATTTTTGCCTCAAAGAGGCTTAAAAAGTATTTTGGAGATAAGACTAAAACGAAAAATCCAAAAAATTTGACGCCAATTATTTGTTCAAAAATTTACGTCAATTCAATGTTTAAAAACATTCTTTTTTTTTAGTTTACAAGGAAAACAAAAATTCCAGTAAATTTGCTGAATAAACAATTGTCTAACTTCTTGTAAAATAAACGATAAAGAGATGAAATCTAAGCAAAAAGTGTCCTTTAAGTACCTACCTTTATTTCGCCAATTAAAAAAATTTTCGTATTTCAAATTGTCAAGTTCTAAAAAGCGGAAAATTGATAAAATTACTTTAATTTTCGAGAAATGCATACCTTTTTGTGAAAACGAATTTGTCTCGAAACAGAAGCATATATGTATCAGATGACTAAATGATTGAGTGCCACACTGTAGGTATTTAATTAATAATTGATAAATTTTCCAAGGTTGAAACAAATAATTTCATAAAAAAAATTTATTTAAAAAGGTATTTTAATAATTATATATGAAATATAAATATTTTTTTATTTTCATTTGTCACACATCCTCCAACATCATTCAAACATTCAACGGTCTTTGGATCGTTTTTGGATCCCAACCAATTAACAAAACTGTGTTTTTTTTGTTGTTGAATATGTTTGAAAATTGTTGTAATTAATTGTTATCTGTATGTGTTCATTGTTGATTTAAATAAATACTTTGTTGATAATATTTAAAACATGTTCGGTTGTTTATTGTTTTAAATCTTAGAATAAAATTAAAAGTCTAAAGACCCCAGTAAAAGGGTTGCTTTCAAAATCAAGTTTTCAGTTTAGTGTTTAAGTGTTTTTTGTGAAGAAAAATGAAAAGTTTTAATACAATTTTTTTATGGAATTTATATTATTTTTTGGGATATTTCAGGTAAAGATAAATTTCCATTTATTTTTCATATCGTTTTTAAGGTATTTTTAATGACATGTGATTGAAAATAGTTGTACGAACAATTTCAAATATGTAGTTTCCAACGACATAAAGTTGTAAACAAAAAAACAAGAGATGTTGTTGAGCACCCGGTTGGAACTATGTTCCTATCGTATCTTCGTATTTAATATAACTTACTGTTTTAATCAGATTTGCTTTTATTTTTTTGATATAAATTTCGATTTGAAAAAATGAAAAATATACAACAAGATAAAAATTATTTGAAAATACAAATAACTGTATTAGTAATTAATTAAAAATATTAGTTTTAAATTCATAGTTAATTATAATTAATTATAAATATTACTTTAACTATACTTAAGGCGACTGGAATTCGAATATTTGGGATGCATTAACTGCAGTTGACTGCACGGAAGTACAACAAGCGAATTTCTTGTTGACAAATTAAAATTACATTTTATATAAATAATAATTAGATAACAAGACCATTAATTATTGCATGCAAATAATTGTTTACATACTTCATGTGTAAATAGTTATTATATAATTACAGAATGGATCCAATTGTTACTAAGACCGGCTGAGAATTTTCATATTAAGGTAGTATGAGCCTCAAGGCAACTTTAGACTTGTGGTTGAAATTATTTGTACCTTATTTTAAAGTTTGATCATGAATCTTGGTTTCCGCGAAAGTTACATAATTAAACAAAATTGTTAATTTTCGATATTTTTAAAATTATTCCAGATATCGAAAAATTACTTTTCGTCTTATAGCTATATTTGGTTTAATTGTACTAAAAGTGTTTTTAGTAATAAAAATAATTTCTGTACTTAGTTATGGCTCAGCCGAAGATTGGAAAACACAAGTACAAGAGCTGATAACCGAACATAACTTCTTTTGGGGTGTAGCCACATCAGCATATCAAATCGAAGGCGGTTGGAATCAAGATGGTAATTTATTTTAAAATATATAAAAATTTAACTACAATTACATCGGTTTAATTGCTCAGAGAATAAATATCCGTTAGGACGTGCCTGTAAGAAAATTTGTATGGAATTAACCAATGAGCAAAAAATTTGGTCGAAATTTTTTGAATTTTATTGAATTTCTACAACTGGGTATCTTGAAACCAATAGTATTTCGTAACATGAAAAGAGCGAATTCGTAAAATTTCCGAAGTTTTAACCAATCGATAATTTCTAAAAATACGGTAGAAAATAGTTCAAGTTTTTCAATATAAATTAATTTTGTGGAAGAGACGCCTGCGAGAATTCATTTGATTAAACTCATCACTTGTTTAGGATAATAGAAAAAATTGTTTTTATGATAGTCTTTTGTAAGAAGTTTTATATTACCGTTAACAATTAATCAAATTTGCCCTTGAGACGGAGAAAAAACTCAATTTTATGAAGTATTTCATCATTCAACTTTTTTTTTTTTGTTGGGAAAAATATTTCCAAGAATTATTACAAAACCAAAAATTTGAAGGCAAAATAAATTTACAACAATTTTTCGGGGTCTATTTTTTTCGATTATCAATTTTATAACGTCCACAGAATCTGTTGTTGTCGAGGATCCTTTCATGATTGATCTTTGAAGTAATAAACTAATTTTCAATATTCCAGGAAAAGGGGAAAGTATGTGGGACGAGTACACGCATAAATATCCACATCGAATGGCAGATCAAAGTAACGGAGACATTGCTTGTGATTCGTACAATAATTTAGAGCGTGATTTAAAAATGATCGATACACTAAATGTTGATTATTATCGAATTTCAATATCATGGACACGAATTATGCCCGACGGTGGTTTAACCGAAAAATTAAATGAGAAAGGACTACAATATTACCATAAGTTATTCGATGCGTTAATAGCGAAAAATATCACGCCAATGGTGACAATATACCATTGGGATTTACCAAAAACACTCCATACATTGGGTGGATGGCAAAATGAATTGATTATTCCATATTTTGAAAAATATGCTCGAACACTATTCAAACATTTTGGTCAAAAAGTTCAAATGTGGGTAACGATCAATGAACCATATCATATTTGTGAATTGGGCTATGGGGGAGTTTCGTATGCTCCCGAGGACTATGTTCCCGGCGTTAGTAATTATTTATGCATGCATAATTTATTGAAAGCGCATGGGCGTGCTTATCATTTGTATCAGAATGAATTTAAGGCACAACAAAATGGGATTGTTGGCTATGTTTCCAGTTGTATCTTCAAATTGCCGTATTCTCAGGATCAAGAGGATATTGATGCGAGTATTCGAGGGAATGGAGATGTAAGTTCGCTAGGTCTTATTAAGCTCTACTCGAAAAAAACACCCGTTAAACGATTTCGAAAGCTTCAGTTAGCTTAATAGACCTCAAATGGATCTAGATTCAAAGTTCACAATTAATATTTTGCTTGTATTATAGCTTGGATGGGCTGTAAATCCAATTTTCGGACCAAAAGGTGATTATTCTGAAATTGTGAAGGAAAATGTTGCAATGGTATCGCAATTACAAGGTTTAAAAAAATCTCGTTTACCAGAATTTACTAAAGAAGAAATTGAATATATTAAGGGCAGTGCAGACTTTTTGGGTATAAATTATTATACGTCCAGATTAGCACGAACAAACCAAGAGGTCGTTGTAACTGATCCCACGTTTATGGATGATATGCGGGTTACGTTACATGTTGATCCAAATTGGGTGCAAACATCAACCGAATGGCTACAGGTAAGGAATTTGCTTCATCATTATCACCGAGGGACCTCTTTCAAATCAGACTAACGTTATATAGAATTGTGTATAAACTTGATTTTAATTTCAGATAGTTCCCGAAGGATTAAAAGCCGCTTTAGATTATGTTCGAAAACACTTTAATAATCCATTAACAATTATTACCGAAATTGGATGCACAGGAGAAAAAGACAATGAAGTCGATCAGACCCAAGTGATTAAATATTATAAGGATCATATTAATGTAATCCATGAAGCTGTCACGGAAGAGGGCATTAATGTTCGTGGATTTGTGGCTTGGAGTTTAATGGATAGTTTTGAATGGGATACTGGTTACACGTATGTCTGTTCAAGTAATCGTTGTAATCTTGATTTAATTTTGGAATTTTATTTTAGGATTTCATTTGGATTATATCATACCAATTTCACGGATCCTAAACGATCTACGAGTATCAAAAAATCTGGCAAATTTTATCAAGAAATAAATCAATATTCTAAGGTAGGTCGTCAATACTTTGAAATTTCTAAAGTAGCAACTGTCAAGATGAAATCCTCGAACAAAATTTTTTGGGCCAAAACTCCAAATATGTAAATTATTTTCCATTCATTTATATTTAGCAAGGATTTCCTATCTAGGGACTAGGATATTGGATAAAATTTATAGCATGTCGAGTAAAAACCATGTCGAAAGACGTCGAGTACAGCATGTCGAAAAAAATAAAAAAAAGGCCTTCTTGGCTCATGCCAACTTTTTGTCGAAATTTTTATATAATACCCTAATTATTTGGCCGCTGGATAACGATCTAGTTACTTTTTATAATTGTCCGTTGGGACACAGAAAAGGGACCGACCCTCGGCCACTTATCCATGAACCATTTGGAGCTGTTTAAGAACAGCAAGAGTGCTTTGATGTCAACGGACTTCCGATTGGAGAGGTCGTCAGAAAAAAGCCTGGCTCAAGTGAGTCTATCTTCGCGATGGGCTCACTTGATGGGCTCATTCCATAATCGTGATGTACAGGAAAGCACAGTCCTTCAAGGTACCTGTGGCCTAGCTAGTGTCCTGTAGTAACCGTGATAATTTTGCTTAAAGAGATCCTTTGAAGCGATATAAGATCTTCGGAATGCCTGCGATTGTACCCAGATCATATCTGTCTCGTAGTACCACAAGTGTGTGTTCCTTAATTTACTTAAGATTGGTCTTTTTAAGATATCCTCATTCAGGAGCAGCTTGTGACGGAGCAGACGGATTTATTCCAGTTTAAAAAAAACTCAAACTAAAGTTGTACCAGTGTCCTTATTGTTAAAACTCGTACAAAGGATGACTGGCTGACGAATTTTGCGACAAAAAATTAACTTATTTTAATTTATTTCCAGGAGACTCGCCGAAAAAGTGGTGTAAAATTATTAGCACCATCAGAACTATTAATCCAAAATCGTCAATCGTCAAGTTCCAGTCTAAAAAGTAGTCTATTTATTATTAATATTTGTAGTTTTATAATCGTAAAATTTTTTATTTTATAAATAAAATAATTATTGAAAAATCTCAAAAAATTAAGTTTTCTTGTTTTTTTGTTTTTAAGGAGCCGTTGAAGAGTTATAAATAAAATTGTAGCTATAAGCGCATTAAATATTAACGCATGCAGCTTGGAGCAAGGTACATACCTACAATCTTATCATTTTTAACCAATTATTCTATCATCCAAAAAAGTTTTTCAATAGTTTTCCGTCTTTCTAAAACTGTTTTTTAGGGTAGATTTCGAAAAAACGGAACTAGTCATATGGCGGGGGTAAAATTTGACAAGCTTTTCTGGAAAGACTGCAAATTTGAGATCATTTCTCAAAACAACTATTTTTCTCGATCAAAATTTCCACAGCTCAGAAATTATCATTTTCACTCGAACGAACAAAATGTCCTAAGGTAAAATTAAGCTATGATTGGTAATTTTTGTGACTGCCTCAGCACAATTTTTCCTTGAATACAATTTCGAAATCTACCTTCGTCTCTTCTGCAATGTTGGCGCATTGTTTTAACGCTTTTGTTTGGGTCATTTCAACCAACACTAAATAAATTTTTGATTTTAGATTGACGGCTTAATAATTTTGGTTTTGGCAAAATATAATTTAACAATCTCTAAAATCAAAATTTGAAATAAATATTTTTAAACCTTATTTTGTGTTTTTAATTTTATTTAAATTATCCCTGGAGCCCGTGGCAGATATTTTGGTTAAGTTTTGAGCTGTAACACTAAGATATCTTGAAAGTAGAACTCAAAAAGAACAAATAAAAAAAAAAGTAATGCCGCGATAAGAGTAAAATTTTATTGGCTTTACATAATAAAAATCGGTGTGACAGACTTTTCTGCTACGATAAGAGATGTCACACAAAATTTTCTGAAAATAGATTATATTTGCAATAAAATGGTCTCTTATAAATTAATTTCCATGAAAGTGCAAAATACTTAATTATTAAAATTATAAAAAATATTTCTGCCAGAATAAACAACGATTTATTTTTCGTTTCTAACTATCTAATAGTTAATAGAAAAGTTGTATGGATCATTTATTCGAGAAAATCGATCAAAAATTGTTTTTAACCTGAGCTAAAAGTTAAGACGTTAGGCAAACTTCATAACAACATCTACAAAATACTGCATAAGTTAACAAAATTTGTTTCTTTATAAATTTTTTGATTTGGCCGCAATCAATCGAAATACTATATTTTGCAATTCCAATATTTCTGTTAAAACCTTTCGGTTTGTAAATCATTTCAGGAAGGTTCAAATATAAAAATGTTGGCTGAAAAATTTAAAAAAAATTATTTCTTCACCTTCCTTTCAGTTTCAACACAAAACTCTTCCAAAGAGTTCAAAATGAACATTTTGACAAACATTTAAATAAATAAGTTTCGAAATTCGAATTATTCTCGAATTAAAATTTTATTAAAACCAAAATAATGAGTAATAAATTCAAAATATAACTTTCTAATTTCGAGGAACTGCTTTGGACTTCTTCAGAAATAATAAATGGATCTTTGAAAACCTGGAGGAATTAAAAAAATAATTAAATAGGATTTTTAAAATTTTTACTAACAAATGTTTACATACATTTAAACCTTCCAAAACTTCTTTAAAGAAGTGCGCAGTTGCTTTTGGTTGAGTGGATCGTTTTTCATCTGTAAAATTTGTATGAAACAATCCAAATCGAATAGTGTAACCGTCGGCCCATTCAAAACCATCCAATAGACTCCAGATGCCATACGATTGAACATTGCAGCCATCTTTAACGACCGCATCGTAAAGTGCATTCAAATGTCCCTGAAACAAATAACATCCAAAGCTCAACTCAAGTCATATGTCTCTTAGAAATTTGGGTCAATACCTGAAAATATTTCACACAATTGTAATTGTCCAAAGTATCTCGCATAGTTCCACAACCATTTTCCATTATAAAAATTTTTGGATTATTGTATGTATTTTTTACATAAACTAAACTTTTTCTAAAACCTTCTGGGTAGTCCTTAAAATGGATAAAAATCTCATTGTGATTGAAAGAAAATTAAAAAACAAAATTAGAAATATCCTTACGTGAACACGATTAAATTCGGTAGGCACCCAATTTGGATCAGCTGGGCCAAAATAATAATTAATATCATCAAAAAATGATGGAACTTTAATATTTGATTTCGCTATTAAATCACGATTTTCAGAGGATTTTTTTACAATCGTTAATGGGGTATAATAATTGAAACCGAAAAAGTCCGAAGTATTACGAATATATTCAACTTCATCCTTTGTAAATAACTTTAAACGTGATGTATGAAATCCTTGTTCTTTACTTTTATTGGCCACTGTTTCTTTTAAAATTTCTGGATAATCCCCATGTTCCGAAAAAATTGGATCAGAAAAAACTCCATTCTAAAAAAAATTATATACATTTGTTTAACTATAATGTATAAATAAGATTTTTCGAAGTGGCGTAGCGAACTTAACTCGACCATATGGCGCCCTTTGTGAGTAGCGCCCGGGGCATGATACACCCTCTTGCTCCCTCACTACGCCACTGTTTGGGAAAAATGATATTAATAAGAAACTGTGTATGTGGACATTGCAAATTTTCACACGTGGATATTATCTTATAAAAATGTTTGTACCAAAAGTTTACGGAACGTTGTTATAAATTCTAAGTCTTCTGTAGAATTTGACATCGGTTCAAACCATTCCATTCTTGTCAAGATTCCAATTTGACCTAGAATCGTAAAAATGAGGTTAACTCTGAATTTTAAGCAAAGTCGAAAAATTAGAAGATTGTTCTTTGCAAAATCTCTAGAAAGGGTGGGGAACATACCCGGCCACTACTCCATGAACAATTTGGAGTTGTTTAAGAACAGTAGGAGTTCTTTGACGTTAACGGACCTCAACTTGGAGAGGTCATCAATTAAAAGCTGGCTCAAGGGCTCATGTGAGAGAACTGTTTGCTCCCTCATCAAATTTACCTGTATTCGCCACATCATATTTTTCTTTATATAAATGGTAGACTCTAGCATGTGCCAGAAATAAATTTCGCAAACATAAATATGTTTCGACTCCCGTTGTGTTCATCATATCAGGTGGGAACATATTCTTCTCATAATGATAGGCGCAAGTTAAATCCGGTTGATTAATAGTAATCCAAACTTTCACTTTATCAGCAAAATTATCAAATATAATTCTAGCAAAATGCTCAAAATAATCGATAATAACTGCATTAGTCCATCCACCTAAATCACTTACACCGATTGGTAGATCTTGATGTGATAACGTCACTATTGGTGTAATATTATTTGCGATTAATTGATCAATTAAATTGTGATAATATTGTAACGCTTCTTGGCTGACACCATCATGCAATATTGGTGTGGGTAAAAGTCTGGACCATGATATTGAGAATCGATGAAATTGTAAACCCACAAACTTCAGCATATTTATATCTCGTTCGAGATTATGATATGAATCGGCACTAATGTCTGTTGTTGAGTGGTCGGCAATTTTTTCTGGATGCACGTGAGTAAAATGGGACCACATTGTTTCACCTTTACCTAGGAACAAAAGGAGCGTTTGATTTTTGAGCAAGAAGTCGTTTGCACGAAAATTAACGGAGTTAGTTAATAATCAGAGAAAGTGAGCAAATTTGATAATTAAATGCGACGATAAAGATAATCAACTGTGACACAGAGGATTTAGTTTTTAAGATTTCTAACAGACCTGATTCATTCCATGCCCCTTCGAATTGTTCCGCTGATGTTGACACTCCAAATTTTATATTGAAATTTTCAATTAGTTCCTTAACTTTTACCCTTGTTTCATTATATCTTTGTCCTAAGGTGAGGTGTCTAAACAGAATGAAAATATAAATGATTGAAATCGCTGATTTTTTAACCGATTTTGAAATCATATTTAAATTATTAAATAAAACTTACGTTATTATACAAAATAAAATCAAAATTTTTACGTTGCACGATTTCATTTCAAATCGAACAAATTTTTTTGATATGAAATCAAATACGTGCAATTACTTTAAACAAACTAATCTCGCAGTAAATGCTTAAGCTTCGTGAACCTTATTTTCTACAACTTTTATTAGAACGAAAAAATTCTAGCTAATCTTTAAGTTGAAATTGCTGATAATTTTTATTATAAAATTGTAGTCTACGGTATTAACGCTACTCTTATATGGATACCTATTAAATTTTGTTGGAGATTCCATTTTACTTCCTCGTACGCTCAGCTCATAATAAGTTACAAGAGAAATTTACAAAATTAAATTAAACTCGCACTTTTGCTGAACACTCTCGATTAAATTACCTTTTTCATTAAAGCCTTTCCCAAACTGAGACAATACTGAATCCAAAATTTCAGTTATCGGATGAGTTTCGTATGAAATTAGAATCAATAAAGTTAACGACAAATTTATACGTAGATAGGTAATATATACTTTCTTTTGAGGTTTACAAGACCCAATGCAACTTTCTCCACTGTTTGCCATCGGTTAGTGGCATTCTATGTTTAGTGCGAGACACATACAGATGATATAATGCCGAAATAAGTCAAAAATGAGTTCACGATTACTCAAAATGAATAACCTTGAATTTTTTCGCGATTACAATACTTTCTTCATTTTTTCAAGGAAGTAAAACATAATATGAAGCTACTTACTGCTTAAACATGTCTCTCAGTAAATTTTATAAGCGGGGATTAATGGAGATTAACAACACATTTTTTTTTTTTTTGTATAATCATGGAACCGTTTATGAATAATCCGTGATTTTTTAAATTAAAAAAAAATTAATATTTTTATGGCTCTAGGATTAATTCGGTAATTCATGTGGGTTTCACGTGAATAATTTCCATTTAGAAAGCTTCCATTTTGCGTTTAAAGTGGTTAAAGTCCGATTTGCTTACTATGTCAAAAAATATACGCAAAAAACACCGCTTAGGTGAAACAATGTGGGGCCAATTTACCCACGAACACCCAGAAAAAATTTTCGATCACTCAACAGCTGATAACAGTGCAGATTCATATCATAATCTCGAACGAGACATAAATATGCTGAAATTTTTGGGTGTACACTTTTATCGCCTCTCAATATCAGGGTCTAGACTTTCTTCCAGATTCTTACGATCTCCCCCTAATTTAATCAGTTTGACTTTTCTTCTGAACACTTAAGAGCATCGTTCTTGTTCAAGCTTGTATTTTATAATAAAACTATTAAATTATTAGATTCATTACCAAGATAAGAAAACGTAAAAAACACAGAAGCGCAGGCAAGCAGAAATTTAAGTACTTTTCCTTGAAATCCAAGTCATTACCGCTAAGCCTAGCCTTCAAAATCCAAGAATTCCAGGCTTGATGAAAAATTCGAGAATTAGAAAATAAATTTTATTACAATTTATCTAACATTAATTATTAAGTAATGTAGTATAACTGAGGAATCGGGTCGAATACTACAAATCTTGCCTCAAAATGATTATTTTTTAATTACCGCGGTGTATTCAATTTATATTTATTGAAGAAAGGCTTACAAACAGTCTTGGAAAAGTGGAAAATATGGGTCCAAATTAGGTAAAGCCAAAAACATTCCTTCAAAATATCATATTACAAATCTTGATTAACATTGTCTCAAAATACTTTTTATGAACTCACGCTCTTATTCCATCCATCCCCTGAATTGATGTGCCCGTAGAATACCACGCACCAGACCCGTACGTCGGAGTCATTCAAGGAAGGGAGAGTCTCCTTCTCTTTGTTCGAGTTTAAAAAGTTGCGATAGCATTTAATAGATATTTAGAAACGAATCTTCATTGCAAATACCGAGTGCTTCGAGAAAATTTTTCTCATACAGTTTGGCAATGCATTTTCCTCAAAGTTTAACTTCGTTGTTCCAAATGTTACGGATATTGACGAGCAAAATTTAAAAGTATGGTTCAAAAAGTTGAGTACAAGAGTCTTCATCAAATTTTTCATTTTGTTTGGAAAGAGACAAGCAAAAAATGCAAAACTATATTGTAAGTTCAACTTTATGTGGACAGATACAATCCTACCCCCCCCCCCTACGCAAGGACCGGTTACGCACATGTAGCTCCTAATAATTTATATGATGAGGAAGCAAAGTTTTAATTATAATTTATGCCTAATACTTCTTACGCAAGCACAAAAAAATTCATGATTAACCGCCAAGAATTTTTGTAATTTGTTTTAGTCTGACCATGAAACTGTCCAACCAAAATTTTATTTTTTTAAAATGAAGTTTTACCTCTTATTGTGTATTGCAACGGTTGCGTAAGTTTTAAGTTTTATTTTTATGCAATTTTTATTCAATAATGGCTAAACAATAGTAATTCCTATTTTTAAGCGTCGTTATACAAAATATAAATGTGTTAAATGACTTGAAATTTTCGGTCCATGTCGTAATTTTCTTTTTCCCACCCTTTTGAAAAGACGTCAATGTTCAAATAGATAAAATTCGACTAAATTCAAATTTTAATTTTAAAATATTCTTTAGACAAGCAGCCAACGCTCAAACTTTCAGAGAAACAAGAGAAAAAGTTGCAGAACTAATAGAAAAATATAATGTTAAGTTTGGGGTCTCCTCATCGGCATTTCAATATGAAGGGGCATGCAATGAATCGGGTAATCGATCAAAAATTATTATAATTTACTTTACTTTGCGCTTGTTTACGAAAAATTTTTTTTTCTTGTTAGGGAAAGGTGAAACTATGTGGAGCCGTTTTACCCACGAACATCCAGAAAAAATTCACGATCACTCGACAGCCGATATTAGTGTAGATTCATATCATAATCTCGAACGAGATATAAATATGCTGAAATTTTTGGGTGTACACTTTTATCGCCTCTCAATATCATGGTCCAGACTCTTACCCACACCAATATTGCATGATGGTGTTAGCCAAGAAGCGTTACAGTATTATCACAATTTAATTGATCAATTAATCGCAAATAATATCACACCAATAGTAACATTATCACATTTCGATTTGCCAATCAGTGTGAGCGATTTAGGTGGATGGACAAATGCAGAAACCATCGATTATTTTGTGCATTTTGCAAGAATTGTATTTGATAATTTTGCTGATAAGGTGAATGTGTGGGTCACTATCAATCAGCTCGATATTGCCTGTGCTTTCCAATATGGATTTGATCCACTTCCGCCCTCTAAGGAAGAATCAGGAGTTGCTGTTTATTTATGTTTGAGAAATACATTTATGGCTCATGCTAAAGTTTATCATTTATATAAACAGAAGTATAATGAAAAAAATCAAGGTCTTATTGGGTTGGTTACAAGACTAGATTTGTTCGAGCCAATGTCAAATTCCACCGAAGACTTGGAGTTTATACAAATGTTCCGTAAAATTATTGTAAGTCGTTCATTTACATTAACAAAAAATAATTAAAATAATCAAAAAAAGGATCCGACGGAGAAAAGAGTTGGATTTCATTATGGTACAACATTTTTTAATTTTATCTGTCAGCTTAAAAGATGTCCTCATAGAATTTTGCACAAAATACGTACCACTTTTTAGGACTCGAAAAATTCACTAATTAAAGTCAAGCGGCCAATGTGACAGTCATAAGCAGGCTTATATTTAAAAAAAAACTGCACTATAGAATGATTTGACCAGGGATGCTGAACCAATAACGCGCAAACACAATTAGAACGCCTCACAATATTTTGGGCACGCCACCGATCACATAGTTCACTATGAACGTTTACTTTGATACGAGCCACAATCCAGTTATACTGAAATCTACCTGAATTGTCTGAAATGGCATAACGAATGAAAAAAAAATTTGTTTTTATGTTTTAGAGTGGAATTTACTGGGATCCAATTTTTTCGCAACATGGTGATTATCCAGAAATTTTTAAAGAAAAAGTTTCCAAAAAAAGTAAAGAGCAAGGATTTCATAAATCACGATTAACTTTATTTACAAAGGATGAAGTTGAATACATTCGTAATACTTCGGATTTTTTTGGTTTGAATTATTATACTCCAAATAGAATTTATAGGAATCAAAAAGACGCGAATATTACGGTAGGAGACATAAAATTCAATATTAAAATACCATCTTTTTTGGATGACATTAATTATTATTTTGCTCCACCTGATCCAAATTGGGAACCAACAGAAAATCCACGAATAATGGTAAGGATTTTTTAAGGACTGTTCCAAAATTTATTGCTGAATTATTAATGTGTCTGTAAATTTTGAAGGATTATCCAGAAGGTTTGAAGAAAGTTTTGCTGTATATAAAAAATACGTACAATAATCCAAAAGTTCTTATTATGGAAAATGGATGCGCAACAGCTCGAGATACTTTGGACAACTACAATTGTGTGAAATATTTTAAGGTAAGTTGTTCTAAAATTTTACTCAGGGCAATCTAAATGATAAAAAAGAAGACGGCAGAACTGGTATATTAGGGCTAGGAGCTCCGTTTTGCTAAGCGAGAAGCCTAAATGATATTCGAGAAAGTGCGGACAAAAAGTCAAAGTGTTTACTTACGAATATTATTGATTGTAGGGTCATTTGGATGCACTTTACGATGCGGTTGTAAATGAAGGCTGTAATGTACAATCGTATGGCATTTGGAGTTTAATGGATAGTTTTGAATGGATTGAAGGTTACGTCTATCGATATGGGTTATTTCGTACCAATTTTACTGATGCAAAACGTTCTACTCAACCAAAAGCAACAGCGTACTTCTTTAAAGAAATTTTGGATGGGTTAAATGTATGTAAAATAAAAGTTCTCAGTACAAATTTTAGAAATCTTATTTAATAAATTTTTTCCAGGTTTCCAAAGATCCATTTATTAATCCTGAAGAAGTCCAAAGCAGCTCCTCGAAATTAGAAAATAAAATTTTTTATTTAGTGCTTATTTATTTGGTTTTAATAAAATTATAATTCAAAACTAATTCGAAATTTGATTATTTACCTACAAACCCGTCTTCGGAAAGTAAAACTAGATAAAATTTTTTCTTTAGCTCTTAACTATTATTAATCAAGAGATCCAGATTTTACCGCCTTTTAATACTACAAACCCTTTTTCGAAAAATGTGCTCAAAATTAGCATTAGCAGAATACAATAATATATTGCATATCAGAAATAAAATGGTCTGGCCCTAATAGGTTGTATTCACCACAACTAGTTTGATTTGTTGTTTGCCCAGTTTCTTATCTCTGTTAATAATTTTTCCGTAATTTTTAAGTTTTCTGATATAAAAAGCAAACAAATTTAAAATAAATTCACTTTTCTTACTTCGGTAGCGAGTATCTGACCTAGCAGGCTCGTGTGAAGGAATCATCCAAGAGGGGTCGTGGGGTTTAGACTTTTTTTTATCATGTAAGGTCAATAAATGTGATATATATTTTTCAAATTCTAAACACAGAAAACTTTTCCAAATTCTAAGCCCATCGATCTCTATACCGCGATGTATATTTTGCGAAGCTAAAGCCGTTTGGCTAATCTTCAGACATTGCCGACCTATGCTATGTTTGGAGACAGGCAAAACTGTTAGAACGCGCAGCGTAGACATTTGGAAACGTATCGTCATTGAAAATATCGAGTGCTTCGAGTGAATTTTTTACATCCTGTCCGGCAATACAATTGCACTAAAATTGAACTGAGTGATTGACTCAATCACTTGCTGTTTCGATACTTTTCTAACTACCCACAATACTCCCTCTTAGCTTTAGCTAGCTGACTAAGCGGTTAATCGTAATTTAAATTGTTTAAACAGATAACAAACCATTCAATTTTACGTTTTATTTTAATTTTAATTAAGTCTTTTTTAAATATTTACATTTCACAATTTTTCATTCTTTCTTGTCTTGATTACATTCATCGCACTACTTCCATTATACTGGCTCAAAAATTTGAAGTCTTCATGGGTGCATCCAGCTTTTGCACCAAGCTTTTGGCCCAAGATGGGAGGAGGGAGGCTTAGGAACAATTTTTCTTTTAGAAATAGACAATTTGGTGCAAAATAGAAGTTTTAGGTACTACAGGAGAAGTTTTGCATAATCTCTCAAAAGTGCCTTCATTCGGGCAAAAATCTTGTTGGCAACTTTTAACTTTAGTTACAAAGACAAAGCAAGGAGATTGTCACAGTGTTAAGTTTACAAACCAACACTGATCAAGCTTTGAATTAACTAGACAGAACAAATTGTTTTTTTACGCCGTAAGGAGTGTTAAAAACGTCCTTAAGCATGATATTTTCCATTTCAGGATCTTTTTAACACTATTGAAGTCAAAATTAAAAATTAAATTTTTCTTGATTATAAATAATTTTTCCATAAAACTACGAAGCATGTATACAGTCAATAGTGACTTGAATGAGTGCTATTAAAAATCGCCTTGAAATAGTTTTTTGAGTTCCAAACAGCTGTAAATTTAAAATATTTTGTTCGTTATCTAAGTCAAACATAAATAATAGAGTTTTTTTTTTTACTTAGCAGCGCAAGTAATATATTGTTTCTACTAATTAAGTGACTTAATTATTAGTTTTTGGGGGATTCAAACCAGTGATTTCTACCTCAGTGACTACGATTATTATTTTGGATATCGATTCATTATGTGCCAAATTGTATTTTATTTAATTTTATGTGTTTTGATGCAGTAAGTTCGATTTTATATTTTTAGAAAGTATTTAGAAATGGCCTTAAAAAAGTCGCATGACTTTGAAACTAGGCGAGACAGAATACAAGTTACTTTGTCATTGTCTCTTCAATCACTTTGATGATCGATTTACGGCTACGAATACAGCTTACGTTTTTTTTTTGCTCCAATTTTTGTTCCCCCTAATTTAAATGAGTTTTTTTTTCTGTTTTAGAAATGCAACGGCTCAAAATTATAACGAAACAAGAGAAAAAATAACAAAGTTAAAAAATGAACATTCAGTTGTATTTGCAGTTTCGACATCCGCGTATCAAATAGAAGGAGCATGGAATGAATCAGGTTAGAAATTGAATTTTCTACAATTAATTATTTATCTTTTAATGCCAAATAATAACGCTTTTGCTACAGGTAAAACCGAAAGTATATGGGATCGATTTGTTCACACACATCCAGAGAAAATCATGGATGAATCAAATGGTGACATCAGCTGTGATTCGTATCATAATATCGATCGTGATATAAAAATGTTAAAATATTTGGGTGTGAAATTTTATCGTTTTTCAATATCATGGCCACGGATTTCACCCACACCGATGCGTGATGCTGCGGTTAACGATGAAGGCTTGAACTATTATCATTCGTTAATCGATAAATTAATTGAAAATGATATTACACCGGTAATTACGTTGTATCATAACGATTTACCACAAAATATTCAGGATTTTGGTTAGTTTTATCAAAATTTCCCTTTCTGGATTTAACTAAGAAAGCGGTGGATTTCAATTGAACACAGTGTCTTTCAATTTTATTTGAATTTAGAACAGTGGCGTAGGGAGCTTAATTTAGCGCCCTTTGTGAGCGCCCGGGGCATGATGCAACGTCCTATAATATTGAAATCGACCACTTTCTTTGTCAAATCCCAAAAGGACATGACTTTTTAAAATCACCATAGAACACACATACCTAATTTTTACTTAATAAATTAGGTGGATGGACGAACGAATTGATCATCGAATATTTCGAGAATTATGCTCAACTTGTATTTAAGAATTTCGCATCCAAGGTTAAAGATTGGATAACATTTGATCTACCGGAACAGATATGCCATAAACATTATGGTACAGATGATTGGCCACCAGAAATTAGTTCATCCGGTATAGCGGATTATTTATGTTTGCGAAATTTATTTTTGGCTCATGCAACGGTTTATCGATTGTATAAAAGTCAATTTGATACCGACAATACAGGTAAAATTTATTCAATTTGTTTTTAATTCTCGCACAAATTTTTGGGAAATACCAAACTTTTTATCGTTTAAATGATTGAGTTAATGTTCAATTTTGTAAGATCATTTTTCGAAGTTTCGATAAAATTTTTCGAAATTTATATTTCCATAGTTTTGTTTTACTTTAGCATTTCTAAATTTATGACTGAGATTTCAGGAATTATGGGTATAAACTTATTGTTTAATTGGTATGAGCCTGTAACAAATTCCACCGAAGATATTGAATCTGTCGAAAGATTTCGTAAACTTTTTGTGAGTATTTTGTTTATATTTGTAAAAAAATAAACGATTCCGTGATCAAAACTATCTGGACATGGTATTCTAACAACTAACTCAGTCAATTATTTGTTTTCCATTGTTTAGTATGGGATTCAAGCCGATCCAATACACTCTGAGTACGGTGATTTTCCAGAACTATTAAAATCGCAAATTGCAAATAAAAGCAAAGAACAAGGTTTCCGTAATTCACGATTACCATCATTTACAATTGCTGAAATTGAATTTATTCGAAATACCTACGATTTTATGGGTATCACATATTTTACGTCGTATCAATTACCACAAACATCGGAGCAAATTTATCCAGTTCCATCATACGAAGACGATTTGGGTATTCGTGAAGGGGTGTTCGATGCAAATTGGACCAAAACATCAATTTCTTTGTTGCAGGTAAGCATAATTAATATTATTTTACTTAAATGGCTAAATTTTGGATATATCAGGTTATTGTCAGTTTCGAACAATTTATGCTTTGTATGGCTAAGATTTTCTTAAAATGTTATTTTGCAGAATTATCCTACAGGGTTAAAGAATGTTTTATTGTATATTAAAAATGTGTATAATAATCCAAAAGTAGTGATTTTGGGAAATGGATGTGGAACTGCTGAAAGTACATTGGAAAATCTCGAATGTGTTTCATATTTTAAGGTATTTTATTATATTTTAATTTATATTATCCTTAAAAGTAGAACCGTAGTCCTTGAAAAACTGTATTTACACAGATTTCGAAATTTCGCATATGAATCAATGCTATTTAACTTCCTAATTCCCAAAGGTAAGTTTTTATTTATTAAGTTGAGTTTAGCTCATTTTTTGCACCAAATTTGATAAATAAACGTAATGAAATTCGATT
Organism: Chrysoperla carnea; assembly: GCF_905475395.1. Classification (NCBI taxonomy): domain Eukaryota; kingdom Metazoa; phylum Arthropoda; class Insecta; order Neuroptera; family Chrysopidae; genus Chrysoperla; species Chrysoperla carnea. The sequence goes on along the minus strand of NC_058338.1, from coordinate 604,604 downwards.
CCTACAGGATCATTTGGATGCCGTTTATTATGCTGTCGTTAATGAAGGATGTAATGTGATTGGCTACAGTGCGTGGACTCTTATGGATAGTTTTGAATGGGAAAAAGGATACACGTAAGTATAAACTGGCCTATTTTGTTATGGTATTTCAGTTTCTCGCACTGTTTTGGTCCCTTTAAAGCTATTTCCACTTTTCCATTTAATTTGATGGTTTTTATCGTTTGTAATTTTTTGATCAACAACTTTGTTTATTTTAGGGAACGTTTTGGATTATTTGAAACTGATTTCGATAGTGAAACACGTCATACAAAACCAAAAGCAACAGCTCACTTTTTCCACGCGATCCTCAGTGATGAAAAGGTAAAATCTTTAAAAAAAAAAAAAAAAAAACTTTTTCCAAAGATTTGAAATAAAGCGTGCTTGATCCTTGATCCGTTCATTAGAATTAATATAGCATTATTTTTTCTAGAATGAGACGACTATTAATCCATCGACAACAGTAAGTCCACATCAACCCCCATCGAATGTCGACCCACAAATGAATGGTAGTGCTTCCCTCAGATATTTATTAGGAAATTTAAACAATTTCGTAATCCTGCTAGTTATACTTTTCAATTTAATTTTAACACAAAATCTTATGATTTAATATTTATTTTTAAACAGCGAATTTAATTTATTTATTTTAAAAATAATTTTTATTTAAATAAAAAATATGTAGTAAAAAAAAATGTAATTGTAAATAATATGTTGTTATCATATTTTAATAAAATGTTAATGAAAATTATTTATTTATACATTTTAAAAACATTCCATAACTTTAGTTCGTCACATGCACAACGGGAAAAGATCCAAATGGATCTCCTATAGCTCCTAATCTGTATATATAAAAATAAATTGCTGTGCGTTAGTCTCGCTAAAACTCAAAAACGGCTGGACCGATTTTCAAATTCTTTTTTTTGTTTTGTTCGCTATAGTTCAGGGATGGTTTAGAAAAAAAAACTAAACAGAGCTGATATTAGAGTCATCGTAGAGTTACTCACAGAGCAGGATAACCTGAACAAGTTCCAACATCAGATTGGAAAAGACTATCTCCCGCGTGTGACAGATGCGGAGAAAATTCAGAAGAAACATCGATCCACTTTCTCTGTTACTGCCCGGCGCTCATACAGCAGCGAAGGAAATGGTTTGGTTCGGCCATAGTCGAACCAGAAGAAATTAAGAAACTCAGCGCTAGGCAAATCCTGAGTTTCAGTACATCAGTTGGTTTATAACAGCCACTGAAAAGCGTAGCGGGGATAGAGTGCAAGGGTCTATTTGGCGATGCTAGAGCATGGTCCGCTAACTTCCATACCCATACCCCATAGATGGAATTTGCCAATCAGATTAGTTTTCATAAACATTGGTTTGGCTGTTGATTTAGGGGCTTGCTCCAGGACTGCCAGATGGAATAGTTGGATACAAAGAGGGGATAATTTTGTAATTCTCTGTATTCAGCTAGTATGTCATAAAAAATGTATCGAGTTCTTCCATTACGAATAGTTTGGGAGCTGGCCATATGATTTACTGATGGTTATGGTTACGGTCTGCTGAACATTAAATATGATGGTAAGTAATGCCTCAAGCCACCCTGTAAGGTTCCGAGAATTTCTAAGTGGAATACTCCCCCAGGATTCTGAACAGTCATCCAGTAAAATTTGAGCCCAGGAAATAGTCCCAATCCCGAGCTATCACTAAAAACCGCGACTGCCACTAAGTGATGGTTCTAGAAACTGCCTGTTTGTTTGATAATTGGAAGTGATTCTGAACAGTCATCCTGCAAAATTTGATCCCAGCAAGTGGTCCTAATCCATAGATCTGGATTGAGACCAATTGTTGGACTTGTCTTAAAATAATTTAGTGAATTATGGGCAAGACTGACAGGCGTCACTATCGTCAGTAGTTTAATTAAACTTAAAGTTTTATCACGGCTTCATTTTGTTAAACTTTCAAGTTCATTTCAATTATTACTATTATTACTAGAAGTAAAAATTTTTCCATTACGTGCTATTTTCCAAACGAACACCATTTTAAGCAAGTAGTGGTGTTTAATTCAAAATAAATAAACAGTTTTAACTTTGTTTTCTTCATTTTATTACTTACTTAATAGTTTTAATCTTATTAATAATAAAGTTACTTAAAAAGATAAAGTTTTATGATGCTTTGTAATTCAGGCTTCAAGTCTACAGTTTTATGATTGAATGCTGTGATGTAAATACATAGTTCGTTTTTAATTGTTCAAAATTATGGAAGTTTATTGTAAAGCATTCCTCGTTTGTTGTGTCATCACGTAAGTTTAAACAATTTAATTCTTGAATTTCTAAGAATTTTTATAATGGACTCCAAAATCACTCGATATCGGATAAAAAAGCACAAACTGTAAAAGTTTAAATTGGTTCGGCTATCACATGACTAGTCAACTAGTCAACCAGGCAATCTGTATGACGTAAATGTTAGAAAATGCTCTAAAAATATCTTAAACTAGGCAATTTGCATAACGCAAATGTAAAATCATGCTCTAAAAATATCGAAAAAGCGTCAAAAACTAAAGTTTTTTTTATGTTTCCTTTTTGGAAAGCGTCGTAAGGTAATGTTTAAATTGCATAAACAGTATCTGTGATAAATTTTCTTCATGGTGAAAACGTGTAAGGGTTCTGAAGTCTAGGCGCGTAGAGGAATTCATCACCTCCCCTCCCCCTCCAAGTTTCCAAGTTTAAATATTATAAGCTGGAATTTTCTTTTATTTTTTTTAGATTAACACAGAGTCAAAATTACAATGAAACGAGATTGAAAATTCATGACTTAGCAAAGAACTATAAACTAAAATTTGGTGTTGCTACATCAGCCAATCAAATTGAGGGAGCATGGAATGAGTCAGGTGAGAATATTATCCCCTGCCTCAAAATTTCCACGGATCTTTAGATCATCATCTTGTAACCATAATTATTTGAAGAAACTTGTCAATTTTACAGGCAGAGTGGAAAGTATATGGGATCATTTTATCCATGAAGATCCAAGTCGAGTCGTTGATGGATCCAATGCTGATGTAAGCTGTGATTCATATCATAATCTGGATCGTGATATTAGTATGCTTAAATATTTGGGTGTACAATTTTATCGCTTTTCATTATCATGGCCTCGAATCGCACCGATACCAATGCAACGTGGTAACGCCGCTGGCCTTCGATATTATCATAATTTAATCGATAAATTAATAGAGAATAATATAATTCCAATTGTGTCGATGAATCATTTCGATATTCCACAAAATATTCAAGATTTCGGTGGATGGACAAATGAACTGATTGTTGATTATTTTGAGAATTATGCACGAATTGTTTTGGATAATTTTGCCGATAAAGTTAAAGTTTGGGTAACATTTATTGAGCCAGATAATGTGTGTCGTCAGCATGATTTGAGTAATGATTGGCCTCCAATATATGGCTCATCTGGCATTTCGAATTATTTATGCGCACGGAATGTTATTCTGGCGCATGCTCGTGTCTATCATTTGTATAAGAAATATTATGATACGGAGAATAAAGGTAAGGTTTTTGGGAAATAAATTTTTAATTGGCAAATGGGTTGATAAGTAAACCCTCTCCTGATAATTTTTAGGCATGATGGGAATTGGTTATAGTTTCAATTGGTACGAGCCTTTAACAAATTCTACAGAAGACATCGAAGTGATTGAAAAGCTACGGACTATGGTTGTAAGTATTCTGGCCAAATTTTATTACTTTCACGGGATTTTTGTGATACAAATGGAAATAAGTTATAATCGAAAATTCTTTCTACAGTATGGATTATTTGCGGATCCAATATACTCAAGTACCGGAGATTTTCCAGACATATTAAAGGCAACGATTGCCAATAAAAGTATGGAACAAGGTTTCCTGAAATCAAGATTACCCGAATGGACAATCGCTGAAATTGAATATATTCGTAATGCGTACGATTTTTTGGGTGTAAATTATTACACAAGTTACAAACAACCTCGGATACCATCTGAACCACAGCCAATACCTTCATTTACAGATGATCTAGGATATTACAAAGGAGTTTATGATGTGACTTGGAAAAACACAACCGTAGAGTGGTTAAGGGTAAAAACAAATTTATTTTTCTTTTCAGAAATCTGGGCTACTCTTTTAATCGATCTGGATGTTTTTAATTGCCCGACAAATTTAAAATTAATGCATACTTTCGACATACAAAATAACAACACCATAGATCCTCCGAAACAGAAGCCTTCGATTATGAAAATACCTTACTTTAGCAACCTCTCTCTTCCTGGGAAAATTATGTTCCCACGAATGTTCTAATTTCTAAATCATTTAAATCGTTAATTGTGTAATTTTAGAACCACGCAGAAGGTTTAAAACTGGTTTTGATCTATTTAAAGAAGATTTACAATAATCCAAAAATTCTAATTTTGGAAAATGGTTGTGGAAGCTCGCATGATAAGTTGGAAAACTATGAGTGTGTTGATTATTATAAGGTAAAATAATTTTCGGAATATTTAAAGAAGAAAATAATTTCTATTGGATTTTTTTAGGATCATTTGGATGCGGTGTACGATGCAGTGGTTAATCATGGCTGTAATGTTTTAGCATATACTGCTTGGTGTTTAATGGATAATTTCGAATGGGAAATGGGTTACACGTTAGTATATTCTATAAAGTTTTTCTTTATAAGAAAAGTTCGCTAAAATTGAAAATATTTTGTAGACATAAATTTGGATTATTTCATACGGATTTCAAGAATGAGTCACGCCCTGCCAAACCTAAGGCCACTGCTGAGTTTTTCAAGGAAATTTTAACAGATGTTAAGGTAAGAATTGTACCTAAAATTTTTTAACCAAACAAAATTACAAAGATTATCATTGAACAAAGCGTAAAAAATTATGTTTTTGGTTCGGGTCCTTACGAAAATCTTGTATTTGACTTTGACTTTCAGGATAGTTAAAAGGATTCACCAATATTATTTTTCTGTTCATCAAATGTTTTTAGAAAAAGTTATTTTATTAATATTTTAATTAAAAATATTTTTCAGACAAACAACCAAAATTTCGACCAACAAATTGGATCCATAAATGGAGCTACAAATTTAGTTACACATGTCAGTATTATCTTTGTATTCATAATTAACTTAATTTTAGTTCAATATTAATTTTACAAAGAATCATATAATATATATTTTTTTAAATTTGGATATAATCGTTTCATTTAAGAAATTCTTTCCCATTTTTCTTCAACATTAAATCGAAAACACCAATTTTTTATTAAATAACTTCTTGAAGAAGCAAAATAGTCACTTTGGATTATTTTTCCAACCATAAATGTATCCCATCAAAGTCTGCATCTTTTATTTAAGTTATATTTTGATTGGTTAAGTACAAAACTGTGTACTTGAATTGCACATAGGAAAACAGCTGAATACAAGTGGGAAAAGTTTTGAAATAAGTCCGTAAAGTTTCAAAAAAATTAGGTACGTTTAATAAGAAAACCCACACATACAGTTGATTAGGAAATTTCGTTATGGTATAAAATTTAGGTTTATTCCGTTTGAGGTTGCTTAACGTTGCTAGTTAAGGGTTAAATAAAAGTAATAATACGTAATTGTAAAAAGTTTATAAATTAATTAAAACAAAATGATTTAAAATAATATATTAACGATTATAATTTACAAAAGGGCAATAAAATTACAGCTGTCACCTCTCAAACTTATACGTTCTCCATGGTTAACTCACCCTCTAAAGCGTTTACACTCATATAACAGTGCATGCATGTAAGAAGCTCCAAGGCCGCTCCAAGGGCGCACCCACCTACCGTTAGTAGATTCGTATACATATATTTAAAATGAGATTTGAATGTCTCAACATGTGTGACAAATGTCTGTGGTATTGTCTCTTGTCTCACACAAACAATTATTTATCAATTAGCTGATCAATTATAAAATATTAAGTACTGGGTGGCACTACTACTTATCATATTAAATGTTTCTAAGAACGTTAAAATTCCAAATATTTTAAATTTTATTTGTAGCTTTTTGATTCTTATTAAAGTTGTTCGGCTGTTTGAGCAAGTTTTTTTTTTGCGGTAGATGATAGTTTAAAGTCTCTTGATCACAATAAACACAGTTTTGGAGTCTCTTGAAGTGCAAAATTTGGAATTATTTCATTTTAAAATTGTGATATTTAACAAAGTTTTACACAAAAATTAATCGTTGATTGAGCTTAAAAAAATGAACTTTGAATGTGCTGAAAAACCTTAAAGTTATAGTTAATTGTAAGAATGACAGTGAGTGCCACCCAGTATCAGTAGTAACAAAGATAGAATATTAAATATATAAAATAATAAAATTTAAATTTTGTACAAATAATTAAAATAATATTAAGAAGTAAAAGAACGCGTCGTCAAACACTTTTGGATTTTAATAATTTCCCTTCCAACAACATCTTTTAAATATTATATGTTTTTAATAGATTTTCTACAATTCACCGCATTATCCATTTTATATGGGTGACAATTTTCATACACCTGCTGTATTTTATTATAGCTTTCTTATAGAAAATTATTGTTTTTACCTCGAAAATGGTAATCAAAAATATATTAAAAAGTACAAAAATTCTACTTTTATAAATTCAAAATTCACGAAAATCTTTGTTTATTTTATATCTTTTTAACATGAAATATATCAAGGTAAACTAAGTTTAATTAAAAGTTTGTGAAGCATAAAAATATTGATGCTACGAAGAAAATGTTGGGGTAGGTGTATATAAAATCACCTAATTTGTCCATTTCCGGTTGTCTGTCCGTCTGCCTGTAGATATAATAACTCAAAAACGAGCGTTTTCATAATCGCACCATTTTTTTGCGCCCTCCCCTCTTTGAAAGATAAATCGTGGATATAGAATGTTTACTCTAGTTTAACTAGGTGGACCCGTACGGAATTCCACAGTGCGGTACCGTAGGCTGGAGGAGCCTTAAAACAGACTAGAGAAGTACTTTTATTTTTCATTTATAGGCAATTTTCTTACAAATGTGTTATACAAATTACATAGTGAAAAAAATTAAATCTTAATATTATTTCTCTATATAGAATTGAGATAATAGAAAATTGAGCCAGCAAAACAGAAACTGTAGTCGATTAAAAGGATATTTTGTATAAAACATATTTATACCTTCAATATTTAAGCTACAAAACAAAGCATACAATTTACAAAGCATACAGTTTAAAGCATCCATAATAATTTTGTATTCATATTTCATATTTAATATATTTTAATATAATTCAATTTAGATGATTTAATAATATAAATTATATAAAATAAACAGCGAGCTGAGCTCTCTTGTAGGTAAAAATGGCGCTGTGATTATAAATGGCGCTAAAATATTTATAAAAATTGCGCGTACAAAATAATATGATGGATATTTATTTACAATTTACATTTGTTTAAAACACAATACTTCATTTAAATATTAAATACCAATTTAATTGTATATAATTTAATTTAATATTTAATAATTTAATATATTTTAATATTTTAATATCTTTATTGAATTTATGTAAAATATAGTTTTAAAAACAAATAACAGAACACACTGACTTGAATCAGTTATTATATTATATCTGGAGTAATTATAGTTATAAAAGTGTTTATTATTTATAAGCGAGGAGTCCGAGGCAATAAAACTGCACGTATACGGATTTCGAACTTTCGCATATGAATCAATACTATTTAACGATGAGTACAATATGGACTATGGACTGGCAACAAATATTTCTACCAGGAAAACCCTGAAACACCTTGTACCTATCGTTAAATAGTATTGACTAGTTGTGAACTACCCGCTTTGCTGGGCAACATCCCTACTTGCACCCCTCTCTCCACATTTCCTTTCGTTGGATAACAGTTTTGTAATGTATACGTCATGCTCTTTTATTTGATACCCCACTTAGGTATATTTGTAAATATTCGATAATTCCTTCCCACTTTCTCGCTACACCTTTCTAACCTCCGAAGGTTAAAAGTAGATAAAAACAATAGATCATTGAAGCTGGTTGTATATCGTGTCAATATTTGAGCTTAATCGATTCCCAACTTTTTTAGTTTTTGAAGCATATCCCTTTCAACCCCTATTTCAATCCTTTACTCTACTATAATATAGATGTATTATACATAAAAACCTTCCTCTTGAATCACTCTATCTATTAAAAAAATCCGCATCAAAATCCGTTGCGTAGTTTCAAAGATTTAAGCGTACATAGGGACATAGGGACATAGGGACAGAAAAAGCGACTTTGTTTTATAATATGTAGTGATGATGATAAATCCTAAAAATTTTTTCAACTAGCCTCAACTTTTCCCTTGAATCGTTTCAAAATAAAATTTTTATTTCTTATTGAAAGTACAAAATAAAGAATTCAAAGTGTCATAAAATTATTTTTCAAATGCACACAAAAATAAATAAATTTGTACGAATAAATTAAAAGTTTTTGGATCGATTTTGATACGGTTCCAAAAAATAAAGATTTGTATACGGTTGAGTATTTAAATGACATACCTAGACATGCTATGTAATTATATTAATAAGATAATATATGTGCATGGGAATATTATAAGTTTTTAGGCTGCTATAGCAGTATCAAATATCGTTTAAAATCAATAATCCGTGACCACACTAAACTTTATTACATTCTTTAAAAGTTTTTACGTCTGCTTGTCCTGGTTGATCGTTGTCCAGTTACTACCATAGCTTCTTGTTGTTATAAAGAGGGTCTTTATCGTAGAAATATTTTACATAAAAATATAAAAGGGGGAATAATATTTTATTTGTAAGGTCTTTAAATAAATAAATACCTTTACATATTCATAAATAGCTGAAAAATATAATTATTATTCAAAATTCGATTTTTATGTAATTTTCGATTTTATGCGGACCCATTCGGTCAGAGAATCAATTTATTATAATTCTTTTTGGTGTTTGATTTATTGCTGAGATATTTATTGGAAAAATAACGAACAAATTTAGTGAGTTTCACCTTTGAAAAGGTTGTGAACTTTTTCTAATTTTTTGGAACTATCGCTCGTTATAATTTGTTTGCTGGCTGGGAGGTAAAACCAAGAAATGTGCAACAATTTAAAGCGACCCCAAAATCAATGTGTAACCTAGGAAACTAAAACTTTTTTGCCATGAATTTTGAGAATATTTTGAAAATAATTTACAATCTGTCAATTTATATTTTTTATCCAAAGTAGCTTTTTATTCAAAAAAATGAGTTGTTAGTTATCAGAAGTTAAAGATAACAGAGATAATTTGTAAAGTAAAAACAAGGAAATTTTATAACATGTTATAATAAATATCTTGATCAAGCCAAATGCAGGTAATGTACGTACATATTGGGTTGACTAGTAAATCAAAAGTATGTCTTTTTTAAACTAATATTACAATTAATTCATAAACTACAAAGTTAAAGTAGCTTTAATATTTAATTCGTTAAACAATAAAAAAAGTATTTGACTTCTTGACCAGAAATTCGTTATTCAGCCCAATCCCTTAGAACAGTGGAGCCTTAAGTAGATAGAATCTTGTCCTAAATAAATTTTATTTAAACAATTTCTTCATAAATATTAATAATAATTCCACATTCATTTTAAAATCCTTTTCAATTTTTTTGCGTGAGAATTAATGCAAAGTAAAAATTAATTTAATTATTTATTTTAAGTAAGTATTTCAAAAATGGGTCAGTCAAACCATATGGATCTATATATAGGTCATTTTACAAAAGAATTTTTAAAATAATCGTACCGATAAGCAAAAAGAATAAACTTACAAAATTATCCTGTTCATAAAAATTTGCATAAATATTTAAGGTAGTACCAGCATGAAATCACTTTTCGACAGATTTGGCCGAATTTTTTTTCTCGGGTTTATAATAGCTTTATTTATGAATTCCTAAAATTTCATAATTTTTGACCGTTTAGATCGCGAGATATTTAAAGACAAAGTTCGCGATTTTGAGGGTCATGTCCCATTTAAAGCATGTAAAATGTCCGGTCTCTCCAACTATTTTTTATGATATTATTATATATTGAAGAAAAAGTAGAAAAAAATGTTTATACAATAAAATTCTAAAAAAAAAATTTAGAAATTAATTTTCACTTTCGAGATATTAATTTTGACGTAAATTGATCGAAATTGGGACGTTGGGATAATTATTTCCCATTTTAAACGGTCAAAATTTCTGAAACTTTGGGAATTAATAGTAAGCATTATTAAATTCTTAAATTTAATTTTTCGTTAAATTCTGTCGAAAAAAAAATTGTACCATTGCTTTAACATAGAAACTGCAAATACCATGCTGGAACATCCTTAATTTTTGTTGTACTTATAAAGATATTTTGACCAACGGTCAAAACTGAATTTATTAAAAGAAAGGGACAAAATAAATGGACTTTAAGAATTTTAAATTTGATTTATTTATGCAACAACTATTTATTTGCTTTTGTTCTTAACCTTTCTCAAAAACCTTCTTTTTTTCAATTATTATTTCACCTTTTTTTTTGTTTTTGAATAAATTTGGTTAATTTTTGGTACCTATATAGTTACGTTGAAGAAAAATGTGTGGGAATTTCTTCAAGATTTTCTGAACAGGCGTGACTGTGATTCATCAAAAACTGAAAATTTTAGAAGCTGTTGCTTAAGTTGAGTCTAACAAGTTTTCGCTTCGGATAAATCGGAATTGCTTGGATTTACGATTCGGATAATATTTCTAAAATACTTGAAAACCTGACTCTTATCTTCAAACTTTCCCACATGTATCCAAAATCGTTTATCTATGTCAGTTCTTGTATAGAATTAATTTACTAAAAAAATGGCAAAGCCAATAAAATGGCAAATCGGTAAAAACAACTCCAAATCGACCCAAAAGCTTATTTCTCAAAGGGCAGGAAAAAGTATTTTCTAAGAATTCTTATCAAAATAAAATTGCCCTTATTTTAAACATTTCAAATATTGTATATCATTGTATTCGTAATAATATTACAAATGCGAAAGTAAGTTTGTTTGTTTGCTCATCTTGTCTCTTTCACTTGCACGGTTAAACTACTGAATCGTGTTTAACCTGAAGATACTTTCAATATTAAGGATGTAAGATAAACTTCTTTTTTTCTAGAAATCAATCTCAGAAGGCGAAAAATTGGATGGGAGGAATTAATAACTTTTGCTTTACTTATATGAGGCCTGCGTGCCCAAATCATCCAGAGAGTGTTCGTCTAATGTTTGCCAGTCTTGAATCGTGACGAGTAATAGCTAGTAATTGTATAAAAATAAAATATATTGAACAATATTTTAGTTCCTTTTTGCATTAAAATAAATTTGTTTGGGGTGCAATGCATGAATTTACAATAAAATCAATGAACTGTAATGTTAATAATCTTATATTAGGCGTGACAGTTCACATTCAAACATTGACATTATATTAAGTTTTAGGACACTTTAAAAAAAATATATCTGTCTGTGGGTACGTGACGTCACAACGGATACGAATTGAAACGGCTAAATGGAAAATAGGGTGGCACAAAATACTTCTGGAAACTTCGGTACTGTAGTCTGTTCTGACAAAAAATTCTAGCTAAAAAGACATAAGTCGTACTCAGTAAATTAAACAAAAAACTTGCAAAATATATATGGTGAAATATAATTCAATAATAATGTAATTAAATTATTATATTATATAAAATTATGTAGAGGTTATGATTTACAAAGTTACAAGAACATTTAACGTACGATTAACGATGACGGAATGACTAGAACGATTGAACGCTGACGGATTAATTAATAATTAGAAATAAAAATAGTACTTAAACCTAAATTAAATTGATATTTGAATTAAATTGAATATGTTCAGTAATAATAATAATAATTACTATTTCGGTTGTTTAAGTTAGATCTGGATGGTTTTATTCGATATCTAGGTAGATTTCTAGTTAGTTTTCGATATAAAACGCTTTTCAACGTGATAGATAATAAACTGGAAAACTCGTAAATGAAAATTGCTTGTTGCTTTTGTTATAATACATTATATGAATGAATATAGTTGTAACCCTTCATGTATATACCGTATGTCAATTTAGGAATAAGTTTTACATTTAAACTTTTGTTCTATCTCTAACGGTTGACAAGATACTTTTTCATTTGATTGAAAGAGCAAAAAAATCCATTTTAAATTTGGCATGTCTCGGTCAAAGCTGGAAAGTTGAAAATAAACGAAAATGTGCACAAATACTTCAGGAAGAACTTTTCATTGAATTTTTGTTATATACTATATAAAAATAAGTCGGGTTTTCCTTCCTGACGCTATAACTCCAGAACGCACAAACCGATTTCCACGGTTTTGCATTCGTTGGAAAGATCTCGGGCTCCGTGAGGTTTATAGCAAAGAAAATAAAAGAATTCAAGAAAAATTTCAACAGAAAAGCGGGAAAATCTTTTTTTCAAATACAGCGTCATATTAATGGTGGAAACGCATATAAATAATGCATTATATTAGATGTTACTATGTTATATGTATTTATTTGCGCTCCCACCATATTTATCTAGAATTATGAATAGGAAGGTATTTGAATAGGATTGAGGTATTATTTATAATTATTCAAGAGATAGTAATAAAGTTTGAGTTTAGCGGGCGAGCTAAGCAGAAGACGGGCTTACGGGTTGCCTTAACGGATGGACTGAGCATAGTATAGCTATTAATGAATTGGATCTGCAGATTAGTTAAAATTAATAATCGCTTATCAATAGTTACTTATTAAATGAATTGTAGGTGAAACGAGGTTCCACGAGTCATCTAGGGGTATCGATATCGAATTCAATATTCATAGTGAAGACAGAACAACGTCTGACGAGTCAGCTAGTTGATGTATATTTTTTGTTGTTGTAATTTAAAAAAAAACTGATTACAACCCAACCAATAACCCCCCAAATAAGGGGGTTAGAGCGGTCGACCTTTTTTTAACGAAGTGTTTACATGCTAATAAACAAGTGTGGAAGAAAATTTCAAAGATGCGTTAATTTTTTCCTTTTAGGATATTTAGTTTCATTGTACTAATTTTGAATATGAACTTCATAATCATAGATACTCATTTTACAGATTGACATCCTGTAAAATAATATATTGAAGGTATAGTCAACAATTTATAACTACAACGTACATGTGAAAAGCTTGTAGCTTGTAGTTTGGAGCTTGGTAGCTCAGTTACCAACTATTTGAATGAAATAATAGGGTGGGAACACACACATACACACACACACACACACACACACTCCCACACACACACAAACTCAGTGTTCTCTGATTGCAAACCATAAGTAATTAAGGGTAGGTTATATAAGGTCACTTAATTCCAGCAATCACTCCACTATGGTTTATATATATATAGATACTGATACCATCCCTTGGGAATTGTATCTATCCTGATGCGTATACGTACAGCAGCGGTACAGTGTACGTATACAGAGAGAGGACATGTGATTGTAGAGGGTGATTCATAAATATACCGACGATACTTCAAATCCGCGGTTAGAGGTCGAAAAAGAGTAACAAATGGACTAATTAGATGATTTTATGAACACCTATTACAAAATCTTGCTTGAAGCATTAATATTTGTAAGTTCTAGATACAAACTTGGGGCTAAACTTTGTATACCCTGATATATTTATAGGGTAAAAAATATCTTGGCTTTCTAAAAAATTTTTTTTTTTTCATAAATATTTAAATTTCTCCATCTCGAAAACGAAGCGTGAGCTGAGAACCGCTTCAACCTTCACAGGTTTGACGATATAAGTTTGAAACATCCTGTAAATGTACTTGTTAATACGGTAAAAAGACATCACAAATATTTATGTACAAGATGTAGCAGAACGAGTATATACTAAATTGTACGAATTGTATATTGGAACACGTAATGGATATTTATTTTTCAAAATAAGTTACACTTTCTGTGAAGATCTTCTATCACTAGAATTAACATATTTAACATATTTTGTTCCGTTTATGACTTTTTTCATGAGTTTTCCCATAAAATATTAATCGAGTGTTGAAACGTTTCTTGTCACATCGATATTTTTCAAGCTTGTTTTTTTTTTGTGACGTTCTTAATTCAATGTAAACTTGTTTTAACTGAATAAAGATTATTACCTTGTTTTTCTGATTCGGTTGTTATGGCACACCCTGTTATAGATATATATGTCTTTAGTATTAAACCAGAAAATGGGTATGTTTTTAGCTCATTGATATAATCATTTAGAACACCCCCGTTCAATTTATCAGATATTTTATTCCATCTCAAATTTACCTACTCAATAAATATATCTATAGATACGTATAAATATCTATATTATATTATTACCAACCTTATATATTGAGTGTTTTGTAATTTAAGAACACGATATTTATATATACCACTGCACTGCGGGGTGGGAGCGAGGGTTACAACCTGATGTTCTGTCATCGAAAATCACAAATCATTTATAATTCATGCGTTTTTATACAATATATATATATATATATATATATATATGTAATATATATCAAGATATACTAAGTTTAGTCCCAAGTTTTGTATTCATCGTCATCATATTCAATTTAATGTGACGTCACATAGTCTATAACCAGAGGACGATCAAGAAGCCGTCAACGATATCTCATTTGTCAAATTATGATAAGAAGTTTAGAAGCTATGAGGGAAAAGATGAACCAACAACATACACAGACATGCATACCGATCAAACACATAACCTTCGGAGTCATCGGGGTAAAAAATTTATGGGCATTCATTTTATACATCATTTTCAAAATCCAACACTTATCTGCATCATCTTCCATTTGTGGTCCAACAGTCTTAATAAAACGACAGTCAAAGATTTTTTTAATTCTGAACAAAAAATAATATTTATAAATAAAGTCTATTTTTTCTCCCAAAAAAAAACGGTAAAAAATTTGTACGTATTCTAATTTTAAAATTAGTATTCACGCCCTTTAAATAAAATTAGATTGACCTTAACGTTTATTTTTAAAAGTACCTTTAAGTAGCTTAAATTCGTTGTTAACACGTCAATGCGTTCATTTTACCCAAAAAAAAAAAAAAAAAAAATTAAATAACAAAAATTGGTTTAAATCATTGAAGACATTAAAAAAAATTAGACTATATTAGTGACAGATTTTTTTTTAAAAAGATTATTTTCGTAAACATTTGGACATATTTATTGCTATTTCATTTATTTTAAGGGAGTACTATCACGGTACTTTAGTTATAAACACAAAACAACAAAATAAAAGTTAACGAATATGATCATTGGAGGGCGATATTCAAAAAAGTAAACTTTACAAAAATTTTAAAAACTCCTTGACAAAATAGGATAAAAATTTCCAATCCACTAGGTGCACAAATCTTTAAAATTGGGAAAAAAATCTTCTTGCTTACTATCTGAACTAAATATTTTCGTACATTTACGTTGACTAGTTGACTAATCACGTGACAGCCGAACCACTTTAAGCCACAATTTAGTATCCCGCAATAAGAGACGTGATAGTACTGCCTTAGTAGACAAAAAAAAAGGTGAGAAACATTTAAATAAATTCAGATCAGATGGTACAATGCAAGAATTAGATATTCAACCAACAACAAAAAATTATTTTAGCTTGGGTTGTAAACTTTACCCTCTTCAAGTTTTGTTTTCGTATGTGATATGAATTCTGATTTGGGGTCAGAAGAAATCACTGACCATTGTGAATATTAAATATAAAGCCTCGCAAAAAAAGTAACGCACTTTTTTCGAAATTTTAAAGAGGTATATTTCGGCGAAAAATGATTAGATCTGAATGAAATATATCTCATTCGATAGCTTCAACTTTCAAACATTTTCATCATTGAATTATTCTCCGACATAGCAAAATGAATGCTTTTCAGAAATAAACGTTACCTTAACTTAAACAGAAATAAATCTGAACTCATTCGAAAGCTTAAACCGTTATGTTTTTGAGGCTAAAAAGTTGAAATTGAAAAATGAAATGATAAAGAAATTATCTCTGATTTTTTTTAACCGTTTCCGTTAAACTAACAAAAATCATTCATTTGTAATATTCTGTCAATATATTTATGGACCAATAATCACAAATACAATATGTCTATTAAGACCCACATGACCTTTGACATTACAAGTAAAAAAAAAAAATTTAACTCAAAAAAATCTAAAAAAAAAAAAATTATGATTTGTATAAAAAAAAAATTGAAAGTTATTTGTAAGCAGACAAAAAAAAAAATCCTTATCTTGTCCCTTATAGTCCTTATTTCCATAGATATCACCAAACATAAGGAATATATTATTTTTAATATGTAAACGAATGTGACAATAAATATTAGGCTTGAGGGCAGTCAAAGGAATCTACCCTTGTTCAAGTAGACAAAAAAAAAATAAATGTATCGTACTAACTGGAGCGTCTGGAACCAAACAGAAGAATTTGACAATTTGAACAGACAGTCTAGAAAAACTGCATATCTGGCCGAATAAACATTTTTTCCTACGGATACTTTCATAGTAGATAATTATTTCTTTCGAGGGGGGTTGGAAAAATTTCGAATACACGGGAAGCTAAAAAGTATTGAGTCTCCGTCGTCCATTCCTTTAAAATTGCAATTTTAATGACGCCATGGAAAAGAATAACTCGTTCTTTTAGTTGTCGGACAAACTAATTTATATTCGAACCGGTATAAGTTGAAGGTACCGTGCAATTTTACCGAAGTATAGGAGTTATTTTTCTCACTTACAGAAGGCAAAAACAATTTAGGGTTAAATTTTGTTTTATTCAAATGTTTACTCAGTATAAAATGACTGTCAAATGCTAACGCTTGGCCCTAGACTTTAAATACCAGTTGTTCGTTGTTCCTCCTTCACCACTGTGCTCCCACCTTGGTCTGTGAGAGCTAAATGAAATTCGTATTTAGATATAAATTCAAATTTTATTTTTTTTTTTTTTTTGATATGAAAGAACCACAGCAAAAAAATGATGGCAATATCAAAATCAAATTTCCATAAATTTCAAGTTGTGTGAATTGATTTAAACGTATAGACATAATACGAGTTTGTGAAAAACTGAAGGTGAAATTACTATTAATAAAGAATTGAGAAAAACGCTTGGCAATTTTAACAAATAAAAATTATGTGCTTACTCCAAAATTAATTTTTTAAATGAAGTAAATTTATTGCAATAAATTTTATAAAGAAAAATTGATCCGGATAAAAATTGTTTCAATTTGAAGGAGGACGTCTTACAAAGATCTCGTATTTGACCTTGATTATCAGCATCGGTAAAAAGTAACTCGTAATGAAAAACGAAAAACAAAACGTTAAAATTAAAAAAAAATGATTAATAAATAAACTATTGTTCGAGCAACTTTCAATATTTACGAAACGCACTGTATCAAAATAAAAATGCATGGAACAGCCATATGATGACAATATTTTCTGGATACGAATCTAATGTGATCTGTAGACGAAGCGATATCCAGCTATTAAGTGTATTTAACATTTTATGTGCAGGAAAAAATTTGATATCAAATTGAATAAAACAGGATTTAAGATTTTACTTTTTATTTTAATGCACTTAAATGTTTGAAAATTTACGAAAAAATAGAAATAGAAGAAAGAATTTATAAAAGAAAAGAAAGTGTTGGTTTTCTCAGTGGTTTTTTAAAATAATTGACGCACTCGGAATAAAGGGCTTAAGTTCAAAAATGGTCTTTTCAGTGAGGACAAACGCTACTTAATGAAGATTTAAAAATTTAATCAAATGGACACTTCAATTTAAACACTTATTTTTAAATTTAAAACTAGCTGCCCCGGTGAACTTCGTACCACTTGATAATCAATGAATATCGTGTTCGCTGGACAATTGCAACCTTAAAAAGAAGACAATTGCAACCTTTTTTGGTGCGTAGCCCTAAATCAATCAATCAATTAAATATTTGGTCCAATTAGAAACTCAACAACGTACTCAATTTTTATCGCAAGAATTCAAATTTGTTGCAAAATATTTTGTTTATTTGTTAGAAAATAAAAAACATTTTGAGAAATAACATTAATTAGCTGAAATTATTTAAAAAAGGGAAAGCAATTCAGGAAAACCTTCAGTTGATCTTTTTGTGAATTTTCTGTGTGCTAAAGTCGTAATATTTGTAATTCAAGTGAAAAATGTTTGCGCATGGAAAATTTTACTTTTCATTAATTGTATTCACAATCTTAGCGTCTCAAAACGTTAGCGGTAAAATAAGTAAGTTGCTGTTTATTAAAAAATTAAGACTTAGTGACCACGAAATGAAATATGAAAGTTTTTTTATCACGGATCACCAGTTTTTATCAGGGATTGGAATGATTAAAAAAGTTATCTTACTTCCTAAGAACTTTGAAAGCGTACCGAAAGTGCAAAAACTATTATGCTTTTCATTGTGTACAGCCTTTTTCATGACAACGCTCCGATAAAACAATTGAAACTCTTATCTGAAGAGCCTTTTGGAAGTTTCAATTTGTCAAATTCTAATCTGGCCATCTTAGGATATGGTAAATATTTACATCTTATATAAGTATTTGATTTGTTCCAAAATCGAAAAATGCAAGAAACATCTAATGAGTTGGGAAAAAAGACCTAACTGACGTAATGAATCATTTTGACCCGTCTGATTCGGTATTCCTAGTAAAATTAACGAATTAATTAACTTTAATTTTAAATAATAATTTGTACTTATTTGGCAAAGGGAATTATGGTGACGAAAATGACAGTGATTATAAAGAAAATCGTGGATATGCCGTTGGCAATAAACCTTATATTATTAAGGGAACAGATGCTTCCATCGAAGAATTTCCATACGTGGTAAGTATTAGCATGCACAGTTAGCACGTCAGCACTCCCGCCAATTCCCCGGTTTTCATTAACGGCGGGAATCATTAACTCCTTTGACAAGATACTCCTTTTACCAATAAAATTGTTAACCTTCAATCATTCGTTCAAATAACATTTAACTTTCTTTAATTTTTATCCTCGGTAGAATACTTTAGCACTCCGAATTTTAGGTAAAAAAGTAAACGGAAAAAGAATGGTTTAACCTTCCCTCATGACCATTCTTTCGTATTAGCACAGCTCCATAAAATGTAATAACTTATTTCTTTGAAAATATTAGGTATTTCTAACTCAAATTAATCCTGACGGTCAAGGGATTGAAAGCTCCAGATATGGTTGTACTGGTGTCATATTGACGTCAACTGTTATCCTGACAACTGCAATATGTCTTGAACATGGTGATGATAATGATTTCGCGGAGGAGAGAACTTTACAATTTACGAATGCATACATTAAAGCTGGAGTGACAAACCGTGATGATCCCAGAGCAAAAAAAATTTACTTTGCAAGAGGAATTCTTCATGATAAATATAGCTATGATCAGGACTACATGCAATATAACATAGCGTTATTGAAGGTAAGCACATGTTAAAGATACTTAATTCGAACCTGGGTCTTTTGGATTCTTGCCAAGCGTCTTTATCTCTTGTGTGTATTCTTTTATGAAGATAATCGAGCAATCAACACTGAAGTGTTGGACAATGAAAGTCAAAGAAAATGAGCCATTTTTATAACAATTTTTTGTTTTTGTTTTAGCTGAACAGACCGCTATGCAGATCCAAAACCATACAACCTTTAAAGTTTGCAACTGAAGACGATTTTGAACAAGCGAATAAAGTTGGAACAGTTGTTGGTTGGGGTTGGAAGGTAAGTTTATTTGTTTATTCATGAAAATTAGTATGCAGTCGTTTTAATCCGTGTTTTCAGGAAAAACTGAAGCATTGACTGCAAAATATGTCTCTTTCTGACATCTATTACCAGGGCATCCAGGTACATTCCCTGATAAGATTTTAAACATGAAGTCCAAAATCTTAGTTGTGACCATTCAAGTTAGTTGCCTCAATTTAAATGAATCACTCAGTAGGTATATCTTGATGTTTGTATTTCAGACAGCGAACGCTAACTCTCTCTCAAACACGTTACAACAAATTCAAATGAAAAGTGTGCCAGTTGATCAATGTGATGAAGAAACAGGCAAGTTTGTGAACGAACATTCGTTTTGTGTCAAGGATTTGAATGATACATTTCAGGGAGGAATATGTGATGGTGATTCTGGAACACCGTTTATAGTAAACAACAAAGTATATGCGATTGGAACAACCATTGCTAAGGGATGTAAATCCGCAGATTATTTTGTAAGAGTAGCAGACCATGAAATTAAATCTTGGATAAAAGATAAATGTTGGGAACTACATAACGAAATGCGAATGAAGAAAAGTCCAAATCGTCCAAATCGTCAACCATTAAATAAAAAATATCACACTTAAGTGTTTTTTTTAACTTTGTTATTTCTTACCAAAAATTCATTCATTCATTTTTAAGGATTTTTACTAGAAAAGAATGGTAGTCACTCTGTACCATAATTTGTGTGAGTGTGTGTTGATGTCTTGGCCAATTTTTTAAGTTGTCACCAGAACTAAATTTGTGATGATGTATCGTTTTATTCACTTCATATGATTATACACATGGGAGCTGGTGACTGACTGGGAGCTAGGAGCTGGGAGCTAGGGGTGTGGTGTGGTTGTTTTATTTCATTTATTTATATTATGTAATACAGCGTGAGACAGTACAATAATATTAAAGGGTGTCTCAATATTGTACTTATATAAAGTTAAATTAAATATTCTTAAAAAGATACAAAGTTTACAAAATTTGATATAAAACAGGAAATAGTCGATAAATAAAAATATTTACAATAGTAACATTTAAAATTAGAATCAGAACAAGTAAGTGTCTTATCACAGTTTAAAATAATCACAGATGCACAATCACTTTTCACTGAAGATGGGGGGAGGGATGGCTCAGATGTTCGGGCCACCCAGTACTTTGTGCTTGGACACTTGGGGCTGATCATAGTACTGCCTCTGTCTGGTTAGGTGTTCGATGTCCATGTAGCGCGATCAGCGGATCGTGTCTGACACCATCAACAGAGCTTGACCTGCGTATATCTCAGTGCTATTAGATCAAAGACATCGTAATCCCATAGTTATTCGCTAGCCAGGACCCGAGCGAACCAACGACAAATACATCCAATGAGACTCTGTAGCCTTTCTTGGTTAACTCAGCAGCAAGTTGGTTATATTTTTCATTTCACACACTGCAAAAAAAAAATTAAAATAATGACAAGAAGTTCAAATAATATAATGTAAAAATATTTACAATAGAATGAAATTGAATTTAAAATATGAATTCATTTGATACAAAATCATTGAAATTAAATAAACAAAATCATTACTTCTATGAAAGAGATTGATTTTAGTTTAAATTTCATTAGTTGGAATATATAATTATGTAAATAAAGCGAATCGATGAATTAAAAGAACATATCTTTACTTTTGCTTTAAATTTAGGATTTGATTATTATGAACACATAGTTGTTATGTCTACAACATATATAAAAGTGTCTGATTCATCCTGTAATTATATTATAATGTTATAATATAATTGATCTCTAACCTAATTATTAAGTCACAACCACATGTGTATGGAGCTTGCTGCGGGAATTATATAAACCACATACAAAATTATAATATTATAGGTACTTTTATTATATACAGAGTGTTTTATTAGTTGAAAGGTTTAGGGGTGAATGCGACTTCTCTTAAAATAAAAATCAAAAAAAATATACCGCTTATAAAGTTTTTTTTGTTCGTGTAAACCCAAAAAATTAGTGCATTGAACGAATAGATGAAAAGGAAAATAGACGAAAATTGATAGTCTATTTTTATTGATTCTTAGCCCCCGAACTAAAAAAAAGGGGTGTTATGGGTGTTAAGGGGTGTTCAGTTTGACAGCTAGTTGTATGTGTGTAACTGTCTGTCTGTCTGTGTCATTGTAGCGCCTAAACGGATGAATCAATTTTGATTTTTTTTTTCGTTTGAAAAGTTATTTAATGGAGAGTGTTCTTAACTATGTTTTAAGTGCGAGTTTAGGGTTCAGTACCCGAAAAAAAACTAAAAAATTGGTGATGATCTTCAAAATCGGTTCAGCTTGCAGGGCTTTAAGGAAAAACGAAATTTATTGGCGAGTGTTCTTAAATATGTTTCAAGTGCGAGTTTAGGGTTCTGTACTCGAAAAATTTCTCGATCGTTTTTAAAATTTTGTAAATTTACCTTGTTGAGTTATCAATTGTAGAATTTAAAAACAAATCACCCTGTAACAGGTACAGAGTCAATAATAAGTAATGACTAGTTTGGTAAAGGTTTGCATATGTATGTATAATAATAATAATAATAATAATGAATTTAAATAAGGGTGAAATCCCTAATAATTATATTTATAGGATATAATATTCAGGATTCATTCTGGATACTTAATTGTATTAAAATATGATGTATTTGATTTTTATAAAATTATAACCAACCATACACTGATAGATCACTGTGATCGTGATGTCATCAAGTCACCAGTTCTTTCAACTTATAATTCACTCATCAGTAATTCGCACAAAAGTTCCTCACAATAGAAATCTCAAAAAAAGTTATTCTAATTACAGATATCTGTTTTCTTTATGAATAATTGGTGTTATATTTATTTGTTCATGATAATTTTAAAGTTACAAACAGTTTTAAAATAACTTTTCAAAAGAGAAACGAAAACGCTCGAAAACAAAAATGTTCGAAAAAGATCGTTGTGACGTAATAATGTTAATTGAATATTATACACTGTATATACAATTATTAATTAACATTATGACGTTACACGATCTTTACAAACACTTTTTTTTTCGGTCGTTTTCGTTTCTCTTTTCAGAAATTCTGTTAAAACTGCTCGACTGGGCTCAATATTGGTCAAGATCAAAAAAAGTTCGCGCTTGATTCAAATTGCTAAATTGAGATGCGGTTTGAAATATATGAATAGAACCAACCGCATATTATATTTTATGTAGGAATTGTAATAAACAAACAGGAATATGAAAGTAGATGATTAGGATATCTATTGTGTGTCATGTGTGTCACATGTGTCATGTGTCAGCATCCAGTTACAAGCACACCATCCAATATGATATAATAAAACAATCTAAACAAATCATATCCCTGTTTTTTTATAATAATATTTTTATTATCTGATATTGAAATCTTTTGATGTCTATGTGTACCGGGTGGACCCCCCTAATTATTACACATCTTAAATATCATTAAATCTACTTCTAAATTCCACAGAAAAAGAAATTGGAAACAAATTACTCGAATATAAGATAACAAATAGATTAACTCAGAAAGTTGTTCCTTACATTTTTTGCAGTTTCTTTCCTTCTTCGTCACATCCGAACCATGATGTTCAAATTTCTTTATAAAAGCTTTTATCAATCCTCAATTTTGTTTTATTATGAGCTGGCGGTCCATTTGTCTTGATATTGTCCATGGATTAGTAATTTGAGGCAGGTTATTTTGGATTAGAAGTTTATTCCCCCAATCCATTAGAATAACCTGCAAAAAAAAGAAAAAATATTTAGCTCAAAGCATCTTAAAAAAACTTCTTTTAACAGAGGCTAACATTTCTTCCTTGAAACATTTATCTCGAACTATTCGGAATAACTTGAATAAAAGTAAAAATTTTCGATATTCAAGATTGATTTTCAAAATTGGGTCAGTAACTTGAACTCTCCATTGAGTCAGTTCTTTTACATACACAAATATGGGTCTCAAATTTTTGATACCTGTTGTTATTGTAGGCCATCCGGTATTTGGATAATTATTATATATTACATGGGTCGCTTGGACCTAGTGTTTAGATCTAATGATCTGTGTTTTAAACCACATTACAACAATGTAATTTTATACAACCACGCATCGCTGTATTAAATATCAAACAAATATTTTTTAACAAAGAACTATTCAACCTTTATTCAATCTACCTATTGTACTTTGGTGAAGGCTGTAATCTGATATATCCAATTATATTATGGCACACGTTTAAATATCCTTATCAAAAATATATGACATTCAATACAATGATGCATAAGTCTATATTTTGCGGGGGCAATAAAACTAAAAGTAAAGTCATTTGGTGGTATTTAGGGCTTGGTTCGAGTACCGACATCATATCAGTTTTACGGCCAACTTTGCTTTCATCAAACTGATATCAATGGCCTACCAGCTACCGAAGGAACTGATTGACTAACTGCTGTTAATAATGGCCCAAGAGGTTTTTTGATAAGATCTACATTTTATTGGGTTTAAAAAAAAAACTTGAAACTCAAACAAGGACCAGACCGGAGGATGAATGAATGAATGAATATGTTTTTTTGATAAAATCAAAAAAATATATAAAACCACATTTTATTTATATTTGATACCCTAACAAATATATACTTTATACTTTAAATTACAGGGTGTCATACACATTTAGAAAGTTCAGATACTATAAGCTGGTAAATTCGCAAAATAAAACTCTTTGTGAAAAATATGTTAAATATATGTTAAAATATATGCGGAATATTAAATTCAATAGAATTTTTTATACAAAAAAAGTTGCCATTTTTAATAAGCATATGTCCTCGTAATATGTAAGCCTTTGAAACTTTCAAATTTGCTCGGGAAACTTTTTTCTAAAATATTGCCATATTTCCAAACTGATCTAAATATCTCAATAAAAGTCGTTAAACCGCAAGATCTAGGCGATCCATTAACGTTTGCTTTACAAGATATTATTCGATTGACAAACTGGTCAAATATGAAATACTTCACATTTTTGTTTAGAATCAAACTCCAAAAAAGGCATCGAAATATTCAAAAATAACATCGAAAATTGAACAGGCTGCATTATTGTAGAACACTCTGTATAAATAAAAAGTATAACGCTCAATATAGTACGCATACGTTGCTAGTGAACGCTCGTGTAGCGGTGGTAGCTCGTTGATTTGTTCAAGTAGTATTGTTTTGTATCAATCCTGCCTGAATCCAATCCGATCTGATCCATTGTTAGTTTTAGAAATCAAAAACCATATTAATAATAAAAAATTGGTTTTGAAAAATCATCACACAATTGTAATGCAATGCCAGATCATATCAACATCTATATTTATATCATATGAAGGTGTACGTCAACTGGGCACGTATTTTATGTAAATTAAAGTGGGGAGCCCGTGACAGTAAAACTGCACTTACACCGCTTTCGAAATTTCCCATATGAATCAATACTATTAAGTATTTTGCACTTTCATGGAAATTAATTTGTAAGAGACCATTTTATTGCAAATTTTATTTTTTTTAGGAACAGCTCTTATCGTAGCAGAAAGGTCTATCGCACCGATTTATAATATATAAAACCAATAAAATTTTATTCGTGTTCGTTCGTTTTTCGAAATATCTCGATGTGACAGCTCAAAACTTGACCCAAAAATCTGTCACACCAATAAAAAATAACAATATTCTGGCAAAAAATATTTCTACCAGGATAAACCCTGGCAAATCTAGCTCATATCGTACCTATCGTCAAATAGTATTAATTCAATGCAAGTTTCACTGTCATAGGTTTCAGGGCTGTATCAAGTGAATACATTTTTTTGATAGTATGCAACGGACTATAAAGTGTGCCTTATTTACTTTCATCCTTGTATAAAAACCTATGCTTAAAAAAAACCTTTTTGGTTGTTTTTTGATTGTAAAAACAAACCATTGAATGGTTGAGTATTATATATTTATTGATAAGAATCTGTAATATTTGTATATTTATAATTTGAATGGGGTGGAGTGCAACCACAAGGGCTGCTGGTCCTCAGCTTCATCAAAATCATATTCATTTGTTATTTTATACAATCATATTCTTCTTGAGCACATGTCAACCAAAAAACACAACAAAACCTAAGTATAGTAGTTTAGTACCTACTAATGACATGGTCATGACATGTCATTAACTAATAATTATGATTTTAATATAACGTTTATCCGCTGGTTTGCTCAAACATCAAATAATAATTCTATTTACGCTATATTTTTCTATTTCATAATTTTTGTGCCTTATCGCACGTTATAATTTATTTGCTAGTTGGGTGGTAAAATCAAAAAATGTTAAACGACAGGAACATAGTTCCAACCGGGTATTACACGATACCTCTCTTTTTTTTCACCGTACAAAGGGAGTTATGAAATTCCCCGATCAGATATTTTTCTAAACTTTGTAATAAAAGATTGTCATCTTGTACTTCGCTATGCGTGAAGTGACAATGTCAACACATTATACACATATACACACATCTATAATCCTTTAACTTACAACATTTGTATGAATGTAAAATAGACTGATGAAGGTGTTGATAAGATTCCGCAACGTATATAAAATTTGTTTTTATAATACCCAATGATGAAATGTGATACTAGACGGCTTAAAATGCACCCTCTTTAACTAAACCTTTTACTATTTGGTATATTTGTAGATGTAGATCTTAACCTAATAGGTATACGGCCAGACGTGGTTCATTAGAACGTATGTTGGGAAGATTAGAAACTTTTTTATACATGTAAATTTTTAAACTCGAAGAGTTCTGAGATGAGAATGATATTTAAAGGTGTCGTGGGACACCTGGTAAGAAATATAGTTCTTTCGTACCTTCGTACATTGTATCTATTATCTTTAACTTCTGACTAATTTTTCTAACTCACTTTTTTTAATGGAAATGCATAAAATTTTGACAAATGATTAAAATATTTTTGCATATTCTTAACATTCATAGCAAACTCAATCGCTTGAAAAAGTTTTAGTTTCCTAGGTGACCTATCATTCTTCAATTTGGAGGTAGGCATCTAATCAAAAAGTCTCTGCTGAATTGTCAATTCAACCATTCACCCCAGTCAACCCTTTGTCCGCTGAATTGCAAATGTTTTCTGTATTAAACAGTTGTAATATACAACTTTATTAAGAGCTTTTTTCATCTTTATCAGTCCTGAAATGTCCAATGAAAGTCACAACAACTGTAGGCCGTAGACCTATATAAAACACTTTGTGATGACAATAGTTTAATGGTAATGGTCGTCTTAAAACAAATAATGTTTTAGATAATACATAATTAGATTCACGATCCACAATGCTTTATTTAACCCTCTAAGTTTTCTTATCGTAAACCCATGAATAGTTTGGGTTACACAAGCTAAGCTTAGATACAAAAACCTTTTCTCGACTTCAAACTACCCTTTTTTTTTAATATTTTAAAACTACACTGTAAAAAATATTAATTTGCCGTTCTATTGTTGGTTATTTTTGGAACTATGTTCCTTATCGCACATTATAATTTGCTAGCTGGTAAAAATTTGTTATGTGCAACAATTTAAAACGAGTCCAAAATTCGACGTTGTGTTACCTAGGAAACTAAAACTTTTTAAATCGCTTCAGCTTGCCATGACTTTTAGGAATATTTTGAAACTAATTTACAATTTGTCAATTTATAGTTTTTGTCCAAAATTTAAGTTTTTCATTCAAAAAAATGAGAATAATTTAAAGTAAGAACAAGGAAATTTTATGTTCAGTCATAATAAATATCTTGATTAAGCCAAATGAAGATAATGTACGCATATATTGGGTTGACTACTAAATCAGAAGTATGTCTTTTTTAAACTAATATTACAATTAATGCATAAAGTTTAAGAGTTAAAGTAGCTTTAATATTTCAGTCTTAAACCATAGAACAAATATTTGAGTTCTTTTTAGTAAATTTCCAAATAATTTTTTTAACAGTGTACATCAGATTTGAACGACCCCTTACTAAGTATGTTGCATATGTAAAATTATTCATGATTATGTTTTCGATAAAAAAACTGTCGAAGACAAACTTTTTGGATTTTAAATAAAATCGACAAATTTATTTTATTTCCAAGGCAGTAGATAAAAAAAACTTAGCATGTTTTTATACAACCATCTAGTTTAAGGATGTATGAGCATGACAACAATGTTTGATTTAAAGGCTCAAAATTTGTTTGTAGCTAGACTTTTACTCAAAGAATATGTGGTTAAAATTTCAGCTTAGGTATCCGTGCAAATTTTTAAGAAAAAAGTCATTAAAAATCGATATAAAATACATTGGCTCTTATGGAGGAATCTCAAAAAACGACATATTTTGGAAGTTTTTGATAATTTTCATTTGGAATGAATGAAAACAAATTTAAAAAAAACTTTTTAATAGAAAGTAAACATATTAGCAATGAATTAGAAAAGAAAAAAACTAAGTGTCACCGTCCATATAAGGGATGTAAGAGCAGGGTAGATTAAGGGTTGAAATTATTTTTATCTTATTTTCAACTTTGATGATGAATTTTGTTATAACTTCATGAATGTAGACGAAAAATAAGAATAAAATTTTTCGATATGTGTCTTGGTTTTCGAAATATCGAAAGCTAAATAATTAAACAAAATTTTCAATTTTCAATATTTTGGAAATTAAGCCAGATATCGAAAAATTGTATTCTTACTTTTCGTCTTATATCGTCAAGTAATAATATAAATTTATCATAAAAATTGAAAATATCTATTTTGAAATTTGTGCCTCCACTACCACGCTCATACATCCTTAACTATACATCGTTCTTAATCGTTGGATTTCTTTCGAGTCTTTTCAAATTAGAATAAAATTGTTTCCATAATTTTCTCAATACAGTCGTATTGAGAACCTCGTCGTTTTTTGTTTGAAGTCGGTTAAAATTTAATCACAATGATCTTTACCACTTAAAATGGAGAACAAAATTAGAAAATAAATTAGAAATTGAAAGAAAGAATAAAAAATAATTATTATTTAAATTAAAATGCACAATTATAAAAAGGCAATAATATGCATTAATGCTTTTTTTTTTAATAAAATTATTTAAAAAAAAACAATGGCTTTCAAAGTAATAAAAAAAAGGCCGCTATATTACTTACAATAATAATCATAATTATTGTTATTATATCTGAATGAACCTTTAAGCACTGACCTCGTCAATCAGAGAATATTGTGACAAAATATTATATGTGACGAAACTAGAGCTTGAACCAATCGAAATGAACCTTTAAAAAGTCTTAAGTAGAAAAACGAATTCAAGAAACATACTGTCCATAAAATACGGATAAACAAGTGAGATTTACAAAATTGAAAAAACCCCTGGCAAATTTTCACAAAAATGTAAATAAAACGCTACATTTCTAATGTACGAAGCTAGGAAATGACAAAAGATTCTACCGGGTGTCCCACGACATTTCTCGTTCTTGTTTTTTAGTTTAAGTATCAGACGTTTTTTGGAATTGAAAATAGCTTTTTTTTCAAAAATAAAGGATTTTTATATCCTTTTTAGTCGGTTACACGCGCGATTTTGACTACCCTTTTAGGTATGGTGTTAGTATGAAGGATTCCGATTGTATTTTTTCATTTCGTTTTTATAACCGGTTCGTCATCATAACCGATTTTGACTGTAATATAATGCAACAATAATAATAATAAAATGCAAATATAAATAATATTTTTAATATTTGCAACATGCTAAATCGTATTGACTTGACCTGCGAATTGACTTCATACGCCATGACACTATCAACATAAAAATATATTAGTATAGTATGCAACAAGTGCACTTTATAGTCAATACGCACATTACGTTGGAGCTAGAAACAAGTATTTTTTTATCTTCGAATGTAATTCTATTTTGAACCACCGAACGAAAAAGTAATTGAAAAGTAATTCAATGGATTGTGTTCTTAGATATGTTTCAAGTGCAAGTTTAGGGTTCAGTACCCGAAAAAAATGTAAGGGGCTCAGTACCCGAAAAATATGTATGGCAAATTGAATGCGACAAATTGATTAGTCTCACGCAAATTTTAATTTGGACGCGACAAACGTAGATGATGCAACAAGTAAATTAAGCGTAAATAATGCTCATTTAGCTATTTATCGCACGGAAAATAGTGCGGAAAGTGAAAACTTAGCCCACATTAGCAAAGAAAGCACATTATATTCCTATTGTTTTTGTATTCTTATGACAAAGATATGTATATAGTTTTTTATCTTTATTTATTTTATAGATTGTAAATTTATTTGAAAAAAATAAATGGCTTAAATGTATAGAGGGTGTGCCGAAACATATTGCATAGCAAACAAGTCATGCGTGGAATTATTTGGATAGAAAATTATATTCTAAGAAGAAAGTTCCTTTACAATTTTTGAATCCGATTTTATAATATTTTGATTAACATTGAAATTTTTATAATAAGCAAAATTGTAGAAAATAAAATTTACTTCCTTCTTTCACCACATTTTTTTATCTTAATTCTATAAAGTTGATATTTACATCCCAAACAGATTTCAATTCGTTAAACTACATAAATTCGTGGTAACATGTTACTGTACAACCCTGTAACTATGAAATTTGAAAAGTTCCGAAGGTAAATTGTGTAAAATTATATTTTTTATGAATTTGTTTATCTCAATTTTGAAGCATATGGTTTATTTTTCTATTCAAACAGAATAAAAATTGGATGAAAGCTTTAAAAATGAAAACTTTCCTTAAAAGAATCCCGAAGAAGCAAAGAATTTTCTCGATATCTGGGACTTTAATAAAATGTTAACAATAAATAATTTGACACACTGTATATAAAATAAATATAAAAAAAAATTGCATTATTTAAAAGAAATTAAAGTTTATAAGAAAGATCTTTGAATATGTTTGTTTGTCTCCAAAAAGGTTAATCATAATCCAACGGAGGTGACACTAATACAGTCAGTCAATATACACTTATAAAGGTGTAATTTAATAAAATCATAAAATAAATAATTTATTATTATTATTTTTATTTAATTTGTTTATAAATAATTAGTTTTATTCATACATTGTCATGAATGTACAAAATTTAACAAAATTTATCCAATCATTTTAGTATTTACTTTAAATCATGTCTTTTAACTTAAAAATTAACGACTAACTGAGTTAATTATTTAAAAACCTTGTTCATTAGACATGTGTAATAATATTTGAACTCGTAGTTTACCGTAACCTGTGGCTAAAAACAATAAACAACAAATTTCGTAGAAAAGTGATGAAAAGAATCAAAATTTCTTAAATTAATATTACGAGAACATGTTTGCCTAATAAATTTATTTAAATTTATGATATTTTTCGTTCAAATTATTCGCCCAGCTTAATTTTTTCCTAAGCGGTACATTTTTAGACCGTGAGTATATTGTTCGTCAAATTTAGACATAACAAGTGAAAACAAACAATTGACTGAGTTAATTGTTGAAATACCATGCATAGTCAGTGTTGATTTCTTTATCACATTACACATACAAACATGTGACACATACATAACTGATAATCAAGTATAGTACATATTATAAAATTTCCGCCTAATTGGTGCCCTCACGGGTAAACAGTGATGTTTACGAAAAAATGTTTCAAACAAAAGTTGTTTAATTTTTGATAAGGAACATTTTTTACATTTAAACTTTTGTTCTATCTCTAACGGTTTATAAAATGGGTCCTACGGACGCAAGACCCAATTGACATATGATGCTCATGTACGAACTTGACCTCACTTTTTACGTCCTGCGTACGCTGTAAAAATTTCAGCTCGATATCTTTTTTCGTTTTTGAGTTATCGTGTCCACAGACGGACAGACGGACAGCCGGAAATGGACTAATTAGGTGATTTCATGAACACCTATGACAAAATTTTTTTCCTAGCATCATTATTTTTAAGCGTTACAAACTTGGGACTAAACTTAATATACTATGTATATTTCATATATACATGGTATAATAAGCTTGAAAGGGATCGACAGCAAAAAACTTGCTAGAGTAATAAATATATAAGATAAATATTTTGATTTATTATAAAAAGATATAATTATGAAATTAATTAGAAAAATTAATTTGAAATGAATTTAATTCTTAATAACCCAAAAGAATTTAAGATAATATGACTTAAGTGCTTTTTACTTATAATATTTCACTTAAAATAAGTGTTTTGTAGCATGTTTGGCGCGCGTGCGATGCGTATGCTAACTAATTGTTTTTATCAAAAACCTATTTATATTTTTATAATTACACGACTAGGACCATGCGTAGTTTTTGATATAAAATTGAAAGAATCACATGGTCGAAGCTCAAATTTAAATAAACTTGCAATTCTCAACGTTCGAAACCAACGGACATCCTTTCTATGTTGAAAGTTCGAGATTGTTCTCAATGAATGATTTATCAATTTTAAATTTGCCACGCAATGAAAACATTTTAAAGAATCCCCAGCTCTGAATACCTTCGTAATTTAATTAGTTAGGCACAATTTTTCTGAAATAATAGTCAAATACAACGACTGACCCTAGTCCCATTAATTCAAAGACCAGGATTCACTTGGATTGCATATTGAATGTAATTTATGATTGTCTCATTAATATCGTACTTAAAAGTATTTTGACATAAACTAATTTATTACCGCTGAATAACAATACAAAAGTGCCGCTGCACAAGACATTCTCCACTACGAAAATTACCCGTTTAATCCATTCTTCCCTATATAAAACTGGGATCAAAGAGAATTTAAATAATTTTGAATACCTCGATAAAAAAGAAATGAATTCGATACATTTTTACTCAAAATTTGAACTCGAATTCGTATTTTGTTTCCGGATTACGATTAAAAAATTCATCAGAAACGAATCAGCGTTTATTTCATAAATCATTTTTATTTCACAAAATAAAAATTACCAAAAAAAAATTAATGGTTTTAATTTAAATGAACTAATTCAACTCTAATTATAATAAATTTATGATCAACATCCTAAAAAGTCCCTATTTCAGTCCTGTTATTAACTTGCATCCCTTAAAAAAGTTAATTGTTTTTTATTATTATAATAGTTGTGGTCGAGCTGTATGTTATGCTCCTTTTCGCTCCCTTTTGTTTTATTGTTTTTAATTTATAATTTATTTTGAACATTTTAGTAATTAGCAAAAAATATAACAACTATATTACATCTGTGTTTTGCTTATTTTAATATGTTACATAGCTTCTGGGAGGATTGTGAGGGGTTGAATAATATAGTTTAGATAATTAATCTATTCTTTAAAAAAAATTATACATGGATATAAAAATTTCTTTATACTTCAAATAAATAATCCGCAAAATGATTTTAAATTTAAAATATTTATTTTGTGTCTAAAATTCCATCGATATCGATCGGTACACAATTTTCAATCGGAGTTTTTCAAAATAACGTTAATTTAATTTACGGGACAATTCCCAAATATGAGTCGAAATTGTAAGTGAAAATAAAAGAATTGGCCCGCAGATGATATATTTTGGGTATTAAGAGATAATAAAATAATGTTTTTGAATCATTTTTGAAAGGTTTATTATTTCTATTTACCATTCATTTATTTCATCATTTTCTGCATTAAAATTTATTGAAGATAACAAGTCAAAAAGTAATTGTTTTGAACGCCACACAACCTCCATGTGCATAAATATATAAAACCTCCATGTGCATAACTATATAAATAAGCTATCAGTCAGTTATGGCAACTTAAGCATGGTATGGCAACTGATTTGAAGCGAAACGTGATACTTAGAGTTTGTTTTATAACAGTTTTAAATTTGATATTTTTATAACCTAGTACATCTCTTTCGGGGTCATTTAGAAATTATGTCACATTTTTGGATTGGAGAACCGATTTATCATGGAAAAACATCCATCAGTTGCTCTTTATTTTAAAAAATAATTATTGATCTCTTTTGTTTTTAAAGTTGAAATTAGATGGCAAAGCGGATGGGTAACTGATAGTTAGTAATAAGTGACTAGCATCACTTTGTAGGACTTGTTCATAAAGCTTGTAATAATCGTAGACAATGTAATGAATTGTAAAAGATTTGATATCAATCGAATATAAAACCATCCCAAAACAACTCAAACCCATCAACAATCCCCATTGTGTGTGTGGTCCAGTGTAATACTTGTACTACATCAAATAAATGACTTTAAGTATATGAATCCTAATAATTGTGTTCATTGATATTAAGGGAGTCGTCCACTTTACAATTTGCAATGTTTGAATTAGCTATACTGCTTAATTTGACTTTTTTTAAGAACATATAAGTATACTTTTTATCGATGGTCATTTAAATACATAGTGTGTAGGAATAACAACAGCTATATGTAATTGTCTATATATAATAATAAAATAAAATGTAATTTTTTTTAGTAATACTTAGAGTCTCCCCTTAATAAATACGCACAACAGTATGTAATGTATTTGAATCAACCCTTGTTAATAAATATATATACGAATTCCTTTTTTTTTTGTGGTGAACAACCCCACAATTATTAGATATTAGATGAATGATTTTATTTATTTATTCCTGCTCTAGTAGTCACTATACGTAGTCACTGCTTGATAGGTATATGTATACCATTTTAAATCACATCTGTGATAAAAGTCACCATCAAAATTAATCAATATAATTAAATAATCAAATTATTGGTTTACACTGTTCAACAACACCTTATATTTGTAATTTATGTAAATTATAAACTCTGCTTTATGGCTTTTATTTGTTACGGTTATTATATACTTATTCATACATAGGTCTAAAAGGGGATGAAAGGATTCAACAGGCCGTTTTAGACTGGTTGGAAATACGAAAGGCTCTAGTCAAATTTTTAAATATAGCCCAATGTACATACAGATTTTCAACCCTGAATCTCAATTTGAGGGCCTATACTGAAGTTAAAACGCACCAAAACTTCGAAAAGGGTGGTTTTTTAATCCCTTTTCGATAAAATTTACTTTAAATACAGCGTATAATTCTATATTTTTTGGAATTTCGTTTATTCTTATCGTTTATTTGAGTAATGTGTTTAATCAATTTTAGATTTTGCCACAAAATAAGAAATTTTCCAGGCTTTTTGAAAGTCAATTTCCCACCTATGAAAATTTGCCATTCTAAAATAATTGTCAGATATTACCCTCGTCTTTCAAATTTTGATTCTTACAAATGTTTTGTTGTGCAAAAGTTGTTTAAATGTCCAAAACATTTGCGTTAATTCGTACAAAATCGTTTATAAAGACATAGAATTGAGATCAAAATTTTGGCTGTTATAAGCGATATTTTCATTTATGTATTGCTGTAAAAGTATATATTTATATGCATTCATACCGAAATTCCGAAATTCGATCGAAAAAGCAAAAATTTTTCTATAAAAAACACGAAAAAATATTTTTAAATGAATTGTTAAATATAATAAATTATTGATTAAAAGTCAAAATTTGTTCCCAAAACATTTAACAAATAATAAAAAAAAACTTACCTTCAAAAAAACTGGGCTAGAAGTCGAAGTTCGAATCATTCACAGAACCCAATTGAAGCTGCATTGAACTGCACTCGTAGGATATTCGAAATAGCAGAAATTTTTCTATAAAAAAACGAAAAAATGATTTTAAAATAAATTTTAAATATAATAAATTCTTGATGAAAAATCAAAATTTGCTTCCAAAACATTTAACAAATAATATTTTTTTTAAAAATACCTTAAAAAAAACTGGGTTAGAAGTCGAAATATAATCCATATACAGTGTTTGTAGTTTTAATAATTATATGAAGCACAGAGTATTTACACAATTATTTTAGTTGGTAGTTAAATAATTAATAAATTTCATCAAATAATTTTTACTTTTGTCTTAAAACTAAAAATTCGGTTTATTTTATTTTGATCCCAAAACATTTTACCCATTATTAATAAAAAATTGGATAAGAAATCGAAGCGTAATTACTTACAGATTTTATAGTTTTAATAATTATACAAAGCACAGAGTATTTAAACATTGAAATTAGTTTATTGTTAAATAATTTTATATTTCTATATAAAATAATATATTTATTTAGTTTTAATAATAATTATACGAAGCACAGAGTATTTAAATAATTAATTTAATTGGTTATTAAATAAATAATACATTTCATCAAATGAATTTTATTTTTATAAAGACTAAAAATTTGGTTTGATTTACCTGTTTTTGCAATAATTTTATATCAAAATGACAAACTAGTTTCAACAACTTTATGTTATGTAATTTATTTTTATGTATTTTATCAAATATTGTAAATCTATATTTTATGAAGAATTATTATTTATAAAATGTATTAATAAGAGCTAAAAAAAGTATGAATTGATTTCAATTAAAAGAACTAATTGAATAAATACTATATCTATATTAGATTAGACTATATCATATATCTATACTTAGACAATTGGTCACTATAATCGAAATATGATGTTAAAAAGTTCCAAAATCATATTAATAGGATTTAAAAATAATATTATTTTTTCCTTTTGCTTAAAAAGTATTTATGTAAACTCAGTGTCATAAAAAATGCACAGATTACATGTAATACTGTTTGTAATCTGTGCATTTTTTGTGACACTAAGATACATCTGTTGAAGTTTTTATATCCGTTATTATGACTTATTTTTGGAACGAATATTCATTGATTTAATCATGTCAACCACCTCGAAATATGTAGAAAAACACGTTTAAAGTTTCGGAGACAATTCTATCAGAAAAGCTGCTCGGATAATGATATTAATCTCATTTCAGATTAATCGACGATCCCAGATCTATACATTGAACGTTCTTTTACAAAATTATTTCTGTTAACCGAGCTGTTTTGCCTTCAATTCGAACTTCGTTACAAAAAAAATTCACTGTGTCTCCGAAAACAATTCGAATTTTGAAAAAACCCGTTTTAAGAGCATATTCTTAAGAGTCTAGCCTTTAAAAATATGCACAAAAAAAAACCATTTCTTCAATTTTCTAGACCAGATTACTGCCTTAATTCCAATAATTCAGCGACTTAAATAATAATGGTATAATAATTATTGAACCCATTATTGCAATGAATTGATTAAATTTAATATTATATAGATTTTTTCTGTTGGTTTGATTTGTGGTTCGAGCCCCCAATCCGCCCCAAATTCTGCATGTGTGTGGTTTTCGATTACCCATATTATAGTTATGTAAAATAATATCTATTACTATTAATAATAGTCCTTGTACACAATAGCTTAGTATGATATCCTGAAGGCATATCATACATCTATGTATATCCTATAATAATCATATATTTTACAGGATATATCAGGGATTCAAATCTATTTTGTGGATTAAAAATATTCAAATTCTAATTTCTAATGTTTTTTTTTTTAAATCCTTTTTTGATTTTGGATAAAGCTTTTGGATTAAATAAAAAAACTTTTAACAAAAAAAGTAAACCGACTTCAAAAGTAAAAATATAAAAATGTACTAAAAAGTAAAAAAAAAAAATAACGATAAAATAATGTAGTTACAATTATTGTTATTTTTGGAGCCGGTTTGAGTTGGGTCACAGTTGTTTCCTTAGCTGACATCGACTCCAATAATGGATACTTTTGAAATGAACGCTCTGTGTATAAACTTAACATTCGTTTCTGTTACACGCTGTAGTTGTAATATTTAAATGTAAGATAGAGTACTGTATGCACCCTGTGAACTACACACTATTCATTACATCATCAGTTTGGTAATTTTGAATTAGTCGCCTGGTGTGACACTCACAGTGACAATAGGGAACCCAAGTAGTGACTAATAAATTATAACTATTGGTAGCTGCTAATAATTTTTAGTTTTTAATGCCTTATGTCACATTTTTATTTTTTAAATTTTTTAATAATATAAATTATTCATTTAAATTGATTCTGACATTTTCATCTAAATCCTAATTTTGCACCTTAGAGGTCAAAAAAACCATTGAGAAAAGTCGAAAAGTCGGTCTTTTTTTTATCTCAGAAACTGGCCGTTCCAACGTTATCAGAATCCGACTTAAAATTTAAATTCATTTTGGTTTTCGAAAAAAATTAAAAATATTTCAAAAAATATGACGAAATATTTATGAAATAAGTTTTTTCTTTGTAAATTGATAAAAACTGATAATGGTTATGATTTTTTATAAATTAATAATTATAATTATGATTTATAAATATGGGAATGTTGTCAAGGTGGGCTTAACAGTTGACTTCCCAAAAAAAAAAAAAAAAAATTAGTAGATGAAAATATTTGACACTTACATTTTAAATTTTGAGGGTGTAGAAGAGAAAAATAGACCTCAGTTAGAAGGGAAAAATAGACGAAAATTTAGAGTAAAATTCTACGATAT
This sequence comes from Chrysoperla carnea, assembly GCF_905475395.1. Lineage (NCBI taxonomy): Eukaryota > Metazoa > Arthropoda > Insecta > Neuroptera > Chrysopidae > Chrysoperla > Chrysoperla carnea. The sequence continues at coordinate 566,245 of NC_058338.1, read as the reverse complement.
GTACCTTAGTTTTTTTTTATTAATAATGCCTAAAAGTTTAGAGAAAATCACTTTATAGAAGTTTCACACAATTGCGATTCATTTCATCGACCAATTAAACTAAATTTTAGATTCGTTTAAACTAAAATGGGCCTATCTAGGCAGAGGATAAACCTAGACATCTTTCCTCCCCATAATATTTATAATTTTGTTTATTTAGGGTCAAATTAAAAAGGTCATCTATTTAAGATAGATCTACTAAGTAAGTACTTACTTATAGTTGGTTGATTTAATGCGCATCAATCAAACTAATTAAATGACTTTTAATTACTTAAATTAAAAATAATTCAAGAGAATTAAATCATTATTAAGGTTGTTGGTGCTTAACACATGTTAAGCTCAAATCGTAAAAATCATTGATTTTATCATAATTTATTTTATTTGTCTATTAATAAATCTCATGAATGTACTTGAATACGTTCCCCAAGTTATAGTATTTTAACAATTAATACTGTTAGTTGTATATATTTCTATTTCATATTCAAATCAAATAAAATAGTTTTGTTATAAGAATATACAAGTATAAGGATATATTATGTTTTATTTTTTTGTCGTTCGGTTGTAATCGGATCAAGTTTCCCATATTTTTTTATATTTCAAGTGCGTGTCCTTTAAACTGTATCATATTTACTACACACACTATCAAAACTAATACCCTGTGAATAATATCAGCAGGAGCGTAGCAAAGCATAGTGAGCATGACTCATTCTATATATATTTTAAAAAAATCTATCATCAGCAAGAGTAGCGTAAACTAAATGAATTTCCTAGTTTAGAATCAATACAAATGAAATTACAAACTTGGAACTAATCTTAATATACCTGGATATATATATTTTAAATATACAGGGTATACAAATTTTGACATACTGGACTATAAGTGATCAGCAAAGCATACGATTTAACAACAATTCATCCTCTCATGCCTTCCGGAAAGAATTTAGGAAGTGTATCAACGAAATTGAGGCAAATCTATTCAAAAAATTTGTATGTGCCAGCAGTTTTGTTCTACCCAAAATTATCTTTTGCGTTAATCATGGAACTATAATTACTTCCTCTTTCAAATGAGAAATTATGATGAACTTTTATAAGATCCGATGATCGGTACAAAACCAATATCTCAATTTTCCTTAAACATGAGAAATTCGATATAAAAAAAAGTATAAATATGTGTATATATTTTAATATTAGAATCATAATATTATGGTGGCAGTGGTGGAGGGAGCAGAATTGTGAAATATGTCTTAAAACTTGTCAACCAGAAACTAAACTAAACTAAAACTAGGAAACTTTCAATTCACTAAAATGAATTTATAAGTCGTGAACTGAATATCAATTCATATGGAGTAAGTACCAAAGTAGTACATGGGCCGACCGCGACGGTACCGAACGGTCGCAAACCGCAACCGATGACAATCACTTGCCTATAATACCGGACCGCACACAAAGTTAAATATACTCAAGAAAAGTATTACTGAACAGCCGAATTTCGGACGTCAGTAGCTCATATAAAGGGGTTGAAAAGATAACATCCTTTCAACACTTCGACTTCGACTTCAACTATTGATTTTCTGACAAATTGATTCTTGTGCTTTGTGATTTGAAGCTAGTTGAAGCTCTATTGAAAACACACAGCAGACGATTTCTAGAAGGGACACTCGTAGTATTTTCGGATGTTTCAAGCAAGCATATTCAATGATGAATGTCCCTAAATTGTTCTGTGTAGATTTTATATTAAAAAGTGTGATTTTAGGTACATTATGCTGTGATCCATGGTAGCGTAGATAAAAAAATACTATTTTCACACAATACTCATATTCAAGTCTTTTTCAGAATGAGTATGACTTGAAGTTTGTACTTTTAACTCAAAAACCATTAGCCTGTGTAAGCAACAGTATCCGAAATTTTTCTTAGCTTAAATTCAAGATAAAACATCTCAAATTTTTTAGCATTGTCGCCATCAAGAACTAAAATTTTTAGACAATTTACCTGAGAGACAAATGCATATCTCATTCGCTGTTGGGCACTACTATTTTCATAATTTAGATAAAAGAAGAGTGCCTTCCTGTACACATATATATTACTTACAATATGCATCTCTTTCTAATTTATGTATTTTATATCTATCTTTGTCATGTGTGTAGTTTATCATACATGACATCATATCATAAGTAAGTATATTTACGTATGCACGCATGAATGACGTCTTAAAGTGAATGATGTGGGTGTACATACATCTGACGGAGACTGTATAGGTTTGGGGTCAGGCGTTGTATTTAATGGGGTGAGCCTAAACAACTTTTTAAACACGAAATTCCGTAGTTGAGGGACTTCTCTTGCATGGAGCCTGAAAAAATTTCATTGTCCGCTAATCTTGACTGGCACTGATGAAAATAAAAATGATAACATTTTTCATTGAAGTTATACTTCTATAAGCTCAGGGTGTATTATTTGTTTACATTATTTATAAATTATTATGTTTGTTATTACCCAAGAAGTAAAATTTAAAAACACGCATTCCTTTTTTCAATTATCTTTCCATCTTTCTTAATGAATATATCTCTAATATCTTATTCTAGAAAAGGAATCTACATCGGAGAATGTTTTCGAACTCAAAAAAGTTGTTTGAAGAAGAATTTCCTGGCATGACTGTTTTCCAAGAGTGACTATCAAATGCCATGATAATTGCAGGCCCTAGTCCTAACATACCACTAAACTTAAAAAGTAATAGTTGGTTGCTTGCTCAGATCATGTACAAGTTTGGTTCGCATATGTAAAATATGTGCAATGAATATCTAAATCAAAATACTTCACTTACTTCATCCAATTCTATTCAATTCTAAGTCTATTCTAACTCGAATACATCAAAAATATATATTATTATCAACTTGCAAAATATAAAATTATTCTTTTCATCCTGACAACCGCAAATCAAACTTCGCCTGTGATTTTATCTGTTGTTTTAAAAATCGCAAAACGGATCCAAATTTTCGGTTGAAAATGTTTTTTATTCAAATCTAATCTAATATCGCTTACAAATTTATCAATAACTACAATAAATTTTGTTAATCAGAATGGTGAAAGCTGCTGAGCTGTCCGTGAAGGGTATTACTCAATTCTCGTGGAGGTAGGTATGACTTGTTTTATATTCAGATGACATTACAATAACGAATGAAAACTATTATTGAAAATTGTTACATTTTTTCCCTTTTCTTCATATTTTTCGCATGTAAGGCTTTTCTTATGCGGTTTTCCATCAAATAACATTTAGTAGGAAAAATTGATAAATATTTTCATATATTTTCAATATGAATAAGGGTGAAAAAACTTACTCAAAGGTTATATCAAATATATTTTCCATATTTACATTTCTAAGGTTCGTTCGCTCGGAAAGAGATCCTCTAGCAGGGGCTGCATTAATTAAGCATGTTTCATCTTAAGAAAATTAGAAAATTCATGAAGACTTAGACAGATAAAAAAACAGCCTAGTTTAGTGCCATATTTGGAACGGGCTAAAAAAATAAAACAAAATTTTCTTAAAGGAAATAAAGTTTTTCTCGTGAACTAAATAAACTTCAGTATACACAGAGTATTAAAATAAGTAATTATGTTGATTTATATTTTTTCTTTTTAAAATAATTTCCAAGAAATTAAAAAATATAAACCAAGACATAATTTTTTTTTTTTTAATTAATTAAAATTCATAAAAAAAATGTCACTTTTTCGAAAAAACAAATAAAATATTTTTGTTTAACTGTGAGAGAATTTAGATTTAATAATGACAGTTATAGTTTAGGGTCAACTTAAAGCACTCTGGTGAGTGGACATAGCAGAAAATAATAATTATACTTTGTGGACAAAACATTCTTATGTCCCAAACACATACTTCTAGCATTCTATACAGGGTGTCACACAAGCTACGTATACACATTTAAAACTTGGAACATTCAACTGTCTAGAACTTATTAACTTATTCATTGCAAGATTTACGCTGTAGATTCTTCAATGAGAAATTTTGATTGAATTAGTTAATTTCCTATCATAAATTTAATTGGCAAAAGTTAGATAACTATTTTTAATACATGTTCTCCTAATATTAATTTAAGGACTTTTATCTTTTTTAAAAGACTTTTGATTATTTAAAAAATATACAATTTTATTTCGACTATCGAGGTATTTATTTCAATAACTTATACATTTCAGCTCGAAGCAACAAAAAGTTTTGTTTTCCTAGGTGAAATGGTCAGATTATTTTGGTTCTACATTGTTTGAGAAGGACACCCGATAATAATAGTGGACAAAACACTGTCCATAGCAAAGAATTACAGCAAGGTGACAAACATTACTGTACCTATACCGACCGTTCTAGTTACTGGTAATAATAAATTGACCTGACGATAAGAAGGGATCTTAGGTCATTCTTTTAATTTATGTGTGTTAAGTAAGTTAGGGGAGAACTATAGTTGTGTCAGTTCACCTGAGAACTTTTATTTTATATTTGATGGGTATGGTACTACAGTAGGTACACTACTTGTTGGTTCTAATAAATTTTAATGTTTATATTTAAATTAATTATATTTTTGTGGACTGGACATTTGGACATTATAAAGGAATTCTTTGTATGGGACACTTTATTTACATATTTATATTCACAGGCTAGTTTAATAAAAAAAATAAACGTAATTCTTTCTTTAAGACGTTATTTTATACTTGGAAATTAAACTGGATTTGGGGGAATAATAATTAATTAATCTATAAAAGGGGAGAAGAACGGGAAGGGACACCTGAAAAAAGAGTGGTTTTTCTAGATTTGTTAAAATTAAAAACGAATAAATCGATGATATTCGAAATCGGTTCAGTTTGGAGATGGTTCTATGGAAAAGGGTAATTTAATGGAAAGTGTTCTAAGATACGTTTCAATCCGAAAAATTTTGTAATTCACATATTGTATTCGATATGTTCACAATAAAATAATAAATTTACTTTATCGTTGCTCATTTATTTATGAATTCAAGTGTACACCTACACACATGTTGATCATGGCATGAATTTGATTACTCGACTTTGTATTAGACCTCTAACCTAAATGTAATATAATTCTTAGAGTACAATGAGGTTTCTTACAACCTTATATACCTCTACCTATCTTAGAATAGATAAACCTAGTTCTCTAGTTCTATTGTTGGGATTATTTAAGGTTCATGTATCGAATAGATATTGAAATTGTTGTATGGTTTTACTTATATACACCGCGTTCAAAAAGTATTGGATCAGTCGAGTTAAAAAAATAACAGATAAGTCTTGTGATTTTATAAGAAAGATGTGTGTAGCTGAGGCCTAAACACACGCTTAGTACGCATGACGTTCTGGCATCAAACCCCGGCAATCGCAAAAATTAAATCTTCATACCAAAAAAAGGGAAGTTTGACCGCTATGTGTGTCTGTCTGTCTACCTGTGGAGTCGTAGCACCTAAACCCAACCCAACCCAACCAACATATATTTATCGTGGTGTAAAGTTCAATGGGCACACAGTTTTGGAAAAGTTTTTTTTCTATTTTTCGCAGAAATATTGAGAAAGAATGACTGAATATCACATTCTGATATCATAAAATGTTCTCTTTTTTGAGGAGATTTTTGTTTTTATTGTTGATCATCCCTGCGCACGGACTATTTCCTTCTCTCCCTTGTAATTTTCGAATCCACACAAAAATTTTAAGTTTTCTCTAAGTTTTAATTAGAGCTGTGTGTTTTCTATCAAAATTACTTAAATAGGCTCGTTACTTTTGAAACACCCGCCCATTTCCTTACATGTAGGTCTTGGTAGTAATATTATTGGTTACTGTATGTAATAACCAACAATAGGTATAAGATGAATGTTCCCACAGGAATAAGGTTACTATTTTCAATTTAGTTTGTCATATTGGTCTTTGGTCTTAGTCAAAGATTAACAACCTATAGGTGGAGTGTACCTACTTATTATTCGATATATGATGATTCATTCCAATATATGGCGAAACAAGACAAGTGTTGTACCTTGATTGATAATTTAATCCCATTACGAGAATGGCATGTTCCTTATCGCAGGTTATAATTTGTTTGCTGGTTGGGAGGTAAAACCATAAAAATGCAACATTTTAAATCGACCCAAAAATTGGAAAAAATTATCTTAAATTCAATAAAATACTTTACAATTAACAAGGCTAATTGGTTAAATATCCAGTGCATGCTGTGATTTATTCATTTTCTATGTAATGCGCTTACAAAACAGGGTAAGTTCGTTTGGCAAAAAATTAAAGTGCGCAAAATTTTTTTATTTTGAATCTACAAAATCTTTTTGCCTATTGATGCAATTTTGATGACGGTTATCTTAAACAGGCGCCTCCACATTAGTCCCTTAATAATAATATTAGTTCGTTGGATTATAAATAAATGTCACAAATTGATGGGCTTAGAATGACAACGCACAAATATTTAAAGTCATTCATTCTTCTTAGACATTGACTTAAATTGATTCGTGCTAGATCAATAATCTCATACGATTTGGAGTCAGTCAATCGATGATGACCGAATTGTTTTTATTCAAAAGGTAAAAAGGTGATATTTAAGTAAATATAGTCTTTAATGTTATTGACGAATTTTATTCCAGAATAATGCAAAGCTATTGGTTTTGTACCATCGATCTTAACGAGATAATTTGTGAATTTAATTTGTAAAAAATATACTTTTAAATCAATTGCAAATCAATTCCTTATTTCTTTCTCAAATTCCATGATTTAACCTCTCATTTTCAAACTTATCATGCTGGATTCTGGCGTAAAATAGACTTACGGTCTAAAATCATGAGTTACTAAATCTGTATATATAAAAATAAATTGCTGTGCGTTAGTCTCGCTAAAACTCAAAAACGGCTGGACCGATTTTCACAATTTTATGTTTGTTTTGTTCGCTATAGTTCAGGGATGGTTGAGAAAAAAAATCATTTTCATTTTAAAAATTGATTACCTTTTGTTTCGGACAGTTTCTTAAAAAACTAATGTAATAAAATGAATAACAAATATCTTGGGTCTTTGTCCAACTTATTACTGTGTGTCCGAAACAGTAATGAATCGTAATTGAAATGAAAAGGACAATTTCGGAATAATTAGATTCAATGCGGAATAATTTCAGAGACTGAACGGAATGAAAATGTTGGCTCTACAGTCAGATTCATAAAATATCTCGAAAATTACTCATTTAATGGTCAAATAAACACGATTTTTGTAATTTTCGGGTCAAAATTACCTTATAAACTTAGTTTTATCGAAATCGGAAACAAAAACTTTTTTTACACTTTTTGCAATTTGTCAAAATTGGAAAAATCATAAAAAATTCAAAAAAACACAATTTTTGTAATTTTTGGTTGGGTTGGGTTGGGTTGGGTTAGGCTGGGTTAGGTTGGGTTGGGTTGGGTTGGGTTGGGTTGGGTTGCGTTGGGTTGGGTTGGGTTGGGTTGGGTTAGGTTGGGTTAGGCTGGGTTAGGCTGGGTTAGGCTGGGTTAGGTTGGGTTAGGTTGGGTTGGGTTGGGTTGGGTTGGGTTGGGTTGGGTTGGGTTGGGTTGGGTTGGGTTGGGTTGGGGTTGAGTGTGGGTGTGAGTGTGGGTGTGGGTGTGGGCGTTGGTGTGACTGTGGGTGTGGGTGTGGGTGTGGGTGTGGGTGTGGGTGTGGGTGTGGGTTGAGTAGGTTTTTTTTTTCAACTTTATTGATCTGTATATATAAAACCTACTTGGCCTACTTGTCAATTTGTAGAAGGGTGAGTTTAATATATTCAGATTTCGATTTCAGGAACTTAACCTTAGAAATTGGGCCAATTCTTAATATTTTGCTTAGAGACAGAGATGTTTGGAAGTTTAGGAAAAATTAAAAATTTGAAAACTTCTTTTTAAAATCGCAATTGTAGGTTTGTTGAAGATCTCGGGCGCCTTGGGCTGGTTATAGTCTTTGGGGCTATTTTCGATGTTCAAAGACTTCTGTTCACTGGCATTGTAAAGTCACATTTTTGACGTCATGCAAGACCTCATTTACCACGATAAATTAATTAAATTATTAAATATAAAATTCTAAATTCCATATTAACTAATATTATTCTTATATGTAAATTCTCTAAGGTAACGCAGTTTCTGTATATGGTGAACTTTATCTTTTTTTTTTGTAAAAGTATGATTTTTAATAAATATAAATAAACACTTATTAAAATAGCCTTAATGTTATTAAATAGCAAGCAGATGTTTTGGTCACAAGTCAAAAATGTGTCAAAAATTATGACAACCATTGATTGACTTGACAAAAAAAACAAGAATTATAATCAAAAGTTAGCATGGATTGATGTGGGTTTATATTTTCTTAAAGAATTTTTTGATCTAACGGTTTTAAATGATTTTTGTATTTTTTTTTTGTGGAATAATCATTATTATTTGATCCAAAAAGTGGCTATAAATCATTTTTTGGATTTTAGGAGTGTAAAAATCACCACATCTACGGAAGCAATGATATGGGACCACACATTGGCCCCATATATTTGCATATACTTTCATTTTTATATAAAATTTTCGAAATCGGTTATAATGACCAAAACAGTTGATTCCTTCGGACCAATGGGTCGTTATAAACGATGTTGACTGTAATTCGATATCAATGTAATAAATAAGTGATGTAAAGTTTTGTGTAAATATTTGTGGATGCTTTATTAATTAATTACAAAATACTTCGAATACCAACGCTCTTGTCTTGTGTGGTGTGTTCCTTTATTTATTTATTTCAATTCTCAACCATTCTCACAGATAGGAATGTAAAATGTACAGGAACAAATACATTACTAACTAACGTACTATATTTAATACAGGGTGGGGCAGCAGGCACACATTTAAAATTGGAATATAGTACAATTAATGCACCATATTCCTTATAAATTGACAACTTTTATTTGAATCCTTCTTTCGTTAACATCACTGTTTACCCGTGAGGGTGCAACCTAGGAAAAACTTTGGTATCCATTTACTCCAAAACTATAAAAAAAAGTGTCTTGATTTTTTCAGGTTTCAACTTCAACTAGTGCTTTTGTAAAACATTCTAGACAAAACAAAAAATAAATTCCAGAAAATCCTTGCAAATTTTTGAAAGTAAGTTACAGGCAAGATCGAATAAATAGCTTAAAAACGAGTATGTTGAAGAAATTTTCTTATTTTTCTCTAAGTTTTTTTTTCACGAACGAAGTTATAGATCGAAGTTTCGTGAGACTTATTGACTTAAATTTGAATGATTTGCATCACTCTGTAGGTGTACAAGACACTCATCAAATAACATACCACGATTGTAATACACAGAGGAGCTTCTATACAGCCAGACAGACAGACTAACTGATTAACGATGGGTTAACTAACGGACAATAAAACACCCACACCAATACACCCTCTAACTAGTACACCCTTCTTTTATAAGGGATTATAACAACAGATTACATACAAGAATATCTTTTACACAGGAATGAACGTCAGTACCTACAACATTTATATTTTATTTTATACCAGGCTGTTAATTTAAACTTGTGACGCACTCACGAATATAGCAAAAGTGTTTTGTAAAATGCTCTTAAAAAACATTTTCAAGAAGATACATGATTTTTTAACGCTTCAAAACTTTTGGAATTTGATGAAACTCGGTGGATGGGGTCATTTTGGTCTAAAAAGTATAAAAATTAGGTTAGTTTAATGATTGGACCTACAGAAAGTTACAATGTCAAGGCAAAACTTCATTTTCAAAAAAGTTAAAGTTAAAAACAAAAAAATTAAATGGTATAAAACTGTGAACAAAAGGGCGGGATTAGTGAAGGCTCTAACGTGATGATCTTTGTTTTAAAAAGGAGAAATTGCCAAGCAAAGCGGGTGGGTATCTACTAGTTACTATATAAGACGAAAAGTAAGAATAAAAGTTTTCGATATCTGAAGTAATTTTCAAAATATCGAAAATTGAAAATTTTATTTAATTATTCAGCTTTCGATATTTCGAAAACCAACGCAAATTACAAAGGGAAGGGTATTTTTTCAAAATTTTGAAAAAATCACTCTTTCACATAGCCTTCTTTTACGAAGGCTTTTTTTTTCAAAAAAAATTTTTAAGCCTCTTCTATACAAGAGGCTTTTTTTATCATTTTATGTTCGCACTGTATATTAAACCGCATTACATTTAATATATCGTCATTGGTGTGCCCGTGGTTGCGTTGCGTCACAATGACAATCATGACAGTCATGAATGTTAGAGCTGACTGACTGACTAACTGAGTGGTTCGTGTTGCTTATAAAATGGTCATTATTTGTAATTGTCAACAAGATGTAACTAAGATGTTTGTTTAGTCCTTAAAATAATTAAGAAAAGATAATAATAATATCCTGTGTTGTCTTCATCATTCCTTTTATTGTTCCTTGTTTTCAATAAGGATCATATACAGGATAAAGTATACTACCATGGATCATTCATTTATTTTATTGTTCTTTGGTGCATTCCTAGTTTCATGATTGATATTATATGAGATAGGAACTTTATGAAAGCAAGTAACCTACATAATGATTATCCATGTGCATTTGTTTTGATGTAAAATAGAAATAATAATATTTTTAGTGTTTTAATATTGAAATTTAAGGGTAATACATTAAATATGATGAAAAATTTGAAAAATATGACCTAAATTTACTCGGAATACATATTTGATTTAACAAAATTGGATATAATTTGGCTGTGATAGATCAAAATTAATTTTTTTAGATTTTGATGACTATTTTGGATAAATTTTATCCGATTTGAATGAATTTTGTTTTTTGAAACCCACTAACTTTGGGTCATATGAAGTTGGTACTAAACTAGTACCATAAACATTACCAATACTAGATATTTAGTGTTTTGATTGCTGGTATAGGTACAACAGTCTCCCCTTGTAATAATAATTTGTTAAACAAACAACTAAACAAGATATTTTAGATCTTGTAATATTTTCTTCATAATGAATGTAATGTTGTTCTAATCATCATCATTTGTTATACAAATTAAAGTCCTTTAAAAGGATATTGTTATTATCCTTAAAGGATTATTTCATTTTAAATCATTTATACATTTATATAAGATTAATTAATTAATAATAAGAAATCCTTATATTTTGTTATGTTCTTGTTCAAATATCTTAAATATTTTTGAGATAAATATTAATAATAATATATCGAACAAAGGATTGTCTAAATCCTTTATTAAGGTTTTTTTTTATTTAAAGTAATTTAAGTTTGAGTTTTATTTTGATTCAACTATTTATTTAGGTAAAGACGATAACCAGATAGAATTTCTATTGTAGTCGTGTAAGCTTTTAATTTCTAAACATTTACCAAAAAAAGTGTTTCGATATACAGCATAGTTCTAGAATTATTAATGCCTAAATATTTAGAGAAAATTACTTTTATAGAAGAAATAACACAAAAATGCCATTTATTTAAAGCGAGTTCTGCTTGTTATAATTTTCTTTATAGGAAAATATTTGTGATGCTTTTAACGAATCAATATTAGTTTTCCAAATTAATCTCTTAAATCTAAGTAAGAAAACGTCAATTTTTGGGAACGTCCTTAAATTCGATTAGATTGCTACGGCGTTACAAATTGTTCATATTTAATTTTAAAAATAAATGTTCATTACAAATTAAATGGTTATCGATTTTATACACTCACACAAAATTTGAAACAAATTCAAAATATTAAGATCAGTTTGACCTTTGAAATGATAAGAGATGACCTTTGTGTTATCACATGTTACACATTTTAAAACATTTTTAATAGGCATATAATTTAAAAGTTATGCTCATAAGATCAAATTGACATTCCGAGAAAAGTTTCCATCGAAGTATTGGGAATTTCAGTGTCCGAAATTGATGGATAGATACCAATTACTTCATTGCATAAATTATTAAAAGTCTGAGAATTTAATAAAGAGTTTTTGAGAAGTTTTTGAACGTAGAATTTGTAGAAATTTTGGTTTTTTCTATACAGTTTTTTCAATTTAAATACAGAATAAAGAATTTTTTCAAAAATTTGTTTGTGAGAAGTTATTGAATGCAATCATGATAAAACATATAAGACTTGCCTTAGACGTATATAAATTCCATTAAAGTAATATTTAGTAAACGTAATTATTATTTATCAGTTATGAATATCATTTATCAAATAATATTTGTGACCTTTTATTTGACCTTAACTATAATATAGCTGATAATTACAAAATATTTTGAAAAAAAAAACATCTCAATATTTTTGTTTAATTTGTTTGATAACGAAGTTTTAATTCTGTTTTAATGTCTACAATTTGTATTCTACTTACCAGAAACAAAATTAGAATTAAATTTAATTGTTTATATATTCTGTATATACTTACAATGATTTAACTGAAAATTTGGTGAATAAATTTCAATCGATTTTTCTTATTAACGAACTTGACCTTTCAAATACCAAAACCCTTCTTGTTACCAAAATTTTAATCAAATATGACTTAAATTGCGTTCACCAGTATACAAAAGCAATACTTCTCTATTTTCTTCGGAAATTCGCTATAAAATGTATCGACGTCCTGGGAAGCCAAGGCAGCTGCCCTCCCCTATATGCTTCCATTCCGTCCGGTACGCTCATGCTTTATGCTAATAAACCTAACAATAAAATTTAAATTTTACAGTTTACAAACTTATCAACAACAATATTTTAATATATTTTAATAAAATGTGTATCAAAGAAAATTCATTTTAAAATAATATGAAAATATTTTAAAGAAAATAAATAAATAAATAAATAAATAGCTTTTGAATTTGAATTTGTAAGGAAATCTGTTTTTACGACATAAGCTGTCTCTATTGTGTTGGATTTTATAACTTTAAAAGTTAATAATAAAACAGGTAATTTATTAGAATTCTATATATCTAGAAAGTTCTAAGTAAAGTATACCTATAGTTATACATATATACAGAGTGTTACAAAAGTATGAATACCTACAGATTGATTTCATGAATAGGAAAAAACTAGAATTGTTTTTGATAATACAATTACTTTAGTATGGTGCCAACACTGTAAAACTATTAGCTTTCAGTATCTTAGAGTAGTCCGGCTATTTTGGGGCGTCTTTCTTGGCAAAATTTTGAATTATTTCATTTTAAATTGTACTTTTTAACATAGTATCTACATTATGGAAGAACTCATATTAATGTTAGTTAATGTGAGTTCGCCCGACAAAAAAACTTGTTTCGTAAAACATCGTTTAACGTCATAATGTCAATTAAGAATTGTGAACAGTGTATACTATTGAATTAACATTATTACGTCACAATGTTTTACAACCATTTTTTTTTTGTCAAGTGTTTTCGTTTCTCTTTTGAAAAGTTCTTTTAAAACTGTCTGTGGCTTTCAAAATCCCAAATTAAAACTTTTTTTGACAATATTGTTACAAGACAAATATTTTAATATCGCAGTAAGTTATTATTAAACTGTATACATGCTTTTGTAGCATTCTGTAGTAAACACTTATAATCTACAATGTTTGCTATATAAATATAAATGTAAGTAAGCTTCCTCCTCCCTTCCCGTACGTTCGTATACTTTTACTAAACTTTCTTTTATGTTTGACTTTCTTTTATAACTTATTATCAACTCATATTTTAATAAACCAACCTCACTCTTATATAGATATACTTACAGAGATACCTTTATCATTACTATACGTACCTATATACAGAGTGTTTGTTTCTTAATTAAAGAACACTCTCCATTAAATTACCTTTTAGACAGACATAGCAATCAAACTACAATTTTAAAACACCTCTTTTGTTAGTTCGGGCCATATTACCAATAAAAATGTAAAACTAGACTTGATACAATGATAAATTTCAAAAATGAAAATTGAAATGGATTCAAAAACGAAGAAGTTATAAGCAATCAAAAATGTATTCCAAGGTTGCATATTTTCTTTAAGCAAAACAAAGTTTTATATGTAATCTCTATGGCGATACCCATGTATGACACCACTAGAGAGTATCTACCTCTGTTCCTCTTTGTTTAATTAGGAATTTTAAACGTTCGTATCTTGCATACTAGTGAAAATTTTTAAAAACCAACTTAACTTTTCTATTCGTGAAGTGAGAATTCTTCATCTGAAGTGAAAAAAGAAATTTAGTCCGATCCCTTATTATTAAGGCCGCTCACATCAATATGAATTTATATAAATCATAATGTGTAAATGTATTTTTGAATCAACCTTTATTTTAACCATCTAGTTGTAATATAAATAAAGCTCTCTCATATACTTTTTTCTTAAAATAAATTCCAACTTAAGTTTTACCATCCATCCACATAAATATTAATAATAATAGCTTACAAATTAGCACTCACTGTACATGTAGCTGCTACAGCTTTAAAGCTTCAGTATGAGTTTGTATTTGTGTTGGTATCTTTCAATTTTAAATTTACTCCTTTTTATATCAATCTTCTTACTCATTTTAGTGTGTGCTCCTCTTTATTCCTTCTTTTTTAGGTAGATATTCTACAGGATTCGACAATTGTTGAACGTTTCCTTTTGTTTACATTCTGTATTGTACTACAGCGTGTATCATGATGACATTCTCTGCTGGAATCATCATATATAAATGAATTTTTTCTAAAAATATTCTGTCAGCTAGTTTTTAACCCCAGAACCAAAAAAAATTGGTGTGTTATAAGTTTGACTGCTATGTGTGTGTGTGAGTGTGTGTGGCATCGTAGTGCCTAAACCGATGATCCTATTTTGATTTTTTTTGTTTTGTTTTAATGGAAATTTTTTAGCTATGTTAAAGTGCAAGTTTAGGGTTCTATATCCGAAAGTGCTACGGGTTCTATACCCTAAGTTTAGGTTTAGGGTTGTATACCCAAAAAATTTTCACAGGGTTTTTTTTTTTAACTTTGTAAATTTCACTTGTTTATAAATAATTTGTATGAATATTATTAAAAAATTATTCCGATGAGCTGCTTTTGTCTGATAAAATTAGTCTTGCAATGACCTTAAAGACGCTGGTATTCACGTTTCAAATTTCAAATATTATAAACGAAATCGTAGTAAATAAAAATCATTTTCTAGAGTAATTTCAACCTGGAAAATACGAAAATCGTGTTCATTTGACGATTCGATGCTTAGTTTCAACAATATCGGCAAAAATTATACCATAATGTCGATTTTCTCAGAAACTTATATTCGAATCATCAAATGAATACTATTTTTGTATTTTTGGCTCAAAATTACCTTTTATACAAAGTTCGGGCGAAATTGGAGACATAAAATTACTTTCGATTTTTCGAATTTTTTCAAAGGGGGGGTCGGCCTTAGAAAATTAAAAAAATCGAGTAAACAGATTGGCTCCGATTTGGATAAAAATCATTTTCTAGAGTAATTTCAACCTGGAAAATACGAAAATCGTGTTCATTTGACGATTCGATGCTTAGTTTCAACAATATCGGCAAAAATTATACCATAATGTCGATTTTCTCAGAAACTAATATTCGAATCATCAAATGAATACGATTTTTGTATTTTTTGGCTCAAAATTACCTTTTATACAAAGTTCGGGCGAAATTGGAGACATAAAATTACTTTCGATTTTTCGAATTTTTTCAAAGGGGGGGTCGGCCTCAGAAAATTAAAAAAATCGAGTAAACAGATTGGCTCCGATTTGGATAAAAATCATTTTCTAGAGTAATTTCAACCTGGAAAATACGAAAATCGTGTTCATTTGACGATTCGATGCTTAGTTTCAACAATATCGGCAAAAATTATACCATAATGTCGATTTTCTCAGAAACTAATATTCGAATCATCAAATGAATACGATTTTTGTATTTTTTGGCTCAAAATTACCTTTTATACAAAGTTCGGGCGAAATTGGAGACATAAAATTACTTTCGATTTTTCGAATTTTTTCAAAGGGGGGGTCGGCCTCAGAAAATTAAAAAAATCGAGTAAACAGATTGGCTCCGATTTGGATAAAAATCATTTTCTAGAGTAATTTCAACCTGGAAAATACGATAATCGTGTTCATTTGACGATTCGATGCTTAGTTTCAACAATATCGGCAAAAATTATACCATAATGTCGATTTTCTCAGAAACTAATATTCGAATCATCAAATGAATACGATTTTTGAATTTTTTGGCTCAAAATTACCTTTTATACAAAGTTCGGGCGAAATTGGAGACATAAAATTACTTTCGATTTTTCGAATTTTTTCAAAGGGGGGGTCGGCCTCAGAAAATTAAAAAAATCGAGTAAACAGATTGGCTCCGATTTGGATAAAAATCATTTTCTAGAGTAATTTCAACCTGGAAAATACGATAATCGTGTTCATTTGACGATTCGATGCTTAGTTTCAACAATATCGGCAAAAATTATACCATAATGTCGATTTTCTCAGAAACTAATATTCGAATCATCAAATGAATACGATTTTTGTATTTTTTGGCTCAAAATTACCTTTTATACAAAGTTCGGGCGAAATTGGAGACATAAAATTACTTTCGATTTTTCGAATTTTTTCAAAGGGGGGGTCGGCCTTAGAAAATTAAAAAAATCGAGTAAACAGATTGGCTCCGATTTGGATAAAAATCATTTTCTAGAGTAATTTCAACCTGGAAAATACGATAATCGTGTTCATTTGACGATTCGATGCTTAGTTTCAACAATATCGGCAAAAATTATACCATAATGTCGATTTTCTCAGAAACTAATATTCGAATCATCAAATGAATACGATTTTTGTATTTTTTGGCTCAAAATTACCTTTTATACAAAGTTCGGGCGAAATTGGAGACATAAAATTACTTTCGATTTTTCGAATTTTTTCAAAGGGGGGGTCGGCCTCAGAAAATTAAAAAAATCGAGTAAACAGATTGGCTCCGATTTGGATAAAAATCATTTTCTAGAGTAATTTCAACCTGGAAAATACGATAATCGTGTTCATTTGACGATTCGATGCTTAGTTTCAACAATATCGGCAAAAATTATACCATAATGTCGATTTTCTCAGAAACTAATATTCGAATCATCAAATGAATACGATTTTTGTATTTTTTGGCTCAAAATTACCTTTTATACAAAGTTCGGGCGAAATTGGAGACATAAAATTACTTTCGATTTTTCGAATTTTTTCAAAGGGGGGGTCGGCCTCAGAAAATTAAAAAAATCGAGTAAACAGATTGGCTCCGATTTGGATAAAAATCATTTTCTAGAGTAATTTCAACCTGGAAAATACGATAATCGTGTTCATTTGACGATTCGATGCTTAGTTTCAACAATATCGGCAAAAATTATACCATAATGTCGATTTTCTCAGAAACTAATATTCGAATCATCAAATGAATACGATTTTTGTATTTTTTGGCTCAAAATTACCTTTTATACAAAGTTCGGGCGAAATTGGAGACATAAAATTACTTTCGATTTTTCGAATTTTTTCAAAGGGGGGGTCGGCCTCAGAAAATTAAAAAAATCGAGTAAACAGATTGGCTCCGATTTGGATAAAAATCATTTTCTAGAGTAATTTCAACCTGGAAAATACGATAATCGTGTTCATTTGACGATTCGATGCTTAGTTTCAACAATATCGGCAAAAATTATACCATAATGTCGATTTTCTCAGAAACTAATATTCGAATCATCAAATGAATACGATTTTTGTATTTTTTGGCTCAAAATTACCTTTTATACAAAGTTCGGGCGAAATTGGAGACATAAAATTACTTTCGATTTTTCGAATTTTTTCAAAGGGGGGGTCGGCCTCAGAAAATTAAAAAAATCGAGTAAACAGATTGGCTCCGATTTGGATAAAAATCATTTTCTAGAGTAATTTCAACCTGGAAAATACGATAATCGTGTTCATTTGACGATTCGATGCTTAGTTTCAAAATTATCGGCAAAAATTATACCATAATGTCGATTTTCTCAGAAACTAATATTCGAATCATCAAATGAATACGATTTTTGTATTTTTTGGCTCAAAATTACCTTTTATACAAAGTTCGGGCGAAATTGGAGACATAAAATTACTTTCGATTTTTCGAATTTTTTCAAAGGGGGGGTCGGCCTCAGAAAATTAAAAAATCGAGTAAACAGATTGGCTCCGATTTGGATAAAAATCATTTTCTAGAGTAATTTCAACCTGGAAAATACGAAAATCGTGTTCATTTGACGATTCGATGCTTAGTTTCAACAATATCGGCAAAAATTATACCATAATGTCGATTTTCTCAGAAACTAATATTCGAATCATCAAATGAATACGATTTTTGTATTTTTTGGCTCAAAATTACCTTTTATACAAAGTTCGGGCGAAATTGGAGACATAAAATTACTTTCGATTTTTCGAATTTTTTCAAAGGGGGGGGGTCGGCCTCAGAAAATTAAAAAAATCGAGTAAACAGATTGGCTCCGATTTGGATAAAAATCATTTTCTAGAGTAATTTCAACCTGGAAAATACGAAAATCGTGTTCATTTGACGATTCGATGCTTAGTTTCAACAATATCGGCAAAAATTATACCATAATGTCGATTTTCTCAGAAACTAATATTCGAATCATCAAATGAATACGATTTTTGTATTTTTTGGCTCAAAATTACCTTTTATACAAAGTTCGGGCGAAATTGGAGACATAAAATTACTTTCGATTTTTCGAATTTTTTCAAAGGGGGGGTCGGCCTCAGAAAATTAAAAAAATCGAGTAAACAGATTGGCTCCGATTTGGATAAAAATCATTTTCTAGAGTAATTTCAACCTGGAAAATACGAAAATCGTGTTCATTTGACGATTCGATGCTTAGTTTCAACAATATCGGCAAAAATTATACCATAATGTCGATTTTCTCAGAAACTAATATTCGAATCATCAAATGAATACGATTTTTGTATTTTTTGGCTCAAAATTACCTTTTATACAAAGTTCGGGCGAAATTGGAGACATAAAATTACTTTCGATTTTTCGAATTTTTTCAAAGGGGGGGTCGGCCTCAGAAAATAAAAAAAATCGAGTAAACAGATTGGCTCCGATTTGGATAAAAATCATTTTCTAGAGTAATTTCAACCTGGAAAATACGATAATCGTGTTCATTTGACGATTCGATGCTTAGTTTCAACAATATCGGCAAAAATTATACCATAATGTCGATTTTCTCAGAAACTTATATTCGAATCATCAAATGAATACGATTTTTGTATTTTTTGGCTCAAAATTACCTTTTATACAAAGTTCGGGCGAAATTGGAGACATAAAATTACTTTCGATTTTTCGAATTTTTTCAAAGGGGGGGTCGGCCTCAGAAAATTAAAAAAATCGAGTAAACAGATTGGCTCCGATTTGGATAAAAATCATTTTCTAGAGTAATTTCAACCTGGAAAATACGATAATCGTGTTCATTTGACGATTCGATGCTTAGTTTCAACAATATCGGCAAAAATTATACCATAATGTCGATTTTCTCAGAAACTAATATTCGAATCATCAAATGAATACGATTTTTGTATTTTTTGGCTCAAAATTACCTTTTATACAAAGTTCGGGCGAAATTGGAGACATAAAATTACTTTCGATTTTTCGAATTTTTTCAAAGGGGGGGTCGGCCTTAGAAAATTAAAAAAATCGAGTAAACAGATTGGCTCCGATTTGGATAAAAATCATTTTCTAGAGTAATTTCAACCTGGAAAATACGAAAATCGTGTTCATTTGACGATTCGATGCTTAGTTTCAACAATATCGGCAAAAATTATACCATAATGTCGATTTTCTCAGAAACTAATATTCGAATCATCAAATGAATACGATTTTTGTATTTTTTGGCTCAAAATTACCTTTTATACAAAGTTCGGGCGAAATTGGAGACATAAAATTACTTTCGATTTTTCGAATTTTTTCAAAGGGGGGGTCGGCCTCAGAAAATTAAAAAAATCGAGTAAACAGATTGGCTCCGATTTGGATAAAAATCATTTTCTAGAGTAATTTCAACCTGGAAAATACGAAAATCGTGTTCATTTGACGATTCGATGCTTAGTTTCAACAATATCGGCAAAAATTATACCATAATGTCGATTTTCTCAGAAACTAATATTCGAATCATCAAATGAATACGATTTTTGTATTTTTTGGCTCAAAATTACCTTTTATACAAAGTTCGGGCGAAATTGGAGACATAAAATTACTTTCGATTTTTCGAATTTTTTCAAAGGGGGGGTCGGCCTCAGAAAATTAAAAAAATCGAGTAAACAGATTGGCTCCGATTTGGATAAAAATCATTTTCTAGAGTAATTTCAACCTGGAAAATACGAAAATCGTGTTCATTTGACGATTCGATGCTTAGTTTCAACAATATCGGCAAAAATTATACCATAATGTCGATTTTCTCAGAAACTAATATTCGAATCATCAAATGAATACGATTTTTGTATTTTTTGGCTCAAAATTACCTTTTATACAAAGTTCGGGCGAAATTGGAGACATAAAATTACTTTCGATTTTTCGAATTTTTTCAAAGGGGGGGGTCGGCCTCAGAAAATTAAAAAATTCGAGTAAACAGATTGGCTCCGATTTGGATAAAAATCATTTTCTAGAGTAATTTCAACCTGGAAAATACGATAATCGTGTTCATTTGACGATTCGATGCTTAGTTTCAACAATATCGGCAAAAATTATACCATAATGTCGATTTTCTCAGAAACTAATATTCGAATCATCAAATGAATACGATTTTTGTATTTTTTGGCTCAAAATTACCTTTTATACAAAGTTCGGGCGAAATTGGAGACATAAAATTACTTTCGATTTTTCGAATTTTTTCAAAGGGGGGGTCGGCCTCAGAAAATTAAAAAAATCGAGTAAACAGATTGGCTCCGATTTGGATAAAAATCATTTTCTAGAGTAATTTCAACCTGGAAAATACGAAAATCGTGTTCATTTGACGATTCGATGCTTAGTTTCAACAATATCGGCAAAAATTATACCATAATGTCGATTTTCTCAGAAACTTATATTCGAATCATCAAATGAATACTATTTTTGTATTTTTGGCTCAAAATTACCTTTTATACAAAGTTCGGGCGAAATTGGAGACATAAAATTACTTTCGATTTTTCGAATTTTTTCAAAGGGGGGGTCGGCCTCAGAAAATTAAAAAAATCGAGTAAACAGATTGGCTCCGATTTGGATAAAAATCATTTTCTAGAGTAATTTCAACCTGGAAAATACGATAATCGTGTTCATTTGACGATTCGATGCTTAGTTTCAACAATATCGGCAAAAATTATACCATAATGTCGATTTTCTCAGAAACTAATATTCGAATCATCAAATGAATACGATTTTTGTATTTTTTTGGCTCAAAATTACCTTTTATACAAAGTTCGGGCGAAATTGGAGACATAAAATTACTTTCGATTTTTCGAATTTTTTCAAAGGGGGGGTCGGCCTCAGAAAATTAAAAAAATCGAGTAAACAGATTGGCTCCGATTTGGATAAAAATCATTTTCTAGAGTAATTTCAACCTGGAAAATACGAAAATCGTGTTCATTTGACGATTCGATGCTTAGTTTCAACAATATCGGCAAAAATTATACCATAATGTCGATTTTCTCAGAAACTTATATTCGAATCATCAAATGAATACGATTTTTGTATTTTTTGGCTCAAAACTACCTTTTATACAAAGTTCGGGCGAAATTGGAGACATAAAATTACTTTCGATTTTTCGAATTTTTTCAAAGGGGGGGTCGGCCTCAGAAAATTAAAAAAATCGAGTAAACAGATTGGCTCCGATTTGGATAAAAATCATTTTCTAGAGTAATTTCAACCTGGAAAATACGATAATCGTGTTCATTTGACGATTCGATGCTTAGTTTCAACAATATCGGCAAAAATTATACCATAATGTCGATTTTCTCAGAAACTAATATTCGAATCATCAAATGAATACGATTTTTGTATTTTTTGGCTCAAAATTACCTTTTATACAAAGTTCGGGCGAAATTGGAGACATAAAATTACTTTCGATTTTTCGAATTTTTTCAAAGGGGGGGTCGGCCTTAGAAAATTAAAAAAATCGAGTAAACAGATTGGCTCCGATTTGGATAAAAATCATTTTCTAGAGTAATTTCAACCTGGAAAATACGATAATCGTGTTCATTTGACGATTCGATGCTTAGTTTCAACAATATCGGCAAAAATTATACCATAATGTCGATTTTCTCAGAAACTAATATTCGAATCATCAAATGAATACGATTTTTGTATTTTTTGGCTCAAAATTACCTTTTATACAAAGTTCGGGCGAAATTGGAGACATAAAATTACTTTCGATTTTTCGAATTTTTTCAAAGGGGGGGTCGGCCTCAGAAAATTAAAAAAATCGAGTAAACAGATTGGCTCCGATTTGGATAAAAATCATTTTCTAGAGTAATTTCAACCTGGAAAATACGATAATCGTGTTCATTTGACGATTCGATGCTTAGTTTCAACAATATCGGCAAAAATTATACCATAATGTCGATTTTCTCAGAAACTAATATTCGAATCATCAAATGAATACGATTTTTGTATTTTTTGGCTCAAAATTACCTTTTATACAAAGTTCGGGCGAAATTGGAGACATAAAATTACTTTCGATTTTTCGAATTTTTTCAAAGGGGGGGTCGGCCTCAGAAAATTAAAAAAATCGAGTAAACAGATTGGCTCCGATTTGGATAAAAATCATTTTCTAGAGTAATTTCAACCTGGAAAATACGATAATCGTGTTCATTTGACGATTCGATGCTTAGTTTCAACAATATCGGCAAAAATTATACCATAATGTCGATTTTCTCAGAAACTAATATTCGAATCATCAAATGAATACGATTTTTGTATTTTTTGGCTCAAAATTACCTTTTATACAAAGTTCGGGCGAAATTGGAGACATAAAATTACTTTCGATTTTTCGAATTTTTTCAAAGGGGGGGTCGGCCTCAGAAAATTAAAAAAATCGAGTAAACAGATTGGCTCCGATTTGGATAAAAATCATTTTCTAGAGTAATTTCAACCTGGAAAATACGAAAATCGTGTTCATTTGACGATTCGATGCTTAGTTTCAACAATATCGGCAAAAATTATACCATAATGTCGATTTTCTCAGAAACTAATATTCGAATCATCAAATGAATACGATTTTTGTATTTTTTGGCTCAAAATTACCTTTTATACAAAGTTCGGGCGAAATTGGAGACATAAAATTACTTTCGATTTTTCGAATTTTTTCAAAGGGGGGGTCGGCCTCAGAAAATTAAAAAAAATCGAGTAAACAGATTGGCTCCGATTTGGATAAAAATCATTTTCTAGAGTAATTTCAACCTGGAAAATACGATAATCGTGTTCATTTGACGATTCGATGCTTAGTTTCAAAATTATCGGCAAAAATTATACCATAATGTCGATTTTCTCAGAAACTAATATTCGAATCATCAAATGAATACGATTTTTGTATTTTTTGGCTCAAAATTACCTTTTATACAAAGTTCGGGCGAAATTGGAGACATAAAATTACTTTCAAAATTTTTCGAATTTTTTCAAAGGGGGGGTCGGCCTTAGAAAATTAAAAAAATCGAGTAAACAGATTGGCTCCGATTTGGATAAAAATCATTTTCTAGAGTAATTTCACCTGGAAAATACGAAAATCGTGTTCATTTGACGATTCGATGCTTAGTTTCAACAATATCGGAAAAATTATACCATAATGTCGATTTTTCTCAGAAACTAATATTCGAATCATCAAATGAATACGATTTTTGTATTTTTTGGCTCAAAATTACCTTTTATACAAAGTTCGGGCGAAATTGGAGACATAAAATTACTTTCGATTTTCGAATTTTTTCAAAGGGGGGGTCGGCCTCAGAAAATTAAAAAAATCGAGTAAACAGATTGCTCCGATTTGGATAAAAATCATTTTCTAGAGTAATTTCAACCTGGAAAATACGATAATCGTGTTCATTTGACGATTCGATGCTAGTTTCAACAATATCGGCAAAAATTATACCATAATGTCGATTTTCTCAGAAACTAATATTCGATCATCAAATGAATACGATTTTTGTATTTTTTGGCTCAAAATTACCTTTTATACAAAGTTCGGGCGAAATTGGAGACATAAAATTACTTTCGATTTTTCGATTTTTTCAAAGGGGGGGGTCGGCCTCAGAAAATTAAAAAAATCGAGTAAACAGATTGGCTCCGATTTGGATAAAAATCATTTTCTAGAGTAATTTCAACCTGGAAAAATACGATAATCGTGTTCATTTGACGATTCGATGCTTAGTTTCAACAATATCGGCAAAAATTATACCATAATGTCGATTTTCTCAGAAACTAATATTCGAATCATCAAATGAATACGATTTTTGTATTTTTTTGGCTCAAAATTACCTTTTATACAAAGTTTCGGGCGAAATTGGAGACATAAAATTACTTTCGATTTTCGAATTTTTTCAAAGGGGGGGTCGGCCTCAGAAAATTAAAAAAATCGAGTAAACAGATTGGCTCCGATTTGATAAAAATCATTTTCTAGAGTAATTTCAACCTGGAAAATACGATAATCGTGTTCATTTGACGATTCGATGCTTAGTTTCAACAATATCGGCAAAAAATTATACCATAATGTCGATTTTCTCAGAAACTAATATTCGAATCATCAAATGAATACGATTTTTGTATTTTTTGGCTCAAAATTACCTTTTATACAAAGTTCGGGCGAAATTGGAGACATAAAATTACTTTCGATTTTTCGAATTTTTTCAAAGGGGGGGTCGGCCTTAGAAAATTAAAAAAATCGAGTAAACAGATTGGCTCCGATTTGGATAAAAATCATTTTCTAGAGTAATTTCAACCTGGAAAATACGAAAATCGTGTTCATTTGACGATTCGATGCTTAGTTTCAACAATATCGGCAAAAATTATACCATAATGTCGATTTTCTCAGAAACTAATATTCGAATCATCAAATGAATACGATTTTTGTATTTTTTGGCTCAAAATTACCTTTTATACAAAGTTCGGGCGAAATTGGAGACATAAAATTACTTTCGATTTTTCGAATTTTTTCAAAGGGGGGGTCGGCCTCAGAAAATTAAAAAAATCGAGTAAACAGATTGGCTCCGATTTGGATAAAAATCATTTTCTAGAGTAATTTCAACCTGGAAAATACGATAATCGTGTTCATTTGACGATTCGATGCTTAGTTTCAACAATATCGGCAAAAATTATACCATAATGTCGATTTTCTCAGAAACTAATATTCGAATCATCAAATGAATACGATTTTTGTATTTTTTGGCTCAAAATTACCTTTTATACAAAGTTCGGGCGAAATTGGAGACATAAAATTACTTTCGATTTTTCGAATTTTTTCAAAGGGGGGGTCGGCCTCAGAAAATTAAAAAAATCGAGTAAACAGATTGGCTCCGATTTGGATAAAAATCATTTTCTAGAGTAATTTCAACCTGGAAAATACGATAATCGTGTTCATTTGACGATTCGATGCTTAGTTTCAACAATATCGGCAAAAATTATACCATAATGTCGATTTTCTCAGAAACTAATATTCGAATCATCAAATGAATACGATTTTTGTATTTTTTGGCTCAAAATTACCTTTTATACAAAGTTCGGGCGAAATTGGAGACATAAAATTACTTTCGATTTTTCGAATTTTTTCAAAGGGGGGGTCGGCCTTAGAAAATTAAAAAAATCGAGTAAACAGATTGGCTCCGATTTGGATAAAAATCATTTTCTAGAGTAATTTCAACCTGGAAAATACGAAAATCGTGTTCATTTGACGATTCGATGCTTAGTTTCAACAATATCGGCAAAAATTATACCATAATGTCGATTTTCTCAGAAACTAATATTCGAATCATCAAATGAATACGATTTTTGTATTTTTTGGCTCAAAATTACCTTTTATACAAAGTTCGGGCGAAATTGGAGACATAAAATTACTTTCGATTTTTCGAATTTTTTCAAAGGGGGGGTCGGCCTCAGAAAATTAAAAAAATCGAGTAAACAGATTGGCTCCGATTTGGATAAAAATCATTTTCTAGAGTAATTTCAACCTGGAAAATACGATAATCGTGTTCATTTGACGATTCGATGCTTAGTTTCAACAATATCGGCAAAAATTATACCATAATGTCGATTTTCTCAGAAACTAATATTCGAATCATCAAATGAATACGATTTTTGTATTTTTTGGCTCAAAATTACCTTTTATACAAAGTTCGGGCGAAATTGGAGACATAAAATTACTTTCGATTTTTCGAATTTTTTCAAAGGGGGGGTCGGCCTCAGAAAATTAAAAAAATCGAGTAAACAGATTGGCTCCGATTTGGATAAAAATCATTTTCTAGAGTAATTTCAACCTGGAAAATACGATAATCGTGTTCATTTGACGATTCGATGCTTAGTTTCAACAATATCGGCAAAAATTATACCATAATGTCGATTTTCTCAGAAACTAATATTCGAATCATCAAATGAATACGATTTTTGTATTTTTTGGCTCAAAATTACCTTTTATACAAAGTTCGGGCGAAATTGGAGACATAAAATTACTTTCGATTTTTCGAATTTTTTCAAAGGGGGGGTCGGCCTCAGAAAATTAAAAAAATCGAGTAAACAGATTGGCTCCGATTTGGA
Organism: Chrysoperla carnea; assembly: GCF_905475395.1. NCBI lineage: Eukaryota > Metazoa > Arthropoda > Insecta > Neuroptera > Chrysopidae > Chrysoperla > Chrysoperla carnea. The sequence goes on along the minus strand of NC_058338.1, from coordinate 539,437 downwards.
TAAAAATCATTTTCTAGAGTAATTTCAACCTGGAAAATACGATAATCGTGTTCATTTGACGATTCGATGCTTAGTTTCAACAATATCGGCAAAAATTATACCATAATGTCGATTTTCTCAGAAACTAATATTCGAATCATCAAATGAATACGATTTTTGTATTTTTTGGCTCAAAATTACCTTTTATACAAAGTTCGGGCGAAATTGGAGACATAAAATTACTTTCGATTTTTCGAATTTTTTCAAAGGGGGGGTCGGCCTTAGAAAATTAAAAAAATCGAGTAAACAGATTGGCTCCGATTTGGATAAAAATCATTTTCTAGAGTAATTTCAACCTGGAAAATACGAAAATCGTGTTCATTTGACGATTCGATGCTTAGTTTCAACAATATCGGCAAAAATTATACCATAATGTCGATTTTCTCAGAAACTAATATTCGAATCATCAAATGAATACGATTTTTGTATTTTTTGGCTCAAAATTACCTTTTATACAAAGTTCGGGCGAAATTGGAGACATAAAATTACTTTCGATTTTTCGAATTTTTTCAAAGGGGGGGTCGGCCTCAGAAAATTAAAAAAATCGAGTAAACAGATTGGCTCCGATTTGGATAAAAATCATTTTCTAGAGTAATTTCAACCTGGAAAATACGATAATCGTGTTCATTTGACGATTCGATGCTTAGTTTCAACAATATCGGCAAAAATTATACCATAATGTCGATTTTCTCAGAAACTAATATTCGAATCATCAAATGAATACGATTTTTGTATTTTTTGGCTCAAAATTACCTTTTATACAAAGTTCGGGCGAAATTGGAGACATAAAATTACTTTCGATTTTTCGAATTTTTTCAAAGGGGGGGTCGGCCTTAGAAAATTAAAAAAATCGAGTAAACAGATTGGCTCCGATTTGGATAAAAATCATTTTCTAGAGTAATTTCAACCTGGAAAATACGAAAATCGTGTTCATTTGACGATTCGATGCTTAGTTTCAACAATATCGGCAAAAATTATACCATAATGTCGATTTTCTCAGAAACTAATATTCGAATCATCAAATGAATACGATTTTTGTATTTTTTGGCTCAAAATTACCTTTTATACAAAGTTCGGGCGAAATTGGAGACATAAAATTACTTTCGATTTTTCGAATTTTTTCAAAGGGGGGGTCGGTCTCAGAAAATTAAAAAAATCGAGTAAACAGATTGGCTCCGATTTGGATAAAAATCATTTTCTAGAGTAATTTCAACCTGGAAAATACGATAATCGTGTTCATTTGACGATTCGATGCTTAGTTTCAACAATATCGGCAAAAATTATACCATAATGTCGATTTTCTCAGAAACTAATATTCGAATCATCAAATGAATACGATTTTTGTATTTTTTGGCTCAAAATTACCTTTTATACAAAGTTCGGGCGAAATTGGAGACATAAAATTACTTTCGATTTTTCGAATTTTTTCAAAGGGGGGGTCGGCCTCAGAAAATTAAAAAAATCGAGTAAACAGATTGGCTCCGATTTGGATAAAAATCATTTTCTAGAGTAATTTCAACCTGGAAAATACGATAATCGTGTTCATTTGACGATTCGATGCTTAGTTTCAACAATATCGGCAAAAATTATACCATAATGTCGATTTTCTCAGAAACTAATATTCGAATCATCAAATGAATACGATTTTTGTATTTTTTGGCTCAAAATTACCTTTTATACAAAGTTCGGGCGAAATTGGAGACATAAAATTACTTTCGATTTTTCGAATTTTTTCAAAGGGGGGGTCGGCCTTAGAAAATTAAAAAAATCGAGTAAACAGATTGGCTCCGATTTGGATAAAAATCATTTTCTAGAGTAATTTCAACCTGGAAAATACGAAAATCGTGTTCATTTGACGATTCGATGCTTAGTTTCAACAATATCGGCAAAAATTATACCATAATGTCGATTTTCTCAGAAACTAATATTCGAATCATCAAATGAATACGATTTTTGTATTTTTTGGCTCAAAATTACCTTTTATACAAAGTTCGGGCGAAATTGGAGACATAAAATTACTTTCGATTTTTCGAATTTTTTCAAAGGGGGGGTCGGCCTTAGAAAATTAAAAAAATCGAGTAAACAGATTGGCTCCGATTTGGATAAAAATCATTTTCTAGAGTAATTTCAACCTGGAAAATACGAAAATCGTGTTCATTTGACGATTCGATGCTTAGTTTCAACAATATCGGCAAAAATTATACCATAATGTCGATTTTCTCAGAAACTAATATTCGAATCATCAAATGAATACGATTTTTGTATTTTTTGGCTCAAAATTACCTTTTATACAAAGTTCGGGCGAAATTGGAGACATAAAATTACTTTCGATTTTTCGAATTTTTTCAAAGGGGGGGTCGGCCTCAGAAAATTAAAAAAATCGAGTAAACAGATTGGCTCCGATTTGGATAAAAATCATTTTCTAGAGTAATTTCAACCTGGAAAATACGAAAATCGTGTTCATTTGACGATTCGATGCTTAGTTTCAACAATATCGGCAAAAATTATACCATAATGTCGATTTTCTCAGAAACTAATATTCGAATCATCAAATGAATACGATTTTTGTATTTTTTGGCTCAAAATTACCTTTTATACAAAGTTCGGGCGAAATTGGAGACATAAAATTACTTTCGATTTTTCGAATTTTTTCAAAGGGGGGGTCGGCCTCAGAAAATTAAAAAAATCGAGTAAACAGATTGGCTCCGATTTGGATAAAAATCATTTTCTAGAGTAATTTCAACCTGGAAAATACGATAATCGTGTTCATTTGACGATTCGATGCTTAGTTTCAACAATATCGGCAAAAATTATACCATAATGTCGATTTTCTCAGAAACTAATATTCGAATCATCAAATGAATACGATTTTTGTATTTTTTGGCTCAAAATTACCTTTTATACAAAGTTCGGGCGAAATTGGAGACATAAAATTACTTTCGATTTTTCGAATTTTTTCAAAGGGGGGGTCGGCCTTAGAAAATTAAAAAAATCGAGTAAACAGATTGGCTCCGATTTGGATAAAAATCATTTTCTAGAGTAATTTCAACCTGGAAAATACGAAAATCGTGTTCATTTGACGATTCGATGCTTAGTTTCAACAATATCGGCAAAAATTATACCATAATGTCGATTTTCTCAGAAACTAATATTCGAATCATCAAATGAATACGATTTTTGTATTTTTTGGCTCAAAATTACCTTTTATACAAAGTTCGGGCGAAATTGGAGACATAAAATTACTTTCGATTTTTCGAATTTTTTCAAAGGGGGGGTCGGCCTCAGAAAATTAAAAAAATCGAGTAAACAGATTGGCTCCGATTTGGATAAAAATCATTTTCTAGAGTAATTTCAACCTGGAAAATACGATAATCGTGTTCATTTGACGATTCGATGCTTAGTTTCAACAATATCGGCAAAAATTATACCATAATGTCGATTTTCTCAGAAACTAATATTCGAATCATCAAATGAATACGATTTTTGTATTTTTTGGCTCAAAATTACCTTTTATACAAAGTTCGGGCGAAATTGGAGACATAAAATTACTTTCGATTTTTCGAATTTTTTCAAAGGGGGGGTCGGCCTTAGAAAATTAAAAAAATCGAGTAAACAGATTGGCTCCGATTTGGATAAAAATCATTTTCTAGAGTAATTTCAACCTGGAAAATACGAAAATCGTGTTCATTTGACGATTCGATGCTTAGTTTCAACAATATCGGCAAAAATTATACCATAATGTCGATTTTCTCAGAAACTAATATTCGAATCATCAAATGAATACGATTTTTGTATTTTTTGGCTCAAAATTACCTTTTATACAAAGTTCGGGCGAAATTGGAGACATAAAATTACTTTCGATTTTTCGAATTTTTTCAAAGGGGGGGTCGGCCTCAGAAAATTAAAAAAATCGAGTAAACAGATTGGCTCCGATTTGGATAAAAATCATTTTCTAGAGTAATTTCAACCTGGAAAATACGATAATCGTGTTCATTTGACGATTCGATGCTTAGTTTCAACAATATCGGCAAAAATTATACCATAATGTCGATTTTCTCAGAAACTAATATTCGAATCATCAAATGAATACGATTTTTGTATTTTTTGGCTCAAAATTACCTTTTATACAAAGTTCGGGCGAAATTGGAGACATAAAATTACTTTCGATTTTTCGAATTTTTTCAAAGGGGGGGTCGGCCTTAGAAAATTAAAAAAATCGAGTAAACAGATTGGCTCCGATTTGGATAAAAATCATTTTCTAGAGTAATTTCAACCTGGAAAATACGAAAATCGTGTTCATTTGACGATTCGATGCTTATTTTCAACAATATCGGCAAAAATTATACCATAATGTCGATTTTCTCAGAAACTAATATTCGAATCATCAAATGAATACGATTTTTGTATTTTTTGGCTCAAAATTACCTTTTATACAAAGTTCGGGCGAAATTGGAGACATAAAATTACTTTCGATTTTTCGAATTTTTTCAAAGGGGGGGTCGGCCTCAGAAAATTAAAAAAATCGAGTAAACAGATTGGCTCCGATTTGGATAAAAATCATTTTCTAGAGTAATTTCAACCTGGAAAATACGATAATCGTGTTCATTTGACGATTCGATGCTTAGTTTCAACAATATCGGCAAAAATTATACCATAATGTCGATTTTCTCAGAAACTAATATTCGAATCATCAAATGAATACGATTTTTGTATTTTTTGGCTCAAAATTACCTTTTATACAAAGTTCGGGCGAAATTGGAGACATAAAATTACTTTCGATTTTTCGAATTTTTTCAAAGGGGGGGTCGGCCTCAGAAAATTAAAAAAATCGAGTAAACAGATTGGCTCCGATTTGGATAAAAATCATTTTCTAGAGTAATTTCAACCTGGAAAATACGATAATCGTGTTCATTTGACGATTCGATGCTTAGTTTCAACAATATCGGCAAAAATTATACCATAATGTCGATTTTCTCAGAAACTAATATTCGAATCATCAAATGAATACGATTTTTGTATTTTTTGGCTCAAAATTACCTTTTATACAAAGTTCGGGCGAAATTGGAGACATAAAATTACTTTCGATTTTTCGAATTTTTTCAAAGGGGGGGTCGGCCTTAGAAAATTAAAAAAATCGAGTAAACAGATTGGCTCCGATTTGGATAAAAATCATTTTCTAGAGTAATTTCAACCTGGAAAATACGAAAATCGTGTTCATTTGACGATTCGATGCTTAGTTTCAACAATATCGGCAAAAATTATACCATAATGTCGATTTTCTCAGAAACTAATATTCGAATCATCAAATGAATACGATTTTTGTATTTTTTGGCTCAAAATTACCTTTTATACAAAGTTCGGGCGAAATTGGAGACATAAAATTACTTTCGATTTTTCGAATTTTTTCAAAGGGGGGGTCGGCCTTAGAAAATTAAAAAAATCGAGTAAACAGATTGGCTCCGATTTGGATAAAAATCATTTTCTAGAGTAATTTCAACCTGGAAAATACGAAAATCGTGTTCATTTGACGATTCGATGCTTAGTTTCAACAATATCGGCAAAAATTATACCATAATGTCGATTTTCTCAGAAACTAATATTCGAATCATCAAATGAATACGATTTTTGTATTTTTTGGCTCAAAATTACCTTTTATACAAAGTTCGGGCGAAATTGGAGACATAAAATTACTTTCGATTTTTCGAATTTTTTCAAAGGGGGGGTCGGCCTCAGAAAATTAAAAAAATCGAGTAAACAGATTGGCTCCGATTTGGATAAAAATCATTTTCTAGAGTAATTTCAACCTGGAAAATACGATAATCGTGTTCATTTGACGATTCGATGCTTAGTTTCAACAATATCGGCAAAAATTATACCATAATGTCGATTTTCTCAGAAACTAATATTCGAATCATCAAATGAATACGATTTTTGTATTTTTTGGCTCAAAATTACCTTTTATACAAAGTTCGGGCGAAATTGGAGACATAAAATTACTTTCGATTTTTCGAATTTTTTCAAAGGGGGGGTCGGCCTCAGAAAATTAAAAAAATCGAGTAAACAGATTGGCTCCGATTTGGATAAAAATCATTTTCTAGAGTAATTTCAACCTGGAAAATACGATAATCGTGTTCATTTGACGATTCGATGCTTAGTTTCAACAATATCGGCAAAAATTATACCATAATGTCGATTTTCTCAGAAACTAATATTCGAATCATCAAATGAATACGATTTTTGTATTTTTTGGCTCAAAATTACCTTTTATACAAAGTTCGGGCGAAATTGGAGACATAAAATTACTTTCGATTTTTCGAATTTTTTCAAAGGGGGGGTCGGCCTCAGAAAATTAAAAAAATCGAGTAAACAGATTGGCTCCGATTTGGATAAAAATCATTTTCTAGAGTAATTTCAACCTGGAAAATACGATAATCGTGTTCATTTGACGATTCGATGCTTAGTTTCAACAATATCGGCAAAAATTATACCATAATGTCGATTTTCTCAGAAACTAATATTCGAATCATCAAATGAATACGATTTTTGTATTTTTTGGCTCAAAATTACCTTTTATACAAAGTTCGGGCGAAATTGGAGACATAAAATTACTTTCGATTTTTCGAATTTTTTCAAAGGGGGGGTCGGCCTTAGAAAATTAAAAAAATCGAGTAAACAGATTGGCTCCGATTTGGATAAAAATCATTTTCTAGAGTAATTTCAACCTGGAAAATACGAAAATCGTGTTCATTTGACGATTCGATGCTTAGTTTCAACAATATCGGCAAAAATTATACCATAATGTCGATTTTCTCAGAAACTAATATTCGAATCATCAAATGAATACGATTTTTGTATTTTTTGGCTCAAAATTACCTTTTATACAAAGTTCGGGCGAAATTGGAGACATAAAATTACTTTCGATTTTTCGAATTTTTTCAAAGGGGGGGTCGGCCTCAGAAAATTAAAAAAATCGAGTAAACAGATTGGCTCCGATTTGGATAAAAATCATTTTCTAGAGTAATTTCAACCTGGAAAATACGATAATCGTGTTCATTTGACGATTCGATGCTTAGTTTCAACAATATCGGCAAAAATTATACCATAATGTCGATTTTCTCAGAAACTAATATTCGAATCATCAAATGAATACGATTTTTGTATTTTTTGGCTCAAAATTACCTTTTATACAAAGTTCGGGCGAAATTGGAGACATAAAATTACTTTCGATTTTTCGAATTTTTTCAAAGGGGGGGTCGGCCTCAGAAAATTAAAAAAATCGAGTAAACAGATTGGCTCCGATTTGGATAAAAATCATTTTCTAGAGTAATTTCAACCTGGAAAATACGATAATCGTGTTCATTTGACGATTCGATGCTTAGTTTCAACAATATCGGCAAAAATTATACCATAATGTCGATTTTCTCAGAAACTAATATTCGAATCATCAAATGAATACGATTTTTGTATTTTTTGGCTCAAAATTACCTTTTATACAAAGTTCGGGCGAAATTGGAGACATAAAATTACTTTCGATTTTTCGAATTTTTTCAAAGGGGGGGTCGGCCTTAGAAAATTAAAAAAATCGAGTAAACAGATTGGCTCCGATTTGGATAAAAATCATTTTCTAGAGTAATTTCAACCTGGAAAATACGAAAATCGTGTTCATTTGACGATTCGATGCTTAGTTTCAACAATATCGGCAAAAATTATACCATAATGTCGATTTTCTCAGAAACTAATATTCGAATCATCAAATGAATACGATTTTTGTATTTTTTGGCTCAAAATTACCTTTTATACAAAGTTCGGGCGAAATTGGAGACATAAAATTACTTTCGATTTTTCGAATTTTTTCAAAGGGGGGGTCGGCCTTAGAAAATTAAAAAAATCGAGTAAACAGATTGGCTCCGATTTGGATAAAAATCATTTTCTAGAGTAATTTCAACCTGGAAAATACGAAAATCGTGTTCATTTGACGATTCGATGCTTAGTTTCAACAATATCGGCAAAAATTATACCATAATGTCGATTTTCTCAGAAACTAATATTCGAATCATCAAATGAATACGATTTTTGTATTTTTTGGCTCAAAATTACCTTTTATACAAAGTTCGGGCGAAATTGGAGACATAAAATTACTTTCGATTTTTCGAATTTTTTCAAAGGGGGGGTCGGCCTCAGAAAATTAAAAAAATCGAGTAAACAGATTGGCTCCGATTTGGATAAAAATCATTTTCTAGAGTAATTTCAACCTGGAAAATACGATAATCGTGTTCATTTGACGATTCGATGCTTAGTTTCAACAATATCGGCAAAAATTATACCATAATGTCGATTTTCTCAGAAACTAATATTCGAATCATCAAATGAATACGATTTTTGTATTTTTTGGCTCAAAATTACCTTTTATACAAAGTTCGGGCGAAATTGGAGACATAAAATTACTTTCGATTTTTCGAATTTTTTCAAAGGGGGGGTCGGCCTCAGAAAATTAAAAAAATCGAGTAAACAGATTGGCTCCGATTTGGATAAAAATCATTTTCTAGAGTAATTTCAACCTGGAAAATACGATAATCGTGTTCATTTGACGATTCGATGCTTAGTTTCAACAATATCGGCAAAAATTATACCATAATGTCGATTTTCTCAGAAACTAATATTCGAATCATCAAATGAATACGATTTTTGTATTTTTTGGCTCAAAATTACCTTTTATACAAAGTTCGGGCGAAATTGGAGACATAAAATTACTTTCGATTTTTCGAATTTTTTCAAAGGGGGGGTCGGCCTTAGAAAATTAAAAAAATCGAGTAAACAGATTGGCTCCGATTTGGATAAAAATCATTTTCTAGAGTAATTTCAACCTGGAAAATACGAAAATCGTGTTCATTTGACGATTCGATGCTTAGTTTCAACAATATCGGCAAAAATTATACCATAATGTCGATTTTCTCAGAAACTAATATTCGAATCATCAAATGAATACGATTTTTGTATTTTTTGGCTCAAAATTACCTTTTATACAAAGTTCGGGCGAAATTGGAGACATAAAATTACTTTCGATTTTTCGAATTTTTTCAAAGGGGGGGTCGGCCTCAGAAAATTAAAAAAATCGAGTAAACAGATTGGCTCCGATTTGGATAAAAATCATTTTCTAGAGTAATTTCAACCTGGAAAATACGATAATCGTGTTCATTTGACGATTCGATGCTTAGTTTCAACAATATCGGCAAAAATTATACCATAATGTCGATTTTCTCAGAAACTAATATTCGAATCATCAAATGAATACGATTTTTGTATTTTTTGGCTCAAAATTACCTTTTATACAAAGTTCGGGCGAAATTGGAGACATAAAATTACTTTCGATTTTTCGAATTTTTTCAAAGGGGGGGTCGGCCTCAGAAAATTAAAAAAATCGAGTAAACAGATTGGCTCCGATTTGGATAAAAATCATTTTCTAGAGTAATTTCAACCTGGAAAATACGATAATCGTGTTCATTTGACGATTCGATGCTTAGTTTCAACAATATCGGCAAAAATTATACCATAATGTCGATTTTCTCAGAAACTAATATTCGAATCATCAAATGAATACGATTTTTGTATTTTTTGGCTCAAAATTACCTTTTATACAAAGTTCGGGCGAAATTGGAGACATAAAATTACTTTCGATTTTTCGAATTTTTTCAAAGGGGGGGTCGGCCTTAGAAAATTAAAAAAATCGAGTAAACAGATTGGCTCCGATTTGGATAAAAATCATTTTCTAGAGTAATTTCAACCTGGAAAATACGAAAATCGTGTTCATTTGACGATTCGATGCTTAGTTTCAACAATATCGGCAAAAATTATACCATAATGTCGATTTTCTCAGAAACTAATATTCGAATCATCAAATGAATACGATTTTTGTATTTTTTGGCTCAAAATTACCTTTTATACAAAGTTCGGGCGAAATTGGAGACATAAAATTACTTTCGATTTTTCGAATTTTTTCAAAGGGGGGGTCGGCCTTAGAAAATTAAAAAAATCGAGTAAACAGATTGGCTCCGATTTGGATAAAAATCATTTTCTAGAGTAATTTCAACCTGGAAAATACGAAAATCGTGTTCATTTGACGATTCGATGCTTAGTTTCAACAATATCGGCAAAAATTATACCATAATGTCGATTTTCTCAGAAACTAATATTCGAATCATCAAATGAATACGATTTTTGTATTTTTTGGCACAAAATTACCTTTTATACAAAGTTCGGGCGAAATTGGAGACATAAAATTACTTTCGATTTTTCGAATTTTTTCAAAGGGGGGGTCGGCCTCAGAAAATTAAAAAAATCGAGTAAACAGATTGGCTCCGATTTGGATAAAAATCATTTTCTAGAGTAATTTCAACCTGGAAAATACGAAAATCGTGTTCATTTGACGATTCGATGCTTAGTTTCAACAATAACGGCAAAAATTATACCATAATGTCGATTTTCTCAGAAACTAATATTCGAATCATCAAATGAATACGATTTTTGTATTTTTTGGCTCAAAATTACCTTTTATACAAAGTTCGGGCGAAATTGGAGACATAAAATTACTTTCGATTTTTCGAATTTTTTCAAAGGGGGGGTCGGCCTCAGAAAATTAAAAAAATCGAGTAAACAGATTGGCTCCGATTTGGATAAAAATCATTTTCTAGAGTAATTTCAACCTGGAAAATACGAAAATCGTGTTCATTTGACGATTCGATGCTTAGTTTCAACAATATCGGCAAAAATTATACCATAATGTCGATTTTCTCAGAAACTAATATTCGAATCATCAAATGAATACGATTTTTGTATTTTTTGGCTCAAAATTACCTTTTATACAAAGTTCGGGCGAAATTGGAGACATAAAATTACTTTCGATTTTTCGAATTTTTTCAAAGGGGGGGTCGGCCTCAGAAAATTAAAAAAATCGAGTAAACAGATTGGCTCCGATTTGGATAAAAATCATTTTCTGGAGTAATTTCAACCTGGAAAATACGATAATCGTGTTCATTTGACGATTCGATGCTTAGTTTCAACAATATCGGCAAAAATTATACCATAATGTCGATTTTCTCAGAAACTAATATTCGAATCATCAAATGAATACGATTTTTGTATTTTTTGGCTCAAAATTACCTTTTATACAAAGTTCGGGCGAAATTGGAGACATAAAATTACTTTCGATTTTTCGAATTTTTTCAAAGGGGGGGTCGGCCTCAGAAAATTAAAAAAATCGAGTAAACAGATTGGCTCCGATTTGGATAAAAATCATTTTCTAGAGTAATTTCAACCTGGAAAATACGATAATCGTGTTCATTTGACGATTCGATGCTTAGTTTCAACAATATCGGCAAAAATTATACCATAATGTCGATTTTTCAGAAACTAATATTCGAATCATCAAATGAATACGATTTTTTGTATTTTTTGGCTCAAAATTACCTTTTATACAAAGTTCGGGCGAAATTGGAGACATAAAATTACTTTCGATTTTTCGAATTTTTTCAAAGGGGGGGTCGGCCTTAGAAAATTAAAAAAATCGAGTAAACAGATTGGCTCCGATTTGGATAAAAATCATTTTCTAGAGTAATTTTGAGCCAAAAAATACGAAAATCGTGTTCATTTGACGATTCGATGCTTAGTTTCAACAATATCGGCAAAAATTATACCATAATGTCGATTTTCTCAGAAACTAATATTCGAATCATCAAATGAATACGATTTTTGTATTTTTTGGCTCAAAATTACCTTTTATACAAAGTTCGGGCGAAATTGGAGACATAAAATTACTTTCGATTTTTCGAATTTTTTCAAAGGGGGGGTCGGCCTTAGAAAATTAAAAAAATCGAGTAAACAGATTGGCTCCGATTTGGATAAAAATCATTTTCTAGAGTAATTTCAACCTGGAAAATACGAAAATCGTGTTCATTTGACGATTCGATGCTTAGTTTCAACAATATCGGCAAAAATTATACCATAATGTCGATTTTCTCAGAAACTAATATTCGAATCATCAAATGAATACGATTTTTGTATTTTTTGGCTCAAAATTACCTTTTATACAAAGTTCGGGCGAAATTGGAGACATAAAATTACTTTCGATTTTTCGAATTTTTTCAAAGGGGGGGTCGGCCTCAGAAAATTAAAAAAATCGAGTAAACAGATTGGCTCCGATTTGGATAAAAATCATTTTCTAGAGTAATTTCAACCTGGAAAATACGATAATCGTGTTCATTTGACGATTCGATGCTTAGTTTCAACAATATCGGCAAAAATTATACCATAATGTCGATTTTCTCAGAAACTAATATTCGAATCATCAAATGAATACGATTTTTTGTATTTTTTGGCTCAAAATTACCTTTTATACAAAGTTCGGGCGAAATTGGAGACATAAAATTACTTTCGATTTTTCGAATTTTTTCAAAGGGGGGGTCGGCCTCAGAAAATTAAAAAATCGAGTAAACAGATTGGCTCCGATTTGGATAAAAATCATTTTCTAGAGTAATTTCAACCTGGAAAATACGAAAATCGTGTTCATTTGACGATTCGATGCTTAGTTTCAACAATATCGGCAAAAATTATACCATAATGTCGATTTTCTCAGAAACTAATATTCGAATCATCAAATGAATACGATTTTTGTATTTTTTGGCTCAAAATTACCTTTTATACAAAGTTCGGGCGAAATTGGAGACATAAAATTACTTTCGATTTTTCGAATTTTTTCAAAGGGGGGGTCGGCCTCAGAAAATTAAAAAAATCGAGTAAACAGATTGGCTCCGATTTGGATAAAATTCATTTTCTAGAGTAATTTCAACCTGGAAAATACGAAAATCGTGTTCATTTGACGATTCGATGCTAAGTTTCAACAATATCGGCAAAAATTATACCATAATGTCGATTTTCTCAGAAACTAATATTCGAATCATCAAATGAATACGATTTTTGTATTTTTTGGCTCAAAATTACCTTTTATACAAAGTTCGGGCGGAAATTGGAGACATAAAATTACTTTCGATTTTTCGAATTTTTTCAAAGGGGGGGTCGGCCTCAGAAAATTAAAAAAATCGAGTAAACAGATTGGCTCCGATTTGGATAAAAATCATTTTCTAGAGTAATTTCAACCTGGAAAATACGATAATCGTGTTCATTTGACGATTCGATGCTTAGTTTCAACAATATCGGCAAAAATTATACCATAATGTCGATTTTCTCAGAAACTAATATTCGAATCATCAAATGAATACGATTTTTGTATTTTTTGGCTCAAAATTACCTTTTATACAAAGTTCGGGCGAAATTGGAGACATAAAATTACTTTCGATTTTTCGAATTTTTTCAAAGGGGGGGGCGGCCTTAGAAAATTAAAAAAATCGAGTAAACAGATTGGCTCCGATTTGGATAAAAATCATTTTCTAGAGTAATTTCAACCTGGAAAATACGAAAATCGTGTTCATTTGACGATTCGATGCTTAGTTTCAACAATATCGGCAAAAATTATACCATAATGTCGATTTTCTCAGAAACTAATATTCGAATCATCAAATGAATACGATTTTTGTATTTTTTGGCTCAAAATTACCTTTTATACAAAGTTCGGGCGAAATTGGAGACATAAAATTACTTTCGATTTTTCGAATTTTTTCAAAGGGGGGGTCGGCCTTAGAAAATTAAAAAAATCGAGTAAACAGATTGGCTCCGATTTGGATAAAAATCATTTTCTAGAGTAATTTCAACCTGGAAAATACGAAAATCGTGTTCATTTGACGATTCGATGCTTAGTTTCAACAATATCGGCAAAAATTATACCATAATGTCGATTTTCTCAGAAACTAATATTCGAATCATCAAATGAATACGATTTTTGTATTTTTTGGCACAAAATTACCTTTTATACAAAGTTCGGGCGAAATTGGAGACATAAAATTACTTTCGATTTTTCGAATTTTTTCAAAGGGGGGGGTCGGCCTCAGAAAATTAAAAAAATCGAGTAAACAGATTGGCTCCGATTTGGATAAAAATCATTTTCTAGAGTAATTTCAACCTGGAAAATACGAAAATCGTGTTCATTTGACGATTCGATGCTTTAGTTTTCAACAATATCGGCAAAAATTATACCATAATGTCGATTTTCTCAGAAACTAATATTCGAATCATCAAATGAATACGATTTTTGTATTTTTTGGCTCAAAATTACCTTTTATACAAAGTTCGGGCGAAATTGGAGACATAAAATTACTTTCGATTTTTCGAATTTTTTCAAAGGGGGGGTCGGCCTCAGAAAATTAAAAAAATCGAGTAAACAGATTGGCTCCGATTTGGATAAAAATCATTTTCTAGAGTAATTTCAACCTGGAAAATACGATAATCGTGTTCATTTGACGATTCGATGCTTAGTTTCAACAATATCGGCAAAAATTATACCATAATGTCGATTTTCTCAGAAACTAATATTCGAATCATCAAATGAATACGATTTTTGTATTTTTTGGCTCAAAATTACCTTTTATACAAAGTTCGGGCGAAATTGGAGACATAAAATTACTTTCGATTTTCGAATTTTTTCAAAGGGGGGGTCGGCCTCAGAAAATTAAAAAAATCGAGTAAACAGATTGGCTCCGATTTGGATAAAAATCATTTTCTAGAGTAATTTCAACCTGGAAAATACGATAATCGTGTTCATTTGACGATTCGATGCTTAGTTTCAACAATATCGGCAAAAATTATACCATAATGTCGATTTCTCAGAAACTAATATTCGAATCATCAAATGAATACGATTTTTGTATTTTTTGGCTCAAAATTACCTTTTATACAAAGTTCGGGCGAAATTGGAGACATAAAATTACTTTCGATTTTTCGAATTTTTTCAAAGGGGGGGTCGGCCTCAGAAAATTAAAAAAATCGAGTAAACAGATTGGCTCCGATTTGGATAAAAATCATTTTCTAGAGTAATTTCAACCTGGAAAATACGATAATCGTGTTCATTTGACGATTCGATGCTTAGTTTCAACAATATCGGCAAAAATTATACCATAATGTCGATTTTCTCAGAAACTAATATTCGAATCATCAAATGAATACGATTTTTGTATTTTTTGGCTCAAAATTACCTTTTATACAAAGTTCGGGCGAAATTGGAGACATAAAATTACTTTCGATTTTTCGAATTTTTTCAAAGGGGGGGTCGGCCTCAGAAAATTAAAAAAATCGAGTAAACAGATTGGCTCCGATTTGGATAAAAATCATTTTCTAGAGTAATTTCAACCTGGAAAATACGATAATCGTGTTCATTTGACGATTCGATGCTTAGTTTCAACAATATCGGCAAAAATTATACCATAATGTCGATTTTCTCAGAAACTAATATTCGAATCATCAAATGAATACGATTTTTGTATTTTTTGGCTCAAAATTACCTTTTATACAAAGTTCGGGCGAAATTGGAGACATAAAATTACTTTCGATTTTTCGAATTTTTTCAAAGGGGGGGTCGGCCTCAGAAAATTAAAAAAATCGAGTATACAGATTGGCTCCGATTTGGATAAAAATCATTTTCTAGAGTAATTTCAACCTGGAAAATACGATAATCGTGTTCATTTGACGATTCGATGCTTAGTTTCAACAATATCGGCAAAAATTATACCATAATGTCGATTTTCTCAGAAACTAATATTCGAATCATCAAATGAATACGATTTTTGTATTTTTTGGCTCAAAATTACCTTTTATACAAAGTTCGGGCGAAATTGGAGACATAAAATTACTTTCGATTTTTCGAATTTTTTCAAAGGGGGGGGTCGGCCTCAGAAAATTAAAAAAATCGAGTAAACAGATTGGCTCCGATTTGGATAAAAATCATTTTCTAGAGTAATTTCAACCTGGAAAATACGATAATCGTGTTCATTTGACGATTCGATGCTTAGTTTCAACAATATCGGCAAAAATTATACCATAATGTCGATTTTCTCAGAAACTAATATTCGAATCATCAAATGAATACGATTTTTGTATTTTTTGGCTCAAAATTACCTTTTATACAAAGTTCGGGCGAAATTGGAGACATAAAATTACTTTCGATTTTTCGAATTTTTTCAAAGGGGGGGTCGGCCTCAGAAAATTAAAAAAATCGAGTAAACAGATTGGCTCCGATTTGGATAAAAATCATTTTCTAGAGTAATTTCAACCTGGAAAATACGATAATCGTGTTCATTTGACGATTCGATGCTTAGTTTCAACAATATCGGCAAAAATTTATACCATAATGTCGATTTTCTCAGAAACTAATATTCGAATCATCAAATGAATACGATTTTTGTATTTTTTGGCTCAAAAATTACCTTTTATACAAAGTTCGGGCGAAATTGGAGACATAAAATTACTTTCGATTTTTCGAATTTTTTCAAAGGGGGGGTCGGCCTCAGAAAATTAAAAAAATCGAGTAAACAGATTGGCTCCGATTTGGATAAAAATCATTTTCTAGAGTAATTTCAACCTGGAAAATACGATAATCGTGTTCATTTGACGATTCGATGCTTAGTTTCAACAATATCGGCAAAAATTATACCATAATGTCGATTTTCTCAGAAACTAATATTCGAATCATCAAATGAATACGATTTTTGTATTTTTTGGCTCAAAATTACCTTTTATACAAAGTTCGGGCGAAATTGGAGACATAAAATTACTTTCGATTTTTCGAATTTTTTCAAAGGGGGGGTCGGCCTCAGAAAATTAAAAAAATCGAGTAAACAGATTGGCTCCGATTTGGATAAAAATCATTTTCTAGAGTAATTTCAACCTGGAAAATACGATAATCGTGTTCATTTGACGATTCGATGCTTAGTTTCAACAATATCGGCAAAAATTATACCATAATGTCGATTTTCTCAGAAACTAATATTCGAATCATCAAATGAATACGATTTTTGTATTTTTTGGCTCAAAATTACCTTTTATACAAAGTTCGGGCGAAATTGGAGACATAAAATTACTTTCGATTTTTCGAATTTTTTCAAAGGGGGGGTCGGCCTTAATTAAAAAATCGAGTAAACAGATTGGCTCCGATTTGGATAAAAATCATTTTCTAGAGTAATTTCAACCTGGAAAATACGAAAATCGTGTTCATTTGACGATTCGATGCTTAGTTTCAACAATATCGGCAAAAATTATACATAATGTCGATTTTCTCAGAAACTAATATTCGAATCATCAAATGAATACGATTTTTGTATTTTTTGGCTCAAAATTACCTTTTATACAAAGTTCGGGGCGAAATTGGAGACATAAAATTACTTTCGATTTTTCGAATTTTTTCAAAGGGGGGGTCGGCCTCAGAAAATTAAAAAAATCGAGTAAAACAGATTGGCTCCGATTTGGATAAAAATCATTTTCTAGAGTAATTTCAACCTGGGAAAATACGATAATCGTGTTCATTTGACGATTCGATGCTTAGTTTCAACAATATCGGCAAAAATTATACCATAATGTCGATTTTCTCAGAAACTAATATTCGAATCATCAAATGAATA
Source organism: Chrysoperla carnea (assembly GCF_905475395.1). NCBI lineage: Eukaryota > Metazoa > Arthropoda > Insecta > Neuroptera > Chrysopidae > Chrysoperla > Chrysoperla carnea. The sequence continues at coordinate 521,843 of NC_058338.1, read as the reverse complement.
CGATTTTTGTATTTTTTGGCTCAAAATTACCTTTTATACAAAGTTCCGGGCGAAATTGGAGACATAAAATTACTTTCGATTTTTCGAATTTTTTCAAAGGGGGGGTCGGCCTCAGAAAATTAAAAAATCGAGTAAACAGATTGGCTCCGATTTGGATAAAAATCATTTTCTAGAGTAATTTCAACCTGGAAAATACGATAATCGTGTTCATATTGACGATTCGATGCTTAGTTTCAACAATATCGGCAAAAATTATACCATAATGTCGATTTTCTCAGAAACTAATATTCGAATCATCAAATGAATACGATTTTTGTATTTTTTGGCTCAAAATTACCTTTTATACAAAGTTTCGGGCGAAATTGGAGACATAAAATTACTTTCGATTTTTCGAATTTTTTCAAAGGGGGGGTCGGCCTTAGAAAATTAAAAAATCGAGTAAACAGATTGGCTCCGATTTGGATAAAAATCATTTTCTAGAGTAATTTCAACCTGGAAAATACGATAATCGTGTTCATTTGACGATTCGATGCTTAGTTTCAACAATATCGGCAAAAATTATACCATAATGTCGATTTTCTCAGAAACTAATATTCGAATCATCAAATGAATACGATTTTTGTATTTTTTGGCTCAAAATTACCTTTTATACAAAGTTCGGGCGAAATTGGAGACATAAAATTACTTTCGATTTTTCGAATTTTTTTCAAAGGGGGGGTCGGCCTTAGAAAATTAAAAAAATCGAGTAAACAGATTGGCTCCGATTTGGATAAAAATCATTTTCTAGAGTAATTTCAACCTGGAAAATACGAAAATCGTGTTCATTTGACGATTCGATGCTTAGTTTCAACAATATCGGCAAAAATTATACCATAATGTCGATTTTCTCAGAAACTAATATTCGAATCATCAAATGAATACGATTTTTGTATTTTTTGGCTCAAAATTACCTTTTATACAAAGTTCGGGCGAAATTGGAGACATAAAATTACTTTCGATTTTTCGAATTTTTCAAAGGGGGGGTCGGCCCTCAGAAAATTAAAAAAATCGAGTAAACAGATTGGCTCCGATTTGGATAAAAATCATTTTCTAGAGTAATTTCAACCTGGAAAATACGATAATCGTGTTCATTTGACGATTCGATGCCTTAGTTTCAACAATATCGGCAAAAATTATACCATAATGTCGATTTTCTCAGAAACTAATATTCGAATCATCAAATGAATACGATTTTGTATTTTTTGGCTCAAAATTACCTTTTATACAAAGTTCGGGCGAAATTGGAGACATAAAATTACTTTCGATTTTTCGAATTTTTTCAAAGGGGGGGTCGGCCTCAGAAAATTAAAAAAATCGAGGTAAACAGATTGGCTCCGATTTGGATAAAAATCATTTTCTAGAGTAATTTCAACCTGGAAAATACGATAATCGTGTTCATTTGACGATTCGATGCTTAGTTTCAACAATATCGGCAAAAATTATACCATAATGTCGATTTTCTCAGAAACTAATATTCGAATCATCAAATGAATACGATTTTTGTATTTTTTGGCTCAAAATTACCTTTTATACAAAGTTCGGGCGAAATTGGAGACATAAAATTACTTTCGATTTTTCGAATTTTTTCAAAGGGGGGGGTCGGCCTTAGAAAATTAAAAAAATCGAGTAAACAGATTGGCTCCGATTTGGATAAAAATCATTTTCTAGAGTAATTTCAACCTGGAAAATACGAAAATCGTGTTCATTTGACGATTCGATGCTTAGTTTCAACAATATCGGCAAAAATTATACCATAATGTCGATTTTCTCAGAAACTAATATTCGAATCATCAAATGAATACGATTTTTGTATTTTTTGGCTCAAAATTACCTTTTATACAAAGTTCGGGCGAAATTGGAGACATAAAATTACTTTCGATTTTTCGAATTTTTTCAAAGGGGGGGTCGGCCTTAGAAAATTAAAAAAATCGAGTAAACAGATTGGCTCCGATTTGGATAAAAATCATTTTCTAGAGTAATTGCAACCTGGAAAATACGAAAATCGTGTTCATTTGACGATTCGATGCTTAGTTTCAACAATATCGGCAAAAATTATACCATAATGTCGATTTTCTCAGAAACTAATATTCGAATCATCAAATGAATACGATTTTTGTATTTTTTGGCTCAAAATTACCTTTTATACAAAGTTCGGGCGAAATTGGAGACATAAAATTACTTTCGATTTTTCGAATTTTTTCAAAGGGGGGGTCGGCCTCAGAAAATTAAAAAAATCGAGTAAACAGATTGGCTCCGATTTGGATAAAAATCATTTTCTAGAGTAATTTCAACCTGGAAAATACGATAATCGTGTTCATTTGACGATTCGATGCTTAGTTTCAACAATATCGGCAAAAATTATACCATAATGTCGATTTTCTCAGAAACTAATATTCGAATCATCAAATGAATACGATTTTTGTATTTTTTGGCTCAAAATTACCTTTTATACAAAGTTCGGGCGAAATTGGAGACATAAAATTACTTTCGATTTTTCGAATTTTTTCAAAGGGGGGGTCGGCCTCAGAAAATTAAAAAAATCGAGTAAACAGATTGGCTCCGATTTGGATAAAAATCATTTTCTAGAGTAATTTCAACCTGGAAAATACGATAATCGTGTTCATTTGACGATTCGATGCTTAGTTTCAACAATATCGGCAAAAATTATACCATAATGTCGATTTTCTCAGAAACTAATATTCGAATCATCAAATGAATACGATTTTTGTATTTTTTGGCTCAAAATTACCTTTTATACAAAGTTCGGGCGAAATTGGAGACATAAAATTACTTTCGATTTTTCGAATTTTTTCAAAGGGGGGGTCGGCCTTAGAAAATTAAAAAAATCGAGTAAACAGATTGGCTCCGATTTGGATAAAAATCATTTTCTAGAGTAATTTCAACCTGGAAAATACGAAAATCGTGTTCATTTGACGATTCGATGCTTAGTTTCAACAATATCGGCAAAAATTATACCATAATGTCGATTTTCTCAGAAACTAATATTCGAATCATCAAATGAATACGATTTTTGTATTTTTTGGCTCAAAATTACCTTTTATACAAAGTTCGGGCGAAATTGGAGACATAAAATTACTTTCGATTTTTCGAATTTTTTCAAAGGGGGGGTCGGCCTTAGAAAATTAAAAAAATCGAGTAAACAGATTGGCTCCGATTTGGATAAAAATCATTTTCTAGAGTAATTTCAACCTGGAAAATACGAAAATCGTGTTCATTTGACGATTCGATGCTTAGTTTCAACAATATCGGCAAAAATTATACCATAATGTCGATTTTCTCAGAAACTAATATTCGAATCATCAAATGAATACGATTTTTGTATTTTTTGGCTCAAAATTACCTTTTATACAAAGTTCGGGCGAAATTGGAGACATAAAATTACTTTCGATTTTTCGAATTTTTTCAAAGGGGGGGTCGGCCTCAGAAAATTAAAAAAATCGAGTAAACAGATTGGCTCCGATTTGGATAAAAATCATTTTCTAGAGTAATTTCAACCTGGAAAATACGATAATCGTGTTCATTTGACGATTCGATGCTTAGTTTCAACAATATCGGCAAAAATTATACCATAATGTCGATTTTCTCAGAAACTAATATTCGAATCATCAAATGAATACGATTTTTGTATTTTTTGGCTCAAAATTACCTTTTATACAAAGTTCGGGCGAAATTGGAGACATAAAATTACTTTCGATTTTTCGAATTTTTTCAAAGGGGGGGTCGGCCTTAGAAAATTAAAAAAATCGAGTAAACAGATTGGCTCCGATTTGGATAAAAATCATTTTCTAGAGTAATTTCAACCTGGAAAATACGAAAATCGTGTTCATTTGACGATTCGATGCTTAGTTTCAACAATATCGGCAAAAATTATACCATAATGTCGATTTTCTCAGAAACTAATATTCGAATCATCAAATGAATACGATTTTTGTATTTTTTGGCTCAAAATTACCTTTTATACAAAGTTCGGGCGAAATTGGAGACATAAAATTACTTTCGATTTTTCGAATTTTTTCAAAGGGGGGGTCGGCCTCAGAAAATTAAAAAAATCGAGTAAACAGATTGGCTCCGATTTGGATAAAAATCATTTTCTAGAGTAATTTCAACCTGGAAAATACGATAATCGTGTTCATTTGACGATTCGATGCTTAGTTTCAACAATATCGGCAAAAATTATACCATAATGTCGATTTTCTCAGAAACTAATATTCGAATCATCAAATGAATACGATTTTTGTATTTTTTGGCTCAAAATTACCTTTTATACAAAGTTCGGGCGAAATTGGAGACATAAAATTACTTTCGATTTTTCGAATTTTTTCAAAGGGGGGGTCGGCCTTAGAAAATTAAAAAAATCGAGTAAACAGATTGGCTCCGATTTGGATAAAAATCATTTTCTAGAGTAATTTCAACCTGGAAAATACGAAAATCGTGTTCATTTGACGATTCGATGCTTAGTTTCAACAATATCGGCAAAAATTATACCATAATGTCGATTTTCTCAGAAACTAATATTCGAATCATCAAATGAATACGATTTTTGTATTTTTTGGCTCAAAATTACCTTTTATACAAAGTTCGGGCGAAATTGGAGACATAAAATTACTTTCGATTTTTCGAATTTTTTCAAAGGGGGGGTCGGCCTCAGAAAATTAAAAAAATCGAGTAAACAGATTGGCTCCGATTTGGATAAAAATCATTTTCTAGAGTAATTTCAACCTGGAAAATACGAAAATCGTGTTCATTTGACGATTCGATGCTTAGTTTCAACAATATCGGCAAAAATTATACCATAATGTCGATTTTCTCAGAAACTAATATTCGAATCATCAAATGAATACGATTTTTGTATTTTTTGGCTCAAAATTACCTTTTATACAAAGTTCGGGCGAAATTGGAGACATAAAATTACTTTCGATTTTTCGAATTTTTTCAAAGGGGGGGTCGGCCTCAGAAAATTAAAAAAATCGAGTAAACAGATTGGCTCCGATTTGGATAAAAATCATTTTCTAGAGTAATTTCAACCTGGAAAATACGATAATCGTGTTCATTTGACGATTCGATGCTTAGTTTCAACAATATCGGCAAAAATTATACCATAATGTCGATTTTCTCAGAAACTAATATTCGAATCATCAAATGAATACGATTTTTGTATTTTTTGGCTCAAAATTACCTTTTATACAAAGTTCGGGCGAAATTGGAGACATAAAATTACTTTCGATTTTTCGAATTTTTTCAAAGGGGGGGTCGGCCTCAGAAAATTAAAAAAATCGAGTAAACAGATTGGCTCCGATTTGGATAAAAATCATTTTCTAGAGTAATTTCAACCTGGAAAATACGAAAATCGTGTTCATTTGACGATTCGATGCTTAGTTTCAACAATATCGGCAAAAATTATACCATAATGTCGATTTTCTCAGAAACTAATATTCGAATCATCAAATGAATACGATTTTTGTATTTTTTGGCTCAAAATTACCTTTTATACAAAGTTCGGGCGAAATTGGAGACATAAAATTACTTTCGATTTTTCGAATTTTTTCAAAGGGGGGGTCGGCCTCAGAAAATTAAAAAAATCGAGTAAACAGATTGGCTCCGATTTGGATAAAATTCATTTTCTAGAGTAATTTCAACCTGGAAAATACGAAAATCGTGTTCATTTGACGATTCGATGCTAAGTTTCAACAATATCGGCAAAAATTATACCATAATGTCGATTTTCTCAGAAACTAATATTCGAATCATCAAATGAATACGATTTTTGTATTTTTTGGCTCAAAATTACCTTTTATACAAAGTTCGGGCGAAATTGGAGACATAAAATTACTTTCGATTTTTCGAATTTTTTCAAAGGGGGGGTCGGCCTTAGAAAATTAAAAAAATCGAGTAAACAGATTGGCTCCGATTTGGATAAAAATCATTTTCTAGAGTAATTTCAACCTGGAAAATACGAAAATCGTGTTCATTTGACGATTCGATGCTTAGTTTCAACAATATCGGCAAAAATTATACCATAATGTCGATTTTCTCAGAAACTAATATTCGAATCATCAAATGAATACGATTTTTGTATTTTTTGGCTCAAAATTACCTTTTATACAAAGTTCGGGCGAAATTGGAGACATAAAATTACTTTCGATTTTTCGAATTTTTTCAAAGGGGGGGTCGGCCTTAGAAAATTAAAAAAATCGAGTAAACAGATTGGCTCCGATTTGGATAAAAATCATTTTCTAGAGTAATTTCAACCTGGAAAATACGAAAATCGTGTTCATTTGACGATTCGATGCTTAGTTTCAACAATATCGGCAAAAATTATACCATAATGTCGATTTTCTCAGAAACTAATATTCGAATCATCAAATGAATACGATTTTTGTATTTTTTGGCTCAAAATTACCTTTTATACAAAGTTCGGGCGAAATTGGAGACATAAAATTACTTTCGATTTTTCGAATTTTTTCAAAGGGGGGGTCGGCCTCAGAAAATTAAAAAAATCGAGTAAACAGATTGGCTCCGATTTGGATAAAAATCATTTTCTAGAGTAATTTCAACCTGGAAAATACGATAATCGTGTTCATTTGACGATTCGATGCTTAGTTTCAACAATATCGGCAAAAATTATACCATAATGTCGATTTTCTCAGAAACTTATATTCGAATCATCAAATGAATACTATTTTTGTATTTTTGGCTCAAAATTACCTTTTATACAAAGTTCGGGCGAAATTGGAGACATAAAATTACTTTCGATTTTTCGAATTTTTTCAAAGGGGGGGTCGGCCTCAGAAAATTAAAAAAATCGAGTAAACAGATTGGCTCCGATTTGGATAAAAATCATTTTCTAGAGTAATTTCAACCTGGAAAATACGATAATCGTGTTCATTTGACGATTCGATGCTTAGTTTCAACAATATCGGCAAAAATTATACCATAATGTCGATTTTCTCAGAAACTAATATTCGAATCATCAAATGAATACGATTTTTGTATTTTATGGCTCAAAATTACCTTTTATACAAAGTTCGGGCGAAATTGGAGACATAAAATTACTTTCGATTTTTCGAATTTTTTCAAAGGGGGGGTCGGCCTCAGAAAATTAAAAAAATCGAGTAAACAGATTGGCTCCGATTTGGATAAAAATCATTTTCTAGAGTAATTTCAACCTGGAAAATACGATAATCGTGTTCATTTGACGATTTGATGCTTAGTTTCAACAATATCGGCAAAAATTATACCATAATGTCGATTTTCTCAGAAACTAATATTCGAATCATCAAATGAATACGATTTTTGTATTTTTTGGCTCAAAATTACCTTTTATACAAAGTTCGGGCGAAATTGGAGACATAAAATTACTTTCGATTTTTCGAATTTTTTCAAAGGGGGGGTCGGCCTCAGAAAATTAAAAAAATCGAGTAAACAGATTGGCTCCGATTTGGATAAAAATCATTTTCTAGAGTAATTTCAACCTGGAAAATACGATAATCGTGTTCATTTGACGATTCGATGCTTAGTTTCAACAATATCGGCAAAAATTATACCATAATGTCGATTTTCTCAGAAACTAATATTCGAATCATCAAATGAATACGATTTTTGTATTTTTTGGCTCAAAATTACCTTTTATACAAAGTTCGGGCGAACTTGGAGACATAAAATTACTTTCGATTTTTCGAATTTTTTCAAAGGGGGGGTCGGCCTCAGAAAATTAAAAAAATCGAGTAAACAGATTGGCTCCGATTTGGATAAAAATCATTTTCTAGAGTAATTTCAACCTGGAAAATACGATAATCGTGTTCATTTGACGATTCGATGCTTAGTTTCAACAATATCGGCAAAAATTATACCATAATGTCGATTTTCTCAGAAACTAATATTCGAATCATCAAATGAATACGATTTTTGTATTTTTTGGCTCAAAATTACCTTTTATACAAAGTTCGGGCGAAATTGGAGACATAAAATTACTTTCGATTTTTCGAATTTTTTCAAAGGGGGGGTCGGCCTTAGAAAATTAAAAAAATCGAGTAAACAGATTGGCTCCGATTTGGATAAAAATCATTTTCTAGAGTAATTTCAACCTGGAAAATACGAAAATCGTGTTCATTTGACGATTCGATGCTTAGTTTCAACAATATCGGCAAAAATTATACCATAATGTCGATTTTCTCAGAAACTAATATTCGAATCATCAAATGAATACGATTTTTGTATTTTTTGGCTCAAAATTACCTTTTATACAAAGTTCGGGCGAAATTGGAGACATAAAATTACTTTCGATTTTTCGAATTTTTTCAAAGGGGGGGTCGGCCTCAGAAAATTAAAAAAATCGAGTAAACAGATTGGCTCCGATTTGGATAAAAATCATTTTCTAGAGTAATTTCAACCTGGAAAATACGATAATCGTGTTCATTTGACGATTCGATGCTTAGTTTAACAATATCGGCAAAAATTATACCATAATGTCGATTTTCTCAGAAACTAATATTCGAATCATCAAATGAATACGATTTTTGTATTTTTTGGCTCAAAATTACCTTTTATACAAAGTTCGGGCGAAATTGGAGACATAAAATTACTTTCGATTTTTCGAATTTTTTCAAAGGGGGGGTCGGCCTCAGAAAATTAAAAAAATCGAGTAAACAGATTGGCTCCGATTTGGATAAAAATCATTTTCTAGAGTAATTTCAACCTGGAAAATACGATAATCGTGTTCATTTGACGATTCGATGCTTAGTTTCAACAATATCGGCAAAAATTATACCATAATGTCGATTTTCTCAGAAACTAATATTCGAATCATCAAATGAATACGATTTTTGTATTTTTTGGCTCAAAATTACCTTTTATACAAAGTTCGGGCGAAATTGGAGACATAAAATTACTTTCGATTTTTCGAATTTTTTCAAAGGGGGGGTCGGCCTTAGAAAATTAAAAAAATCGAGTAAACAGATTGGCTCCGATTTGGATAAAAATCATTTTCTAGAGTAATTTCAACCTGGAAAATACGAAAATCGTGTTCATTTGACGATTCGATGCTTAGTTTCAACAATATCGGCAAAAATTATACCATAATGTCGATTTTCTCAGAAACTAATATTCGAATCATCAAATGAATACGATTTTTGTATTTTTTGGCTCAAAATTACCTTTTATACAAAGTTCGGGCGAAATTGGAGACATAAAATTACTTTCGATTTTTCGAATTTTTTCAAAGGGGGGGTCGGCCTTAGAAAATTAAAAAAATCGAGTAAACAGATTGGCTCCGATTTGGATAAAAATCATTTTCTAGAGTAATTTCAACCTGGAAAATACGAAAATCGTGTTCATTTGACGATTCGATGCTTAGTTTCAACAATATCGGCAAAAATTATACCATAATGTCGATTTTCTCAGAAACTAATATTCGAATCATCAAATGAATACGATTTTTGTATTTTTTGGCTCAAAATTACCTTTTATACAAAGTTCGGGCGAAATTGGAGACATAAAATTACTTTCGATTTTTCGAATTTTTTCAAAGGGGGGGTCGGCCTCAGAAAATTAAAAAAATCGAGTAAACAGATTGGCTCCGATTTGGATAAAAATCATTTTCTAGAGTAATTTCAACCTGGAAAATACGATAATCGTGTTCATTTGACGATTCGATGCTTAGTTTCAACAATATCGGCAAAAATTATACCATAATGTCGATTTTCTCAGAAACTAATATTCGAATCATCAAATGAATACGATTTTTGTATTTTTTGGCTCAAAATTACCTTTTATACAAAGTTCGGGCGAAATTGGAGACATAAAATTACTTTCGATTTTTCGAATTTTTTCAAAGGGGGGGTCGGCCTTAGAAAATTAAAAAAATCGAGTAAACAGATTGGCTCCGATTTGGATAAAAATCATTTTCTAGAGTAATTTCAACCTGGAAAATACGAAAATCGTGTTCATTTGACGATTCGATGCTTAGTTTCAACAATATCGGCAAAAATTATACCATAATGTCGATTTTCTCAGAAACTAATATTCGAATCATCAAATGAATACGATTTTTGTATTTTTTGGCTCAAAATTACCTTTTATACAAAGTTCGGGCGAAATTGGAGACATAAAATTACTTTCGATTTTTCGAATTTTTTCAAAGGGGGGGTCGGCCTCAGAAAATTAAAAAAATCGAGTAAACAGATTGGCTCCGATTTGGATAAAAATCATTTTCTAGAGTAATTTCAACCTGGAAAATACGATAATCGTGTTCATTTGACGATTCGATGCTTAGTTTCAACAATATCGGCAAAAATTATACCATAATGTCGATTTTCTCAGAAACTAATATTCGAATCATCAAATGAATACGATTTTTGTATTTTTTGGCTCAAAATTACCTTTTATACAAAGTTCGGGCGAAATTAGAGACATAAAATTACTTTCGATTTTTCGAATTTTTTCAAAGGGGGGGTCGGCCTTAGAAAATTAAAAAAATCGAGTAAACAGATTGGCTCCGATTTGGATAAAAATCATTTTCTAGAGTAATTTCAACCTGGAAAATACGAAAATCGTGTTCATTTGACGATTCGATGCTTAGTTTCAACAATATCGGCAAAAATTATACCATAATGTCGATTTTCTCAGAAACTAATATTCGAATCATCAAATGAATACGATTTTTGTATTTTTTGGCTCAAAATTACCTTTTATACAAAGTTCGGGCGAAATTGGAGACATAAAATTACTTTCGATTTTTCGAATTTTTTCAAAGGGGGGGTCGGCCTCAGAAAATTAAAAAAATCGAGTAAACAGATTGGCTCCGATTTGGATAAAAATCATTTTCTAGAGTAATTTCAACCTGGAAAATACGATAATCGTGTTCATTTGACGATTCGATGCTTAGTTTAACAATATCGGCAAAAATTATACCATAATGTCGATTTTCTCAGAAACTAATATTCGAATCATCAAATGAATACGATTTTTGTATTTTTTGGCTCAAAATTACCTTTTATACAAAGTTCGGGCGAAATTGGAGACATAAAATTACTTTCGATTTTTCGAATTTTTTCAAAGGGGGGGTCGGCCTTAGAAAATTAAAAAAATCGAGTAAACAGATTGGCTCCGATTTGGATAAAAATCATTTTCTAGAGTAATTTCAACCTGGAAAATACGAAAATCGTGTTCATTTGACGATTCGATGCTTAGTTTCAACAATATCGGCAAAAATTATACCATAATGTCGATTTTCTCAGAAACTAATATTCGAATCATCAAATGAATACGATTTTTGTATTTTTTGGCTCAAAATTACCTTTTATACAAAGTTCGGGCGAAATTGGAGACATAAAATTACTTTCGATTTTTCGAATTTTTTCAAAGGGGGGGTCGGCCTCAGAAAATTAAAAAAATCGAGTAAACAGATTGGCTCCGATTTGGATAAAAATCATTTTCTAGAGTAATTTCAACCTGGAAAATACGATAATCGTGTTCATTTGACGATTCGATGCTTAGTTTCAACAATATCGGCAAAAATTATACCATAATGTCGATTTTCTCAGAAACTAATATTCGAATCATCAAATGAATACGATTTTTGTATTTTTTGGCTCAAAATTACCTTTTATACAAAGTTCGGGCGAAATTGGAGACATAAAATTACTTTCGATTTTTCGAATTTTTTCAAAGGGGGGGTCGGCCTTAGAAAATTAAAAAAATCGAGTAAACAGATTGGCTCCGATTTGGATAAAAATCATTTTCTAGAGTAATTTCAACCTGGAAAATACGAAAATCGTGTTCATTTGACGATTCGATGCTTAGTTTCAACAATATCGGCAAAAATTATACCATAATGTCGATTTTCTCAGAAACTAATATTCGAATCATCAAATGAATACGATTTTTGTATTTTTTGGCTCAAAATTACCTTTTATACAAAGTTCGGGCGAAATTGGAGACATAAAATTACTTTCGATTTTTCGAATTTTTTCAAAGGGGGGGTCGGCCTCAGAAAATTAAAAAAATCGAGTAAACAGATTGGCTCCGATTTGGATAAAAATCATTTTCTAGAGTAATTTCAACCTGGAAAATACGATAATCGTGTTCATTTGACGATTCGATGCTTAGTTTCAACAATATCGGCAAAAATTATACCATAATGTCGATTTTCTCAGAAACTAATATTCGAATCATCAAATGAATACGATTTTTGTATTTTTTGGCTCAAAATTACCTTTTATACAAAGTTCGGGCGAAATTGGAGACATAAAATTACTTTCGATTTTTCGAATTTTTTCAAAGGGGGGGTCGGCCTCAGAAAATTAAAAAAATCGAGTAAACAGATTGGCTCCGATTTGGATAAAAATCATTTTCTAGAGTAATTTCAACCTGGAAAATACGAAAATCGTGTTCATTTGACGATTCGATGCTTAGTTTCAACAATATCGGCAAAAATTATACCATAATGTCGATTTTCTCAGAAACTAATATTCGAATCATCAAATGAATACGATTTTTGTATTTTTTGGCTCAAAATTACCTTTTATACAAAGTTCGGGCGAAATTGGAGACATAAAATTACTTTCGATTTTTCGAATTTTTTCAAAGGGGGGGTCGGCCTCAGAAAATTAAAAAAATCGAGTAAACAGATTGGCTCCGATTTGGATAAAAATCATTTTCTAGAGTAATTTCAACCTGGAAAATACGAAAATCGTGTTCATTTGACGATTCGATGCTTAGTTTCAACAATATCGGCAAAAATTATACCATAATGTCGATTTTCTCAGAAACTAATATTCGAATCATCAAATGAATACGATTTTTGTATTTTTTGGCTCAAAATTACCTTTTATACAAAGTTCGGGCGAAATTGGAGACATAAAATTACTTTCGATTTTTCGAATTTTTTCAAAGGGGGGGTCGGCCTCAGAAAATTAAAAAAATCGAGTAAACAGATTGGCTCCGATTTGGATAAAAATCATTTTCTAGAGTAATTTCAACCTGGAAAATACGAAAATCGTGTTCATTTGACGATTCGATGCTTAGTTTCAACAATATCGGCAAAAATTATACCATAATGTCGATTTTCTCAGAAACTAATATTCGAATCATCAAATGAATACGATTTTTGTATTTTTTGGCTCAAAATTACCTTTTATACAAAGTTCGGGCGAAATTGGAGACATAAAATTACTTTCGATTTTTCGAATTTTTTCAAAGGGGGGGTCGGCCTTAGAAAATTAAAAAAATCGAGTAAACAGATTGGCTCCGATTTGGATAAAAATCATTTTCTAGAGTAATTTCAACCTGGAAAATACGAAAATCGTGTTCATTTGACGATTCGATGCTTAGTTTCAACAATATCGGCAAAAATTATACCATAATGTCGATTTTCTCAGAAACTAATATTCGAATCATCAAATGAATACGATTTTTGTATTTTTTGGCTCAAAATTACCTTTTATACAAAGTTCGGGCGAAATTGGAGACATAAAATTACTTTCGATTTTTCGAATTTTTTCAAAGGGGGGGTCGGCCTCAGAAAATTAAAAAAATCGAGTAAACAGATTGGCTCCGATTTGGATAAAAATCATTTTCTAGAGTAATTTCAACCTGGAAAATACGAAAATCGTGTTCATTTGACGATTCGATGCTTAGTTTCAACAATATCGGCAAAAATTATACCATAATGTCGATTTTCTCAGAAACTAATATTCGAATCATCAAATGAATACGATTTTTGTATTTTTTGGCTCAAAATTACCTTTTATACAAAGTTCGGGCGAAATTGGAGACATAAAATTACTTTCGATTTTTCGAATTTTTTCAAAGGGGGGGTCGGCCTCAGAAAATTAAAAAAATCGAGTAAACAGATTGGCTCCGATTTGGATAAAAATCATTTTCTAGAGTAATTTCAACCTGGAAAATACGATAATCGTGTTCATTTGACGATTCGATGCTTAGTTTCAACAATATCGGCAAAAATTATACCATAATGTCGATTTTCTCAGAAACTAATATTCGAATCATCAAATGAATACGATTTTTGTATTTTTTGGCTCAAAATTACCTTTTATACAAAGTTCGGGCGAAATTGGAGACATAAAATTACTTTCGATGTTTCGAATTTTTTCAAAGGGGGGGTCGGCCTTAGAAAATTAAAAAAATCGAGTAAACAGATTGGCTCCGATTTGGATAAAAATCATTTTCTAGAGTAATTTCAACCTGGAAAATACGAAAATCGTGTTCATTTGACGATTCGATGCTTAGTTTCAACAATATCGGCAAAAATTATACCATAATGTCGATTTTCTCAGAAACTAATATTCGAATCATCAAATGAATACGATTTTTGTATTTTTTGGCTCAAAATTACCTTTTATACAAAGTTCGGGCGAAATTGGAGACATAAAATTACTTTCGATTTTTCGAATTTTTTCAAAGGGGGGGTCGGCCTCAGAAAATTAAAAAAATCGAGTAAACAGATTGGCTCCGATTTGGATAAAAATCATTTTCTAGAGTAATTTCAACCTGGAAAATACGATAATCGTGTTCATTTGACGATTCGATGCTTAGTTTCAACAATATCGGCAAAAATTATACCATAATGTCGATTTTCTCAGAAACTAATATTCGAATCATCAAATGAATACGATTTTTGTATTTTTTGGCTCAAAATTACCTTTTATACAAAGTTCGGGCGAAATTGGAGACATAAAATTACTTTCGATTTTTCGAATTTTTTCAAAGGGGGGGTCGGCCTCAGAAAATTAAAAAAATCGAGTAAACAGATTGGCTCCGATTTGGATAAAAATCATTTTCTAGAGTAATTTCAACCTGGAAAATACGAAAATCGTGTTCATTTGACGATTCGATGCTTAGTTTCAACAATATCGGCAAAAATTATACCATAATGTCGATTTTCTCAGAAACTAATATTCGAATCATCAAATGAATACGATTTTTGTATTTTTTGGCTCAAAATTACCTTTTATACAAAGTTCGGGCGAAATTGGAGACATAAAATTACTTTCGATTTTTCGAATTTTTTCAAAGGGGGGGTCGGCCTCAGAAAATTAAAAAAATCGAGTAAACAGATTGGCTCCGATTTGGATAAAAATCATTTTCTAGAGTAATTTCAACCTGGAAAATACGAAAATCGTGTTCATTTGACGATTCGATGCTTAGTTTCAACAATATCGGCAAAAATTATACCATAATGTCGATTTTCTCAGAAACTAATATTCGAATCATCAAATGAATACGATTTTTGTATTTTTTGGCTCAAAATTACCTTTTATACAAAGTTCGGGCGAAATTGGAGACATAAAATTACTTTCGATTTTTCGAATTTTTTCAAAGGGGGGGTCGGCCTCAGAAAATTAAAAAAATCGAGTAAACAGATTGGCTCCGATTTGGATAAAAATCATTTTCTAGAGTAATTTCAACCTGGAAAATACGAAAATCGTGTTCATTTGACGATTCGATGCTTAGTTTCAACAATATCGGCAAAAATTATACCATAATGTCGATTTTCTCAGAAACTAATATTCGAATCATCAAATGAATACGATTTTTGTATTTTTTGGCTCAAAATTACCTTTTATACAAAGTTCGGGCGAAATTGGAGACATAAAATTACTTTCGATTTTTCGAATTTTTTCAAAGGGGGGGTCGGCCTCAGAAAATTAAAAAAATCGAGTAAACAGATTGGCTCCGATTTGGATAAAAATCATTTTCTAGAGTAATTTCAACCTGGAAAATACGATAATCGTGTTCATTTGACGATTCGATGCTTAGTTTCAACAATATCGGCAAAAATTATACCATAATGTCGATTTTCTCAGAAACTAATATTCGAATCATCAAATGAATACGATTTTTGTATTTTTTGGCTCAAAATTACCTTTTATACAAAGTTCGGGCGAAATTGGAGACATAAAATTACTTTCGATTTTTCGAATTTTTTCAAAGGGGGGGTCGGCCTCAGAAAATTAAAAAAATCGAGTAAACAGATTGGCTCCGATTTGGATAAAAATCATTTTCTAGAGAAATTTCAACCTGGAAAATACGATAATCGTGTTCATTTGACGATTCGATGCTTAGTTTCAACAATATCGGCAAAAATTATACCATAATGTCGATTTTCTCAGAAACTAATATTCGAATCATCAAATGAATACGATTTTTGTATTTTTTGGCTCAAAATTACCTTTTATACAAAGTTCGGGCGAAATTGGAGACATAAAATTACTTTCGATTTTTCGAATTTTTTCAAAGGGGGGGTCGGCCTCAGAAAATTAAAAAAATCGAGTAAACAGATTGGCTCCGATTTGGATAAAAATCATTTTCTAGAGTAATTTCAACCTGGAAAATACGAAAATCGTGTTCATTTGACGATTCGATGCTTAGTTTCAACAATATCGGCAAAAATTATACCATAATGTCGATTTTCTCAGAAACTAATATTCGAATCATCAAATGAATACGATTTTTGTATTTTTTGGCTCAAAATTACCTTTTATACAAAGTTCGGGCGAAATTGGAGACATAAAATTACTTTCGATTTTTCGAATTTTTTCAAAGGGGGGGTCGGCCTCAGAAAATTAAAAAAATCGAGTAAACAGATTGGCTCCGATTTGGATAAAAATCATTTTCTAGAGTAATTTCAACCTGGAAAATACGAAAATCGTGTTCATTTGACGATTCGATGCTTAGTTTCAACAATATCGGCAAAAATTATACCATAATGTCGATTTTCTCAGAAACTAATATTCGAATCATCAAATGAATACGATTTTTGTATTTTTTGGCTCAAAATTACCTTTTATACAAAGTTCGGGCGAAATTGGAGACATAAAATTACTTTCGATTTTTCGAATTTTTTCAAAGGGGGGGTCGGCCTCAGAAAATTAAAAAAATCGAGTAAACAGATTGGCTCCGATTTGGATAAAAATCATTTTCTAGAGTAATTTCAACCTGGAAAATACGATAATCGTGTTCATTTGACGATTCGATGCTTAGTTTCAACAATATCGGCAAAAATTATACCATAATGTCGATTTTCTCAGAAACTAATATTCGAATCATCAAATGAATACGATTTTTGTATTTTTTGGCTCAAAATTACCTTTTATACAAAGTTCGGGCGAAATTGGAGACATAAAATTACTTTCGATTTTTCGAATTTTTTCAAAGGGGGGGTCGGCCTCAGAAAATTAAAAAAATCGAGTAAACAGATTGGCTCCGATTTGGATAAAAATCATTTTCTAGAGTAATTTCAACCTGGAAAATACGAAAATCGTGTTCATTTGACGATTCGATGCTTAGTTTCAACAATATCGGCAAAAATTATACCATAATGTCGATTTTCTCAGAAACTAATATTCGAATCATCAAATGAATACGATTTTTGTATTTTTTGGCTCAAAATTACCTTTTATACAAAGTTCGGGCGAAATTGGAGACATAAAATTACTTTCGATTTTTCGAATTTTTTCAAAGGGGGGGTCGGCCTCAGAAAATTAAAAAAATCGAGTAAACAGATTGGCTCCGATTTGGATAAAAATCATTTTCTAGAGTAATTTCAACCTGGAAAATACGAAAATCGTGTTCATTTGACGATTCGATGCTTAGTTTCAACAATATCGGCAAAAATTATACCATAATGTCGATTTTCTCAGAAACTAATATTCGAATCATCAAATGAATACGATTTTTGTATTTTTTGGCTCAAAATTACCTTTTATACAAAGTTCGGGCGAAATTGGGGACATAAAATTACTTTCGATTTTTCGAATTTTTTCAAAGGGGGGGTCGGCCTCAGAAAATTAAAAAAATCGAGTAAACAGATTGGCTCCGATTTGGATAAAAATCATTTTCTAGAGTAATTTCAACCTGGAAAATACGAAAATCGTGTTCATTTGACGATTCGATGCTTAGTTTCAACAATATCGGCAAAAATTATACCATAATGTCGATTTTCTCAGAAACTAATATTCGAATCATCAAATGAATACGATTTTTGTATTTTTTGGCTCAAAATTACCTTTTATACAAAGTTCGGGCGAAATTGGAGACATAAAATTACTTTCGATTTTTCGAATTTTTTCAAAGGGGGGGTCGGCCTCAGAAAATTAAAAAAATCGAGTAAACAGATTGGCTCCGATTTGGATAAAAATCATTTTCTAGAGTAATTTCAACCTGGAAAATACGATAATCGTGTTCATTTGACGATTCGATGCTTAGTTTCAACAATATCGGCAAAAATTATACCATAATGTCGATTTTCTCAGAAACTAATATTCGAATCATCAAATGAATACGATTTTTGTATTTTTTGGCTCAAAATTACCTTTTATACAAAGTTCGGGCGAAATTGGAGACATAAAATTACTTTCGATTTTTCGAATTTTTTCAAAGGGGGGGTCGGCCTCAGAAAATTAAAAAAATCGAGTAAACAGATTGGCTCCGATTTGGATAAAAATCATTTTCTAGAGAAATTTCAACCTGGAAAATACGATAATCGTGTTCATTTGACGATTCGATGCTTAGTTTCAACAATATCGGCAAAAATTATACCATAATGTCGATTTTCTCAGAAACTAATATTCGAATCATCAAATGAATACGATTTTTGTATTTTTTGGCTCAAAATTACCTTTTATACAAAGTTCGGGCGAAATTGGAGACATAAAATTACTTTCGATTTTTCGAATTTTTTCAAAGGGGGGGTCGGCCTCAGAAAATTAAAAAAATCGAGTAAACAGATTGGCTCCGATTTGGATAAAAATCATTTTCTAGAGTAATTTCAACCTGGAAAATACGAAAATCGTGTTCATTTGACGATTCGATGCTTAGTTTCAACAATATCGGCAAAAATTATACCATAATGTCGATTTTCTCAGAAACTAATATTCGAATCATCAAATGAATACGATTTTTGTATTTTTTGGCTCAAAATTACCTTTTATACAAAGTTCGGGCGAAATTGGAGACATAAAATTACTTTCGATTTTTCGAATTTTTTCAAAGGGGGGGTCGGCCTCAGAAAATTAAAAAAATCGAGTAAACAGATTGGCTCCGATTTGGATAAAAATCATTTTCTAGAGTAATTTCAACCTGGAAAATACGAAAATCGTGTTCATTTGACGATTCGATGCTTAGTTTCAACAATATCGGCAAAAATTATACCATAATGTCGATTTTCTCAGAAACTAATATTCGAATCATCAAATGAATACGATTTTTGTATTTTTTGGCTCAAAATTACCTTTTATACAAAGTTCGGGCGAAATTGGAGACATAAAATTACTTTCGATTTTTCGAATTTTTTCAAAGGGGGGGTCGGCCTCAGAAAATTAAAAAAATCGAGTAAACAGATTGGCTCCGATTTGGATAAAAATCATTTTCTAGAGTAATTTCAACCTGGAAAATACGATAATCGTGTTCATTTGACGATTCGATGCTTAGTTTCAACAATATCGGCAAAAATTATACCATAATGTCGATTTTCTCAGAAACTAATATTCGAATCATCAAATGAATACGATTTTTGTATTTTTTGGCTCAAAATTACCTTTTATACAAAGTTCGGGCGAAATTGGAGACATAAAATTACTTTCGATTTTTCGAATTTTTTCAAAGGGGGGGTCGGCCTCAGAAAATTAAAAAATCGAGTAAACAGATTGGCTCCGATTTGGATAAAAATCATTTTCTAGAGTAATTTCAACCTGGAAAATACGAAAATCGTGTTCATTTGACGATTCGATGCTTAGTTTCAACAATATCGGCAAAAATTATACCATAATGTCGATTTTCTCAGAAACTAATATTCGAATCATCAAATGAATACGATTTTTGTATTTTTTGGCTCAAAATTACCTTTTATACAAAGTTCGGGCGAAATTGGAGACATAAAATTACTTTCGATTTTTCGAATTTTTTCAAAGGGGGGGTCGGCCTCAGAAAATTAAAAAAATCGAGTAAACAGATTGGCTCCGATTTGGATAAAAATCATTTTCTAGAGTAATTTCAACCTGGAAAATACGATAATCGTGTTCATTTGACGATTCGATGCTTAGTTTTCAACAATATCGGCAAAAATTATACCATAATGTCGATTTTCTCAGAAACTAATATTCGAATCATCAAATGAATACGATTTTTGTATTTTTTGGCTCAAAATTACCTTTTATACAAAGTTCGGGCGAAATTGGAGACATAAAATTACTTTCGATTTTTCGAATTTTTTCAAAGGGGGGGTCGGCCTCAGAAAATTAAAAAAATCGAGTAAACAGATTGGCTCCGATTTGGATAAAAATCATTTTCTAGAGTAATTTCAACCTGGAAAATACGATAATCGTGTTCATTTGACGATTCGATGCTTAGTTTCAACAATATCGGCAAAAATTATACCATAATGTCGATTTTCTCAGAAACTAATATTCGAATCATCAAATGAATACGATTTTTGAATTTTTTGGCTCAAAATTACCTTTTATACAAAGTTCGGGCGAAATTGGAGACATAAAATTACTTTCGATTTTTCGAATTTTTTCAAAGGGGGGGTCGGCCTCAGAAAATTAAAAAAATCGAGTAAACAGATTGGCTCCGATTTGGATAAAAATCATTTTCTAGAGTAATTTCAACCTGGAAAATACGATAATCGTGTTCATTTGACGATTCGATGCTTAGTTTCAACAATATCGGCAAAAATTATACATAATGTCGATTTTCTCAGAAACTAATATTCGAATCATCAAATGAATACGATTTTTGTATTTTTTGGCTCAAAATTACCTTTTATACAAAGTTCGGGCGAAATTGGAGACATAAAATTACTTTCGATTTTTCGAATTTTTTCAAAGGGG